>NW_023425404.1:85459812-86659812 GCF_014108245.1 Pipistrellus kuhlii | reverse complement strand
AATGAAGGGTCCTAGGTTCAATTCCAGCAAGGACACATGCCTGGGTTGTAAGCTGGATCTCCATTAGGGGGTGTGCAGGAGGCAGCCAATCAATGATTCTCTCTCACCATTGATGTTTCTCTCTCTTTCTTCTTCTCCCTTCCTATCTGAAATCAATAAAGAAATATATTTAAAAAAATAATTTGAAAGATAAAAATCACATGATCATATCAATTGACATAGAAAAAGAATTTAACAAAATCTAACACTTTTTTGATAAAAACTCTCAGCAAAGTGGGAATAGAGAGATCATATTTCAACATAATTAAGGCCATATATTACAAATCTACAGCCAACATCATACTCATTGGGCAAAAACTTAAACCATTTCCTCTAAGAACAGGAAAAAAAGACAGACTCTCTTATTCAACATAGTACTGAAAGTCCTAGTCACAGTGATCAGAGAAGAAGAAAATTTGGAAACAAGTATGTAAAACTGTCATTATTTGCAGGTGACAAAATATCCTATGTAGAAAACCCTACAGACTCAACAAAAACACTACTAGATTTAATAAATGAATTTAGTATTGTAGCAATATACAGAAATCAACATTTTAATATATCAATATTGATCTCTCAGAATGAGAAACAATAAAAACAGCCTAATTTACCATTGCAACAAAAAATTACCATACTTAGGAATAAACTTAACCGAGAAGATAAAAGACCTTTACTTGGAATATTACAGTACATTAATAAATGTGATAAAGAAAGACATAAACAAATGGAAGGATGTACATGGATTGGTAGACTCAACATCAATATGTCCATACTACCCAAAGCAATATGTAGATTCAACACAATACCTATTAAAATACCAACAGCATATTTCACAGATCTAGAACAAACACTACAAAAATTTATGTGGAACCAAAAACGACCCCCAAAAGCCTCAGAAATCATAAGAACAATGTTGGAGGAATAAAAATACTAGATATCACATTATATTACAAAACTACTGTGCTCAAGCAGCCTGGTACTGGCACAACAACAAGCATGTCAATCAATGGAATAGAACAGAGAACTCAGAAATCACCCCAAGCTATTATGCTCAATTAATATTTTACAAAGGAGGCGAAGCATACAATAGAATAAAAGATAGTCTCTTTAATAAATGGTGTTGGGATAATTTGAGCAATACATGCAAAAAAAATAAATAAAACTAGATGACCAACTTACACTATACACAATAATAAAGTCCAAATGCATAAAAGACTTATATTTAAGTCATGAAGCCATAAAAATCTTAGAAAAAACCATAGGCAGTAAAATCTCAAACATATCTGGAAACAATATGTTTACTGATGCATCTCAGGAAACTAAAAAGAAAATAAATAAATGGGACTGCATTAAAATAAAAAGGTTTTGCACAGCAAAAGAAACCATCAACAAAACGAAAAGAGAGCCAACTGCATGGGAGGACATAATGGTACATCTAAGAAGGGGTGAATTTCCAAAATATATAAGGAATCCATGCAACTTAAAAAAGGGAAGACAATCCAATTTAAAAATTGGCAAAGGACCTAAATAGACAACTCTCCAAAGTGGAAATAGAAAAGGCCAATAGACATATGAAAAAAAATGCTCAAAATTAACTATCATCCAAGAAAAATATAGTGAGTTATCACCTCACACCTGTCAGAATAACTACTATCAACAAATCAACAAAAGACAAGTATTGCTGAGGATGTGGCGAAAAGGGAATCCTAATACACAGCTGGTGGGAATGTAGACTGGTGCAGCCACTGGGTAAAACAGTAGGAGTTTCCTCAAAATATTAAAAATGGAATTCCCAGTGATCCCACTTTTAGAACACCAACCAGAAAGAATATATTACCCCTATGTTCATAGCAGTGCAATTTACAATAGCTAAGATTTGGAAACAGCCAAAATGTCCATCAGCAGAAGAATAGGTAAAAAACAAAACAAAACAAAACAAAACAAAAAAAGCCATGGTACACAATGAAATAGTATGCAGCTATAAAAAAGAAAGAACTCTTACCATTTGCAACAGAATGAATAGACCTGGAGGTATTATGATCAGTGAAATAAGCCAGTCAGAGAAAAATAAGTATCACGTTATCTTACTCATATGTGAAATCTAATGAACAAAATGAACCGATTAACAAAAGTGATCCAGAAACAGCAGCATGAAACAGACTGACAAATTTCAGAGGGAAGGTAGGGGTAGGAAATTGGAGATGAGTGATTAATAGGGGAACATATGTGAATACTAGAAAATTCATGCACTGGAGGGGGAATCCCTCAGCCTGGCCTTCCCCCTCACACAGTCCAGGAACCCTCAGGGATGGGAGGTGACCAGGCAATCAGGAGAAGGCAATGCCCCCATCACACCTCTTCTGCTGCCACTGCCGGCAGAGCAAGCTTCAGCCAGCCCTGGTTACCTGAGCCTCGGGAGGCTGCTGGGAAGCCACCATCCAAGGCTTGCCTGTGCCTTGGACTGGCCATGGGTAGCTGGGGGGCTGATGGCTGGTCCCGCCACACTGTGCACCTGCACACATACACACACACACCCTCTTTCCCCCCTTTCCCCCCTGGCTGGGCTGAAAGGACAGTGGGATTCCAGTGGCAGGTGCAAGAAGCAGCCAGACCCACCCTCAGGTGGGTCCAGCTGCACTTCCTGTCTGCCACCCCCCCACCCCCACCCCAGCAGGGCTGAAAGGACTAGGGGACTCCGACAAGGCTGAGGGAACTAATTGCCACCATCTTGTGGCTATGGATACCACTATCTTTGTGCTGGTGTGATGGTCAATTTGCATATTGCCTCTTTATTAGAAAGGATGTGCATAGCTCATGGACACAGACAGTAGTGGTAAATGCATGGGAGGGGCCTGTGCGGGTTGGAGGAGGTCAATGGGAAAAACAAATATACAAAGAGGACATCTGTAACACTTCAACAATAAAGATAAAATTAAAAAAACACAAGATTTTGATCCTCTGATTAAAGTCTCCTTTGCTATAAAATTAAATTATAGTTAGTATTTTATATTCTATGAATGTCAATAATAATCATGGTATGCTTTGACATATAATGTTCTTTATTATCTATAAATGAGTGATATCATGTGGTATTTTTCTTTCACTGACTGGCTTATTTCACTTAGCATAATGCTCTCCGGTTCCATCCACACTGTTAAAAATGGTAAGAGTTCCTTCTTTTTATGACAGCGTAGTATTCCATTGTGTAGATGTACCTTAGTTTTCTAATCCACTCATTTGCTGATGGGCATTTATGCTGTTTCCAAATCTTAGCTATTGTAAATTGTGCTGCTATGAGCATAGGGGTGCATATATCCTTTCTGATTGGTGTTTCTGTTTTCTTGGGATATATTCCTGGAAGTGGTATTACTGGATCAAATGGCATTTCCATTTTTAATTTTTTAATTAGATGCCATACTCTTTTCCACAGTGGCTGCACCAGTCTGCATTCCCACCAGCAGTGAAGGAGGGTTCCTTTTTCTCCTCATCCTCTCCAGTACTTGTTGTTTGTTGATATTTTGATGATAGCCATTCTGACAGGTACCTCATTGTTGTTTTGATTTGCATCTTTAGGATGATTAGCACTTAATTCTTTTTAAAAATAGAGGTAAACTGGTCTTTATTGTATAGATTTTCTCTTAAATTTTGTTGCATTGGGAAATAAATTCCTCTTATTTCAGCTTTTAGTTTCATATTCTCTTGTGTAAAAATGACACTCATTTTTACCACAAATGGGGCCACAAATAGAACAAATGGAGCCAAGATTCCAACTATATTCTATTGTGCTCAAATTCATTAAAAGGACTGATGAAGAAGAGAATATTTCAGAGGGGATGTGTAAATATATAGAACTGGTTTTCTTAGAATTGGTTTCCTTAACTATTCAGCTATAAATTCACATTTCAATAATGTACACCTCCCACCATGAACTTAGATGACTTGTATGCCATGTTTGCAACTGAACAGATTTTTTAAAAATTATATCATGATTTTTGCACTCTCAGAAAATGAGTTCTATGGCTATGTACTTTGATATTTGCAATTGCCACAAATGCATTTACTGTTAGGTATGGCTAAAAGGCTCAAGAACACTTAATGTTTAGTTTATGGTTGCTCAAGAAAACACATGCATAAAACTGTCCAAATCAAAACTGAAGTCAATGAAATTTTAGCTATTCCTGAATTCATACTTTGTACTTTTTGTTTAAAAGTATGTATCTCCCAAAATACTAATGTCTCCCAAAATACTGAAAGCTGTTTTTGTTATCTTGGGAGAGATGATAATAGTATGTGTGACCTTGGACCATCAATTTTTTTTCCTATTTATGAAATCAGAAACTTAAACCAGATATCTTTTCCAGACCTGAAATTCTATACTTCTAAAAGTTAATGCTTTATTTTTCTTCTTTTCTTCATTTTTACTTTGTATTGCATTTGGGTGTATAGCACAGTGGCCAGACAATCATATTCTTTACCTATTGTTCCCCTCAGTGTTTCCAGTACCCCAACTAGCACCGTACACACTTATCACAATATTATTGACCTCATTCCATTTGCTACACTTATATCTCCATGACTAGTTCGTAACTACTAATTTTTACTTCTTTTTACAGATAATGTTTAATAGTGGCATAGACTGGCTTGCTATTGCCATTCAGTGCAGTTTAAATTAACCCAAACAAAATTTCATTCCCGACAGCACAAAAACAATGTCAAAAATAAGCTTGATTTACATGGGGATTAGGTTTAGCCCCAGATTTCAGCATTATTGTGAGTTCCCTAGTGTGCCCCAATTTATGCTCTACTCTGTTCAACTCTGCAGTAAATCTTCAGTATGTGAAATCAGTGCTTGCTTGGATATGTAAATGAATCAATATGAAGAAATTCAGTAAATCATCATCTTTCCTCAGTCTCCCTTCCCTATGGAAACAAACAAACAAAAATGTCAGGAGAGAAAAGAAAGCCCAAAGTATTTCCAGCCCTTGCCATTATTTGTTTAACCAAGATTGACCTACATTTTATCAGCATGGCCTCCACCTGCCCTCCCACCTGGCAGAACTATTTTTAGCACATAGGCCAATGCTTATTTTTGTAGATGTATTAAGCCACATCTTTTGTTAAGCAGTGTTCTGTGTGTTTGTTTTAAAGAAGTTATTCCTTAAGCACATCCAGCTGTTTTTTCAAGTGTACCTTTAGGAATAGGGGACAGGAAGTCTGAGAAGACATAGCTAACTCAGCACTACCTCTCAGAGCTACAAATCTATAATAATAAAAGCGTAATGTACTAATTAGACCAGATGTCCTTCTGGATGAAGCTGGGGCTGCCAGGGAAGCCTGGGTCCTGGGAACGAGAGGGAAGCTGCTGGTGGCAGCCGGGGAAAGGAAGGCCTACTCTTGTACAAATTTCATGCATCGGGCCTCTAGTAATAATAATAATATCTTAAAAGAACTTACCTTGTTCATAGCAGATCAACAGTATTTCTTGTATAAAGGACAGTCATATTGTTTCTTCATTTGGCCATTATAAGTCCTGGATAATTACTTTTCTCTTTCTAATTTAATTTGCATTAATCCCAGTGTGTTTATTTTTTGAGGCCTAACACTCAAAACTGGCAGACACTAGCCTGTAGTTAGGAATTCAGGACTCCTGAGAAAACATCTGGTCTCTTCTGATTAAATGCCTTAATTCACTTTATTCTCATCCAAAACCTCGCTGAATGTCCTTTCTAATGAAGTGTGTGTTTTACATACATTATTTTAAAGTAAAAATAGATTGACAAATGAACATTAAGAGAACAATGAATAGAATTTTTAATATACTATTATCATGAGTTAATCACTAAAATTATTTCTAAAATTATCCTACTATTTTATCCAATTCAAAGTATTTCATTTTGACAAATGAATTTTGAATGGATTGAAGCCACTTTTATCTCTTTCTTTTATTCTCACATTTTGTTCTTTAACTTTATAGTAACACTGTAATAAATGCAGAGTGTAAAGTGCAGAATAACTTTTTAAAAAAATATGTTTTATTGCTTTTAGAGTGAGAACAAGGGAGAGGGAAAGAGAGAAACATCTATAAGAGAGAGAAACATCAATTGTCTGCTTACTGACACTCTCTATTGGGAATCAAGCCTGATACCTGGGCATGTGTTCCAACCAAGAATTAAACCAACAACTTCTCAGTGTATGGGATTACACGCAACCGAGCCCCACCAGCCAGGACTAGAAAAATATTATTTTTCTAGAAAAATATAGAATACCTGTCATATGGTTACTAAGAGTTAGAAAACATAACAAAAAATTATGGGAATAGTTTAGCTATAAATTAACCAATAGTCACTTAATAGATTCTGTTGGTTTTTTGCTACCAAACATGTGCACATATGCATATGTATACATAAGCATATACATATAAATGTTTCTGTATATATTGAACAGTCTTTCTATTTCAATTTATGGGTGATGTTTGAGAAGAACAAATTTCTTCAAACAAAGTCTGATGCATCTCTAGCTATAGCTATAAGAATACTATGTATCTACTTTATGTGTACAGCTAGAACATTTAAGAAAACATTTATCTAGCCGAAACCGGTTTGGCTCAGTGGTATAGCATCGGTCTGCAGACTGAAAGGTCCCAGGTTCGATTCCGGTCAAGGGCATGTACATTGATTGCAGGCACATCCCTGGTAGGGGGTGTGCAAGAGGCAGCTGGTCGATGTTTCTCTCTCATCGAAGTTTCTAGCTCTCTATCTCTCTCCTTTCCTCTCTGTAAAAAAATCAATAAAATATATATATATTTTAAAAGAAAATAAAAAAAGAAAACATTTATCTAATTATAAATATTTATATTTGGCAGGGACCGGTTTGGCTCAATGGATAGAGCGTCAGCCTGCGGACTGAAAGGTCCCGGGTTCGATTCCGGTCAAGGGCATGTACCTTGGTTGCGGGCACATCCCCAGTAGGGGGTGTGCAAGAGGCAGCTGATCGATGATTCTCTTTCATCGATGTTTCTAACTCTCTATCCCTCTCTCTTCCTCTCTGTGAAAAATCAATAAAATATATTTTTAAAAAAATACAAAAATATATATATATTTATATTTGCTTCTTGCTGGAAGGTGAGAGACTGTGAACACTTAACTTAATAAAACATTATTGAAGTATCATTTTACAACGTAGATGAAGTTCACTTCAATTTAATGAGCAGAAATGATACAATCCCTGTACTTTCTCAGTTTCTTCAAGGATCCTGACTCTCAGACAGCAGTTTACATGTGTGAGAAAATACAAGTGGTTTAAGCAACATGTGCCAAACTCAAGTCCTTATATCCCTGGGTGTATGCAGCAATTCTCAAGAGGTAACATCAGTTACATTCTAAGTTGACATGGGCAATTGTATTTTTTTTGCAATAAAATGAGTAATATTATAATATTTCTCTCCATTATATCTTTATAGCAAATAGTTCTATAGACTATAGACATAGTAAAGGCTGCATTCTCCTTTTGTACCCCTCTTAGAAATATTAAAAATTTGTAAAATGTTGCATATAAAAGGTCTTATTCATGGAAGATCCAAGATCCTACCATTTTCTAATATTTAGGGTGGACTGCAAAAATCACTGAGAATTACTGCATGACAATATCTCACAAAAATCATCCACTTCCCCACATATGTGCTTTGAGTTTTGTGATGCTGGTGACATATGCCTCAGTTTCCTTATTTTCCCAGACACTCCTGAATTCCTGAAATTGATTCTTTCACAAGATGTGCTGAATATGTCATTAGCATACATCTCTCAATCCTCCCCCTCCCTTATTCAAGCCACCAAAATGTAGAGGCTACAAAAAATATACTCTCTCTGGAACATATTTATAATATTGTTAACCTGGTGGTTCCACTGCTGCCATTTCAACACCAGGGTTCTTTGACACTGTTATGGGCTACTTTTACCCTCACCATTTTGACACAACCTTAAAAAAGTAAAATATTATAATACAAACTTTTATACAAACAACTTATGTACAAAGACATCCTGTTCTTGAACCTTACCTGTTTCAAACCTCCAACCTGTAAGGTGGGCATAAGCAAAGAGATGTAAGTCAAGGATGCAGAGTCAGAGACGGGACAGAAGTTGGACAGACAAACTATAGATCAATGAAATTCTTACCCCAAAACAGACCACCAGCTGCTCTTACAAAACTATCTGCCTTTTCTCTGAGAAGTCATTAATATTTTTACATTCAGTCTATAAAATAAATCTGCAATTGTATTTATCTCAATCATATAGTTCATATATAGAATATATTCAGCATTGAAGTATAAGACTAATAACCCATCTGAAGACAAAGATACTATAAAGATGAGATTCTACTTCTGGTATGACAGCATGCAGAGTTCTGCAGACTCAATCTCCACACAGGGGTCCTCAAACTTTTTAAAGTGGGGGCCAGATCACGGTCCCTCAGAGAGCTGGAGGGCCGGACTATATGAACTACTAATTCCTACTGTAACACCTCGGCTGCGCTCACTGCCCAAAAAACCTGGTGGGCCGGATCAGACTCCTCTGCGGGCCGCATGTGGCCCGCGGGCCATAGTTTGAAGACGCCTGCTCCACAAGGATACTCAATTGTCCTGTCTCAAGAATCAAGAAAACTTGTGGCTACTGCCCTCCTTTATCACTGAGCACTAAGTTTTTAAATAGTGGTACCATGCAAAAAGCATAGCACTGTATCATTCTTTGGTGAAATAACAGAAACTTTTATAACTTGTTTCTCCTCTCTGGTAAACACCTCTGAGCCTAAGTGGTCAAAAGGACATTCCCTGAGGCTCCTGGACTGTGATAGGGGGCAGGCTAGGCTGAGGGACACCCCCTCCCCCTCAGTGCACAAATTTTCATGAACCAGGCCTTTAGTATATATACATACCTACATACCCTGTTTCCCCGAAAATAAGACAGTGTCTTATATTAATTTTTGCTCCCAAAGATGCGCTAGGTCTTATTTTCAGGGAATGTCTTATTTTTCCATGAGGAAGAATACGGTACACATTTATTGTTCAATGAAAATAAAGGAAATTTATTACCTGTATACGGTATGGTAGTACAGTAGTTGTCAACACAAACCAGACAAACTGTGAATCCTACAGTATCAAGAATTTACTCATTTATTCAATGACAATCATGTCATCATCTTCTGGCACATCATCATAACAATCCAATTCCTGAATTTCCTGGTGAATTTCTTGTGACTCCATTTCTTTCAGAATCAGTGGACCAAATCTCTCATGTTTAGCAATAACACTGTCTTTAAATGAGTACTTCTTGTCAAGGTAGCCTGCTCACAGTGTATTTGCAATGCAATTGTCAGTGATTTTCTCCCATGAATTCTTCACCCAAGTCACAACTTCTTGCAGTTTAGGTTTCACAAAGTTTCCACGCTGATTTCTCTCCATTCTATTTTCAATGTAGTCATTAATTTCCATGCACAAATTGTCTTCGAATGGCTTATTTGTTGCAATATCAAGAGTCTGGAGATAGGCCGTTATTCCTGCGGGAATCATTATCTGATCTATTTTTCTTTCGTGAAGAAATGTCTTCATGTCTTTAGTGCGGTGAGTGCTAGTGCTGGCTGCATCCTAGGAGGGCCTTATTTTTGGGGGGATGCCTTATATTTCACTCAGAAGGAAACCTGTAAGTAGGACTTATTTTCGGAGGATGTTTTATTTTCAGGGAAACACGGTAGTTCCAGATAAGGGAGGTTTACATAATTAAACTGTGGGACCTTAGAAAACATATTGGTATCATATAAAGAGATTTGTAGAAATAATTTTATATTTTGTTGATGACTAAGCATCATAATTATGAATATTAAATCTATGTACCTTTCTAAAACAACTCTCTTTTTAATTTTTAAAAGATTGTTATACTTGACATATTTTAAGTTTCTTTATTAATTATGGTATTACATGTGTCCTTATTCCCACATTAACCCCAGTCTCCCATTCATGCCCTTACACCCCTGTTGTCTGTGTCCATTGTTGAGGGTTATATGCATGCATATAAGTCCTTTGGTTGATCTCTCCACCTTACTCTCATCCTCTCCTACCTCCCCTGAGGTTTGACGTTCTGATCAATGTTTCTCTGTCTCTGGATCTGTTTATGTTGTTCATTATCCTACCTAATAAAAGAGTAATATGCAAATTAACCATCACTCTGCTCAAGCCACACCCACCAGCCATGCCCAACAGCCAATCAGAATGAGTATGCAAATAACCCCAACCAAGATGGCTGCAGCCACAGAAAACATTTGAGAAGCTTAGGTTTCCCCTGCAATAGAGGAAGCCAAGCTTTCCACACACCCTGGCTGGCCTAGGCCTCCACTCAACATACAAAGTTTTAATTATAGATGGTAAATCCCAACAAAAATGGTGGCAGCCATAGAGCTGGAGAGAACAGGCTAGGGTTGCCCCAGCAATGCAGGAAGCAAAGCATTCTACCTGCCCTGGCCAGCCTAGGTCTCCACTCAAGGATACAAAGTTTCAATTATAGAAAATACATAAAATCAAACAGAAATGGCGGCAGCCATGGATTAGCAGGGGGCTTGGCTCCACTCCAGGCTACAAAGTTTCAATTGTAGAAGGTAAATAAATTCCAGATACCAGGGCCTCTGTTTGGGTAACCAGGGGGCATGGCTGGCCTGCAAACCATCACAGGCCCCTCACCCAGGCCACCCACACCCCAAGGGAACCCCCACCCTGATCCAGGACACCCATCAGGGCAAACCAGTTGGCCCCCACCAATGCACCAGGCCTCTATCCTATCTAATGAAAGAATAATATGCAGATTGACCATCACTCCAACACACAAGATGGCTACCCCCTGGGTCAAAGATCCTGCCCCCTTGTGGACACAAGATGACCAACACAAAATGGCCAGCAGGGGAGAGCAGTTGGGTGGCACCAGGCCTGCAAGGGAGGGCAGTTGAGAGGGACCACGTCTGAAAGGGAGGGCAGTTAGAGGCAAATCAAACCTGCAGGGGACGGCAGTTAGGGTTGATCAGGTTGACAGAGGAGGGACGTTGGGGGCAAACAGGCTGGCAGGGGAGCAGTTAGACATAAATCAGGATGGCATGGGAGTGGTTAGGGGTGATCAGGCTGTCAGGCAGAAGCAGTTAGGCAATCAGGAAGGCAGGCAGGTGAGCAGTTGGAAGCCAGCAGTCCTGGATTGTGAGAGGGATGTCCGTCTGCCCGTTTAATGGGCAGTTGAACATCCTTTGAGGGGTCCCAGATTGGAGAGGGTGCAGGCTGGGCTGAGGGACACCCTCCTACCCCATGCACTAATTTCGTGCATCAGGCCTCTAGTATTCCATAAATGAGTGAGATCATGTGATATTTATCTTTCTTTCACTGGCTTATTTAATTTATCATAATGCTCTCCAGCTCCATGCATGTTGTTGCAAATGTTAAGAACTCCTTTTTTAACTTGGTGTACTATTTCATTGTGTAGTGGTACCACAGTTTTTTAATCCACTCATCTGCTGATGGGCACTTAGGCTGTTTCCAAATTTTAGCTATGGTGAATTGTGCTGCTATGAATATAGGGCTGCATATATCCTTTCTGATTTGTATTTCTAGTTTCTTGGGATTCATTCCTAGAAGTGGGATCACTGGATCAAATGGGAGTTCCATTTTTAATTTTATGAGGAAACTCTATCTGTTCTCCACAGTGGCTGGACCAGTCTGCATTCCCACCAGCAGTGCACAAGGGTTCCTTTTACTACCCATCATCACCAATACTTGTCATTTGTTGACTTGGTGATGATAGCCATTCTGACAGGTGTGAGATGGTACTGCATTGTTGTTTTGTTTGCATCTCTCAAAAAATTAGTGAATTTGAGCATGTTTTCATATGCTTCTTGGCCTTCCTTCTGTCTTCTTTCAAAAAGTATCTATTTAGGTCAGTAGCCCATTTTCTGATTAGGTTGTTTAACTTCCTTATATTAAGTCATATGAGATCCCTGTAAACATTGGAGATTAAACACTTATCATTAATATCACTGGCAAATATGTTGTCCCATGCAGTGGGATTTCTTGTTATTTTGTTGATGGTTTCCTTTGCTGTGCAAAAGCTTTTTATTTTGATGGAGTCCCATTTGTTTATTTCCTCTTTAGTTTCTATTGCCTTAGGAGTGGTATTACTGAAAAAATTGGTTTGGCATATATCTGAAATCTAGCTGCTTGTGGATTCTTCTAGTATTTTTATGGTTTCCCTTCTATGTTTAAGGCCTTGATCCATTTTGAGTTTATTTTTTATATATGGTGTAAGTTGGTGGTGTAGTTTCATTTTTTTTGCATGTATCTATTCAATTTTCCCAACACTATTTCATGAAGACACTGTCTTAACTCCATTGTATGTTCATGCTTTCATAGTCAAATATTAATTAAGCATAGTGGTTTGGGTTTATTTCTTTATTCTTTCCCATTGATCTATATGTCTGTTCTAATACCAGGCAGATTTGAGAACAGTGGCTTTGTAATACAGCTTGATATCTGATATTGAGATGCCTCCTACTCTGTTCTTTTTTCTTTTTCTTTTCTTTTTTTCTTTTTTTTTCAGTTTTGCTGTGGCTATTCAGGGTCCTTTTTTATTCCAGATGAAATGTTGGCGAGTTCTTTCTAGGTCTGTGATATATGCTGTTGGTATTTTAATAGGGAGTGCATTGAATCAATAGATTGCTTTGGGTAGTATGGACATTTCGATGATATTGATTCTACCAATGCATGAACATGGTATGTTCTTCCATCTGTTTATGTCTTCCTCTATATCTTGTTTCAGTGCCCTGTAGTTTTTCACAAATAGTTCTTTTATGTTTTTAGTTAAGTTTATTCCTAGGTATCTTAATTTTCTTTGTGTGACGGTAAATGGGATTGATTTTATAGTCTCTCTTTCTGTAAGTTAATTACTGGTGTTTAGAAATGCCATAGATTTCTTGGCGTTAACTTTATATCCTGCTACATTGCCAAATTCATTTATTAAGTCTATTAATTTTTATGGAGTCTCTATAGGGTCTTCTATGTACAGTATCATGTCATCTGAAAATAAGGACAATTTTACTTCTTCTTTTCCAAGTTGGATGCCTTTTATTTCTTCTACTTGTCTAATTGCAATGGCTAGTACTTCCAGGACTATGTCAAACAGGAGTGGAGAGAGTGGGCATCCATGTCTTGTTCCTGTCCTTAGGGGAAATGATTTAGTTTATACCCATTCAGTAAGATGTTGTCTGTGGGTTTATCATATATGACTTTGATTATGTTGAGGTATGATCCTTCTCAACTTTGCTGAGAGTTTTTATCAACAAAAGGTGCTGGATTTTGTTAAGTACTTTTTATGAATCAATTGATATGACTGTGATTTTTATCTCTCAATTTGTTTATGAGATGTATAACGTTTATTGATTTGTGGATATTTTTCCATCCTTACATCCCCAGAGTAAATCCTACTTGGTCATGGTGTATGATCTTTCTGATGTACTGCTGGATCTGATTTGCTAGAATTTTATTGAGGATTTTAGTATCTATGTTCATGAGGGATATTGGCCTGTAATTCTCTCTTGTGTTATCTTTATCTGGTTTTGGTATTAGGGTGATGCTGGCTTCATAGAAGGAGTTTGGAAGTTTTCCTTCCTCTTGAATATTTTGGAATAGTCTGAGTAGGATAGGTTTTAGTTCTTCTTTGAATGTTTGGTAAAACTCCCATGAGAAGCCATCTGGCCCCAGGCTTTTGTTTGCTGGGAGCTTTTTGATGACTGCTACAATTTCTTCCAGTGTTAACAAACTATTGAGATTTTTAAAATCTTCTTGAGTGAGTTTTGGTTGATTGTATTTTTCTAGGAATGTGTCCATTTCCTCCAGATTGTCTAGTTTGTTAGAATAGAGTTGTTCATAGTATTTATAACAATCTTTTGTGTTTCTGTGTGGTCTTTTGTTATTTTGCCTCTTTCATTTCTGATTTTGCTCATTTGTGTCCTATCTCTTTGCTTTTTGGTAAGCCTATCTAGAGGTCCATCAAACTTGTTTATCCTTTCAAATAATCAGCTCTTGGTTTCATTGATCTTTTGTATTTTTTTTTGGGGGGGGAGGGTCTCTATGTCATTCATTTCTGTTCTAATCTTTATTATTTCCTTCTTTCTGCTCACTATGGGCTTTTTTGTTGCTCTCTTTCTAATTCTTTGAGTTGTAGAGTTTGATGATTTGTTACCATTTTTTCTTGTTATTGTTTTTTTGAGGTAGGCCTGTAGAGAACTTCCCTCTCAGGACTGCTTTCATTGTGTCTCATAACATTTGCATTGTTGTGTCTTTATTGTCAATAGTTTCCAGGATGTTTTTAATTTATTCTTTGATCTTATTAGTAACCCAATCATTATAAAATAGCATGCTATTCAACTTCCAATTGTTTGCATTTTTTTTAATGTTTTTATGGTAGTTTATTTCTAATATTTTGCCATTGTGGTCTGAGAAAGTGCTTGATATGATTTCAATCTTCTTGAATTTGGGGAGACTTTGCTTGTGACCCAATATGTGGTCTATTTTTTAAAATGTCCCATGTGTACCTGAGAAGAATGTATATTCCGTAGCTTTGTGGTGAAATGCTCTGAAGATGTTAATTAGCTACATCTGATCTAGTGAGTCATTTAGAATTGCTTTTTCTTTGCTCATTTTTGTTTAGAGGATTTATCCAGTGATGTCAGTGGTGTATTAAAGTCCCCTATTATGATTGTATTGTTGTCGATCTCTCCCAGGAGTTTTTGTTTGTTTGTTTGTTTGTTTTTTGTTTGTTTGTTTTTTGTTTTGTTTTGTGTGTGTGTGTGTGTGTGTGTGTGTGTGTGTGTGTGTGTGTTTTAATATATTTGGTTGCTCCTACACTGGGTGCATATATGTTTACCAGGGTTATATCCTCTTCTTGTATCAATTCCTTTATTATTATGAAGTTGCCTTTCTTATCTCTTCTTATGGCCTTTACTTTGAGGTCTATTTTATCAGATATCACTACTGCTATTCCAGCTTTTTATTAATTTCCATTTCCCTGAAAGATGTTTTTGCATCTTTTCACTTTTAGTCTGTTTGAGTCCCTTTTTCTGAGGTGGGTCTCTTGTAGATAGCATATATATGGGTCATGTTTTTTAGTCCATTCAGCCACTCGATGTCTTTTGATTGGATAATTTAGTCTGTTTATGTTTAAAGTTATTTTTGAAAGGTACTTGTTTGTAGCCATTTCTGTTTTTTGTTGCTGTGTTCCTTCTTACATTTTTATTTCTTATTTTTACGCCAGACCCTTTAGAATTTCTTGCATTGTTGGCTTGGTAGTGATAAACTTCCTTAGCCTTTTTTTTTTTTTTTTTTTTTTTTTTTTTTTTTTTTTTTTTTTTTTTTTTTTTTTTTTTTTTTTTTTTTTTTTTTTTTTTTTTTTTTGTCTATGAAGCCCCTTATTTCCCCTTCAATTTTGAATGATAGCATTGCTGTATAGAGTATTTTTGGATTCAGTCCTTTGGTTTGCATCACTTTGTAAATTTCCTTCTATTCTTTTCTGGCCTGATGTGTTTCTGTTGAGAAATCATTTGATAATCTAATAGGAGCTCCCTTATATCGATATATAACTTTCTGTCTCTTTCTTGCAGCCTTTAAGATTCTCTCTTTGTCCTGAATATTTTCCATCATAATTATGATGTGTCTTGGTGTGGGTCTTTTTGGATTCATCCTGTTTGGGATTCTATACTTTTGTGACTTTTTTCTTCACCACATCAGAGAAGTTTTCTGAAATTATTTCTTCAAATAGGCCTTCTAATCCTTGCTCCTCTTCCTGTTGTTCTAGCACCCCTATTATTTGTATGTTGCTTCATTTGATATTGTCCATAGCCCCCTTAGGCTCTCCTGTCTTTTAATTTTTTCTCCAATTACAATTCAGTGTGGCTGTGTTTTGCTTCCCTGTCTTCTAATTCACTAATTCGGTCTTCTGCTTCTCCTAGTCTACTATTGAAACTTTCCATGGTGTTTTTTATTGCAACTATATCATGTATGATGTTGTCTATAGGTTTCACATACATGGCTTTTATTATGTTGAAGTATGAGAGTTTTAATAAAAATGGGCTTATTAAATTGCAATATTGTACCTACCTTGCATGTCTGGAATAAGTCCCATTTGGTAATGGTATATGATCTTTTTAATATATTGCCTGCTCTGATCGACTAATATTTTGTTGAGGATTTTAGAAACTATGTTTATCAAGAATAGTGGCTGTAATTCTTTTTCTTTGTAGTGTCTTTATCTGGTTTTGGAGTTAGAGTGTTGCTGGATTCATAAAAAAAAGCTTGAAAGTGTTCATTCTTCTTGGATCAGAAAGATAGGTGTTAGTTCTTATTTGAGTGCTTGGTAAAACTCCTATGTGAAGCCATATAGACCAAAGCTTTAGTTTGTTGGGAGTTTTATTTTATTTTATTACTAGAGGCCTAGTGCATGAAATTCGTGCATTGGGGGAAGGAGGTGTCCCTCCGCCCAACCTACATCCTCTCCAATCTGGGACCCCTAAAGGGATGTCCCACTGCCCATTTAGGCCGGATCCACTGGGAATTCTTCCATCCCTTTCACAATCCAGGACTACTGACTCTCAACCACTCACCTGCCTGCCTGCCTGATTGCCCCTAACTGCCCTCCCCTTTTGGCCTGGTCACTCCCAACTTCCCTCCCCTGCTGGCCTGGTCCCCCACCAACTGCCCTCTCCTGCAAGCCTGATCATTTCCAACTGCCCTCCCCTGCTGGCCATCTTGTGGTGGCCATCTTTTGTCCCATAGAGGCAGCCATCTTTGACAACATGAGGGAGGCCATCTTATGTGTTGGAGTGATAGTCAATTTGCATATTACATCTTTATTATATAGGATTATTACTGCTTCAATTTCATCAGTTCTTATTGGTCTATTCAGGTTTTTTTGTTGTTGTTTTTTTCCTTCCTGATCTAATTTTGGAAAACTGTATTTTTATTTATTTTTTATTTTTTTAGGAATTTATCCATTTTATCCACATTTTCCAGCTTGTTGTTCATAGTACTTTCTTATAATCCTTTAATTTATGTTGTGTTAGTTATTACTTTACAGCTTCATTTTTTATTTAATTTATTTGGGTCCTCTCCTTTTGTTTCTTGATGAGTCTGGCTAAAGGTTCATCAGTCTTGTTTATCCTTTCAAAAAACCAACTTTTTGTCTCATTGACCCCTTTCTATTGTTTTTTAAACTCTATATCATTTATTTCTGCTCTTATCTATATTATTTCATTTCTTCTATTTACCTGGGGTTTTATTGTTGTTCTCATTCTAAGTTTTTAAGTTTTAGGGTTAAATATTTTATTAATAACTTTTTCTTATTTCTTTAGGTAGGCCTGTAGTGGTAAAAACTTCCCTTGCAGGAATACTTTCACTGTATGCCATAAGTTTTTGTTTGTTTATTGTTCAGTTTAATTTTTTCCCAGGAAGATTTTTTTTATTTCTTGCTTGATCTCATTGGTAACCCATTCATTGTTTAATTATATGTTATTTATCCTCCATGTGTTTGAATGTTTTTGAATGTGTTTACTGTAGTTGATTTTTAATTTCATGCCATTGTGATCTGAGAAGATGCTTGACATGATTTAAATCTTCTTCAACTTTCAGAGATTAATTTTGTGTCCTAACATGTAGTCTATTTATTTTTGAGAAAAACCCATGTATACTTGAGAAGAATGGATATTCTTCAAGCTTGGTATGAAATATATCTGATCCAAGTGTCAATTAGAGGCACTGTTTCCTTGTTAATTTTTTGTCTGGCAGATCTATCCAGTGAAATCAGTAGAGTCTTAAAGTCCCCTACTATGACTTTAATAATTTCAATCTCTCCTTAAAGTCCTCCAGAAGTTTTTAAATATATGTAAGTGCTCCTATATTGGGTGCATTTATGTGTACCAGGGATACCATGGTTATATCTTCTTGTTGGATTGATCTCTATAGTTTTATGTAGTGACCTTTATTGTCTCTTGTGATGGTCTTAATTTTGAAGTCTATTTTGTTAGAAGAGTACTAATACCCCAACACTTTGTTGTTGTTTTCATTTTAATTGAAAGTATTCTTCCATCCCTTCACTCTCATCCTATGTGAATCTTTTGTTCTGAGGTGGTCTCTTGTAGACAGCATATATTTGTCATGTTTTCTTATCTTTTTAGCCAACCTATGTCTTTTGATTGGACCATTTAATCTATTTATATCCAAGGCTTTTATTGATAGATACTTATTTATTGCCCTTTATTTTTATGGGGAAGCATGGGTCTTGGTTGAAAAGTCTTTGAGGAAGATTCTCTGAAAGTTGGGGCCTTTAAGGAGATCTTGCTGAAGGTGGCAGCTCCTGCCTTGACTTTTCCAAACAAATTCAAGCTCCCAGGTATTTTACTAGAATCTCTATGTTTAGTCTGTAGACCAGACATTATAAAAGCATATGCTTTCTCAAGGATACTTAACCTGCTGATTATATCTAGAGGATGATTTTAGTTTAAACTATTATGATAAAAGCTTAAGGAGGCTGGTGAATGGAGTTGTTTGGTCCCTATAGCCAAGCAGTCCCTTAGCCCTCTCTTTCACAGAAACATGTGTCAGAGTAATCCATTCATCCATCGCTGAGAGTCTGCTGGTTAGTCCTAGAATATATCTATATTGTCTCTCTCTCTATTTCTTCTTATTACAGCAGTCTATTTAGTATTTCTTGCAATGTTGGTTTGGTGATGATAAACTCCTATAGCCTTTTTTGTGTTTATCTGAGATTCTCTTTATTTCACAATCTATTTTGAATATTTGCCTTGGTGGGTATAGTACTTTTGGTTTCAGATCCTTGCTTTTCATTACCTTGAATACCCCATGCCATTCCCTTCTGGCCTATAGTGTTTTTTATGAAAATGCAGCTGACACTCTTATGGGAACTCCTCTGTAGTTAAAAAATTCCTTTTTTCTTGCTACCTTAAATATTATCTCTTTGTCTTTAATTTTTGACATTTTAATTATTATGTGTTGGGGCATGAGCTTTTTGGGTTCTTTTTGCTTGGGACTCTCTGTTTCTCCTGAACTTGTGAGACTTTTTTCTTCACCAGGTTAAGGAATTATTTTGTCATTATTTCCTCAAACAAATTCTCTATCCTTTCCTCAGTTTCTTCATCTTCTGGCTTTTCTATGATGTGAACATTTTTACATCTCATTTTGTCCTGCAGTTCCCTTAGGCTGTCTTCCTGTTTTTTAATTTTTTTCTTTTTGATTCTCTGATTAAGTGATTTTTTTTCTACCCTGTCTTCTAATTCATGGTTTAGATCCTTTGATTCCCATAATTTGCTGTACATTCCTTCCAGTGAGCTCTTTATTGGTGTGATGTCATTCTTCATTTCCAACTGGTCATTTCTCATAGTTTCTATATCTTTTCTCAAGCTCTTGAGTATTCTTGTAATCATTATTCTGAATTGCATATATGATGTTTCTTATCTCTATTTCATTAAGCTCTTCTTCTGGAGAATTCTCTTATCTTTTCATTTGAGGCTTGTTTTTTGTTTGTTTTTGGGTTTTTTTGTGTGTGTTTCTTTTGTCTCCCCATTATGGCTGCCTCTTTTGGTTTGAGTCTATATATTAGGTAGATCTGCTACAACTTAAAGTCTTTGGCACAGGACAAGGTCACACACTGTTTGTGACTGGCCCTGAGTACCCTTTTTGGAGCTATGAACAATCCACAGCTTGTGGCACCCTTTGCTGGGGCTTATTGCCTTTGGAAAGGGTCAAGCTGGGCACCAAAGTCTACTTCTCCTAGCCTCAGGTCCAGAAGGTGATCAGGCAAAGACTCAAAACCTCCAAAGAATGAATTTTTCCTGCAGTATTATTGTTGTTCTCAGTCTTTATATGCCCCAGGATATAGGCCACAGCAAGGTGTGGACACTACACAATGGGGTGAGAGGTTTTCTAACAGTGTGGGGCAATTGCGTCCTGCTGCCCCCTATGCAAAAGCTGCCTGGATTTTAAATGTCTGCCTGAGAAAGAAATCCTCTGCAGTATGAGGGAATGACAGCATGGGAAACTGGGGCAGCTGCTTTATGAGTTTTATCCCCAGAGCACCTAACACTGGATTCTACTCAGAAAGCTCTAGACCACTCTGCCCAAGGTGAGTGGCTGTTCACAAAATTTTGTGCATTGTCCTTTTAAGAGGATACATGTATTTTTGGCCATCTGTCCCTGGCAGACAGCAACCTTGCTTCTTTTCACCACCACATATTATGTGGGCACCTTTCTCAGTTCTTGTGTTCTGGACTGGAGCCCAGATTGGGGTTTAGACCCCAGAGTTCTCAGGGGATATCCCTCTGGAACCTCAACTGTTGTCTGTGGGAGCCCAGCCATCTCCCTCCCACTTCACACTTTCTATCAGTCTCTGTGCAGTCTCCACTTTCCATCCTTGGTTATCAGGATTCTCTCCAGCTAGTCTTCAGGATGGTTTTTCTATATTTTAATTTTAATTCTAGTTTGGTCCCAGGAGAGTGTCAGTTTAGCTTCAACTTAATCAGCCACTATTTTCTCCTCTCTTCTTTTCAACTTTTAAATATAACCTTTTCCTTACTTTAGGCCAGAATTTCCTATATGACAATTTCTACAGGGCTAAAAAGCCAACTCTTTATATATCAATGTTCAAGTTCCTATAGTAAATTCATAGTACATAAGCTTCCTATACTTTTAATATGTGGGGGGTTTTTTATTTCAGGAAGAGAAATGGAGAGGGATAGAAAGAAAAAAAATTAGTGATGAGAGAGAATCATCTATTGGCTGCTTCATTTATGTCCCCTATTGAGGATAGAGCCTGTAACCCAGGTTGTGACTGGAAATCGAACCATGACCTCCTATTTCATGGGTCAAAACTCAACCATTGAGCCACACTGGCTGGGCTAAACTTCTTATTTTTAATACTATTCTTTGTTGGCTTGACATCCTTTTACAAAAATATAGCCATTTCTAGATAGTGTTTTTAATATACTTAAAATAATGTATTCTACTATTCAGGGCAATAAAAATTGTATATTCTAAAATATGGAAAATTTAGTTATTATCAAATAAATAACACTCCAAAGAATTCTGGGAAATACAAATAACATTTTAAAATATTTTGATCCAGTCATCATAAAAAGTAACTCCTTTTTGCCAGATCATCTATTTTTTCTCCCCATGGATGCCTAGATTGTCAGGCTCACCTTCCTTAGGATTTACACATAATTGAGAATTACAGGCACTATCCTTGTCCATTTTTTGGTCCAGAACATCAACCCCCATATATGTATTTTATTAAATTTTATTGGGATGACATTAGTCAACATGAACATAAAGGTCTCATGTGTAGATTTCTAAGTAATAAAATCTGTATATTGCATCATATGCCCACCATCCAAAGTCAAATCTTCTGTCACCACATATTAGGACCACCTTCTCCCCCCAACCCCTTCCCTCTGGCAACCATTGCTTGTTTGTATCCATGAGTTTCAGTTTTATACCCCACATATGAGTGAAATCATATGGTTCTTAGCTTTTTCTGTCTGGCTTATTTCATTTAGCATAATGTAATCAAGAGAAAATTTTGGGGCTACTAAGATTTCTGTGCTCCAAGGGTTATTGTTGTTGGTTTTTTGTTTGTTTGTTTTTTGTTTGTTTGTTGGTTATTGTTGAGAGTATAACAAATGTCCTGTTTCCCTCCCACCTCATTAACCTTCTCTGGTCTGCACCCACTCCCCTTCCCCAAGCCTTTACCACATCACTGTCTGTATTTACAGGTTAATTGCATACAAGTTCTTTAGTTAATTTCTTCCCACCTACCCAGCTACCCAGCCACCCACCTTGCCTTCCCTCTGACATTTGAAAATCCATACCATGCTTCTATGTCTCTGTATTTATTTTGTTCATTGGTTTATTTTGTTAATTGGATTCTACATATGAGTGAAGTCATGTGATACTTGTCTTTTCCTGACTGGCTTATTTTGCTTAGCATAATACTCTCCAGGTAGAGAGTATTTAAATGTAGTTCTGTCACAGTTTTAATTATTGGACTCTTTCTAATATCAAAAAATACCTGAGTTCTATTTTCCTTTGAAAAAAGTAATGAATTATTTTCATGTTCCATGCAGCAGTATCTCAAATATGTTTTAACGCTATACATTTCAGATCATCCCTCATTCTTTACCAGTTTCCTAGCTAGTCTTTCACTCTCACCCTCCTAAGGAGTCCTTTTAGACATTGTTTTTTCTAATCACAACCCCATAAGATTTTAATACCACAGATATACTACATATCTGTGTATTCACTAAGGCCCTTTGGGGGATCATACACCATTGAGTATCAAATTTTTTTGCTCTACTTCCAACAACTATTATTTTCCCTGTTGAGAGTGCATATTGTAGCCACAGTACTACTTCATATTTATTATTGTGGAATATTTTTATGAAAGGGCCTATCTCTAGATTCTTTCATTTGTAATAATGACACATGAAGGTTGGTATATTGTATTTAACTGTCAAATTTTTCTGTAGTAATTCAAGCTTAGTGAGACCTTAACTTTAGGAAGGACAATAGAAATGGAAGTTTATACTATAACATTAAAAATATAATCATTCCATAACTAATAAAAGTGTAGGAAATCTGATGCTCTCAAAAAAGAGCATCAGATTTTATCTGTAACAGGTTTCAATGGTGTGAAAATAATCATTTTATATTTCACTTCCACATATTTTGCCCTGTAACTAGAGTTCAAAGTTCTAAAATTTAATTTCGCCTTTTATAGTTACTTATTAAAAGATGTCCTACCCTTCCTGCAGGTAAGTATCTATCCAACGTGTTACTTCTCTTAGCCCACAATATTGTTTTCAGGGTTCTAAAATAAAAATGAACCCATTCATTGTCCAAAATCATACAGCCATGTTGTTTTTCTATGTTTTCTTTTTAGCCCCTTTCATTTATGCACAAGGGTTTCTCAATCATTTTAATCAATTATCCCATTGTATGAATTAATTGATCATCCAGAAAAATAATAGAATTTGACTCTTTGAGACCATGTGTATTTCATTCATCAAGGGTCAATGGAAATGTTTACTTTCAAAACCATATACCAGGAGTTCATATATTTAGCCTAGTACACTTAAGTAATGCAGTTGAGTTTTCATTTCAGTGAATTTGAAATAGTGCAGTATGTTTGTTAGATATAAAATTTCATTTAGGGGCAAATTGCTTTCGTAATAAGGTCCTGCCTTCCCTCAGAATATCCCTCCTTTATCTTCTAGCCTTTAATGACCCTCTGTTACAGAGAATCCCAATTAGACTAGTAAATCCATTGAAATGAGCAAAAAAGGTCAGGAGAAATGAGGGAGAACTGAGACAAAAAAGGGAATGAGAATAAAAGAAGTGAGAGAGAGGGAGGGCACTTCCCACACTTCACCCATAGGGGATTTTTTTTTTTTTTCCAGACATTAAGTTTCACTCCAAGCAGCTTTAGCAAATATGGTTCCTTTTCACATAGTAGCTCAAGGGATTTCACTTGGAACTTGAAAATAGTATTCTATATCCAGAGACATAGAAGTATCAAAGTATCGAACAAATAGTCAAACTTCAGAGGGAAGGCAGGGGAGGGTGGGCAGATGGGAAGATATCAGCCAGTGAACTTGTATGCATATACACATAACTCATGGACACAGATAATAGGGTGGTGAAGGCCTAGGGTTGAAGGCAGCAGTGATTTGGGAGAGGTCAATGGAGGAAAGGGGGACATATGTCATACTTACAACAATATTTTTTTAAAAGAAAAAAATACTTTATTAGTGCAGATTTCTACAACTTTGCTATAAGCAGGAATCTGATATTTATGATTAACACTTTTACAGAAGCTTCAGGCCACAGACTGTTGGTGATCACAAACAAAGAAAAATAGTCAGCAGAACTGCATATATTCATGTATTGACCTTAAACCATACTAACTATCTGGACCACTCATATGGTCCTAATGGTCCTGGTACAGTTAGCTTTTTATAAGTGTATTTCTCTTTCCTAAATAAGAAGTTTCTTTAAGGCAAGGACTGTATTTTATTCACTTACATATTCCCAAAAGAGTTCAGAAATTATTATAGTCAGTACTAGAGGCCCATTGTATAAAATTTATGCACTGGAGGGGTGTCCCTCAGTCCAAGTTGCACCCTCTCCAATCTGGGACCCCTCAGGGGATGTCTGACTGCCAGTTTAGGGATCAGGCCTAAACTGGCAGTCAGACATCCCTCTCACAATCTGGGACTGCTGGTTCCTAACCACTCATCTGCCTGTCTGCCTGATTGCCCCTAACCACTCTGTCTGCAGCCTGATCACCCCCTAACCATTCCCCTGGCAGCCTGATTGATGCCTAACTGCTCCCTTGCCAGCCAGTTCACCCCTAACTGCCCTCCCCTGCCAGCCTGATCTTTCCCCCAACTGCCCTCTCCTAGTCACCCCCAAATGCCCTCCCCTGCTGGCCTGTTTGCTCCCAATTGCCCTCCCCTGCCAGCCATCTTGTGACAATGGCCATCTTGTGATGAAGTGGGAGTGGCTATTTGTGATGACATGAGAGCATCATGTGAGGGCATGAGGGACACCTAGGCTTTTATTAGTATAGGTAGTAATAAATACATTATCAGCTGATAATTACTAATGCATTAGATTATAATAATCTATAGGAGTTCAGGATATTGAAGTCATCTCAACCAAAACTACCTAACAGATAATAATGTGTCTTTGACAAACTGCTATTAAAATCATCATAAAATACAGATTTAATCAAATAATACAGATTTAATCAAATAACTTGCACAGTCCCCCAATATAAGGTGATTTGGGGGAAAACAAGGAGGTAGCCAGAAACTAATAATAATGACAATAATTTAAGGCTGTTTCTTTTGCACCCCACCTACCTTTAGACTGCTTGCTCCAACCATGCAACAAGATGAAATTTCTCTCCAGGCCTTTAATTATGGAAGACAGTGATATCTGATTGAAATAAGTTGAGGAATAGGAATAAAAACCTTCCATCTCATCCCCTTTGCCTGGTTATAGTTCAGGTAAGTCTTAATAGACTAACTTGTTTGAATGATCACTTTTTACAAATGTCAGAAAATAAATCATGCAGGTTAGTGTTTGGATTTCTCCAAATCAGTAATTAAGGCCCTAGAAAACACTTATCCAAAGATTCCAGTTTATCTTAAAGACAGTGTATTTGCCTCAAAAGGTAGCATCTCTTATTTGTGTCTATTTTCAGGCTTGATTACCTGGGAAGTTACTCAAGATTTAATGATTTCAGATGTAAAAGGCAGAATTCCAACAGTTGTGTGAATGCAGATATAGCTGGAGACTCTCCTTAGGCTTTAGGGAATTCAAGACTCACAAAGGCTTAGACCAGTGCTAGAGGCAGATGAGTAAAGAAATATCTGAGGACTGAAAAATCTGTCAGGGTAGCTGTATGTATGGACATTAAAAAGGCCTCTCTACAAACTAAGAGGCTATGTGAAGAGGTGAATATTTTCCTTTAAGTATGTCAACTGAAAAACATATGTGGTGTTTGATAAAGTACATGGAAGAAAAACATGTATTTTTGTTTGTTTTTTCATTGCTTTGCAAAGGAAGGTTAAAAATCAAAGTAAAAGCCCTGGCACTTTGAATTTTAGCACTGACCTCATGCTGTGTTGATCAAATGGATGTGCCCAGGGCCCAGAGAAGCAGACCTGTGTGTTCAGTCAGAGGCTGGGCCTCAGAAAGGCAGGCAGGAAGCCTGGGACTTGAGGCCAGATTCTCATGAAATGTCAGGCTCCCAAGTGACAGAACTTAGAGATGACTACTGTTCTATTCTAACTGGCTCTCCAGAAATGAAACTGAGGAAGAAGGAGTTATGTTGAGATCTACCCTCAGAGATAAGAGTGGGAAGCAAGAATTCATGGGATTTCCAGTTTCCATTTCCACATAGCAAAAGAAGATGAAGAAAATTAAAATAATCTGGGCCTAATTAAAAGTTTTGCACTTCTTTCAGCAATATGTGAGTAGGTAGCCTCCTTTCAAATGGTCCCAGAACTAATGTGAGAGAGATCTTTATGAGATCTGACAGAGAAATATTTAGAGACAGCAAAGTATGTTCTAGAACACTTCAAATAACTGCAGGCAGGCAGTTACCAATTTTTTTGCTTGCAAAGAGAGCTTCATTCACTTGTTCATGCAACAGAGCCATTGAGTACCCACTTGGTGCCAGCTGATGAGATGCCAATAGAAAGAAAGCTGTCAGAGTCCTGCCCACATGTATCTCACAAGGCAATATGGAAGATAACTAGTCAATTCAGCACACCAAAAATTATAATGTAAACGTATTAAACATTTAAACCTGTAAATAATTTTTGTGAATTTATTTAGAGCGAAACTGTCCACAATTGCAAGGAAGCAGAATCTCTAGAAAAACTGCCATTCTCTTCAGGCGTCTTCAAACTACTGCCCGCAGGCCACATGCGGCCGCAGAGGAGTCTGATCCGGCCCACCAGGTTTTTTGGGCAGTGAGCGCAGCCGAGGTGTTACAGTAGGAATTAGTAGTTCATATAGTCCGGCCCTCCAGCTCTCTGAGGGACCGTGATCTGGCCCCCACTTTAAAAAGTTTGAGGACCCCTGCGACTTTAGAGCATTATCTTAATAGGACATGACTGTCTACTATAAACTGATTTTCAATTTAAAAAGTTTTCATTTTAGACAATCTTTGTGGTCACATTGTGGTTACACAGGCCTTCCCTTAGGTAGTCAAGTTAGCAAGTGGTCCCTTTTTGTCTACAGCAAGAAATTTTCATAAGAAGAAAAAGGTAAGATGTAATAAGAGCATATAATAGTGTGCCTGGAAAAGTGTCAGTTGTAGAGAAATTAAATGTGTGCATGAAAATGAAAAAGAGCATGTCAGGATGGGACAACACACTTTATTTTTTTTTTTTTGAGTTCTATTTTTTTTTTTTCCCAAAAAGGACCTTAATAAAATACATGCAGTAACAGGCGTCTTCAAACTACGGCCCGCGGGCCACATGCGGCCCGCAGAGGAGTCTGATCCGGCCCGCCAGGTTTTTTGGGCAGTGAGCGCAGCCGAGGTGTTACAGTAGGAATTAGTAGTTCATATAGTCCGGCCCTCCAGCTCTCTGAGGGACCGTGATCTGGCCCCCACTTTAAAAAGTTTGAGGACGACTGCTAGAATGTATGAAGGAAGACAAAGCCAACAGGAGGTTAGAATTTGGAACCAATTATTCAAAATAATTTTCATTGCCAGAGACCAGTTGATCAAAACCCTATAATTAGATGAAGTATAAGGCACTAGATGAGTCTATTATATGTAAATTTAATGTTAGAGCATTAACATGAATATAATTATTATCATCATGTCACAAATACTCTGGATACATAACGACAGAATTACACAAGCTCCTTCAATATAATGTGTGTGCCCCTAAAGTAGACACAGCTGTCTGCCACCAGCTCAGAATGGAAAGGGATTTGGAAACTGTAGAAACACCACACAACAAAATTGAAAATCAATGATGAGAGAATCATTGATTGGCTGCCTCCTGCACACTCCCTACTGCGGATTGAGCCCATAACCTGGGCATAGGCTCTAGACAGGAATTGAACCCGGGACCCTTCAGTCTTCAGGCCGACACTCTTATTCTCCAAGCCAAACCAGCTAGGGCTATAATTCTATTTTTAAAAATGTAACTATGATTATTAATGTTATCAGAATTTAGAGAAGAGAGATACTATAAAGTGTAGTCATTAGAAAACTTTCTTAGAAATGATGAAATTTAAATTCAGCCTTCAATAATGATTAATGTTGTGGTAAGCAGAAAGGATGAGGTTGTGTTGACAATAACATTCCAAATGAGACAACACACTTTAGAAAGTCTGATAATAGCAATACAGGATTTTTGGACTGGAATATTTTGTGTTCCCCTGGGCAGGATGGCTTCCCTGGATTCTTTGTCCACTAGAGTCAAAGAGTGAAATCAAAAAATGGAAGATGGCAGAGCAAAGATGGAAATTTATTGACGAACAATTACAAAATCCCTCATGAGGGCTAGGGCAAGGGTTAGGGTTCAAGTTCAGGTTTGGGTTAGAGTTAGGGTTAGGGTTAGTGTTAGGGCTATGGTTAGGGTTATGGTTACTCTAGGGTTATGGTTGAGGTTAGGGCTAGGGTGGGGTCAGGGCTAGGGTTAGAGCTAGGGATAGAGATAGAGTTACGGATACTGTCAGGGTTAGGGTTACAGTAAGGTTAATGGTAGGCTAGGGTTAGGAGTAGGGTAAGGTTAGTGTTAGGTTTAGGTTTAGAGTTAGTGTTAGGGATACAATTAGGGTTAGGATTAGGATTAGTGTTAGAGTTAGGGTTAGGTTTAGGACTAGGGCAGTGGTCAGCAAACCATGGCTCTTGAGCCACATGAGGCTCTTTAGCCTCTTGAGTGTGGCCCTTCCACAAAATACCACATGCAGGTGCACACGTACAGTGCAATTGAAATTTTGTGGCCCATGCAAAGAAATCAGTTTTCAGCTCTCAAAAGAAATTTCAATTGTTGTACTGTAGATATTTGGCTCTGTTGAATAATGAGTTTGCAGATCACTGGGCTAAGGCTAGGGTTAGGGTTCAGGTTTGGGTTAGGGCTGGGGTAGGGTTAGGCTTACGGTTAGGGCAAAAGTTGGGGTTAGGATTAGGGCTGGCTAGGGCTAGGGTTAGGGTTAGAGTTAGGGGTAGGAGTAGGGTTAGGTTTAGAGTTAGGTCTATAGCTAAGGTTAAGTTTAGGCTTAGGGATACAGTTTAGGCTAGGGTTAGGGTTAGGACTAGGTTTAGTATAATGTTAGGATTACAATTAGGGTTAGGGTTAGAGCTAGGGATACAGTTAGGGTTAGGGTTAGGGTTTGCAGTAGTGTAAGGTTAGGGTTAGGGTTAGGGTTAGGGTTAGGGCTAGAGTTAGGGCTAGGGTTAGGTCTAGGGTTAAATTAGGATTAGGGTTAGGGCTAAGGTTAGGTATAAAGTTAGGGCTAGGGTTAGTGTTAGGGTTAGGGTAGGTTTAGGTTTAGGGTTAGTGTTAGGGATACAGTTATGGTTAGGGTTAGAGCTAAGTTTAGAGATAGGGTTAGGGTTAGTGATAAGGCTAAGGCTAGGGTTTGAGTTAGGGTTCATGTTCAGGTTAGGGTTACACTTAGGTTTATTATTATGGTTAGGGTTAGGGTTACGCTAAGGTTTGGATAGTTAGTGTAGGGGTGGTGTTAGCTTTATGGTTAAGGTTAGGGTTAGGGTTAGGGCTAGGGTTTGGGTTTAGGTTAGAGCTAGGCTTAGGTTTAGGGTTATGGGTAGCAGTATGGTTAGGGGTAGGGGTAGGGGTAGGGTTAGGGTAGGGTTAGGGTTGGGTTACGACTAGGGCTAGTGTTAGGGTTAGAGTTATGGATACAGGTAGGGTTAGTGTTAGAGTTAGGTTTAGGTTGAGGTTTAGGGTTATTGTTAGGGATACAGATAGGGTTAATGTTAGGATTAGGGTTAGGGTTAGGGTCAGTTAAGTTTAATGTTAAGTTTAGAGCTAGGGTTATGGTTAGGGTTTGGGCTAGTATTAGGGTTAGGTTAAGATTAGATTAATGCAAGGCTAGGATTAGGTTTAGGGTAGGTTTAGGTTAGGGTAGAGTTAGGGTAAGTTTAGGGTTAGGGTTAGGGGTAGGGCAGATTTAGTTTTCAGATTAGGGTTAGGGCTAGTGCTAGGGTTAGCGTTAGGGTTAGGGCTAATGTTATTTTTATAGTTAGGGTTACTGTTATTGTTAAACTTAGGTTAGGTTTAGGTTAGGGATAGAGCTAGCAATAGATTATGGTTAGGGTTATGATTAGGGTTAGAAGTATGGTTAGGGTTAGAGTTAGGGCTAGGGCTAGTGTTAGATTTCGTGTTAGGGGTTATTGTTAGGGTTAGAACTAGGGTTAGGTTAAGGTTAGGATTAAGGCTATGGTTAGGGCTAGGGTTAAGTTTAGCATTAGGGTTACTGTTAGGGGTAAGGTTAACATTAGGATTAGGGTCAGGGCTTGGACTAGAGTTAGGGTTAGAATTTGGGATACACTTAGGGTTGGCGTTAGGGTTAAGGTTAATCTTAGGGTTATGATTAGGGCTAGTGCTAGGATTAGAATTAGGTTTAGGGTTGTGGCTAGGTCTAGTGTTAGTGTTAGAGTTAGGGATACAGTTAGGATTAGGGTTAGGGTTAAGGTTAGGGTTAGGGGTAGATTAATGTTAGGGTTAGATTTAGGGTAAGGGCTTAGGGTTAGAGTTACAATTAGGGATACAGTTAGGGTGAGGTTTAGGGGTAGGTTTAGTCTAGGGTTATGGTTAGGTTTAGTATTTGTATAAGGGATATAGTTAAGATTATGGTTAGGTTTAGGGCTAAGGCTAGACTTAGGGTTAGGATTAGGCTGAGGGTTAGGGTTATTTTTATGTTTAGGGCTACTGTTAGAGTTAGGGTTAGTGTTAGGTTTAGAATTTGGACTAGATTTAGGGTTAGTTTTAGGGTTAGTTTTCTGGCTATGGTTAGGGCTAGATTATGCTAGTGTTAGTGTTAGGGTTAGTGTTAGGGTTAGGGTAGTGGTAAGGTTAGGGTTAGGGTTAGGATTAGGGCTAGGGCTAGGGTTAGGATTAGGATTAGGGCTAGGGTTAGGTTTAGAGATAGGGCTAGGGCAAGGGTTCAGGTTAGGGTTAGGGCTAGGGTTAGAGTTAGGGTTAAGGCTAGTATTAGGGCAATGGTTAACGTTAGTTTTAGAGCTAGATTTATAGTTTGGGTTAGGCCTAGGTTTAGTGTTAGGATTTGGGTTCAGGTTAGGGTTCAAGTTAGGGTTAGGGCTAGGGTTAGGGTTAGGGTTAGGGTTAGGGTTAGGGCTAGGGCTAGGGCCAGGGCTAGGGTTAGTTTTAGGACTAGGGCTAGAGCTAGTGCTAGTGCTAGGGTTAGGTTAGGGTTAGTGTTAGGGCTTTGGTTAGAGTTAGGTTTAGGTTTAATTTTAGTGCTACTGTTAGGATTAGGTTTAGGTTTAGAGTTAAGTAAGAGTTAGGGTTAGCTTTAGGGTTAGGGTTTGAGTTAAGGCTAGGGATATTTATAGGGTTAGAGTTAGGGCTATAGTTCAGTTTCAGGTTAGGGTTAGGGTTAGGGTTAGAGTTAGGTTTAGAGCTAGGTCTAGGGCTAAGGTTGAGTTAGTGTTAGGATTAGGACTAGTTCTACAGCTAAGGCTAGGGATAGGTTTAGGGTTGCAGTTAGTGTTAGGGCTTTGGTTAGGGTTAGGGTTAGAGCTAGGTCTTGTGCTAGCGTTAGATTAAGGTTATAGGTTAGTGTTAGGTTTAGGTTTAGGGCTACTGTTAGGGTTAGAGTAGGTGTTTGGGATGTGGTTAGGGTTGGAGGTGGGTTAGGGTTAGGGTTAGCATTAGGGTTTGGGCTATGGTTAGGGTTAAGGTTAGGTTTTGGGTTAAGACTAGAGTTAGGCCGAAACCGGTTTGGCTCAGCGGTAGAGTGTCGGTCTGCGGACTGAAGGTTCCCAGGTTCGATTCCAGTCAAGGGCATGTACACTGGTTGCGGGCACATCCCTGGTAGGGGGTGTGCAAGAGGCAGCTGGTCGATGTTTCTCTCTCATCAACATTTCTATCTCTCTATCTCTCTCCCTTCCTCTCTGTAAAAAATCAATAATTTTTTTTTTTTAAAGACTAGGGTTAGGTTTAGTTTTAGGGTTCAAGAGAGGGCTAGGACTAGGGTTAGAGATATATTTTGGGTTAGATTTAGGGTTTGTGGTAGGGCTAAAGTTATGGTTAGGATTAGGGTTATGTTTACGGTTAGCTTTATGGTTCAGATTAGGGTTAGGACTAGGAATCAAGTTAGGTTTAGAGCTAGGACTAGTACTAGGGTTGGGTTAAGGTTAGAGTTAGTGTTAGGTTTAGGGTTAGGGTTACTGTTGGGGTTAGGTTAGGATTGGGTTAAGGTTAGGGTTAGGGTTAGGGTTTAGGTTTAGCTTTAATGCTAGGGTTAGGGTTAGGGTTAGGGTTACAGTTAGGGATACCATTTGCTTTAGGGCTAAGGCTAGAATTAGGGTAAGTGTAATTGTTAGGGTTAGGGATACAGTTAGGTTAGGCCTAGGTTTAGGATTAAGGTTAGGGTTATTGATACAATTAGGGTTAGGGTTAGTGTTAGGGTTAGGGTTACAGTTAGGGTTAGCATTAGTGTTAGGGTTAGTGGTAGGGCTAAAGTTAGGGTTAGGGTTAGGTTTATTCCATGTATTCATCCATTTATCTTAGCCACAGCCAGCCATTTGTGGCACACACTGCTATTATTTCTTTTTTACATATGATGAAAATTATGTGTAGACCAAGATCATACAGCCAGTAAATTACAGATCCAGAATACACAAAAATTCCACCTCAAAAGTTTGCACTAAAATAAAAAATTTGCACTCATCTATATGCTACACTCATAATAAAACAGAAGACAAATCTAAGCACTATATCAATTAGCAACAATTCAGAATCCTAAAATTCACCTGCATTAATATATTTATTATTTTACTCAGAATCAATATGCACCCCCTCATTGACCCATCTCTTCAGTCCCCTGTGTGTCCTTGCTCAGCCAATTATGGGGCTGCCTCTTCATGGAAGCCCAGAGTAGAGCTCTAGCCCAGGGCTGCTCGCAAATCACAGATGGGCACAAACCCTCTGCTTAAAAAGCACTGACCACACAGGTCATTAAAATGACCCCAGAATAAAAGAGAAACACTTATATATGTTTAAAGAAGATAAAACCATTTTTTTAAGGTAGCAATGTGAGCATTAGCTTCAAGGTAACATCCTCTAGAAATTAAAGAGCTCATTTTTACAGTTATTGCATATTTCAAGCATTTTATTTCCATCCACATTCCAAGTATATTATTTAGAGAGAAAGCACCAGACAAATGCACTGGAAGTTCACAAGTTATGAGGTAATTGCATTAGCACATAGAGAAAAGGGAGAGTATGCTCAAAATCCTGATTGGCATTTCTCAGCTTAAAAGGCATTCTTTCCCAGTACCTGAGCATGCCCAGAGGAGCTGTCTCTGAGCAGCTGTGAAACAGAACCTTTTTACTTCAGAGTTAGTGCAGGGAGCTCATTAGCAAGTGCTCTACCCTCAGCTAAATAGCCTTGTTTGCATATTGAAGCTATAGAATGTGAAGGTGTTAAAAAGGAAAAATTGCTGCTGCTACTCCTGACTGACATGTCTATCTGGGCTCTTGTGTTTACAAGAGAATAACCAAGCTGCCCCAAAGCCCCTACTGGGCCTGATTACTATGCAGAGGCTTCTTAGATTATGTATAATTGATATCCTTTTTCCCTCCAGCTAACCAATGGCAGCTCTCAGGAGTAATGCTAATTCTCCTGCATCTTACTATCCAAGCAGACATTGGAAATTGCTGTTTCTCTCTGCTTAGTAATTTTTAAAGACCAAAAAAGTGACATTTTTAGAAGCACAATGACAGTGCAGTTGGTGTGGGTTTACTGCTTAATAACAATCATTGAATCAAAAAGTCAGAGATATGACATAATTAGGCAAAGGGGACAGAGTCCTATTCAGGACTTACTTAGCCTCTATTAGTGTGTGTGTGTGTGTGTGTGTGTGTGTGTGTATGTGTGTGTGTACTATGTGTTTGATAGAAATACACTAAACAATAATCACTCTTTCAGGCAAAGAATTGCCTCGAACAATCCCCCTTCATTTGGGGAGCAGGTGGCTTAAGTCCTGAGCCCTGTGCATTGGAGTTCCAGTTTGCATTTGAAATGCTTCAAAGAGAACCACTACTATTTGCAATTTCTAAATATACCTAAGCCTTAGTGTAATCTTCCACTGAGGTGATTCTTTGATGCTTTACATTTTGAAAGTTAATTTTTGATGGAAAAAGTCAGAGATATGACATAATTAGGCAAAGGGGACAGAGTTCAGTTATCTTACATCTTTGTTCTCAACTTATTGCCTACTTAGAAGAGGAAAATTAAGGAAAGGTAGATTGGCGATATGGAAGTTCCTGTCCTCCAACATCATGGAGGACCACTCAGTCTCCAGAGCAGTCAAACTTCCCAACTCCTTGTAAACATAGATACTGGTGCTACTTTGAGATTGGAGTGCATTGGCTTAAATATGCCTCCCAAAAGATGACAGCCAGTTTAGCTGAAGGGTAGCCTCCAACTTTACTGTCTCCAGGGAAGTGTCCTGAAGCTGAACACCCTCATTCAGTATGTCAAATCTGGACACAACTCCAGAAGCAGTTTCCAAGGCAACAAGGAAAGTGAGGATTAAAACTGGGAGATTCAACCACTTTAGGCATTTTTGTTGAGCAACTATTAAATGCCAAAAGCAGTCCAGAGCTCATTGTGAGGGAGATCAGTTTTCTGCCTCATCAAGCTTACTGACAAGTGAGGGAAAGAAATAATTAAGTAGGGAACCGGAATAAATTGTTTTGTGAACCAAAACAAAAGAGACCCAGGATGCTTGAGAGCAGAGAGGGAATTAATTCAGAACTGCAACCAACTTGTGTAATCAATTTATACTTCAAACTAGGAGATCCAGAATATTCCACATGTGTTCAGACCATTTCATCTCAACATGCAGCCTGTAGGAAATGACATAATACCAAGGGAATAGAAAGGCTATTCCAAACTCAGAGTGGGCTAGCCCAGCAGCCAATGTGTTTGGTAGAAGAAAGTTGTAACGAGGCTTGTCTTTAGTGGTAAGCTACATAGCCCCAAAATGCTTCTCCACCCTCTTAATTACTCTCTCTAGACTCCTCATACATTTTACTTCATTGATTTACATTTATTTTTTTTATTAAAGTTGATTTCATTTATTAAAGTTGATTACACTGTTCTGTGATTTTGGGGCTGCTCAGGTGAAGAAAATGGAAGTGGGATGCAAGGCAGAGTGATTCCAATTTCTCTTTGTCCCCATGATTAATGCTTGTTACAGGATATTCTCAAAGGAGAATTGCCAATTAAGTCTCTCACAGATAATTCCGTTCAGCTGGTTAGTGTGGCAAAAAAAGAGATAAGGAAAAAAATACAGTATAAGAAAAATAGAAATGAAAATTGCATTTTCATTTAAAAGAATTGTTCATAAAGCACTCACAAATTCCTGATGCTTAACCAACCACTGAAATTTAAGTGTAAGTTGGATCAATAATCTTAATTCAATATATTCATCAGTATGCATGCACCTTGAGGAAATTCCAGGACTTTTCTTTTTGAGTTAGAATATTAAGAAAACAGCTATTCTCTAATGCTGCAACAGCTTCACTCCAAAGCAGAGACAACAACTAGATCTAACACTGACCTGAGGATGCAGCCAGGATAGGAGCAGGGTTCTTTGAAATTTACAGAAGCAGGTCAGACCTGGCCTAGGTTTTTCCAGTCAAAACTTATTCTTTTTCCAGAACCCTCTTTGTGGAGGAAAGAAAAAAGAGGGCTAAGCCCTCAAACTGCTTAGCTGCCTATTGTGCCCAAGCCTCTAACATCTGCAAAGTTTCCTTCTGTCCTATAACCCAACAGCCAAAGTTAATAAGGATATGAAATTTCAGCAAAGCAAAAAAGTTAAAGCCTTTGAGAAAACAACTCAGGTATGAATTTAGGTATTTGTCACTCTGTCTCCTTTAGACTACCCATCAGTAGCTAATAGCTCTGTATTCCATGAACACAGAATTCTGTGCTTTTTTCTTGCACTTTAAATATTTCTCTCTTTTGATGAATTTCTTTAAGGCTAGGTAATGAATATTCCACTGTGTAGTCTATTATTTTTAAGCTAGTTATTTGTATTTTATTTTTTCGGGGTCAGCTAGATTTTCTTCCAGATTTGTTCTCTCCAGGTATCCTCAAATCAAAACATTGTCCCTGCTAAATTACAAATAGAATTAATCATCTTCATATGATCTGCTGTCTGGTCCCTATTTTGACTATGTCACACCAAGAATATCAAAGCTCTTACCTTTCCATTATTGTGACTAACAGAATGTAATGGTCTTATTCAGTCAAATCTGTACTTAGAGTACTTATGTTCACTTTGGAAATTTTTCATAGCATTTCCTCTCTTAGAAAAATAGTTTTGCTCTGGCTGGTTTCTCAGTGGTTAGAACATCGGTCCTTGGACTGAAGGGCCACAAGTTCCACTCCCACTCAAGGGCATGTTCCTCAGTTGCAGGTTCTCCATCCCCCTTGGGGCATGTTCAGAAGGCAACCAATCAATATGTCTCTCTCCCCCTCCTTCCTCCCTTCTACTATTTCTTAAGAAATCAACAGAAAAAAATATCCTTGGGTGAGGATAGAAGGAGGAGGAGGAGGAAGAGAAGGAGGAGGAGGAGGAGGAGGAGGAGGAGGAGGAGGAGGAGGAGGAGGAGGAGGAGGAGAATAGTTTCCAGGAAGTAAAGCAAGGAAACATTGCCTCTATTTTAATCAGAAATAATGAGGACCACTGGCTGTTTTGCAAATTGCCAAGATGGAGATTTTCCTTTGGGAACAAAGAAATTAATCAATAATGTTGCTATACTCTATATGGCAAACACAAGGGAAAGTGACCAATACTTTAAGACAATTTTGTGTGTATCAACAGGACAGTTGCCAGCTTGCTGGGAGAGATAATTTTGAAAAGAAACAAAATATGGTGGATGGTATGCTATGTGGAGAGGAGCTCAGAGGCTATAAGCAGTCAGGAAAAGAAGATCGACATTCCTTAGAGACATCCAGGATCGTTTTTCAGAAAAAGTGAGAAATGAGGCTTTGAAATATAAGTAGCAGTTTTCTACTCAAAAGAGGGAGAAGGGAGCCCAAGCACATAGAGAAGTCTATGAAAGGTAAAGAGACATGAAAGATAGTAAAATCTAGAGCAGTGGTTGGCAAACTCAGTCAACAGAGCCAAATATCAATAGTACAACAATTGAAATTTCTTTTGAGAGCCAGATTTTTTAAACTTAAATTTCTTCTAACGCCACTTATTCAAAACAGACGCCCAAGTAGTGGTATTTTGTGGAAGAGCCACACTCAAGTGGCCAAAGAGCCGCATGTGGCTTGTGAGCCACAGTTTACCGACCATGGATCTAGAGGAAACAGACTAGAACCTGATAGGAGTACAGGAATGGGTCATCACATAGGAAGCCAGCTCTCATGAAAATGCCTTCATGGAAATTAGTAAAGATTCTAACAATAGAGGCTTATTAGAGATTTGTCCTAAATGGAACATCTTGAAATTCAGCACCAGTCAACTCTAAATTTGAGTGATTCCTACTTACCAAAAGTTCATTGCCTGGTCATCTCAATTCTAAAATACTAGAGGCCTGGTGCATGAAATTTGTGCATGGGGTAGAGGTGTCCCTCAGTTCAACTTGCACCCTCTCCAATCTGGGACCCCTCGAGGGATGTCCGACTGCCTATTTAGGCCTGATCTGTGGGATCGGGCCTAAATGGGCAGTCAAACATCCCTTTCACAATTCAGGACTGCTGGCTCCCAACTGCTCGCCTGCCTGCCTTCTTGATTGCCCCTAACTGCTTCTGCCTGCCAGCCTGATCACCCCCTAACCACTCCCCTGCCAGCCTGATTGATGCTTAACTGCTCCCCTGCCAGCCTCTAACTGTCCTCCCCTGCAGGTCAGGTCACCCCAACTGCTCTCCCCTACAGGCCTGGGTCCCCCCATAATTGCCCTTCCCTGCAGGCTGGTAACCCCCAAGTTCCCTCCTCTGCCAGCTTGACCACCCTAACTGTCCTCCCCTGCAGGCTTGATCACAAACTGCCCATCCTTGCAAGCCTGGTCCCTCCCAACTGCCCTCCCCTGCTGGCCATCTTATGGTGGCCATCTTGTGTCCATATGGAGGCAGCCATCTTTGACTACATGGGGGAAGCCATCTTGTGTGTTGGAGTGATGATCAATCTGCATATTACTCTTTCATTAAATAGGATAGAGGCCTGATGCATGATTGGGGGCCAGCTGGTTTTCCCTGAAGGGTGTCCTGGATCAGGGTGAGGGTTCCTTTTGGGGTATGGGGCAGCCTGGGTGAGGGGCCTGTGGTGGTTTGCAGGCTGGCTGTGCCCCCCAGTGACCCAAGTGGAGACCCTGATATCTGAGGTTTATTTATCTTCTACAATTGAAACTTTGTAGCCTGGAGTGGAGCCAAGCTTCCTGTTCACTCTGTGGCTGCAGCCATTTTTGTTGGAATTTATTTATCTTCTACAATTGAATCTTTGTAGCCTTAAGCGGAGGCCTGGGCAGGCCAGGGCTTCAAAAATTTGGCTTCCTACGTTGCTGGGGCAGCCCTAGCCTCCTGCTCTCTGTAGCTCCATGGCTGCTGTCATTTCAGTTGGGATTTAGGTATCTTCTATAATTGAAACTTTGTGTGGAGGTCTGGTCCCGCCAGAGTGTGTGGAAAGCTTGGCTTCCTCCATTGCCAAGGAAACCTAAGCCTCCATCCTGCTCTCTGTGGCACAGCCATCTTGGTTGGGGTTAATTTACCTACTCATTCTGGCTGGTGGGCATGGCTTGTGGGTATAGTGGAGTGATAGTTAATTTGCATATTACTCTTTTATTAGATAGTAAAGATCTAGAAAATATTTTGAGCAATTATAGGGGTTTCTCTTGAATGTTCTTCCCTAGAGAGTGCCTCAAATTCTTTCACAGATTCCATTTATGCTGATATTTAAGATAATTCTAATTAGTTAGACTTTCTTCATGGATTTGAAGTTATAAATTGAATGGTTGGGAAAGGCTGTTAATTGACTTTAACAACATTAAGAAATAATATTCTATATAATAAATAGGTAATATGCAAGTTGACCATCACTCCAACACACAAGATGGCTGCCCCCATGTGGACACCAGATGTCTGCCACAAGATGTCCAGCAGGGGAAGGCAGTTGTAGGAGATCAGGCCAGCAGGGGAGGACTGTTTGGGGCTACCAGACGGCCAGATGAGGGCAGTTAGGAGTAACCAGGCATCAGGGGAGGTCCGTTGGGGGGACCAGGCCTTCAGGGAAAGGCAGTTAGTAGAAACCAGGCCTCCATGGGAGGGCAGTTGGGTGCAACCAGGCCTCTAGGGGAGGGCAGTTGGGTGGGGGAGGAGAGAGACCAGACCTGCATGGGAGGGCAGTTAGGAGTAACTGCCCTCCATTGCCAACCTGGTCACCCCTAACTGGCAATGGAGGGCAGTTAGGGGTGACCAGGTTGGCAATGGAGGGCAGTTAGCGGTGACCAGGCCAGCAGAGGAAGCCAGTTAGGGGCGACCGGTCTGCAAAAGAAGACAGTTAGGGGTGACAAGTCTTGCAGGGGAGGACAGTTAGGGGCAATAGGGCCAGCAGTGGAGAAATTAGGTGTTGATCAGGCTGGCAGGGGAGTGGTTAGGGGGTGATCAGGCTGGCAGGCAGAAGAAGTTAGGGGCAATCAAGCAGGCAGGCAAGTGATTGGGGGCCAGCAGTCCTGAATTGTGAGAGGGATATCTGACTCCCCATTTAGGCCTGATACCTCAAGGAAGTCCCAAATTAGAGAGGGTTCAGGCTAGGCTGAGGGACACCCCCCTCCCATGCACAAATTTTGTGCACCAGGCCTCTAGTTTAAATTAAAAAAAGAAAAAACAAATCAAAACAAAAAAAGTCCAGTTATCTGACACAATAAACTTTAATTTTCTTGCCTGGTAAGCATTCAATGTTTGAGGTTTTAGATCAGTAGAGTGCTAAGTTTTGGTGACAAGATATGGATAAATATTTTAAAGTAATTAATACTTTTCTTTCATGATGGTGCTGATGATGAAGTTGTACACGAACCATCTTATCCATGAAGTAGTAGCATGAGTCTTAGGTATTCTGTTCATTTTTTGGACCCAGCATTATATTGTTCATGTGGTCAGAAAGCTTTTACACCACAAACCACTAGAACTTCAACTTCTATGAAGACTGAGGCTACAGCCAATCTTCTGATACTGAGATCTATCTTTAAACTCTTTTCTAAAATGATATAAATTATAAAAATAAATAACATCCAAATTGATTACTAGAATTAGTTCCCTGCTATCGTCAAAAACTCCAATAGTATACAAATATTTGAGTGATTGGGCAAATATTTTAGGTTTTTCCAAATCTTATATGTATATTTTGTTATTAATCTTCACCTGAGGATATTTTCACATTGATTTTTAGGGAGAGTAGAAAAGAGAGGGAAAGATAGAAAGAAACATTGATTTGAGAGAAACACATCAATTCCTTGCCTCTGTCCAGGGCCAAAGCCTGAGGAGCCTGCAACCAAGGTATGTGCCCATAATCAGAATCAAAACTGAGACCCATTGATCCATAGACCTGCAGTCTATCCACTTGAGCTTTTGGCTCAATTTTTATGATTGGTCAAAAACTCTCATGAACATTGGATGTTTATAATATACTAGAGGCCAGGTGCACGAAATTCGTGCACAGGAGAGGGGGTGGCGTCCCTCAGCTTAACCTGCAACCTCTCCAATCTGGGACCCTTGAGGGATGTCGAACAACTCATTTAGGCCCAGAGATCATGCCTAAACAGGTAGTCAGACATCCCTCTTATAATCCAGGACTGCTGCATCCCAACTGCTAGCCTGCCTTCCTGTTTGCCCCTAACTGCTTCTGCCTGCCAGCCTGATCACCCACTAACCACTCCCCTGCCAACCTTATTGATACCTAACTGTCCCCTGTCAGCATGTTTGCCCCTAACTGCCCTCCCTGGCAGGCCTGGTCACCCCTAGCTGCTCTCCCTGCAGTCCTAGGTCCCTCCCAACTGCCCTTTCCTGCAGGCCTGGTCACCCCCAACCTCCCACCTTTGCCAACTTGGTCACCCCTAACTGCCCTCCTCTGCAGGCTTGATCACCCCCAACTGCCCTTCCTTGCAGAACTGGACCCTTCCAACTGCCCTCCTCTGCCAGCCTGATTGTGCCTAACTGTCCCCCCCCCCCCCCCGCAGTCCTGGTCACCCCTAACTGCTCTCCCTGCAGGCCTGGGTCCCTCCCAACTGCCCTTCCCTGCAGGCCTGGTCACCCCCAACTTCACTCCCTTACAGGCCTGGTTCCTCCCAACTCTCCTACTCTGCTGGTCATCTTGTGGTGGCCATCTTGTGTTCACATAGGGTAGCCATCTTTGACCTCACGGGGGTAGCCATCTTGTGTCTTGGAATGATGGTCAATCTGCATATTACTCTTTTATTAGATAGGCCTGGTACATGGGTAGGGCTGGCTGGTTTGCCCTGAAGGGTATCATGGATCAGGGTGGGGGTTTCCTTGGGGTATGGGGTGGCCTGGGCGAGGGGCCTGTGGTGGTTTTCAGGCTGGCTATGCCCCCAGTGACCCAAGTGGAGACCCTGATATCTGGGGTTTATTTATCTTCTACAATTGAAACTTTGTAGCCTGGAGCAGAGCCCAGCCTTCTGCTTGCTCTGTGGTGGCAGCCATTTCTGTTGGGATTTATGAATCTTCTATAATTGAAACTTTGTAGCCTTAAGTGGAGGCCTGGGCTAGCCAGGGTGTGCGGAAAGCTTGGCTTTCTCCATCGCCAGGTCAACCCTAGCCTCCTGCTCTTTCCAGCTCTGTGGCTGCTGCCATTTCTCTTGGGATTTATGTATCTTCTATCATTGAAACTTTATAGCCGTGAGTGGAGGCTTAGGCCTGCAAGGGGAGGCAGAAAACTTAGCTTCCTCCATTGCTGGGGAAATTTAAGCCTCCCTCCTGCTCTCTGTGGCTATAGCCATCTTGGTTGGGCTTATTTGCATATTCACTCCTCATTGGCTAGTGGGCATGGCTGGTGGACATGGTTTCTCGGTATAAGGGAGTGATGGTTAATTTGCATATTACTCTTTTATGAGCTAGGACTAGAGACCTGGTCCATGGAATTCATGCACAGGGGTGTTGTGTCTCTCAGCCCAGGCTGCACCCTCTCCAATCTGGAACATCCCTCTCACAATCCAGGATTCCTGACTCCAAACTGCTTGTCTGCCTGCCTGCCTCCCTGCCTGATTACCTCTAACCACTTCTGCCTGCCAGCCTAATCACCCCCTAACCACTCCTGTACCAGCCTGATTGATGCCTAACTGCTCCCCTGCCAGCCAAATTTCCCCTAACTGCCCTCCCCTGCAGGCTTGGTCACCTCAACTGCCCTCTCCTGCTGGCCTGGTCACCCCGAATTGCCCTCTCTTACTAGCCTAGTTGCCCCAACTGCCCTCCACTGCTAGCCAATTTGTGGTGGCCATCTTGCCTCCACATGGGGGCAGCAATCTTTGAGCACATGAGGGTGGCCATCTTGTGTGTTGGAATGATAGTCAATTTGCATGTTACCTCTATATTATATAGTATTTCTGTAATATGTCCTCTTTTGAGAATAAACAATTATTAGAAATTAGAATTACAATCAGTTTATTCTTTTCAAATAAATAAAAATGTTTATACTTTTTGTTTAACTCCTAGTGAAACAATCATCATTTTTCTAGACATGTATTCTACTACCAGTCATATTTATCTTGTGTCTGCATGTGAACATTTTGCCTCACACTCATATTCATGAAAAATAAGATCATATTGCTGTTAAGAATTATTTTGAATTTCAGTTTCCCTCAATTTCCTCTCTTTCCAAAACCAAAAGTCCTGTCCAAATTGCAGGTATGATGATGATAACTTTGAAAATAAAAATGAGATAAATGCAAATGTTCTGTATGTCACTAAAAACATTTTATGAATACTTTAAACATCTAAAAAAACACAATCATGTATATACCTAACTTTGCTTATTGTTATTATTTCTGGTATCTTAATTAAACAAATTGGGGTGATTTCTTAATGATATAAAAGTCAGAGGTATTTAGAGCTAGCAGGTTTCTTACAGATATTCTAATTCAAAACTTTTATTATTTTTCCTCATCACAAAAAAGGAGCTTGTTAGTGGCATACAGGAGACATTACACAATCATATTCTAGTGCCTGACTTCAGTCCCAGACCAGTTCCAGCAGTGTGCCATGCCTTTCAACTCCTGGGTTATTTTATTATAGACCCAGCAATCTCTTAAAGAAAAACTGTATCTCCAAATCCCAGGTACCCAACAATGGCAGGGAACTAGGAAGTGAGAATGCAGAGTGGGGCTCACCTTCTTGCTTAGTGTAGCTTCTGACTATGGAAGGCAGGAACGTATCTTGCCAACTCTGCAAAAGAACCAGGTTTTTCTGCAGAACTACTGTATATTGTGATAGAGCCATGTTCCATCTGTTTTAAGAGACAGCTGTGATAGGTGTAAACATCCCTGTGTTGTACATTAAATGAAAACAACACAGTTGGGCAATATGGCTCAAAACTGCAGCCTGCTGTGCACTCCTCCTCAACATCCCAATTGCCATACCTCAAAGGGGAAGAAAAACTAAGGAGAAGCCAAGGCTATCAGAACAAAATAATCATAGGTGCAGTGACTGCCCCAGTTACTGCCTAGGTGCATTTTAAAATTTATATCCATTTATTTAATCTGAATTACTGAATTTAGATAATATCCTCATGTTTCTGATAAATACACAGATAAGTCACATAGATTGCTAAGACCTAGGCCTGTTGATCCTGGTGTTCAAGACTTTTATTGCTATATGAAAATATTTTATCCTTTGTTCCCCTCCTATGTTCCTCCACTTCACTTCTCAAAAAGGTAGTAACTGGGGTTCATCAATATAAGAAAAGTCAGTGATCTATACATTCTCAGCCCTAGAAAACATAAGCATAACATTTTCTTAGACTTTTAGAAGCTGCTGTGGAGTCAAACATAATAGTTAAACAGCGGAACAAATCACTTTAATGACTCACCACAGCTGTACTTTCTTTTTTTTTTTTGGCTTTGGCTATTTAAACATGGAAATGTAATAAAATCTTAAAAAAGAGAGGACTGAAAAATTATAACAGAAGCTGAATTTTGAAATACATTGAACTATGATGACAGACAAAAGCCATCATAGTGGTGTACAGTGAGTGTTACTCCACATCTGTTGAAGAATAGGGTCCTGAAACCATATAGCACTTTGTCACACCTTATGGATCCTGCCAATGTGTTTGCCTGTCCATCATCAGTTCATCTGTGTTACCTGTGAAGCCAGAGAAGTAATAATTCCCCAAAACACTATAATTATTCCCAAATAAAATTCAGTTTGTATGGCATCAGGGAGCTGTTTTAAACAACAATATATAAGAAAGTGAGGAAAAAAAGTCAACTTTGAAAAGTATATGTATTTTTAAAAAGAGTTCTCAGGAAAAGATCATATGTTCAGAGAGCATTATATTTTCAGCTACACTTTTACATTTTTGATAGTATATCTTCATAGGTATATGCATGCATCCAGGCACCATGTGACCATTGAAAACATGATCATGCTGGCTAGTGGTGCTTATTGTTCACTCCCTCTCTCTCCAATCTCTGTTTTTCCCTGTCTCTCAGCTGCCAAGAGCTTCAGGTGTAACACTACCCAGTCCACAAGTCAATTTTGCCCAAGTTTCATGGGAAATCAGCACCTGCCCTACCTCCCAGAAGTTTTGAAAGATGTCTTCTTGGTTCCAAAATACCACCCCTGTGCCTATCAAGCTGTGTCTCAGTTACCTATTATTGCCTAACAAACTACCTGTAACTTAGTAATGCAAAATAACCAACCATATATCTGATCACATTTCTGGGGATTCACAGTGAAGTGGTTTGCAGCTGGAATGGATGGTTCCTGCTCATGTATTTTTGCCTGGGCTCCTTCATGCTAGAGACTAGCTCTTCTCAAGTGACCTCACTCACATGTCTGGCAGCTGCCTGAGGCTGTCTCCTAGGGCACCTTGTTTCTCTTCCATGTGGCCTCTCATCCTCGAGTTGTCTAGACAGGGCTTCTTTTTTATGTTGGTATAATCATTCCAAGAGGAACAGGGGAGATACTACAGGGACTCTTGAGATCTTGCTCAGAAGTCATGCAACACAATATTCACTGTGTTGTATTAGACAGAGAAAATAACAAGGTCAGATGGTAGGGAAATGGGCCCAAGTCTGTGAACATTTTTAATCCATCACAACATGCTTAATAATATTAAATAATACCTTCTGCCTTGTAAAACACCCCCCCCCCGATCCTTTAGCTGTGATATTGAATCAATTTTCTGATGAACATTTGTTATTCTGCTGGATCTAGAGTCCTGTCCTAAACCACAGACTATTGCTGTTTCTCATCCCTCACAGAATAGCTGTACCCCTGGACTTTGTTTCAAACACAAGGATGCTCCAATCATGGCAATAAACTTCTGTGGCTGCTAACCTTATTCATAAGATAAGATTGTTACCATAGTCAGTTGGAGCACCGGAAAGTCTCCCCTATTGGTCAGGATGGCACTGGGGGCAGTTCTTACACTCAGCTCAAATATTAAAATATGAATGGATAGGGCCCAAGAGCCTCAACAGCTAGTAAAATCATTGGCTGGGGAGAGAGGAGGAAGCCCTCTTCTCACTCTTCTTTATAAGAACTGTGTGCTTGCACAGGAAGGGGAGATGGTTCTTCTTTAGATGGAAGTCCACCATTTTCCTAGGTTATGTGATAACTGAGTAAAACCTTTTTCCTTTTGCACTAACACCTGCCTTATGAGTTTGGCTTTCATTGAGGCAGGCAGTAGAACCTGCATTTTTTTTGGTAACAAGACACCAGGATGTTAAATTCTGGCCCAGATTATTCACCTAATAAATACTTACTAAGCTCCTGCTCTGTGTCACTAGACACTAGATATTTGAGTTTCTGGTATTTTGAAGAACAAATATAAAAGCAGGTCAATTGCATTGCAATGTAAATATTGTGCTACAGAAATCTAAATGACAAGCTGATGGGCACCATGGGCCAAGAAAAACTTAACCAAAGAGGGGATGTTTAAATTGGGTTCTAAAGGATGAGTAAAAGTTTGCCAGTTGTTGGTGGCAGAGAAAGGAATTTCATATGAACAAAGCTACACAGTTATGGTGAGAAGCTGAGTCACATTTTCCATCCTAATAAGTCCTTTTTATGTGAACATAAAGGCAAACATGGGATGAGGCAGAAGTGGCAGGTTAAGTCATATGGATAAGCAGTGAAGTTGAGAAGTTTGTTTGTTATATTGCAGATCGGAATCCAGCTGTCAGGTATTCCCAGACTTGCTAATCCTCAGAACCAGAATCTCATCCCAGATCAACAAATCAGGAAAGCCTTGGAGCCTGGGAGACTGAGTTTTTAACAACTATTTTAGTTACTCTGATGACAAGCCTTAATGAAAAGCCCTATCCTAATCTAACAGGGGAACTCACATAGGGTTTTAAATAAAGTGATGATTACATTCAGATTTTGAAAAAGTGTCACAGAGTTGAATGGCCGTGTGGAGAGATGAGACACCAACTGGAAGGATGTCACAATGACCTGAGGAAGAAAGCAGTAACAAGGATTTAAACCAGGAATATGGTTCTATGGGATAGAGAGGGTCAGACACAACAGTCATGTCTGTGGCAGAATCACTTGAGTTTCATGGGAGGAAAGTGAGGTAAATGAAGAAATAAATAAAAATAATGGTCTATTCTAAAATTTCCAGCCCTGAGTATAAGTAATGCCATAAGCTGAGTTCTAGTATTTGGGAAACTAAAGTAGGAAGAATGATAAAGCACTTTACTTTAGACATGTGGAATTTGAAATATCAATAAGATATTAAGATGGATCTGTCTATATGAGAGTTGGAAAAGTGTGTATGAAATTTAAAAAATAGAAAAGAGCCCTAAACTGAAAAATATCAACAAAAGATATGGTAGCTACAAAAGATACAGTAGTTAGAGCGAGGGATCCTGTAGAATTGGGGTGTCGAACTCAATCAGAGAAGGGGCAAAAATCTAAAATCCAGCCTAAATCGCGGGCCGAATGGTTTACTGAACAGTCATAAACTGTCATTGTGATGGAAACGCAGCGGAGTGCAGTGATGACAGCGCGGTGCGGGCCACATTGCAATGCCTGGCAGGACGGATTTGGCCCGCGGGCCTTGTGTTTGACACATGTGCTATAGAATAATAGTTCTCAAACTTTAAAGAGAATAAAAATCATCAAAGAATTCTGTTGAAAGGTTTGGGCTGTTCCCTAGAGATTCTGATTCATGAGGTCTGGGATGGGGCTAAAGGATAAATACTTATAACCAGAGTGCAGGTAATTACTGGAACTATATTAGGAGAAACACTGATGTACACAGAGCATAAGAATGTCAGAGAAAGTTCCTGAGGATACCAGCAAATAAGAGGCAAAGAATAAAGCAATTGAAGGTGTTGTGGCCTATCTTATCCCTCAAATTCACATGCTGAATGAAGTTCTGACTGCCAAGTACCTCAGAATATGACTATATTTGGAGAGAGGACCTGTAAAGATGTGATTAAGTTAAAACTAGGTCATATAGCCCTGACTAGTTTGGCTCAGTGGATAGAGCATCAGCCTGTGGATTGAAAGGTCCCAGGTTCTATTCCAGTCAAGGCACATGCTTGGGTAGGGGGCTTACAGGAGGCAGCCAATTAATGATTCTCTCTTATCATTGACTAGAGGCCTGGTGCATGAAATTTGTGCATGGGAGGGGGTGTCCCTCAGCCCAGCCTGCACCCTCTCTAATTTGGGACATTCCTCTCACAATCCAGGACTGCTGCATCCCAACTGCTCGCCTGCCTGCCTTCCTGATTGCCCCTAACTGCTTCTGCCTGCCAGCCTAATCATCCCCTAACCACTCCCCTGCCAGCCTGATTGATGCTTAACTGCTCCCCTGCCAACCTGTTGGCCCCTAACTGCCCTCCCCTGCAGGCCTGGTTCCCCTCCCCCCCGCAACTGCCCTTCTCTACAAGACTGGTCTCCCCCAACTTCCCTCCTCTGCTAGCTTGGTCACCCCTAACTGCCCTGCCGGCTTGATTGCCCCAAACTGCCCTCCCTTGAAGGCTTGGTCCCTCTCAACTGTCCTCCCCTGCTTACCATCTTGTGGTGGCCATCTTGTGTCCACATGGGGGCAGGATCTTTGACCACATGGGGGAAGCCATCTTGTGTGTTGGAGTGCTATTCAATCTGCATATTACTCTTTTATTAGATAGGATAGAGGCCTGGTGCATGGGTAGAGGCCAGCTGTTTTTCCCTGAAGGGTAACCCAGATCAGGATGGGAGTTCCCTTTGAGAGTGGGACAGCCTGGGATAGAGGCCTGTTGAGGTTGGCAGGCCAGCCACATCCTCTGGTGACACAAGCAGAGGTCCTGGTATCTGGGATTTATTTATCTTCTATAATTGAAACTTTGTAGCCTGAAGCAGAGCCCAGCCTTCTGCTTGCTCTGTGGTGGCAGCCATTTCTGTTGGGATTTATGAATCTTCTATAATTGAAACTTTGTAGCCTTAAGTGGAGGCTGGGTGGGCCAGGGTATGTGGAAAGCTTGGCTTCCTCCATCACCGGGGGGCAACCATATTCTCCTGTTCTTTCCAGCTCTGTGGCTGCTGCCATTTCTGTTTGGATCTATCATTGAAATTTTGTAGCCGTAAGTGAAGGCCTAGGCCCGCAAGGGAGGCAGAAAGCTTAGCTTCCTCCATTACTGGGGAAACCCAAGTCACCCTCCTGCTCTCTGTGACTGTTGCTATCTTGGTTGGGTTTATTTGCATATTTATTCTTGATTGGTTTGTTGTGCATGGCTGGTGGGTGTGGCTTGTGGGTGTAGCAGAGTGATGGTTAATTTGCATATTACTCTTTTATTAGTTAGGCTATTTCCATGTCTCCCTCTCCTTTTCTCTCTGAAATCAATAAAAATGTATTTTTTAAAAACCAAAAGAAAAAAAACCCTTAGGTCATATGGGAGACCTCTAAACCAATATGACTATGTCCTTACAGGAATTGGAGATTATAACACAGATATACACAGAGATAAGGCTATGTGAGACATAGGGAAAAAACAGCCATCCACAAGCCAAGGAGAAAGGACTCTGAATAATCTTATCCTGCTCTTAGCTGTAAACTCTTAGCCTCCAGATCTATTAGAAAATTAATTTCTGTTATGTACTAATAAATCTATGGTGTGTTTTTTATGGCAGCCCTAACAAACTAACACAGAAGCTAAGATAGAAAGATCAACATGTTAAGATTAAAAATGAGGAAATTGCTAAGTGATCTTAGAAACAACAGCAGCAATAGACAGTGGGGCATAAAACAAACTACAATAGATTAAAGATTCACTTTGGTAGTTGCAAAGTGGAATTTAGGTTGATAGCTTGAAAAGTAGACAAATTTGAGAAGCTGTTTTAGGATAGAGATGAACATGTTGATTAAAAAAAAAACAAACCTGCAAAGACTATTAAAAGTTAAAGAAAATTAAGGCAGGAGACAATTAAAAAGAAATCAGAACATAAGTATAAATGGAGGAGGAAGAAGAGAAGATGAAGGAGATAGAGTGGGAAAAGAAGGAGAGGGAAAGAAGAAAATGAAGGAGGATCAGAGGAGAAGGTTACAACAGAAGAGAAGGAGAAAAAGATAGGTGATGTGATAAATTTGAAATGGAAAGTTGTAGAAAGAGGGTGTTGACACTCTGTGTTTCTGAAAATAGGCATCTTTTCACCCAGAAAAATAAAAGGTGTGGTTATCAGCTGAGAGTTAGGGTTTATGGCTGAGGTTTTTACTGAGATTAAGTGAACACATGGGATATGTTGAATGGGAACCAGTATGTTTCTGATGAAGTGTGATGAGACCTGAGCAGTCTAATTTTACCCAATTTACAAAATAAACAGGAGTACTTAGAGCCCACCCTTTTTGTCATTCTCTCTTTAGTTGACTGACTGCATCTGAAATCATTCAATTCAGGCTTCATAATTAACTGCTTGGTAAACACAATATTGTCTTTAAAATTTTGGGTTATGAGATAGAGAAAGGAAAGTCAGACCAACTATGACCTATGTAGCTTTTTATAGAGTTAAGGGTTAACTTAATGCATTTTTTTCACTTTATTGAGTTTCTTATATATGTCTATAAAGTCCCTGGTAGTAACATAAGATACAAAAATGAATATCAACTTTGATCTTATACAGGTCATAATCTAATCATAAAAATTTAAAAATTACATCAAACATAAATACTGCACAACAGGTAAACATGAGGTAAAGAGGGAGCAGAGAGGAAGGATAACAATGACTAATCTTGTCAAATAATGTCAAAGGAAGTGGCTCCTATGTGGAAGGTCACTAGGAAATAAGGCCAGGAAAAGGTGATTCCAGACAATTGGAACACAGGTATAAAGACATAGGGGCAAGGAGCAGCCTGATCTGTACAAAGGAAAGTATGTAAGGTAACACTACTGTCATTTAGGACATGAGAAATTAAATGGGTAGAGATAAAATTGGAGTCAGACAAAAAGGCATGACATGAAGCTGCAGGCTTTATTTGCACAGGTAAGGTTGCTTGGGACAATGGAGTAGAGAGGGAAGAAAGAGGTCCAACAGGAGTAAAATCATAGAGATTACCATTATTGAAAGATTACAGGAAGGAAGCCTGTGGAAAAACCTGAAGAAAAAAAAAAGCAACTGAGCAGTTGAAGAAGAGTTAGGAAAAGGTCGCATCAGAGAAGGAAATGGAGAAAATAATTTAAGGAGAACATTGTAAACAGTGTCAAATGTCACTGAAAGGTCCACGATTAAAAAATAAACACAACATTGAAATTTTTCTATTTGACTTGGCAAATAAGGGCAAGTAGTTATCTTAGAAAGTGTTTTTTCAGTGATATTGTAACAGCTAAGGTGTTAGTATCTATAGTCCTTTTTATTTTCTTCAGTATCATACCACAGTCAACATAAAGTGCCACCAGGTAAACAATGCTTTCTCATGATCTAGGCAGTTCCCTTCCCATGGACACAGTTATCTAAATCACAGAATATAGGACACAACATAGGACAGAATATAGGACATAATATAGGACACAAAAAATTAGTCTGTAAAAGATAATCAATTAAGAATCCATTTAGAAAAAGATTGTTTAAACATGCATGCACAATTAGATTTTTTAACATGATAAGAACATTTAACAAATGTTTAAGTGTAGCATTCAGTGTTGTCACATTGTACAGCAAATAGCTAGAATTTACTCATTTCACATAACTAAAAAAAATTAAATTTCTTATTTATCTAAACAATATTTACATTTTCATGGTTTGAATTATCCTGATTTTTCCTGGTCTTGATGAATTTAAGCCTGATTAACTTAACTAAAGTATGCTCAATGATGAGACATACTTTTTCTTTCAAAAAGCCCATTTGCCCTTGATCACATATGCCCAATAAGAAAAACCTAACCACTTCCAAAGGAGTTTTCTGAGCACTATCACTGACTCAAATATAGTTTACTTTTGCTTTTTGGCAAAGAAGAAAGCAGAAATGAGGTAATAGTAAAAAATAAAGTTTTGTGATATTTGATTATCTACTTCCAATCAGTAATTTCCTACGCTCCTAGGTCTCTTTCATTTCTCCCTAACGTAGGGATCCAGAAATATAGTCACTGTTCTGATTAAAAGGAGTCCTATGGAATTAACCTTTGCTATTTTCAGCTATTAAAGGCACCACATATGCTCTAACATTTTAAAACAAAATATAGCATTTTCACTGAACAAAAAACAAACTATTGTTTTATCTCAATAACAAAACTTTTATGCTCTATTTGTTTCAATTAAATAATCAAACAAATTAAAATACCCTATATGAGGTGTAGCCACAGACTTTGAATGAGATTGAGTTTTTCTTCTGTTGCTCTGTCAACCAACACTTAAATGACTTTCTTCCACTCCTAACCCCCCCTCACCATGTGATAAGAGCTTTACTCTGTTAGTCATGACTTATAAAGTTAGCTGTTTTTAATACACACTCCTGAAAATGTTATAAAATAATTCAAATATTGAATTCCTAATTATGGAATTTCAGCTCATGTACCAATTTGCAGGAAAGAGATGTTTCTCATTGCCTGATAATCAACCTATATGTATACACTGATATATCAAAGATACAGGTTTTGCCTGTTCTGTCACATTGTTTGACAGCACCTACAGTGATTACAATTGGGACCACCCAAGTATACTTTGGCTATGTTGTTGTCTTTCCCTATCTGGGTGGCCGTATTTTCCTTGCCCTTGTCGTGTAAAAGGCATCCAGCTCCTCAGATAAACCCCATTTGTAGCTGGCCAATCTATTTCTTGGCAATCAGAAAGCAAGCTGTTGAGTCTGCCAGCCTTACCCACCTGTCATGTGTCTCGATCTCCAAACAGCTGGTGAAAACCAATACAGCATTGAGTGCCAGCCCCTGCTCTGGAGATGGATGTGGCTGTGGAATTAAACACACACATGTTCACTCAAGCTCCTTCTTACTTTGGAAATACACTGTGACAATTCACACACCCTTCTGAACAGATATGATTACATGAAATGCCTCTAGTTAAAAAAAAAAATTTTCCACAACATGTGGTATCTCTGACTCCAGATTTTGGGTGGAGCCCCAAGGATCCTGCCTGTAGAGTCTGTCTGTTGTACTTCCATATACTCTAAATTGGATTTTGTCCTTCTTCAAGTCAAAACTCAGAGCAGCAGGGAGCAGGGGTAGGAATCTTTCCCAGATATAGCACAGAAGGGCTAAGATTTTCCCAGGCAGAGGAAAGGAATCTTTCCCCTCAATATTGGCTTCATTTACTAGTATCTAATAGCCAACTCATTAACGTGTTGCAAATTCTCTGTTATAAATAAACCCAGTGGTGTGAGCTTTTCAGGTTATAGATTTGGTGTCAAATATCAAGTGTCATAATCTATATCTTGATACAATAAACTTAAGACTTTAGATCTAGAAGGGACTACCTATCAATAATGCCAAACTATTATAGATGAACAGCCTGGCAGTACTGGTGCTATGGCTTTAAAGAGACAAGGAATTTAAAATCAATAACAGAATTTTTATTTGTTCATTATGGATTTTTGGGAACCTTGCAAGGAGATAAAGAGTCTTATAAAGACAGACATGTGGAAGGCTTCCTTATCACCTACCACACTTAAGTGTTCCACCACCTCTCATAAGACCTATCTTATCTAAGTATCAGAGGCCCAGTGCATGAAATTCATGCACTGGGGGGTGGGGGGTTGTCCCTCAGCTCAGCATGCACCCTCTCCAATCTAGGACCCCTCGAGGGATGTCTCACTGCCCACTCAGACATCCCTCTCACAATCCAGGACTGCTGGCTCCCAACTGCTCGCCTGCCTGCCTGCTTGATTGCCCCTAACTGCTTTTGCCTGCCAGCCTGATCACCCACTAACTGCTCCCCTGCCTGCCTAGTCACCCCCAACTACTCTCCCTGCTTGCCTGGTATTGCTTTCAACTGCCCTCCCCTGTCAGCCTGGTCACCCTCAACTACTCTCCCTTGCAAGATTGGTGACCCCCCCCAACTGCCTCCCTACAGACATGGTCCCCTGTAACTGCCCTCCCTTGCTAGCCTGACCTTGGCCCCAACTACCCTCCTCTGCTGGCAAATTGAATTATTATTGGTCAGTTTCTATGCCAGTGTCAAAAGCTCTGCCTCCTAGACAACCATTGGCACCTCACAGTTCACACAGATTTAGTTCTGATTAGTTGGTTTATATGCCAGTCAGCATCTCTGGGCATATCAATGTGGACACCCAAAGAATTTTATGTTGAAGTTGTCCTCAGAAAACTTTTGAAGCAGAGAAGCAAGAAATAATGTGTAGGACAGCCTAGCCATCAAGAATGGATAAGAGAGAAAGAGTCCAAGTTGTGACCTCCCAATTTCCCATCCCAGGCCAATCAATTAGAGTAAGAAGCCAGTGTGTTTAGGGAAAAACCCTTCCTCCTGGAAACAAAAGGAGTTGAGAATAAGTGCCACTCCTCTTTAACAATTCACCATGAAAGTTTTCCAACATAATATGTAGTTACATGACAAAAAAAAAAAAAATAGTTTGAATCGATTGAGGTAAAGAAACAATCTTGACCTGAATCTCAAAGGAGTATTTAGTGAAGGAAGAAACATTCTTATGACTTGGAGAGAAGTATTTGGGATGTTTCCTAGGGAGGGGAATATCACAGCACAAGCAAAGGTAGAAATGGCATATAATTTTTTTCAATTATTTATTGTTGAAAGTATTTCATATGTATCCCCTTCATCCCCCATTGACCTCATGCAATAGGGGGATGAAGACCATTCACTTTTATTTGAATGGTGCTATCATCATTCCCTATGTGTGCATCATTCCCCAGTCTCTGCATCTCTGCTGCACTGGTCTGGCCAGCTGATTGCCCTCACAACCCAACTCTTCTTATCCTGTATAATAAAAGCCTAGGTGGCATTGTGTGATGCCGTTGTGCTACCTTGTCACAAGATGGCTGCCAAAAGATGATCATCACAAGATGAATGGCAAGGAAGGATAGTTGTAGGCAATTTGGTCGACAGGGGAGCAGTTAGGTGTCAATCAGGCCAGCAGGGGGGTGGTTAGGGCAGTGATTCTCAACCTTCCTAATGCCACGACCCTTTATACAGTTTGTCACGTTGTGGTGACCCCAAGCATAAAATTATTTTTGTTGCTACTTCATAACTGTAATTTTTCTACTGTTAATGAATTGTAATGTAAATTTTTACCATTTGCAACAATGTGGATGGAACTAGAGATCCTTATGTTAAGTGAAATAAGCCAGTCAGAGGAAGATAATATCCCATGATCTTACTCATTTGTGGAATATAATGAACAACATAAACTGATAAACCAAAATAGAACCAGGGTCATAGAAGCATTTAACAGATTATCAAACCCATGAGGGAAGGCGGGGGTAAGGGGATAAGTGGACTTGTATGCATGCACATGAGCAAAACAATGGACACAGATGGAAGGGGAGAGGGTTCAGGGTTAAGGACATGAACTGGGGGGTGGAAGTGGCCAGGGAGAGGTCAATGGGGAGAAAGGGGATTTATGTAATACTTTAATCAATAAAGAATTTACATTTTTGAAAATTTAAAAAATTAAAAATGGAACTTCCCTTTGATACAACAATCCAATTTCTGGGAATAGATCTGAAAGAAAGAAAGAAAGAAAGAAAGAAAGAAAGAAAGAAAGAAAGAAAGAAAGAAAGAAAGAAAATCAATCAGAAAGAATATATGCACCCCTATGTTCATAGCAGAATTATTTACAAATGCTAAGATTTGAAAACAGTCCAAGTGTTCATCAGTAAATGAATGGATTAAAAAATCTGGGAAATACTATGCATCTGTAAGAAAGAGAAATCCCTTACCCCTTGGGACAGCATGGATGGACCTGGAAAATATTGTTAAGTGAAATAAGCCAAACTGGGAAAGACAAATATCACATGACCTCGCTTATTTGTGAAATCTAATGAACAAAATGAATTGACCAACAAAATAAGACCTGGAGCAAGTAGGCATGAAACAAACTGACATATCTCGATGTGGGCTTTGGGGGATGAGAAGAGATAAACCAAAGAACTTAAATACTTACTAGAGGCCAAATGTACAAAATTCGTGCAAGGGCCTTGGCCCCAACGACTGCCCACCGCTGCCTCTGTTGCCTATGCCTCCGCCCCCGACTTCTGCGTGCGGCTTTGTCCGTCTGAAAGGACATCCGTTCTAATTAGCATCTTCTGCTTTTATTATTATAGATATACCAGCTCATGGACGTAGGCAATAGATTGTGAAGACCTAGGGGGTGGGTAGGGACTGGGAAGAATAGGGAAGTGGGTGGGAGGACAGGAGGTATCTGTAACACTATCAACAAGAAAAAAATACATTTAAAATAAACAAACAAATAAAAAAGTCTAGCAAAAGATCTGTTATGTCATTTGAATTCAAAGGTGCCTGAAAATTTTTTTTCAAAAAACAACAAAGGGTGCCTAACTAAAGCAAGGCAGGAGAGTACACACATACACACACATAGATACACATAAACATACTCCTACAACATGCATATACCACATGCTCATACAAACCTACACATACCACACAAAAACATACCCACACAATCCCAAAATACACAGAAATACATGCATGCACACAGACACATATTACTATACACACTCCTACTCAAATACACACAAGTGCACACATACACAAAGCCACACTCAGATGAAACACAGGCCTACATAAACATACACACACACACAAGCACATATACATACAAACATGCATACACACAAACACACAGTAATGGCTAGAGTAGATTATTAATCTGTTCAAAAATGAAGAATGGAAGTGTGAGATTGCTGAATGTGTTTACAGTGTACCTGATTCCTATAAACACTGATAAGACATTTTTTGGCACATCTACTCCCCACATTATTATAACTTTCTATTGCTTTTGGTCTAATGTACACATTACAAACATTGTGTCATTTCTTTCCAAATTTTCATATGTGTTAAAATTAGACACTTGGGTTGCCCTCTAATATATAATGCTTTGAAAAGAAACTGTCACAGTCCATAAAGAAAGAGTAACTACATCTCACTATATTATATAATGTTTCACATTTTGGAAGAGACCACAGCTTCAGAAGTCTGAAAGGGGTGATTGTTAGATCTAGAAATTGTGCCTTAACTGCTGGAGAGTAGATGGTGCTGAATACTCTTCTTTTCAATATGCTTCTGAAAATGTTAATACTCTTTGGGAATGTCCCTTAACTCTGCATTGTTCCTCTCCGAACTGACCCAAAGACTGTGTAATTCTATTTAATAAGCATGAGATAGTAACAATCACACCAGATAGTTCATCTGTAATTTGAGATTCCTGGAAGAAAAGTAATGCACCAAAGTAGGTTATGTTCTAATTAAGTAGTTGAACTTCTTCCAGAGTGTTAGTGACAAAAGGAAATATTTCTCAAGTTCTGTCTGAATGGCATGTCAGAATTACACAAATGTGGGTTCAAACCCTAGGACTCCCACTCCTTAGTGGTTAAAATTTGAACAGTTTATCACACTGAACTTTATATTCCTTATTTTAAAAGTGAGGATAATGGTACATACCCACAGGATGCATTGAAAATGAAAATATTTGTTTTATTTTTTTTAATTTAGTATATTCATGACATCAAAATAGCCAGTATCACAGGGGAAATTATGTCATGTAGAAAAGTAAATATTTGATTGTCTTTTATTACTTAACTATCTACTTTAGCAAATTACAAAGCAACTTAAAAAAGAGTAAGAAAAAAATTTCAAATTAAAGTTATATTTTATTGTAACAATACAATTATTAGTTAATAATATCATCTTTATTGTTTTTTTATTTTTGCCAACTAAAAATTTATTAGTTATTTATTGAACAAAAGAAATATAACCCATATCATTTTTTGAGCATTTTCTAGCTATTAGTTTAGAATGATTGTCAGGACTTTTAACCCTGTCTTATAGCAATCTATAATAATAAAAGCATAATATGCTAATTAGACTGGACGTCCTTCCCGATGAAGCCAGGGCTGCCAGGGAAGCCCTCGTCCTGGGTACTAAAGGGCAGCCGGTGGTAGAAGCCGGGGGAAGGAAGGCTTACTCTTGCACAAATTAAAATTGCTAAAGTTAGATTTTAAGTGTTACTTAACCATTTGTACACCATAAGCATCTACAGATTAATTAATTAAATTCAAAATATCAGGGCAATTAACTGTTTAAAAAAAAAGAAAGAAATGAAAATGGAAACTGTGAGGTAATAGACATGTTAATTAGCTTAATTGTAGTGATTATTTAACAATAAATATGTATGTGAAAACATCAAGATGATTATATATATATATTTCTTGTTATGTTTAATAAAATGCAACTTTCCTTTTTTCTAATAAGGGCATGAGATATTATATCAATTTATATATGTATATACAGTTGATCTATTGTATTCTATGAAAAATTAATAACACAAAGGAAGAATTCATAAACAGTACATTCTGAGAACAGAAAGTTAAAATGTTTGGGGCTTGGGATCCTCCTACTGTCCCTCAGTGCACATAATTAAAAAACCGCCTGCTCAGCCTACAGCATAGCTGACCCTGGAAAATGTGTATATACTGCCTCTGTCTGACATTGGCCCAGAGGAAGAATTCTCAATGTGACATCCACATATTTCAAATGAAAACTTCCATCCTATCCTGGGCCTTCTTTTGGCTGAGATAGCAGAAACATAACAAAATTGCCAATGTTGGGGTGATTTTTTTAAAAAATTTCATTATGTGAACAATGAAATTAATCCTCTAAAATAATCCCAGCAATTAAATTAATCCTGTAAAATAATCTCAATAATCACAGCTTGACTCTAGGAGTTTAAATGTACTACTAAAAAGTTTAATGTATACTACTAAAACTATAAGCTTTAGAAGTACAACTTATAGTTTTTATTTTTATAAACATGAAATATTTCAACTATAAAAACATTTTCCACTGAAATATCTAGAAACTGCCTCACATGTTTGTCTCCCCAAATTCTGCTACTTTACACATAGCTAGAGACAAAGATAAGTATGAGTTTTTTTCAGAAAATTTTTACTGTGATTAAATAATGCAATACTATATGGTCAAATTTTTTAAAAACTCCAGACCATAGTCCACAATATTACTGAAATAGAACATTTGTAGGTACTCTTCCACTGCTAAAGAATAATGTATAAAATCCACCCCTGGAGGTCACATGTTGACATGATACATTTCTGGAATATGGATCTGAAACATGAGAAGAAACATTGGTTTCTATGGCCCCCAACAGAAGAGGTGGACTGGCATAAAACGATTACCATCTACCTTCAGATTTCCCAGGAAAGCTTAAAGATGTCCCATGAAAATGAGGAAGAAAAATATTCTTATTCCTTTTTTTTCATAGGATTTTCCCACACCTAACTAAACCCAAATACTAAATGTTAAAAACACAAATTTTAATCAGAAACAAGCATGAGAAAATTAAGAGGCAGTTGATACAATAGTACAAAGATCCTGGGCTGAGAGGCAGTTCTACTTCCTGTTCTGTCACTAATTCTCTGAGGGTCCCAAGAGAAGCCATATTAACTCTCTGAACCTCAGTGTCCTCAGCTCTAAAATGAACAGGATGCTCTCTTTCCTGCCTCCATGTGAGTACTCAATGGCTCTGACCTAAATATAAACATGGTGTGGTAACTCTAAAAGACTTCCGGCACCGAAGGGCAAAGTGCAAAAAGGGTGAGAACAGTCGAAGGAATGGGTGGTAAAAAAGATGCTGGAAAGCCACAGTCATGGGGAGGGGCAAGACCCAACTCCCACGATGGGTGCCCACCTGAGTTTTAACCGGTAATCCTGTGTCTTTCTTTCTCTCGCTCTCTCTCTCTCGCTCTCTCTCTCTCTCTCTCTCTCTCTCTCTCTCTCTCTCTCTCTCTCTCTCTCTCTCTCTCTCTCTCTCCATAGCACCAAAATGCACCTATTAGCTCATGCCAGAAATAAGGAGCAATCCTTGACACTTCTCTTTCCCTCATTTCCCAACTCTAGTCCTCTTGAATAACTCTAACTCTATTACCTGCCCTGAAATATCTACTTCAGCAGCAACCTTGAAGTTCTAATCCACTCGATTTCCCCAAAAGGATTATTTATAAAAATAATTTTGATCATGTCTTTTACACACACACACACACACACACACACACACACACACACACACACACTTATGCGTGTGTACATACATCTGCTTCCAAAACCCTTTGGTGATGATCGTCACTCTAAGCATAAACAAATATAACGAAGAGTACTTTCCCCTTCTTAGTCAGTGTCTCTTCCCTGATAGCTCAGCAGAGCCTCTCTAACCAGATCTTTTCATCATGGGTCCTCAGAAACTGTCCCTCTACTTTTTAGCACTTATTACACCTGTAATTCTACCTGTACTTGTGGGTTTTTTTGTCACTCAAATAAGACTGCAAGTTCTATAAAGACTTAGTGAGACCATATCCATTTTTGTTCATAAATTAAAACTCTTGGTCCATGTATTGTGGTGAAATAGAAATAACAGGCATTTGGGATTGAATATCAGCTCTACCATGGCAAGTTGCTGGTCAGGCTTTTTGAACTTCTGTGTCTCAATTTCCTCATGTGCAAAATAAAGCTAAGGATACATTATATATATATATATATAATTGGGGTTTTCAAGATCAAATGGATAACATATGATCTCACTTTATATTGTATAAGTAGACAAAGGACATGCATTAGTTTTAATAGTATTATTAATGTTAATTACTTTAAGGTCTCCCAACAAGTGACCTCTTCACTTCTCACCTATCTTCAGCTTCAGCTCAGGTGTATTTCAACCAAAAAATTTATCTTACAATCTCCACATACATGGTTGGATTTCTTGGCCATTATCCCTGCCTCCTACATCCTTCACAAACTTGAGTCTCTCCCCACCTGCAGCACTCTGCTCCGCACACAACTCCCTCAATGCCTGCCACTTTACTACCCAGATCCTCAGATGTTCTTGCATTTGTAATCAAAGAATAACTTCATGTTAGATCTGAGAGACTGTAGAAATCAGCTTGTCTAATGTCTTGATCTTATAAATGAGAAAACAGAAAGTCAGAACATTTAAATGACCTGCTAGTTGATGGCAAAATGGAGACCAAAGTCCAGACCTCCAGAGAATATCTGTTAATAATTGGATCCACATAGAACAATATCAAGCCATGACAGTGTCAACATCATTTACTAAAACATAGAAGCATAGTTCTTTCATACAAGTTATAGATCCTCAACATTTCATTGTCTAAGTAGTTGTTAAGTCCTTTACAACAAAGGAGTAGAGTTGGTTTGTCTATAAATGTGATGAAGTAGACACTTGGAGATATTTATTGACAACACTTTGTATTGTACTCTATATCCAGAAGTACTCAGTTATTGTTTGGTTAAGTGGGTGCTGCAGAAATAAATGAAATTAAGGGTTATGAGAAAAGAGTTTCACAAAAACATCATCATGGGAAGTCCACTAAAGAATTTGAAATTTTGATTTATCACAGAAATTCACTCCTTCTCTAGATATTTGGGCATTTTACAATTAATTTTTCAGAGTTCATGTGCTATTTGGAGACTATTCCACATGCGCAGAGGTAGAAGGCATATATAATCCTACCAAGAATTATGTCAAACCAAGGTGGTTCCAATCAAATTTGAGCTGGATTCTAAAAAATAAGAACCACGTAGTTAGGATTACTCTACCAGACATTGATGTGATTTATGTCATAACACTTAAAAATATATTTCTTGTCCAGTTATAAAATTCTGATCAATGGAACAAAATGTGCAGTGCCACAGAAGCACAGTCCTTCCCCTCTCTGTGGCATAGTTCATAGGACTTTCAGATACAGACACTTAACCAAGGCTGAAGTGAGGGAGAAGGTGCAGACTTGTGGAATCTGGGGAGAGAAGGGGTTCCAGAAGAAGTGGCAATGAGTCTGGTGCTGAGTCATACCTGAGCCTGGGACCTGGGTAGCTATTTTGTCCTGAAGAGATAGCCCCTCCTCCAATCTCCAGGCAACTAATACAGCCACACCCAGATTCCACCCTGAATGGTAGCAAGGATTTAAAAAAAAAAAAAATCTGAATAGTCCTTGAGAGTTCACAGGGACTGGCCAAAAGAGACACCTTCAGTCCCAGTAACTGGAACCTGAGAAACAGTACAGTACAGATGACTGGGATCTTAAGCCAGACAAAGGGAAGACACTTCACTTTTTAATTTTAATTTTTATCATTATTTTATTATCTTTTTATTTTTTTATTTTTTCTGTTTTCCTGCTTTTGTTTGTTGCTTTATTTTCTATTTCTTTTTGCATTATTTTTTTCTCACTCTATTTTATTTTATTTTTATTTGCTATTTTTTAAAAATATCGATATATTTTATTGATGTTTTACAGAGAGGAAGGGAGAGGGAGAGAGAGAAACATCGATGAGAGAGAAACATCGATCAGCTGCCTCCTGCACACTCCCCACAGGGGATGTGCCCGCAACCAAGGTACATGCACTTGACTGGAATCATACCTGGGACCCTTCAGTCTGCAGGCAGATGCTCTATCCACTGAGGCAAACCAGTTTCGGCTATTTGCTATTTTTTATACCATTTTTGAAATTAGTTTTTGTAAATTTATTATTGTTATTATTTTCTTCTCAATCTCTTTCTTCTTATCCACTCATCCCCTTTCTACTTCCTCCATACTGAATTGAGGTCCTCCCCATATTCATCCAATTCTTAACCTTATTTTCTGTATATAAGCTCAGCCTCTACAGATTCTGTCCCCACCCTCTTTGCTGGGTATTTGGCGTTTGAATTTTTTTGGTTTATCTATTGGTTCCGTGGTGTTTTACACACACACACACACACACACACACACACACAACCATATATATATATATATATATTCTCCTTTTTCTTCCTTTTTCTTTTCTCTCTCTTAAATATCATTTGTGCTTTCTTTTCTCTCCCCTAATTCTCTTTTCTCAGGTGGTCACTTACATTGGGGTTATTGGTGTCATGAGTATTTTCATGCTTTGTTCCCTTTGTGTTGTGTCTTGTCGAGGTGAATTTTATTCAGTCTGGCCAAGGTGCTAGAGAATGAACCACATAGCCAGACACCTGGAGAGGAAATTACATCCATGAAAGGGTCAATAACACCCCAGACCCAACTACAAAGGCAGGAAGAAGGTGGAAGTGAGGGAGAGAGCATGAGTGAGTGAGGGAGTAAGAGGAGTGTTGGTCATGTGGTATGTGTGTGTGTGTATGTGTGTGTGTGTGGCATAGTTAGAACCTGTAGAACCTTCAGGGGCAGGCTAACCAGACTCACCTAACTAGGCAGGATCTGCTACCATTGCAAACAGTACTGGAAGGCTGGCTTGTCCTCAGAGGCCTAGCCCTTTTGAAGGGGAGAGCTGCTGTAACTGGGATCCCAGACTCACCTCCACCCCTGGTTCCCTCAGATAAAACCTGAGACTCTACAGCCATCCCTGGTGGGGACCTGCTACCTTGGTTGTGGTCCCACAGTCAATGAGTCTCCAGCCAACCCAAGAGTAGGCTCCTGTGAGTTCTGAAGCACACTCCCCTCTGACTGGCCCAACACTTTAGCCCAGGTCACTGCGACCACATGAGCAGCAGACACGTGAGCAGCTTGCTCCAGTCAAAGGAGCAGCTGCCCCAGGAGCAGCCTGCCTCAGGCCTAAGAGCAGCAGCCTCACATGGTCTGCCCCTGTCCAAGAAGCAGCAGCTGTCTGAGTGGCCTGCTCCCCCATCCATGGAGCAGCAGCCACACGAGCAGCCCACCCACGATTGAGGAGCGGCAGCCCCATGCAGCCAACCCCTATCTGAGGAGTAGCAGCTACATGCAGGCCACATCCTGTACCTATCCAAGGAGCACCAGCTGTGCAAGAAGCCTGCCCCTGTGAGGAGTAGCAGCTGTTCAAGCAGTCCACCCATCTGTGAGGAGTGGCAGCTCTGTGCAATCTGCACTGCTTTAAGAAGAAGCGGTGACATGCAACCCACCCCCATCTAAGGAGTAGAAGCTTCATGATCAGCCTACCCCCATCCAAGGAACATCAGTTGTATGAGCAGCCTCCCCCACAAGCTAGAGAAGACATCACTACTGCAAACAGCAGCCAACAGAGGATTGCTGCAAACTGAGGAGTAGCTACTACTATGACCACCTGAGAAGGAACCACACCCCAAGGAGCCTTGGCCACCCAAGGAGCAGCCCCTGCACTACTCGACATCTAGATCAGCTGGTGAGACCAAAAGTGCATAGACAAAAACCCCAAAGGAAAGAAAAGGAGGAATCACCAGAAAAGCAGCTATGTAAAATAGGCATGCAATATGTCAGAAAAATAATTCAGAATAAGGGTCATACAGTTCATAAACCAAATGGGTGAAAAAATCAACAACTTATGTAAGAATCAAAAAGAAATGAAGAGTAATGTAGCTGCAATAAAAAAAAAATCCATGGAAAGTTTCAACAGTAGACTAGGAGAAGCAGATGACTGAATTAGAGAATTAGAAGACAGGGAAGCAAAATACAACCAAACTGAACTGCAGTTGGAGGAAAAAAAAATTAAAAGACAGGAGGAAAACCTAAGAGAGCTATGGGACAACGTGAAATGAAGCAACTTACAAATAATATGGGTGCCAGAACAACAGAAAGAGGAATAAGAATTAGAAAACCTATTTAAATAAATAATATCAGAAAATGTCCCTGATGTGGGGAAGAAAAAAGTCATACAAGCACAGAGAGTCCCAAACAAGATGAACCCAAAATGATCCACACCAGGACACATCATAATTATGATGGCAAATGTTTAGGACAAAGTGAGAATCTTAAAGGCTGTAAGAGAGAGACAGAAAGTTGCATACAAGAGAACTCCCATTAGATTATCAAATGACTTCTCAACACAAACACATCAAGACAGAAAAAAATGGAAGGAAATTTACAAAGTGATGCAAACCAAAGGACAATCCAATAATACAAGGAAGGCTATCATTCAAAATTGAAGGGGAAATAAGGAGCTTCACAGACAAAAACAAACAAACAAAAAACTAAGGGAATTTAACACTACCAAGTCAGCAATGCAAGAAATGCTAAGAGGACTGATGTTAACAGCAGAAGTAAAAAGGTAAAAAGGAACACTGGCACAAAAAATAAAAATGGCTACAAACAAGTAGCTTTCAATAATAACTTTAAACATAAACTGACTAAATGCTCCAATCAAAAGACAATGAGTGGCTGAATTGATTAAAAAAAAATGGCCAATATATATGCTGTCTACAAGAGACCCACCTAAGAACAAGGGACTAACACAGACTGAAAGTGAAGAGATGAAAATATATTTTTCAAGCAGATGGAAATGAAAAAACATCTGATTACCAATACTTATATCTGACAAAATAGACCTCAAAGTGAAGGCAATAACAAGATATAAGGAAAGCAACTTCATAATACTAAAGGGATTGATACAAGAAAATATAGCTCTGATAAACATATATGCACCCAATGCAGTAGCACCCAAATACATAAAAACAAACTCCTGGAAGATATTAAGGGAGAGATCAACAACAATACAATCATAGTAGGGGACTTTAATACACCACTGACATCACTGGATAAATCTTCTAGACAAAAAAAAAAAAAAATCAGCAAAGAAACAGCAATCCTAAAGGACTCTTAGATCAGATGAACTTAATTGACATCTTCTGAGCATTTCACCCCAAAGCCATGGAATATACATTCTTCTCAAATGCACATGGGACATTTTCAAAAATAGACCACAAATTGGGTCACAAACAAAGTCTTCCCAAATTCTAGAATATTGAAATCATATCAATCATTTTATCAGACCTCAATGGCATAATATTAGAAATAAACTACAATAAAAACAATCCAAAATATTCAGACACTTGAAGGCTGAGTAGCATGCTATTAAACAATGATTGGGTTACCAAAGAGATCAAAGAAGAAATTAAAAATATCCTGTATACTAATGACAATATAAACACAACAATCCAAAATCTATGGAACACAATGAAAGTAATCCTCAAAAGGAAGTATATAGCTCTATGTAGGCCTACCTCAAAAAAACAAGAAAAAAAATGGTAATAAATCATCTAACTCTACAACTCAAAGAATTAGAGAGAAACAAGAGAAGCCCAGAGTGAGAAGAAGGGAAAAGATAATAAAGATCAGAGCAGAATGAATGACATAGAAACAAAAACAAAAACAAAAAAAAACCCACAATACAAAAGATCAACAAATCCAAGAGCTGAAAGGATAAACAAGATCGATGAACCTCTAGCCAGCTCACCAAGAAGCAAAGAGAGAGGACCCAAATAAACAAAATCAGAAATGAAAGAGGCGAAATAAGAACAGACCCCACAGAAATGCAAAGGATTGTTTAAAAAAAATACTATGAACAAGTCTAATCTATCAAACTAGACAACCTGGAGGAAATGGATACATTCCTAGAAAAATACAACCTTCCAAAATTCAATCAGGAAGATTCTAAAAATATCAATAGGCCAATAACTATGGAAGAAATTGAAGCAGTCATCAAAAAGCTTCCAGCAAACAAAAGCCCAGGGCCAGATAGCTTCACAGGAGAGTTTTACCAAACATTCAAGGAAGAACTAAAACCTATCCTCCTCAGACTATTCCAAAAAATTCAAGAGGAGGGAACACTTCCAAATTTCTTCTATGAAGCCAGCATCACCCTAATACCAAAACCAGATAAAGACAACACAATGAGAGATAATTACAGACCAATATCCCTCATGAACATACATGCCAAAATCCTCAACAAAATTCTAACAAATCGGTTCCAGCAGTACATCAGAAAGATCATACACCATGACCAAGTAGGATTTATCCTGGAGATATAAGCATGGCACAATATTCGCAAATCTATAAATGTGATACATCACATAAACAAATTGAGAAATAAAAATCACATAGTCATATCAATTGATACAGAAAAAAGCATTTGACAAAACCCAACACCATTTCTTGATAAAAACTCTCAGCAAGGTGGGAATAGAAGAATCATACCTCAACATAATAAAAGCCCTATATGACAAAGCCACAGCCAACATCATACGCAGTGGGCAAAAATTAAAATTATTTTTCTAAGAACAGGAACAAGACAGGAATGCCCACTCTCACCACCCCTGATCAACATAGTACTGAAAATACAAGCCATTGCAATCAGGCAAGAAGAAAAATAAAAGTCATTCTATTTGGAAAAGAAGAAATAAAACTGTTCTTATTCACAGATGACATAATTTTGTACATAAAAATCCCTAGAATCTATAAAAAATAATTAGACTTAATAAATGAATTCAGCAATGTAACAGGAATCTCCAAGAAATCTATGGCATTTCTATATATCAATAATGAACTTACAGAAAGAGTAACTAAAAAAGCAATCCTGCCAGGACCAGTTTGGCTCAGTGGATAGAGCCTCGGCCTGCAGACTGAAAGGTCCCAGGTTCGATTCCGGGCAAGGTACATACCTTGGTTGCAGGCACATCCCCAGTAGGGGGTATGCAAGAGGCAGCTGATCGATGATTCTCTCTCATCAATGTTTCTAACTCTCTATCCTTCTCTCTTCCTCTCTGTGAAAAATCAATAAAATATATATTTTTAAAAAGTTTTTAAAAAAGTTTTTAAAAAATTTAATGCCCGAAAAATATGTTTATAAAAAATAAAAATAAAAATAAATAAAAAAGCAATCCCATTTACCATCACAATAACAAAAATTAAGATACCTAGGAATAAAGTTAACTAAAGAAATAAAAGACCTATATGCATAAAACTACAGGACACTGAAAAAAGAAATAGAGGAAGACATAAACAAATGGAAGAGCATTCTGAATTCATGGATTGATAGAATCAACATTATCAAAATGTCCATACTACCCAAAGCAATCTATAGATTCAATATACTCCCTATTAAAATACCAACAGTATATTTCACAGATCTAGAAAGAACTCTCCAAAAATTCGTCTGGAATTAAAAAACAAACAAACAACAAAACAAAACAAAACAAACAAACAAAAAAACACTGAATAGAAGCAGCAATTCTGAGAAAATAGAACAAAGTAGGTGGGATCTCAATACTAGATATCAAGCTGTATTACAAAGTCACTGTTCTTATAACAGCCTGGTACTGGCACAAGAACAGACATATGGAATAGAATGGAGTACCCAGAAATTGACCCAAACCACTATACTCAATTAATATTTGACAAAGGAGGCATAAACATACAATGGAGTCAAGACAGTCTCTTTCAATAAATGGTGTTAGGAAAATTGAACAGATACATGAAAAAAAAATAAAACTAGACTACAACTTATACCATTACACACACACACACACACACACACACACACACACACACCCAAAAAAAAAAATCTCAAAATGGATAAAGGACTTAAACATAAGATGGAAAACCATAAAAATACTAGAGGAATTCACAGGCAGAAAAATCTCAGACATATGCTGATGCAATTTATTCACTTGGGATATTCCTCCCAGGGCAATGGAAACTAATGAGAAAATAAACAAATGTGACTACATCAAAATAAAAAGCTTTTGCACAGCAAAAGAATCCATCAACAAAACAACAAGAAAACCCACTGCATGGGAGAACATATTTGCCAATGTATCACCAATAAGTGTTTAATTTCCAATATTTACAGGGAACCCATACAACTTAACAAAAGGAAGATAAACAACCCAATCAAAAAACAATGAGTCCAAATAGATACTTTTTGAAAGAAGACAGAAGGAAGGCCTAGAGACATATGAAAACATGCTCCAAGTCATTAATCATCAGAGAAATGCAAACCAAAACGACAATGCTGAACACACACCTGTCAGAATGGCTATCATCAACAAATCAACAAAGGACAACTGCTGGCAAGGATAAGGAGAAAAAAGAACTCTTATTTGACCCAGTGATCCCAATTTTAGGGATATTTACCAAGAAACTAAAAACACGAATCAGAAAGGCTGTATGGATGGAACTGGAGAGCATTATGCTAAGTGAAATCAGTCAGTCAGAGAAAGAGAAATATCACATGATCTCACTCATTTATGGAATATAATGAACAACATAAATTGATGAACAAAAACAGATCCATAGACAGAGAAACATCAATCAGAGCATCAACCTCAGAGGGAAGGTAGGAGTGAGTGGGGCTAAGGGGATAGATAAACCAAAGATTTTTATGCATACATATAAGCCTAACTAATGGACACAGACAATAGGAGGGCGAGGGCCTGAGTGGGGGGTGGGCTGTGAGAAAATGGTGGGATAAGGACACATATGTAATACCTTAATCCCATGGTCAACAAACTGCGGCTCTCAAGCCACATGCAGCTCTATGGCCCCTTGAGTGTGACTCTTCAACAAAATACCATGACCTGGGCGAGTCTATTTTGAAGAATTGGTGTTAGAGGAAGTTTAAGTTTTAAAATTTTGGTTCTCAAAAGAAATTTCAGTCATTGTACTGTTGATATTTGGTTCTGTTGACTAATGAATTTTGCCGACCACTGCCTTAATCAATAAAGAAATTAGAAACAAAGAAATGGAAATGAAGGAAATGATCCCATATACAATTGCATAGAAATTTAAATATGTAAAAATTAGTTTTATCAAGGTGGTAAAAGACCTGTACTTGGAAAATTTTAAGAAAATGAACAAAGAAATTGAAGAAGATACAAATAAATGGAAGCATATGTCATACTCATGCCTAGAAAGAATTCACATCATTAAAATGTCTATGCCACTCAAAGCAATCCATAGATTCAGTAAAATCCCTATCAAAATATCAATGGAATTTTTTTCCAGAACTAAAACAAATAATCTTAAAATTTATTTTTAACCACAAAGTTAGAGGTATCATGCTACCTGATAGCAAATTATTATATACTGCCAGCCTATCGTAATCAAAACAGAATGTTACCGCCATTTACAAGAAATCACATAGATCAATAAGAGCAGAGTAGAAGATTCCTATGTCCTCCTAGCTCTGTTACAGAATAGAAATCTAAATTATCTATCTTAATTGGACTGGCATATAAAAAAATCTCAAATTTGACATTTTTGTGGGTGTTTGGAAAGAGAAGAGCTTATCTCTCTGCTATACTGTGAAGGCATCCATCTCATACAAAAGCTGCTGTTTGAAATTTTAACCCTGCTATACTGGCTTCTGTAAAAGTGTGCTTGTTTAAATAATAAGGAAAATAAGACTACTCCCATTCCAGAGAGGCCATAAACTATGCCCCAGACAGAATTGTCAGTGCTGGCACCAGGTCAGGCCTTGAGATATGGTCTCATGGCCCCTTCCCAGCATGTAGGCCTCCTTTGTCAGAAGGCCCGGAAGTTTCATTCCAAATATGGGACTAAGATAAGTATAAATAGAAAAAGTTTCCTCCTTGTTGGGGGACTCAGACTTTGAAAGACACATTGTTCTCTGGATCTGTACATAATTATAATTAAAATGTAACTCTCTTTTCTCTAAGAATTGCTTGATTTTCTCTGGTCTTCTGTAACACTGTAAGAGAGAAGACTATTTAATGTATATTCAGTTAGTCCTTAGGAATGACCTGCAATGTCCTTAACTCTACCTGTGATATTATAGGAATTGATCCCCTAGTTACAATCATAATAAAACAAATTTACTTACTTCAGACCTGCTGGTTAGTACTAAGAAAATAATCAATCCTATATAATAAAAGTGTAATATGCAATCAACTGAACTGCGAAACAAATGGTTGGTGGGGAGCAGGGCTAGCAAACAGGTGGTTCCAGGCCAGCCAAGGTACATGCCAGCAGGCAGAGGGAGGGGACAGCCATCAGGGGGCGGTGACCAGTGACAGCAAAAGGGCAATTGGAGGGCAGAGTCGGTATCATCCCGATTGGCCCATCCAGTCACTTCCCACAGAGGGAGGCCTCTGGTGGCAGTGACTGTGGCAGAGAGGGGTGGGGCTGGCCACTCACCTGTCCTCCAGTAAGGGAGGCTAGCCTGAAGCTTAGACCCGTTCCTTGGATGGCTTGAGGGTGCAGGCCAGGCTGAGGGGCACCCCCTCCCCTTGAGTGCATGAATTTTCATGCACCAGGCCTCTCGTTCCTTATTAATAAAAAGCTACACATCCATTTATGTAAGACAAGAAGAGCCTATCCATATGCAAACACACACACACACACACACACACACACACACACACACACAGCAAAAAATAAGTTTGAACACAGGAGTTAGCAGGTTTTAGTCAACACTGTTGAGATTAGGGGTGTGTGTGTGTGTGTGTGTGTGTGTGTGTGTGTGTGTGTAAATGATGGGTATTCTTTGCAGCAGCTTCTGCCCTAATTATACAAGAATTCATAGAAAGAAATCCATGAAGGAGCAAACATGTTCATGGGTAAAAGCCTGTCTTTAGAAAAGGACAAAGAGCATGGCTTCCCCCATGAACCACAGCATTAAAAATGGAAGCAATAAGTGTCTCCTTTCTACCCTGGCTGGTTTGGCTCAGTGGATAGAGTATCAGCCTGCGGAATGAAAGGTCCCAGGTTCAATTCCAGTCAACAGCACATCCCCAGTAGGAGGTGTGCAGGAGGTAGCTGATCAATGTTTCTAACTCTCTTATCCTCTCCCTTCCTCTCTGTAAAAAAACAAACAAATAATAAAATGTATTTTTTAAAGAGTCTTTATACCTCTCTCACTTCCGTTTTATTAGTACATCCATAACAATAGCTCAGAATGTTCAATTGGAAGTACGAAGTTCATTTTACATTTGAGACACGGACAGAGAGGTAGGTGGAGGAGGAGAGAAACCAGAGTTCTACAGCAGTGCTTATCAAACTTTAAAGTGTATATGAATCACCTGGAGATTTGTTAAAATGTAGATTCTAGTTCAGTAAGTCTCCAGTGAGACTGGAGATGGTGCATTTCTAATCAGCTCTCGGGGCTGCGCTGATAATCTGACCACACTTTGAAGAACCAAGTTTAAAGAAATTATATAAAACTCAAAAGGGTAAAATAGAGGCCAAAACCCCCTACTGTGACAAAAAAAAAATGACTGGGAAGAGGCTATTAAGTAAACACCCACAGTGTGGAGTATGCAGGAGGCAGCCAATCAATGATTCTCTCTCATCACTGATGTTTCTATCTCTCTCTCCTTCTCCGGAGCTTCCTCACTCTGAAAGCAATCAAAATATCTTATTTAAAAAAAAAAAAAAACTAATAGGAAGCAGATGATAGACAGCTTTCAAGAACATAGCAAGGGTTTAAAAGACTAGACTTCATTTTCTAGGCAAGTGGATGGCACTAACAGTTTACAAGGCACAGACATGCTATGGTAAAAAATGCAATCAGTCTGACAATAGAAAGAACATGGAATGTAATGGAATTCTCACAAGAGGCAGGTAGGACAATTAGGACACTCTACAAATAATTTTCAAATATGATAAGCAGTGTCTTTAATTTTAAGTCATCCCTCTCCCATGACATGCCCCAAATGATATTTCTTGCCTCTCCCATCTGTTTCAGCACTTTCTGGCCTGTGGAGTCATGGCATTCTTATTGATCATATCCCCTCTGCTGGGATCCAGTTATGATAGTCCTGCCCAGCAGCTAGCAGCTGAATGGGTGGACCCACCCAGTCATCAAGACTTCTGACAGCTGCTTCCTGGTGACCAAGGAGTTCTTAATGCCTGTTGTTATTGTTGTTGCTGTTGCTGTTGTTTTTGGAGGGTTAACTATTTTATCCTCCATGCTCTGCACAATATCATTAGTTCCCTGAGGTCTAACAAGTTTTATCCTAAAGTGAGTGATAAATATGAAGACATGTTCAAGTGTCCCCTGAAGTAGAAGCATTCCTGATTTCTGGAAGAGATGATATGTAATAAAAATTTAAAAATTGTATGGTATTTTCATCTTCAAAGTCCTATGCAAATATTATCTAATTAACCCTCATATAAAGCAGAGGACATCACTACACCTGGTTTTCAGAAAAGAAGACAGAAAAATAAGTTAAGGGGCAAGCCTCCCACCAAAGAGGCTCAGCTTTGGTGCCAAAGCTACCTGGAAGAGCCCCTGACCCTCACTCCCCTGCAAAAGCCAAGTAGAAAACTTGACACTCAAGTGTTTAATTTATTGTCAGGGTCATAGGCAATATCTCCTTGTCAAATCTCTTCAGGCCATAGGGAAATGGATAGTATTTATTCATGAAGACAGGATCCTGGCGTGCCAGGACTGGGTTTTTACTTTCTAGTTACAAGATCTCTCATGGTTTGAATTCCTCCTCTGTCAGAGAACCTCTGTCATTCTGTGATACCAGACACGTAACAGCATTCAGTTCATGGAAAGGGGGCTCAGAAAATGAACTCTAATGAGTTTCTACAATCTAGACTACTTCAGCAGTTGAGGAAAATTGTAAGACAGATAAGTCCTTTGCCTCCTTTTTACAAAGTCTCTACCTCATTCTGCCACATCCCACCAATAGCAATTCCCCTCATTACCTTGCTGATCATGACCTCAGAATCTCTCTCTCTCTCTCTTTTCCATCCAATCTTCCCCATAGCCTTTGGACACACTGACACTGAGATAAGGTTTAATATAAGTTGTCCTAGAGGATTTTTCATTTTAACAGAGGACAAAAGTTCCATTTAGCCAAACTTGAGTCCTGACTCAGGTGAAAGTTCTAAACACAAAAACTAATTTGGAGAAAAGGTACAAAGAGTGGCAGGATCCTAATAGCACAACACTGCATTCCTAAAACATCAGCAGCCAACAAGTTTTGATTGCCCACCAGGAGCTAAAGACTGTTTTAAAGTCTAGTGTTGTAGTTAATAACATGGTCCCTGGTCTTTCTCCCACTAAGAAACTGTTTTGTCTCTTATGCCTCAGTTTCTTCACCTCTAAAATGGGAATGATAAGTATAGCTGTCTCCTAAGGTTGTTGAGATGATGGGATGAATTAATGCACATAATGTAAATAGCATGGGGCCAGGCACATACGCACAAAAACATAACTTCTATTATTGTAGGGATTTTATTTGTACTAGTTTGTGTTGATACAACCTTGAGTGGGCACTATCTCTAGTCTCATTGTGTAGATAAAGAGGCTGAGACACGGAGGTAAGCACACTTGTCTCAGTCATTAGTAGAGTCTTGACTCTCACTGGGGCAATCTGGCCACAGAGCCAGAACAACGTGCTGCACTACCTTCCATCACAGCCTCATATCAAGCTGTATGGAGCAGCCTCTGGGAGACAGGTCCCAAGGCAACAACACTGTGCCAGTAGTTACAAGCTTTGATTCAAGCTGTGACTTTTCATATCAAACACACCAAGGAGGCTCTCTCTTCTTCCTATCTTGGTATTTTCATATTAAAAAAAAATATCTACCATAAAAAGTGGCTGGCCACAAAGGTTCAAATATCTTGTACAAGGGGATTTGGGAAATTCTACAGTGCTCTCTCCTTTAATGTAAAAAAAATTATCTACTGCAGGACAAGCTAAACAGGGGCAACTCTAAGTAAGGGGCTACAGAAAGCCAGGCCCCTGAAGGTCTAGAAAGCTCACTTGTACTGCAGTGGGTTATCTTCAGGTGACAGAGAAACTTGGTCAGAGCTTGGCAGGGGGTCCAGGAACCCAGAGACAAGGCAGGGTAGGAAACATGGAGGAAGACCCCTTGCTACAAACCCTACTGCAAATCTCACTGCACAGCCCACCAATATACCCTAAATTCCAGGTGATTCATGAGGCTACCCTTCACACCCTCCTGAACATACCTCCAAGATCAGGCATCATGGGAAAATGCCCTCAGGACTTCAGAACCTGGAAGTGTTTGAGGAAGGCATGATAAAAGGGCAGCCAGTCTTTGTGGGGTATTTAGAGGCCCACTGTCCTCGACTCAAAACAGGGGCTTGCTAAGCTCTCCAATTCCTTCTATTTTATGTCAGAGCCATGCTGATATCCCCAAGCCATTTGGGCCATCTCAGGTCGCTACCCTGCTGAGTGGAGATCAAGATGGTGCTGACCAGGCCTTTGGAGAAAGTCACCCCAACCCCTGGGGCTCTGTAGTTCTCAGAGTGCGGTCCTATAAATTCCCAAAGGCAAATGACCCAAACTTTCATGCTGGGGATGTTAGAGCATATGCATATGTATTTTTGAATTACTGACTTCAAATTATTGTTCTAATGACAGAAAATCTGCTCTCACAGCCAAATGAAGTAATTGTGAGGATATATTTTTTCTGTTGACTTTTAGAAAGAGTGAAAAAGAGGCAGGGAGAGGAAAGAGAGAAACATCGATTGGTTATCTCCTGCCAATAGATGGGGATTGAACCTGCAACTGAGGTACATGCCCTTGACCAGGAATCAAACCTGTGGGTCCACAGGCTGACACTCTAACCACTGAGAAAAACTGGCCAGGGAGAAATGATATTTTTAAAAAAAAAATTATTACTTTCCAGGTTCCATATGCTGGTCACACTATAAGCTACATGCCTACTTAAGGCTTAGGTAGAGATGGCTGACATTCTGCAGCACATCCAGTGGCTAGCCAGTCAGGTGCTATGCATCCTGGGCTGAAACCAGGGTCCCACCCCAGAAGAATGCTCATTGATACTAGAGACTAAGCAATTCCAGAATGTATCAGCTATTGAAAGCAGGCCCTGAAAAAATTTAACACAGGAATCCAGGAAATCATAGTGGCTTATTGGCACTGTGATCATACTAGAGGCATACGAGATATTTGTAAAAACATTAATAATGACACTAGATATTGCATGTAGGAAGTGGGACTCTGTGATCCATCTTCAGCAGTGTCAACTCTTAGAAAAAACTAACAAGATGTGGCCAGTCGGTTGCTGAATTTTCCCAGGGCAAACAGGATGTAGGGAGGAGGGGAGAGGATATAAGAACAAAGTACTGTGTATGTAACCATAGCACCTTTTCCAGGAAAATTGCCTGACACAACTAGACAAAGGGATGTGGAGACAACTAGAAAAGGCCTCAGCCCATTTTTTTAAAAATAACCCAATAGGAGACAAGAAGACCTAGGCAACAATGGGAAACTATTAACCTCATAGTACTCAGCCAATAAGGAACCAGGGGAGGGACTCTCACACATTACTGATAAATTGCTTGTGATCACTGTCCATGTGTTCCTGTTCTTGTCTCTTCCAAGACTGCATTAAATGTCTCGTTTTGCCATCATTCTTTCTCCAAGTCCATTATTTGAATTCAGACAGGTGAGCATTTCTCACAATTTGAGGGCTTTTCTGGGATTTCTGTGTCTGGCAGAGCAGAGCCTCAGTTGAGGGGGAGATGCATTCCATCTGATTTTGGGTGGCCTGTCTTCCTGATTTCCTGTGTCTTTGCAAAGGCCAGATAAGGCCAGGACTGGTTTTTGAAAGATGGTGAAACTGACACAAGGAACAAAAAAAACAACAACAAAAAAAAGGCACCCACAGCAACCAGGCAATTTTGTGCATGGGCCAAGGTAGGAAAAATTGGACTATAAGTAATGCCTTGGTTGGGTATCCTTGGAGGTCGAGCATGTGTGACTGAGACACATCCTGGACATGAAGCGAGTGCATAATCCTAATCTGTGGTTCTGTTCTCCTGCGAGGGAAATGGCCAGATTGGACAAAGTGTAACTGGGGGTGTAGAAGAAACCTTCAGTAAGGAGGCTTGAACACAGGGCAATAAATCTCCAGTAAGGCCAGAACCGGTTTGGCTCAGTGGATAGAGCTTGTGGACTGAAGGGTCTCTGGTTCTATTCTGGTCAAGGGCATGTACCTTGGTTGCAGGCACATCCCCAGTAGGGGGTGTGGAAGAGGCAGCTGATTGATGATTCTCTCTCATCGATGTTTCTAACTCTCTATCTCCCTTCCTCTCTGTAAAAAATCAATAAAATATATATTTTTAAAAAATCTCCAGTAAGGGGTGGTGGGATTAGTCACAGGGACTATAAAGCACATAGACTAGTAACAGAGACTCGGAGTGTGCAAGAAATCTCCAGTAAGGAGAGTTGAGCACATAGAATAGTCACAGGCACTTGCTGAGATGGGAAACAAGAATTCTAGGCCTAGGGAAATCAAGAAAAGCATATTCAAGGAGGCTCCCTTAGACATTCCCCCAGATAGTCCAATGGAGAGAATGCTGAGGTTCTGGGGAACAGTCCCCAAACTAGGAACAAAAGAAACAAAAGATGATCAAATACTGTTGTTTCAAATGGCTTAAAGACCCAATTCATAGACTTTCCATCTTTTGGCCCAAGTTTGATTCAAATTAAGACTGGATGAGTCTGATCATCTCTGGATGGCAAGAAACCTCCTGCAGTCTGAGCCCTTAGTTTGATCCTCTTTGTGACAAGCGACATTTCTCTGCTTTGGTGTTTTTTATGCAGGGCATTCTGTAGTCTCTGTGGCTGAAAAGACAAGAAACTCTGGGTGTAGCTCTTGACTGTAGGTTGTAGGAGTCTATAAATCCTATATAATAATTCTATATAATAAAGAGCTAATATGCAAATAGTTGTCATGCCCCCACACCATCATGTCCTCATACAATCATGCCATAACAGCTCAGACACTGAACACTGGGGAAAGTTATAGGGACTAGCCAGGCACAAATGAGCTAGTGAGAGAGGAATGGGGACCAGCCAGGCTATGGCTCAGGAAAGGGACAAACCACAGCCCCAAGGTCCCCATGGTTCCTGGTGGTAGCTGTTATTCCTGCTGCCTGGGAGAGGGACAGGCCACCTGCCCTGCACTTCCAGGAGAGGGCTGCACCTGCAGGGGAACACCCACTCCTGTTCCCCTGCAGCTGTGGCCAGCCCAGGCAAAGCCATCCCAGGTCTTGGGTGCTTGCAGCCAGCCAGAAGGAGGGAAGCCCAGGTCCCGGTGCCTGTGACCAGCCGGAGGAGAAAGTCCTGGGTCCTGGGTCCTAAGTGAGAGGCGAGGCAGAGGCAGTTAGGGGCGATCAGGCTAGTAGAGGAGCAGTTAAGAGTGATCAGGCATGCAGGCAGAGAGGTTAGGGACAATCAGACAGCCAGGGAGGTAAGCAGTTAGGAACCAGCAGTCCTGGATTGTCAGAGGCAGTTGAGCATTCCCCTAGGGGTTCTGGGTTGGAGAGGGTGTAGGCTGGGCTGAGGGTCCCCCACCCCATGCATGAATTTTGTGCACTGGGCCTCTAGTATTGTATATAAGAGTGTCTCTGTTGATATTTTGTGTTTAAAAAGATGGGGCATATCCAGCTTTGAGGGCCCTAACTGGTTGTAGCAGGCAAAAAGCCATGGCAGGGATTGTAGGAACTTCCCAGCAGCTGCTGAGGGTTCTTAATCTTGAGAAACCTTCCTGCTCTCCCTTTCAAGGAATCAGCCACTGGAAACTCTTAACTAGTGAAAATTCTTGTCTAGAGGATCCAAGATGGCAACTGATTGGATAGCAGGCTGCAAGACAGTGTGTGAAGGAATGAAAGGAGAGTGCGTGGACATGTGGAGAGTGTCTATATTTGTGAGTGAGGGATAGTTTTATTCCACAGAAATATTGGGGACTGGTGAACCAGGCTCCCCTGTCCAGGCAGCCTCTACAACCACTGAAATCTCCCCTAGAGTGGCCATCTCTGATGCAGAGATTGCACCATCTTGAAGGGGTGATCGGAAGCCCAGCCTTACCTCCAACCAGGGAGACCTTGGATACCTCCCAGGACCCTACAACCACAATGCCCAGAACCAGCTGCCTCAGCTCCGAACCCACAAACACCGAGACTCCAGCCTCCCCGGCCACAGGCATCTAAAATTTTGTCCAGGGGGAAGACAAGGTGGAAGCCAAATATGCAAATAGGTCCTGTGCCTTTTCACACCATAGATAGAAGGGACAGCTGAATCAAATAACATCTACCCATAACTGGCAAATTAAACACAGCTGGTGAGGCAATCCGTGGACAGAGATCATCTGGAGAGAGGTGACATCTGGGATCCAGGCTGGAGGGAGAAATGCATGCAGCAGTGTCTAGAGCACATGTGTTAAACACAAGGCCCGCGGGCCAAATCCGTCCCGCCAGGCCTTGCAATGTGGCCCGCACCGCGCTGTCATCACTGCACTCCGCTGCGTTTCCATCACAATGACAGTTTATGCCTGTTCAGTAAACCATTTGGCCCACAATTTAGGCTGGATTTTAGATTTTGGCCCCTTCTCTGATTGAGTTCGACACCCCTAGTCTAGGGTCTCAGAGGGAGACTGTGCTCCATTAATTCTAGGCCCTTAGGGTCAGTGTAGCCCTCTAATGTGGAAGGGAATCCACAGGGGCTGCTGATAGGGGAACTCTAGATATAATCCCAGAGCCATGGGAGAAGGTGAAATCGTAGCTTCACAGACAAAAAAAAAAAAAAAAAAAAAGGGCTAAAGGAGTTTATTACCACTAACCCAGCAATGAAAAAATTGCTAAAGGGTCTATTGTAAAAAGAAAAAAAAATAGTAAAGGAAGAAGGAACACAGTCATAGAGAATAAAATTGCCAACAAACAAGTATCTACCAATAATAACTTTAAACATAAATGAAATAAATGCTCCAATCAAAATACAATCAAAATACATAGGGTAGCTAAATGGATAAGAAAACAAGACCCATATATCTTTTGTCTACATAAGACCCACTTCAGAAAAAAGGACTCACATAGACTGATGGTGAAGGGACAGGAAAAAAAAATTTTTTCAGATGAATGGAAATGAAAAAAAACAAACAAACAAACAAACAAAAAAAAGCTAAGGTAGCAGCACTTACCTGACAAACTAGACCTCAAAGTGAAGGTCATAATAAGAGATAAGGAAGGCCACTTCATAATACTAAAGGGAATATGCAGGAAGCCACCCATTGTCTTCACTATCGGAGAAGTGTGGACAGGGAACCCAGAAGGCTGGTGACCCTTGAGCTCTGGCAAAGGTCAGGGCTGTACATCCACTGTTTAATCCAGACAATGGTAGCTGAAGCAACTTTCCTACCAGACAGTCATGTATAATAAATCCTTACTGTTAAGAAAGTCTGCCTGTTGCTGGAAATTGCCTGCATAAGGGCTATAGGTGTATCCCAAATTTAATAAAAAGATGGCAAAGCCAGTGCCCAAGCTGAGTCCTTCCTCTTGAGCTGGGCTTCCACCTGGTCCTCCAATATTTCCAAATTATTGTTACTTGTCTTGTATCTTTCATTTGCATGCCGCCCCGTTCCCAGAGCCCGAACCCTGAACCACGAGAGACATGAGACCTTCTTAGGAGCAATTCAACAAGAAGATATGACTCTGGTAAACATATATGCACCCAATACAGGAGTATCCAAACACATAAAAATATTCTGGAGGATATCAAAGGAGAGAGAGGCAGCAATACAGTCATAGTAGGGGACTTTAATACCCCATCAACACCACTAGATAAATTCTCTAGACAAAAAAAAAAAAAGTCAATAAATGAATCACTAGATCAGATGTGTGGATTAAAAACCTGTGGTACTAAGTCACTATAAAAAAGAAAAGACTTTTACCATTTGCAACAGCATGGATACAATACAACTGGAGAGAATTATGCTAAATGAAATAAGCCAGTTGGAGAAAGAGAAATATCACATGATCTCTCTGATATGTGGAATGCAGAAATAGCTGTGAGGGTCACTCCCATCAACATAAACTGATGAACAAAAACAGATCCAGAGACAAATGCCAGAGGATGTGGCAGGAGGTGGGGGAGGGGTTTAAGGATGGAAAAAATGTGGTATGCATGTAATCTATACTAATAAAAGGGTAATATGCTAATTAGACTGAATAGATTGGATGTCCTCTGGACATCCTTCCAGATGTCCTCAGCAGGGGCTGAGGCAGAGGTGATTAAGGGTGATTAGGGGTGATCAGACCAGCAAAGAGAGTTGTTAGGGGCGATCAGGCTGGGAGGGGAGAAGTTAGGAGCATCAGGAAGGCAGGCAGAGGCAGTTAGGGGTGATCAGGCAGGCAGGCAGAGTGGGTAAGGATGATCAATAAGGGAAGCAGAGTGGGTAGGGGTGATTGGGCAGGCAGGCAGGGGAGCAGTTAGGAGCCCGTGGTCCTGTATTGCAAGAGAGATACCCAAGGAGTCCCAGATTGAAGAGGGTGCAGGCCGGGCTGAGGGACCCCCCTCCCATGCACAAATTTCGTGCACTGGGCCTCTAGTGGAATATATTCAGCAATTTAAAAAAAAGAAGAAAATTCTGTCACTTGCAACATGTATGGACTATGAAGATATTGTTCTAAGAGAAACATGTCAGACAGAGAAAGACAAATACTATACAATTTCACTTATATGTAGAATCCAAAAAACCTGAACTCATTGACACCTCTGGTGGTTACCAGAGGTGGGGTTGGGGCATGAGCAAAATGGTTAAAGGTGGTCAGTAGGTACAAACTTCCACTTATAAGATAATGTAATGTTTAGCATGGTGACTGTAGTTAACAATACTTTATTGCATGTTCGAAAGTTGCTAAGAGATTATCTCTTAAAAATTCTCATCACAAATAAAAAAAGTTTTACTATATATGGTGATGGATGTTAAACTTATTGTGGGAATCATTTTGCAACACATACATTATATAAAAGCATTATGTTGTATATCTAAAACTAATGTTATATAGCAATTATATCTTACTAAAAAAATAATAAAATTTCAGTGAGGGACACACAGAATGCACTCCAAAACTTCAAAACAGATTCTGAATTTAGACTTTGATGTACCACTCACCATTTGGAAGAGAAAAGACATGCCACTATAGTGGTAGGGTAGTGTGTGACATTTTTAATATACCATCAATTAATTAAAAGAAATTAGTGATTCCATAGAGCCATGGTTGGCAAACTGTGGCTCAAGAGCCACATGTGGCTCTTTGGCCCCTTGAGTGTGGGTCTTCCACAAAATACCATGGCCTGGGCGAGTCTATTTTGAAGAAGTGGCATTAGAAGAAGTTTAAGTTTAAAAAATTTGGCTCTCAAAAGAAATTTCAATCGTACTGTTGATATTTGGCTCTGTTGATTAATGACTTTGTCACCAAATTTGTAGGTACTGTCTTGATGAATAGAGTATTCATGAAATGAGTATTGATGAAAATCTTCATTCCTTTATTTACCAAAGTATTATTTTATAAATTGAGTGTTGATAAAAATCTTCATTAGCTTAATTTACCAAAGTAGTCATTTCATTAGAATTATTTTGGTCTTTATTTGCTTTGTTAACTCAGAAATAAAAAGTCTCACTAATATTTTAATTGAGAAGAAAGGTCATTTATTATCCCTAAAGTTAAAGTCTATTTTAAAAAAATGAAAATGTACACCAGACTAAAAGATTATTGTGCCAATTTGAAACAGATTATCTGAGTGCATCATCATTTTGAAGGACTCAAAAATGTCTATCCTATCAATAAAAATGAAGGCCCTTAATAAGACCAAGTGATTCCCAGCATGAGAATACTGAATCAAGTTCCATTTGAACACAAGCTTTTGGATACTGTCTCCAGGAAAAACTTCAGCGTTTTTATATCATCTGAATACATATGAAATATCATCAATGAAAAGCAAATATAAACTACTAGCGACCTGTTGCAGGAATATTCCTGTAAGACTTCTGGCAGGCTTCCCTCCTGCCACCACCACCTCTCCTGCCCGCCCCACCTGTCCCGCCTGCCCCACTGCGCCCTCGGCCACTGCCGCCACCTTGTCCACTGCCATCTGCGTGCTGCCACCACAGCTGTGCGCATCGCCCCACACACCCAACATATGGTGCTTGCTGCTGCCGCCTCTGGGCCATGCACACCGCTGCTGTGCGCCCCAACCCTCTCGCCCGCCCACCGCCCCCACTGCCTCCTGCCACTGCCTCCTCTACAGCAGCATGCCCTGCAGCAGTGCGCCTTGTCCCGCCCTGCTGCACTGCCAGTGCTTTCCTTCCAGCAGCCGCCGTGCTTTCCATTTTCCCTCCCTCTTCCTTCTATGCTGTCTTCAGTCTTCAGTACTCCCTCCCTCCGTGTATGCAAATTAACTGCCATCTTTGTTGTGTTAATCTGCATACTCTCTCTGATTGGCTTGTGGTGTGGCTGGTGGATGTAGTGGAGTGATGGTTAATTTGCGTATTGCTCTATTATTAGGTAGGATAAACTTTCAGAAACAGAAAAATACTATTAACAGTAGACCTATGCTTTATTAAATGGGCACTGATTAAACATCTTTCTCAGGTGTCACCATAACAGTAATATTTGTGTTCACCTTAGTCAAAACCCTCCAATATAATTCATATTTACTTTGAAAACATAACAATTAACAAAGCTATATATTTAAGACTTGTTTATGTTCAAGTATGCTTATGGTTATCTCAAAAGTCTTAAGAATATAATTACATGTAGAAACATTTTTCATGTGTACTCCTTGTTTCATTTCTCTGTCTTGTCAGGTGTCTAGTGTCCTACAACAACGAAAATTGTGAATTAGAGTGTAACATTATTTCCCAAAGGTCTGATGACTCAGTGTTTCACTCTTCTTAAGTCATCATGTAGGGAAAGTTAAAAATAAACAAACTTGACCTGCATATTTTTGTCTCTTGTTCATGATCTCTTCTTGTGCTTAAATGTGTCTATGGGAAAGGAGAGGGAGGAGGAAAAACTGTTTCCCAAATGAAAACTGCTTCTAGGACCTCCTCTTACTTCCTCTATTTCTGAAGCAAAGTCTGGTTAATTATTAATGAATCAGTTTTGGGTTGAGTATCGTTTTTGTGTAAGATTTAACAGTATTAAAAAAAAAAAAAGGTAGAAGAGAACAATATCCTCTAACTTATAAGTTTGCTTCTCTTCTTTGGTCTGTATTTAACAATAACCAAAAGTAATAAATAGCTAAGATCTGGAAGTAGCCCAAATGCCCATCAATAGATGAGATGATAAAACAAGCTGCGGTACATTCACACAAAGGAATACTGGGCAGCTGTAAAAAAGAAGGTTCTTTTACCCTTTGCAATAGCATGGAGAGACCTGGGAATTATAATGATAAGCAAAATAAGCCAGACAGAAAAAGACAAATATCACATGATCTCACTTATATGTGAAATCTAATAAATAAAATAAAGAACAAAATAGGTCCGGAGGCATGGATGCATGGAAAAGACTGTCAGATCTCAGATAGAAGATGGGTTGGAGATGGGAGGGGCTCACAAGAAGATATTAGCCAAAGAACAGATATGCATATATGCATAGCCCATAGACACAGACAATAGTGTGGTGAAGGCCTGGAATTGGGGTGGGGACTGAGTGGAGGGGGGCAAAGAGGAGGAAAATGGGGGACATCTGTAATACTGTCATCAGTAAATAACTTTAAAGAAAGCAATGTTTGTTGGTCATGGCTTTAGGTGCTCATTATCTTTACCATCAGAATGCATTCATTCATGAAATCCTAATCCAGCAGGGTGCTTCAATTAGAGATGGAACCATTAAGTTTGGAGTTGTAGAAAACTCATTGAGTTCATAATGGAAAGACGCATATGTCTGAAAAAAGGGTTTAATTTCACATATTTGAAAGTATGTTCAGTCCCAAAAGATTCACTTTGTGTGAGTCTCCAAATAGCAACATATAAAATGAGATACAAAAAGAGGGGAATGGTATATCCACTTGCTTGCAAAGAGATAATGGTGTCCATCACTAAAATATACAATAGAAATGCACATATTTTTAGTCCATAAAACAACTTCCTATATTAGTTTAAAGCACGCCCCCCATAGAGCAGCATATTTAATTAGAATGGCTTTACTTATGTCTTGGCTCTCACCAGGATAGCCTCAAGAGATAAACACCTTGTTATGGGAAGATCCAAGATTAGCTGCCAATCTTCTTCCATCAGACTGAGCACAATAGGAAAAGTAAGTATAGATTTTGCCTCTAGTAAAGACACAGAGTCAGAGGTTTCTGTGTATTTTTCAAGAGTGGTTTCTTAGAATCTAAATAAACCTGCTTCTGTGGTCAAAATTGAAATTACAATAACCTACTCCTTGGCCTTTTAACTGCTGTAATTAGTGAGAAGGAAGAGCCTTAATTCTATTCAAATTCATGCCTCAATGGATTCCCGAAGCATACAAATCCTTTAAACACAAATACTTCATTATTTCCTCTATAACCAAAGACACTCTTGATAATACTTCAAATAGGTCCATTCAGTTTTATTAATCCATCTAGTATAGTAGTTTCCTTTTTATAAATTAATTTTTTTATTGATTAAGGTATCACATATTTGTCCTCAACCCCCACTCATGCCCCCACCTCCCTATTGTTCTTGACCACTGGTTAGGCTCATATGTGTGCACATAAGTCCTTTGGTTGATCTCTCCCTTTTATCCCCACCCTCCCTTTGAGGTCCAACAGTTTTCTTTAAAAGAAAGATTTTACATCCTATCTAATACTACCAGTCAATATTTATCAATATGCAAATTGACTGTACCTCCACTATACACACAGGTCACGCCCATCAGCCAATCAGGAACAAATATGCAAATAAACCCAAACACAATGGTTGTGGCCACAGAGAGCAGGAAGGAAGCTTGGGTTTCCCCGGTGATGGAGGAAGCCAAGCTTTCCCCCTGCCCTGGTCTGCCCAGGCCTCCACTCGATGCTACAAAGTTTCAATGATAAAAGACAAATAAATGTCAACAAAAATGGTGGCAGCCACAGAGCTAGAGAGAGAAGGAGGCTAGGGTTTCCCCTAGAGATGGAGGAAGACAAGCTTCTGCAGCCCTGGCTGGTCTAAGCCTCCACTCCAGGCTACAAAGTTTCAATTATAGAAGGTATTGATAAATAAATCCCAACAGAAATGGCTGCCTCCATGCAGAGAGCAGAAAGCTTGGCTCTACTTAAGGCTACAAAGTTTCAATTATAGAAGATAAATAAATCCCAGATACCAGGGCCTCTGCTTGGGTCACCGAGGAGCATGGCCAGCCTGCAAACCACCACAGGCCCCTCACCCTGGCCACCCCACGCCCAAGGAAACCCCACTCTGATCCAGGATACCCTTCAGAGAAAACCAGCTGGCCCCCACCCATGCATCAGGCCTCTATCCTATCTATTGATAATAAAAGAGTAATATGCAAATTGACCATCACTCCAACACACAAGATGGCTATCCCCATGTGTTCAAAGATCCTGCCCCCATGTGGACACAAGATGGCTACCACAAAATGGCCAGCAGGGTAGGGCAGTTGGGAGGGACCAGGCCTGCAAGGGAGGGCAGTAGGAGGCGATCAACCCTGCAGGGGAAAGCAGTTAGGGGTGACCAGGCTGACAGAGGAGGGAAGTTGGGGGTGACAAGGCCTGCAGGGAAGGGCAGTTGGGGGAACTCAGACCTGCAGGGGAGAGTAGTTAGGGGTGACCAGGCCTGCATGGGAGGGCAGTTAGGGGAAAATAGGCTGGCAGGGGAGCAGCTAGGCATCAATCAGGCTGGCAGGCAAGTGGTTAGGGGGTGATTAGACTGGCAGGTAGAAGTGGTTAGGGGCAATCAGGAAGGCAGGCAGGTGAGCAGTTGGGAGCCACCATTCCTGGATTGTGAGAGGGATGTCCGACTGCCCGTTACTAGGATCAGTCCTAAAAGAGCAGTCGGACATCCCTCAAGGGGTCTCAGATTGGAGAGGGCACAGGCTGGGCTGAGGGATACCCCCACCCCATGCACAAATTTTGTGCTCTGGACCTCTAGTCTAGATAGTATTGTAGACTGAACAAACAATATCAACCAGGTGTTCCTTCAGCACAAACAATTTATTGGAGAAAAAGAAAAGTTGCACACAGGCATGGCCTGGTGCATACACTGCCAGGTGTGCCAAGATAAAGAGTATACTTAAGGGGAGTTTTATTATAAGCAAAGAATTTCTTCTATAAGTTCTCAAGATGACATAGTGTGTGAGAATTCCTTCCTTAGGCCCTTTGGACTAATTATGTTTGATTAAAGTACCAGTCAATCTTTATTAGTATTTTATACAATTTCAATATTTAAAACTAAAACACATTAAATAGTAAGCAACCATGTTATTAAAATATTAAATAATGGAATGCCAAAATATCTTAAGTTTTCACAGCTCCTTTCAATTGACAAAAATATTTTAAATCTTTATAATAATTTTCTGAGTAGGGCAGGGAAGGTATTACTATCATTTATATGCCACTAACAAATTATATTTTCTTCTAATGAATTTAAAACTATGAAGTAATTATAGACTACATGTCTCAATTATAAGCATTTTAAGTTAAATTTTAGGTTGTATTAAACTAAAATGTGACTGAAACTTCCACGTTTGCATGGAAATACCATCCTACTTTTCTGGTCATTTTTATTGGTTGACTAGCAATTTTTAATACATTTATTTAATCATTTCTAGTGTTGTTTTTTAAAAATAACTACATGGTAATGTGAGAAATAACATCATGGTGCCCTGGGTCACTCCTTTAGTCCATCATGTGTAATCCTTAATAACCTTTATCACTGACCAATGTAATAGAAACATTTCATAGCAAAGAAAGTTTACCAGAATGATTTCTGTTTCTTATTATTTACATACAACTCAGCTATCCTGGTGATCATTAGTGATTGATGAGGTTTTAGAAACTGCTTTATCAGGAGACTCACCAAATAAAGTACAGATTATTAAGCAAAACTGCAATAGAAAGAAACTTTCCAGGATTTAGCAAAAAATACACAGGCTGAAATGATAAGTACTTCAAGAAGAGGAGGGAGCAAAGGCCCTCCCAAGGTTCATTATGCTTCTTGGGCTGCTGGTAGTAAAGTTAATTTTTAAATGCTTTGAAGTGACAAAGAAGCTGGGCATTACTCTAAATGTAAATAAATCTTGTTTCATTTCCTGGAAGCTGACTCTAATTGAGGCAGTCACCAGCTATGTAGCCTGCTGATAAATCTAGGATCAATAATCTAGTTCATAATTAACTCAGTCTTCTTATAAAGTCAAAGCTTAGCAAATTCATTTGTAAATACAAGCACACTCATTTTCCACAGTTTTGCTGAGGATAACTTGGTTTGTCCTAGAAAACCACAGTAAGATCTCAAAGCCTTCTTGTGTTGATGGAGTGCTGACCAAATATTTGTTATAATTTGGTATCATTTCCTCAACAAACAAAACTGAAAAGTAATTTGTGAGACTATCCTAGCAATTGAATTTTGTTGTTTTTATTTTTTTAATAACAGGATTTCTGTCTCTTCAACTTATAGCTTCTGGAAGGACCCAATGAATTCTTTATTTTATACTTAAGTCACTTGCTCTTACTCACCGTTTAGGCTTTATTGATTCCTCTATCTATACTAATAAAAGGGTACTATGCTAAGTAGACCGGGTAGACTTGACATCTTTCAGTCTTCTGGTCCTCCTTCCAGACAAAGCTATGGTGGTGGGGGCTGAGGCAGAGGCAGTTAGAGGCAATCAGGCCAGCAGGGGAGGGTGGTTAGGGGCAATCAGACCAGCAGGCAGAGGGCTTATGGCAATCAGGCCGTCATGCAAAGTGGTTAGGGGTGATCAAGCAGGCAAGCAAGAGAGCAGTTAGTAGTTAGTGGTCTTGGATTGGGAGAGGGATAGGACCTAAACCAGCAATCAGACATCCCCCAAGTGGTCCCACATTGGAAAGGGTTTAGGCTGGGTTGAGGGATCCCCCAACCCCATGCATGAATTTCATGCACTGGGCCTCAAGCCCTATATAATAAAAGCTTAATATGCAAATTGTCCCATTGCCCAGGAGTTTGACTGGCAGTTCAACTGCTCATTATAACGTGTGCTGAGCAGGAGTAAATATTCAGGGCATGGAACCTGGCGGGTGTCAGTGATGTGGCATTGGCAGCGGGCAGCAGTGGAGGCACTGCTGGCTGAGATGGGCACCAAGAGTGGGACTGTGGCAGGATGTTGGGGCAGGCCAATGTGAGTGCGAGCAGGGGCCTGATTGTCCCACCAATCACCCCGCAGATGACGACCAGCAGCAGCGATGGAAGGTGGGTCCACCACATAGTTCCCACGCACTGAGGGAGCTGGTTGGGGGGCCAGGCCCCAATCAATTTTCTTGCAGATGGTGACCAGCAGCCAGTAGACCCTAATTGCCTGATGGGGGCCAGGCCCTGCACTGGGATGGGGAATTGGGGGTGGGTGGTGGCAATCAACCTCCGTGGTTCCCAGGTGGAGGGCTGCGACCCCTGCCAGCTACCTGGGGGTGGGGAAGATGGGGACAGAGGTGTGGTGAGAATTAAGGGTGTCTGCTGAGCTTGCTCTCATCCCCCCTGCTAACTTCCCCTAGGTCACCATGGCTCATGCTCCAGGGAAGCCACCACACCTAGGTGCCAGGCACCTGTGAGGAGCCCGCCCCAGACCAGCATGGCCTCTTCCACGTGAGCCAGGCTGCAGAGGCCAGTCAGAGTCTCCATGGGTTCATGCAGGAGCCAGTCTGTGAGGCCAGCCGAGAGATACCAAGCTGCTGCCAGGCTTCCATGCAGCACCACTGGGCAGCCCAGAGGCCCAAGCTGTTCTGTGGCCTACGGCATCTGGCTGCACTCACCATATCTCCAAGTGGGGACTTGAGTGAGGGGCCCAGGAGTTGCTCTGGGCCAAGAGGTCAACTGGGGCCTGCCCTTCCTCACTAGATGCTCGTACTTAGATTGCCAGTCAGGCCTCGGGACCATATCCATTTTATGCACCAGGCCTCTAGTCTATAGATATAAAAAGCCAGTAACCAGAATGTTGTAACAAACTAAATATCCGGTCTCTATGACACCCACTATGGCTAGCAAACTGGCCCAATCAGGGAGTGGGGCCAGACAGCCAACCTCCAGAGGCCCTTCCCCCCTCCAGCTGGCACCACACCCGATGGGCCTCCACCATTTCCATAAGCCCAAAGCCCCTCGCCCACCTGGCCCCACCCCAGATTGGCCCACCCACCTAAATCAGGAGCAGGCCAAAAATCCAGCTGCCTGTGACTCCTGCCCCCGGTGGGCCCCTACTACCACAATCAGCCTGTGGTCCCTCCATCCCCAGCCAACTCTGCCCCCAATCCCCCACGCACACCAATCAGGGGTGGGGCTGGCTGGCCAACCTCCCACAGCTCTTCACCCAGCCTCTGACCTCCCGATCAGCCCCACACCCCATTTGGGGATGGGGCCAGTGGGCCCACTGCCCACAGACCCTCCCCATGGTCAGTTCCACCCCAATCTCCTGTGCTCCCTCGCCCCAGCCAGTCCAGCCCTGATTGGGCCCTGATTGGAGTGGGTCGACTGGCCAACCTCCCACCGTCTCCTTCTCCCAACAGGCCAGGCCTCAATCTGCCCCAATTGGGGCCGGGCAGGCTAGATCCCACCCATGCATGAATTCCTGCACTGGGCTCTAGCTCTATCTAATAAAGGAATAATATGCAAATTGACCCTAACTCCACTACATCCACCAGCCATGCCCACCAGCCAATCAGGAGCAAATATGCAAATAAACCCAACCACTATGGCTGTGGCCACAGGGAACAGGTAGGAGGCTTGGGTTTTCCTGGCAATAGAAGAAGCCAAGCTTTCAGCCTGCTGGCCCCGGCCTCTACTCAATGCTACAAAGTTTCAATGATAGAAGATAAATAAATTCCAACAAAAATGGTGGAAGCCACAGAGCTGGAGAGAGTAGGAAGCTAGGGTTGTCCCCGGTGATGGAGAAAGCCAAGTTTTTCATCTACCCTGGCCTGCCTTGGCCTCTGCTTAAGGCTACAAAGTTTCAATTATAGAAGATAAATAAACCCCAGATACCTGGGCCTCCATTTGGATTGCTGGGGGGGGTGTCCGGCCTTCAAACCACCACAGGCCCCTCACCCAGGCTGCCCCATGCCCCAAAGGACACCCTTCAGGGCAAACCAGCCAGCCCCCACCCATGCACCAGGCCTCTATCTGGGACACCCTTCTGGGCAAACCAGCCTGATCTGGGACACCCTTCAAGGCAAACCAGCTGGCCCCCACCCATATACCAGGTGTCTATCCTATCTAATAAAAGAGCAACATACAAATTGACCATCACTCCCAACACACAAGATGGCTACCCCCATGTGATCAAAAATCCTGCCCCGATGTGGACACAAGATGGCCACCATAAGATGGCCAACAAGGGAGGGCAGTTGGGAGGGACCAGGCCTGCAAGGGAGAGCAGTTGAAGGTGATCAAGCCTGCAGGGGAGGGCAGTTAAGGGTGACCAGGCCAGCAGAGGAGGGAAGTTGCGGGGGGGGGGGGGGGGGGGGGGAATGGACACCCAGGCCTTCAGGGGAGAACAGTTGGGGGTGACAAGGCCTGCAGAGGAGGGAAGTTGGGGGCAAACAGGCTGGCAGGGAGCAGTTAGACATCAATCAGGCTGGCAGGCAAGTGATTAGGGGGTGATCAGGCTGGCAGGTAGAAGCAGTTAGGGGCAATCAGGAAGGCAGGCAGGTGAGCAGTTGGGAGCCAGCATTCCTGAATTGTGAGAGGGATGTCTCCACTATGCAAACTATAAATAGCTTCCATAGAGACAAGATAGGTCACAGGCTGTGAAAATTACATACCCTCAGTTCCAGAGAGCAGAATTGCCCTTCTAGAATTTGTATCTCCACCATCCAGTGGGGTTCTGAGAATTTCAATACCAATTGTTTTTATCAATGTTTTGTAATTCAACATCATTTATTTACTGTTATATCACTCTGTTTTCTGTTTATAGACAGGAAAGGCCAATGGGCTCACATGAGGACAGGTTTCTGCTGCAGTGTGGCCACATTGACAGGCCAAATGATGATCTGTCATTATTACTGTGTTTACGTGAGCAATTGAATAAATAAACAGACTATAGTAGAGCTGCTGTTTTGCTCTCTACTTTCAAGATTCAGAAAGATGTTCCAGAATATCTAGACTCTGACCCTGGAATATTGAGCAGGAGTAAATTGGGGGATTATTCAGATGCTTATGGTGTTTGTCCTTTCATTACTAGGGCATTCTAAATATCTTCTCCACTAAGAACAGATAGAACTGCCATTTTCAGGTATACCAGTTAATAATGCAGATTTTGTAATCAAAGAAAAACATGATAATTTCAAGATAAACATCAAAAGTGCTTTATTAAAAGTAATGTCCATCACTAGTTGCACATTTTCCCCATCTTTCAGGTAATTTGTGGATACCCTTCCAATAGAAAATTTTTTGTTTAGAGGCAAGCCATTCAGAGACCCAATTTTCCACTTCTTTGTATGTTTTGAAGTGCTTCTCAGAATGTGCATGTGCCATCAATCAGAGCAAGTGGTAATCTGAAGGAACAAGGTCTGGTGAATATGTCAAGTGGGATAATACTTCCCAGGCAAGATATTTTAACATGTCTTTAATTGGTTTTGAAGTGTGTGATAATGCGTTATCATGAAGCAAAATTATTTGCCATGTTTTCTGGCCCATTCTGATCATTTTATGATGAAAACATGGTTCAAATTGATTATTTGTTGTCAATAGCAATCAGTATTAATACTGTCACCTGGTTTTAGAAGCTCGTAATACACCACACCTTCCTGATCCCACCAATCGCAGAGCATTGTCTTCTTTCCAAGCAATTTGGCCTTGCAGTCCATGTTGATGGTTGATCTGGATCAACCCATGATTTTGTGCTTTTGGGATTCTCAAAATAAATCTACTTTCATCACCAGTAACAAGCAACATTTTACTGATGACTTTTCAGTTTTCCATTTGTCTTTCATTCAGTTGATGTGGCACACATTATTTTTCCTTTAAAATCTTTCCTATTGCTTGTAAAAGATCAGAAATTGTTTCCTAGCAATGTTTAATCTTTCTCCAAGTCATTTTTGAGTTTGATATACATCTTCCTCCAATAATGCTTGTAATTCTTGGTCTTCAAACTTTTTTCGGTTGACCTTGACATTCTTTGTCTTTCACATTAAAATCATCACTTTTAAAGAGTTTAAACCAGTGTTCACAAGTATCTTGAGATGGAGAATGTTCACCATAATCTTCCCAAAGTATACAATAAATTTCAGTAGCACTTTTCTTCAAAATAAAACTTCCCACAAATGCTCTTTTTGGCACCAAATTCAACATTTTTAAGTGTAAAAATGTCTATGATGTTAACACTTTCAGCAAATTTGTCATATGAAGCTTTGAAGCTCACTGTCAATACAACAAAATAGCATACATATCAAATCACATATATATCAACATCTGCATAACTCCACCTATTAAAAAAATATTTGCGCCGAAACTGGTTTGGCTCAATGGCTTGGGGACTGAAAGGTCTCGGGTTCGATTCCGGTCAAGGGCATATTTACCTTGGTTGCGGGCATATCCCCAGTAGGGGGTGTGCAAGAGGCAGCTGATCGATGACTCTCTCTCATCGATGTTTCTAACTATCTCTCTCCCTTCCTCTCTGTATAAAATCAATAAAATATATTTTAAAAAATAAAAAATAAATAAATATTCGCATTATTAACCGGTACACATTCCTTTCTTGCTAGCTCATTTGTGCCTGGCTGATCCCCATCCCTCTGTGGCCAGCTCATTTGTGCCTGGCTGGTCCTCATTCCTTTCTCCCCAGTGCTGAGTGTCTAAACAGTTCCAGTGCCAGGGTGTGAGGGTGCGATGACCACTTGCAAATGAGCTCTTTATTATATAAGATATTGTACCCACCAAATATAAAAATATAATTTTAAGCACACATGTAATTACAAAAATTGACCAAATACAGACCACCTGGTAATTCTCAATAAATTATAGGGGGAAAAGTAGTATCATATGGGTTATGTTTGCTTGTCACAAAGAAGTGGAAGAGGAGCTCATTTTAAAAACTTAACAAAAAAGTACATATGTCTGGAAGCAAAAACACCACTAAATATACATTATTTGAGGTAGAAATTTTGGTGTATTGGGATGATGCTCTTAACTAACTGAGCTACTTGGCCAGGGCTATTATAAGAATTTTAAAATACTTAAAACCAAACAATAAAAATACTTCCTATGACTATGGATGTGATAAAACAAATATGATACTCAAAGGGAAATTTACAATTCCAAATGCATATATCAGAAAACAAAAGTAATAAAAAAATAAATCACCTGAGTGTATTAAGTATAAAAATAAATCACCTGAGTGTATTAAGCTTTAGGAGATTTAAGGAGATTTAAGAGGGAGAATTAAGGAGATACAACCTTCTTAATTTTTTACATCGAAGTTCTTAATTAATATTCTTTAGGGACTTGCAGAATCATGTTCCTAAGAATGTTTATTTTCCATCACTCTATTAGGCCTCAGTGATCTGACTAATTTCACTGGCACCCCACTCCTATCTAGCAATGCTGCACCAGTTGCAAGATTCTGCACAAGCTCCCATTTACCTAACTCTTTATGATTCTTGCCTCTAGACATCTGTGCTTCATGAAATCACCATACTCCTTTTTGCCCAGGCAAATGCAGACAAAGTAAGACCAACACAGACTTTTTCAGGTCTTTCTATTTTCCAGGTCTTTCTATTTTCCTGGTCATAAATCATTTTATTTCCCTTCATTCTTTTTCCAAATATTGATTTGGAAATATTGATAATTAGCACAATAAATAATCTGGTTTCCACTTGAATGAAATGTTTTTCTTTCTTTAAAAATTAAAATATATAAAAAATATAAAACACAACTAAATGCTCTGGAAGCATACATATACATATATAGAGTTATTTACACACACATACACAACATTTAGGTTTTTTCTTATTCTAGGCTCTAAGGATACAGAAATAAAATGAAAATTTTACAAAATGAAAAATATCCCTGATCTGTGACCTTACAATCTGGTTGGAGATTGGGGTGAAACAATAAACAAAATAAATCAGTATATCATCCTATCTAATAAAAGAGTAATATGCAAATTGACCATACTTCCACTACACCTATAAGTCATGCCCAACAGCCAATCATAGCGAGTATGCAAATAAACTCAACCAAGATGGCTATAGCCACAGAGAGCAGGATGGAGGCTCCAGCAATGGAGAAAGCCAAGCTTTCCACCTACCCTTGCCAGCCTAAGTCTCCACTCAAGGCTACAAAGTTTCAATTATAGGAGGTAAAAAACAAATTCCAACAGAAATGGCTGCAGCCACAGAGTGAGCGAGAGGTTTGGCTCTGTTCCAGCCTACAAAGTTACAATTGTAGAAGGTAAATAAATTCCAGATACCAGGGCCTCTGCTTGGGTCACGAGGGGGTGTGGCCGACCTGAAAACCATCACAGGCCCCTTGCCTAGGCCACCACACATCCAAGAGAACCCCCACCTGCAAGGGAGGGCAGTTGTGGGAGATCAGGCAAGCAGGAGAAGGCAGTTGGGAGGGACCAGGCCTGCAAGGGAGGGCAGTTGAAGGTGATCAAGCCTGCAGGGGAGGGAAGTTAGGGGCAACCAGGCTAGCAGAGGAGGGAAGTTGGGGGTGACCAGGCCTGCAGGGAAGGGCAGTTGGGCGGGACCCAAGCCTGCAGGGGAGAGCAGTTGGGGGACCAGGCCTCCATGGGAGGGCAGTTAGGGGTGACCAGGCCTGAAGGGGAGGGCAGTTAGGGGCAACTAGGCCTGCAGAGGAGCAGTTAAGCATTGATTTGGCTGGCAGGGGAGTGGTTAGGGGGTGATCAGGCTGGCAGGCAGAAGCAGTTAGGGGCAATCAGGAAGGCAGGCAGGTGAGCAGTTGGGAGCCAGCAGTACTGGATTGTGAGAGGGATGTCTGACTTTCCACCAGGATCGAGCCTAAATGGGCAGTCAGACATCCCTTGAGGGCTCCCAGATAGGAGAGGATGCAGGCTGGGCTGAGGGACACTCCCCCTCCTTGCACGAATTTCGTGCACCAGGCCTCTAGTATAGTATAATGATGCTGAAAAAATAAATCAATTAATATCTAAAGAGTGACAAAAGCTAGAAGAGAGACAGATGGCAATGATTAGAGAACAAGGAGCTTAAATCTAACTCCAGTCATTAAAAGAAGACAATATCAGTATTCTCTCATCAACCAATACCAAAACTTCCACCTTTTCTTTCATCCTTACTTCTTTCAAAGCAGCCACAAATTTCTTTAGTTTATTCATTTTTAATGACTTTGTTATCCATTTCTCCTTCCCATTCCCCATACGAAGATGTCTTTCTCTTTCCTTACCCCAGACCCACCTGACACCTCTTTTTTTCCAGAGAGCCTCATAGGAGCCTTGGCTGACTTCCCCAGCTTCTGCATTCCATCTATTTATTATTAGCAGCTATATCTGGCCTCTTAGCACTCATTGCTATAAACTCTTATTTGAGTACAAAGGGAAATATCAACTATTAATGCTTTGGATAATAAAACTTCTGTATAAAGTATGTGAATGATTTAAAAAACTATAAACTACTGAAGTTGTGTTATAATTATCTGCAATTGGCATGTCAAAATGCTCCACAAAGACTCCTGGGTATATGAAGAATTTATCTATGTAGCTTTTGAGACTTCAGATTACTCATCTATAAAATGGAAGGCTTTGAGGTTGGAAAAAATGTGAGCAGTTAAAGGAAGTTTCAGAGTAAGCTTCCAGAACCTTCCTGCTTCCCAGAAATGGATAATTTAGGGTTAGCCTAGCTGCAGCTGTGCAAAGCTGTCTTCACGGCCAAGGACATTTTCCACACTATAACATTTAGCCACCTAAGAACCCATCCATGTGTTTCCTTTCTACCATAAATCAGCCAAATACAGACGCAACTAGGAAATATTGCAGGTTCGGTTCCAGACCACTGCAATAAAGCAAATATCACAGGAAAGTGAGTAATTCTATTTGCTGCTGGAGGATCTTGGCTTTAATTTGTAAAAATAAATAAATAAATAAATAAATAAATAAATAAATAAATAAATAATGCAAAAGCCAGAAGAAGATCAAAGAAGGTGGCCAAATAGGTGGAAATAATATTCAACCCCTCCCAGGACCAAACTGAAATTAAAACTCAAATATAAAACCATCAATCTGAATAACCAACTAAAGACTAGCTGAACAAAAGTCTTGTAATCAATAATTTACAGAAGAAGCCACATTGATACTGATAGGAAAGGTGGAGATGTAAAAAGGGCTGGCCTTGCACCTATGTGCTATAACTAGGAATCCAGAGGTATATCTTGGCTGCAAATGTCTTTCCTGAGGAGCAAGTTGTCTCAATCCTATGCGAGAATCCCCAGCCCAGAACACCAGAGCCAGGAAAAGGCACCCAAATAATATCTGACTGTGACAATCAGCAGGGATTCTGTCTGCCAGGGAGAGACAAGAGTCTGCAAGAACTCTAGGCACCCTCTTTAAGGATTAGCAAACAAAATCTCCTTTGCAGGCACTCATTCTGCACTCTGGACAAGGAAGGCAGTTCAGAGCAAACTAGAATAATGTAAGGAGAGATTTGGTTGTGTGTCTCCAGCAAGAAAACTAAAGGAACATCAACCAGTATATATGCCACTTTTCTTGGGTCAAGCAATACCCTACAAATGACATCAATCTGCAGTAATGTAATAGCTTCATGACGTCCTGACAAGCTCACATCCTGTGGAAGAGTCTGCTTCCTGGGCCTGTGGTATAGAAGACCGGGTAGATTCAAGAGATCTTAAGGTGTGTTAGAAACTGAGTTATTCAGCTGAAGCCGGTTTGGCTCAATGGATAGAGCGTTGGCTTGGGGACTGGAAGGTCCCAGGTTCTATTCCGGTCAAGGGCATGTACCTTGGTTGCGGGCATATCCCCAGTAGGGGTTGTGCAAGAGGCAGCTGATCAATGACTCTCTCTCATCGATGATTCTAATTCTCTATCTCTTTCCCTTCCTCTCTGTACAAAATCAATAAAATATATATTTTTTTTAAAAAGGAAACTGAGTTATTCAGCTCTAGGATGATGTCCACTACCCCCTTCTCAGAAGCCTTACTGGAAGCTACCCCTATGGCAGATACACTAGTCCCACCCAGAATCCCACCCTGCTGAGCTCTGGCTCTTGAAGAGGTCCAGGCAGAATACAGGACACACTGAATTGTGTGGCCCTAGGGCAGGGTCATTTTTTGCTTGTATGGTAAAGAGACCTTTTTTTACAAGTCAAACTTGCTGTTTGAGTCTGATTAAACTCTACTGGCCTCATCTTGAGGACTCTTTGAGAATCTGTCCTACCACACAGGTCTGTGGGCGTCTAGCTGGTAGCAGTTAGTCTTGATGTATGTTGGGCTTTTGCTCAGTGGTCCTCAGACCAAGCTCTGTATTAATCTGGTGAATACCACTTGTCCCTACCTGTGACTCACTGAGAACTTACCTCAAATAACTCCTCTATGGCCAAAAGGCTATTTTAGTGAGTGAGTCTAACAGGTAGCTAGCAGGCAGAGGTAAACCTCAAGGTGGCTTGGACTTTTTGTTGACCTGACCCATGGTTCAAAGTGGGTGGAAGGTGACCTTGATGTGTTGGTTGGCCTCTCCCATGCACACTCAGTCCCAACAGAGGCAACCACAAATGTGTATTGGTTTGTAGTATCTGACTTTGACCTGCACCAGAGTCTCTCCAAAGAGACCGTAGAACTCATAAACATAGTGGAGGGCTTCAGACAACATCATAATAGGACCCAACTAGCTCTACGAGTGGCATATACAAATTGCTATCTTGACAGGCAACAGATCATGCTAATGTGAATTCTACTTCATATTATCAGCAACTGCATAGCAGCTTATATCCTGTGGTTGAAGTTGATCATCACAGTCAACTTCATGATGGGCAAGAGCAGGAGGTGTCACACAGGGACATTCTTGGAGGACTCAGCTCAGATGATAAGGGAGACTATGCCACTGAAACCCAAAGGACACTGAATACATAGGCTACCCTAACAAGATAGGGAACATAGCAGATCTACCTAATACACAGAAAAACACATAGAAGAATACAAAATGGGAAGACAAAGAAATATGTCCCAAATGAAAAAACAGGAGAAATATCCAGAAAAAGAACTAAATAAAATTGCATCAAGCAACCTACCAAATATAGAATTCAAAGCAATAGTTGTAAGAATGCTTAAGGAACTGAGTGAGAACTCCAACAGCATTAAAACAAACACACAAAAGCTATAAAAGACCAAGTAATAAATGAATACTATTGTATCTTAGGTGAAGTATACAGTAGAAGGAATCAACAGTAGGTTATGTAAAGCTTCCAAATAAGTGATTTGGAAGACAAGGTAGAAGAAAACACCCAATCACAGTAGCAAAAAGAAAAGACTTTTAAAAACATAAGTTTAAGGGACCTAAATAATTAAAATCAGAAATAAAAGGAAAGAAGTAACAACTGATACCAAAGAAACACAAAGGAGTCTAATAAAATATTATAATTATATGCCAACAAAATGAACATTCTTAAAAAAAAAATCTCAACAATATACAATCTTCCAAAACTGAATCAAGAAAAAAAAAAATCTTGCCTTAGCTGGTTTGGTTTGGTGGATAGGGCATTTACCTATGGACTGAAGGACCCTGAGTTCAATTCCAGTCAAGGGCACATACCCAAGTTGTGAGCTTGATCCCTGGTAGGGGACATGTAGGAGGCAGCCTACCAATGATTCTCTCTCATGATTAATGTTTCTATCGCTTTCTTCCTCTCTCTTTCTCTCTAAAATCAATAAATTTTAAAAAAATCTAAACAGGTAAAGTAAAGAAAAATAAAATTGAAGCAATAATTTTAAAAAAAATTTAACAAACAAAAGTCCTGGACCAGATGGTTTTACAAGTGAATTTTGACAAACATTAAAAAAAGAACTAACATTTATTCTTCTCAAACTATACCAAAAAATTCAAGAGAAGGGAAGACTTCCAAGCTCATTTTACATGGCAAACATTATACTAATTCCAAAACCAGAAAAATATACTACAAAGAAAGAAAATTATAGGCAAATATCCCTGATGAATATAAAAGCAAAATCCCTCAAAGAAAAAAATAGCAAACTGATTCAGCAATACATACACCATGAATTTTGTGCCCCGGGCCTCTAGTGAGATTATAAATTAATTCAATCTGCTGGGGCCAACTTTTTAGTGAGACCAGTCACCATAAACTATAGATCAACAATGCTGATGTTGCCAGTAGAAACGGGATCCTTGTGGTGTCCCAATAAAAGCATTTCAAGGACCATTCATAGGAGGATGTGGTGTTGTGTTAGGTGTATTGAAGCTGGAGAAAACACAAAGGACTTTGCCGGTTCAGCTCCATCCAGCTGTGAAAAAAAAATTCAGCCTTGTCTTCATCAGGCCCAGAAATAAGTTCTGTTCCATAGCAAACCTTAGTCCAGTTTAGTCTTTGTCCTCATTCAGCTCGTATAGTTTGTTCTGAGCTGCACTCAGGCTGCCACTGCATTGCTATACATAGGCTCTCACTTGTAGCCTTCATGTAGTCCCTGCAGCTGAATAGCAGGTAACTGCTAAGGCCACATGGCTGCTATGGAGAGAGAATGCAGAAATACACAGAGTACAGGAACAAATATCTGTTACAGGGCCAGAGAGAAAGAGAGTATGAGCTTTGTTAAGCTTGGATTATATTATCTTGGACTTGGGAAGGACCAGGCACGCTTTCAAAATAACCAACCCATGTTCCAATTCTTTCTATTCTTTCATGGGTCCTTCCCCTAATCAATCTATTCCCTAGATCTTTTAGGTTTCTGTGTTCCTTTCCAGGCAGATCTTTTTCCTATATGATTGCTATCTTAGTTGCTTCTGCATATGCCTCAGAGTAGAAGCACCTCCCCCTGAGCCATCTTGGCTTATACTGAGCATGTACCCAGCAGAGAAATTTCCCTACTTCCCCCATAATTGGATACTAGGCCAAAGGTTCCCCAAGGAGACTTTTCCTGCTCATTCAGGGTTTGCAAAGATTAAATCCCAAAAACAGAGATATGTTAGTGTCCTGGGAGTCTGTGAATGCTGTACTTCCTAGTGTAGCAGGTCTAATATTTGATTCAGCTTCCCAGTTTATTAGGCTCAATGTCTGATTTTCTTTGCTCCCATTATTTATTAATATCTATCTACCTATACTAACACTGACACTTGTTTGAGCAATTTAACCCTCTGTGAAGCTTATTATAAAGAAAAGCACTAATAAATGGGGTTATTCTTTAAATGGTTTAAAAAAGAAAGAAAATGCTTTTTGAATAAAACAGTTTTTAAAAAATCAGCAGAGCTATTAAATTTCTTGCTTTGTTTAGCAGCTGTAAAGTAGACTAAAGTAGACTGGAAGTCAAAGCACTTTGCTTTGCTATTCTCAGTGGTATCCATTCACACACTAGTTCATACTCATTAACCTTTAGCATCTGACAGCCTTGCCATAATTTCCATGAAGGGGGAACTGCTCCTCAGCTCAGCCATGACCTGTGTAGTGCCTGCAGCTGAATAGAAAGCCAGCCAGTGCCCAGGGGTGGTAAACTTCAGTTGCACATGAGGTGGGTGGCCTGGTGCAGGGAATGCCAGACCAGAAAGCCCTCTCTCCCGTGGTCCCGAGGCCCCAGTTTAGCAGTACTTCTCCCTTAGCAAAGATCAGGAGCTCTTTTCCTTGCTTCATGAAATTCACTGTCATTACAGGCTTGACATTATCTACAGATAAATGGCAATATCAGTACTTAATTTTCTCTCTGATGATTAACCAATGCTGACAGTAATCATGTGTAGTAGGATGTCCAAATTAACTGGGACTTGAAGGTTTCAAATGACTTATGCAATCAGATGAATACTTGTACAAAAGTTATCAGAATTATACACAAATTAATTCTCAAAGGTATTCACAGCCATGAGGGATGATATTGGGAAGGGTGGTCACATATACAATAAAAGTTTTTCTTATAATGACTCCCTTGCAATTATGCACACATTTTCCTTTAATGTTGCTCTTGCTTGTATATTCCCATCAGTGTTCCCACAATTCCAGTTAATGTTAATTACTTGTAAAGGCTTGTCATCTATGTAAATGATTATCAGAAAACATTGACACTGCCTGGAGATCCCTAAATACCTTTAATTCCTGATGTTGGAGACCTGACTCCATTGAAACTCAGTGCCATGACTATCTCTGCCCTCCCTCCCCTTTCTTATTCTTTTCCTGCTTGTAGCAGAGAAAAGCAGAAAAGAAATGCTTCAGAGAGAAACTGAGTTGGTCACCAATGGGAAAGCTTTGCAATGGCTGCAGTATAATTCTGAGAAAACTTGAGCTCCACTTTAGCTCTGAGCCTCCTCCCTAAACCCCCTGCTAAGCAGCTCCCAGGAGGGAGGGAGATAGACAACCAGCACATAAGGATTCCCATGCTGGACCTGGGAACAGCACCTTAACCAGTCCATTAAGATCCCTCACCAGCAGTGGGTAAATGCTGCTTTTAGTTTTCCTTGTCTGTGTCTATCTCCCAGACTTGGGGACTCTCCTGGGGTTCAGGTAGAGTGCAGAGAACTCCTCTTTGCTCACATTGCATCCTCAGGCACAGAATAGTCACTTAATACATGTCTTTTGAATAGACAAGAAGATGTGTTGTGCTATGTCTCCCTTTCCCCATGTTCCCCTGTTTCTCAGGTTTCGCTCTGACCTTTATGATTGCCCTTGCCCTTCACCTGAATCTGGATTAAGATTTTACCTGGATGACAATATTGAGGAAGGAGCAGAAAGCACCTTGAGAGTTTCTCACAGAACCACTTCATGTTGGCCCCAAAAGACTGACATTCAAAGTTGTTTAGAGAGCAAGTATACTAATTCATCATTCAGTGCTGGAATTATTGGCATTTAAAAATTTTTTGCTATTAAATAAACCAATTATCTGGATTTCATGAAAAAAATAATTGTATTTTCCATCATTCTACCAAAATGCTCCCAAGTTTAACTCACCAAAGCCCATCCCAAAATGAGGGGTTGATCTAAAAGACACACACTCACACTTTACTAGTTCTGTGACTTTGGACAACTAATTAAACCAAGTTTTTCATCTTTCAAAACTGAGCATGTGCCCTGGCCAGTATTGCTCACTTGTTTGGAGCATCATCCTGTACTTTGAAAGCTGTGGGTTTGATTCCCAATCAGGGCACATATGGGAAGGCAATCTCTCTCTCTCTATCTCATTCTCTCTCTCTCTCTCTCTCTCTCTCTCTCTCTCTCTCTCTCTCTCTCTCTCTCTCTTTCTAAAATCAATAAATATGTATTTGGATAAGGATTAAAAAAAAACTGAGCATATGCCTTGGTTCTTCTTATTGTCCCTCCAAGAATGCCAGGAAATGGTATAAGACAAGGCTTTGTTTACAACCTAGGGGAAAAGTATTGTTTCTGAGTCCATTTACAACTAGTACCAATTTGGGATATTGTAGTAAATTACATGAGATACTATAATACTATAGTGCCATCTTTTTGTGATACCCCCTTCCCCAAGCTTAGCTCAACCTTTCTCAGTGTCTATAACGATGCATATTGTTTGGGTCATTTGTTGCCACAGTTTTAATAGTTTAATTTTAAGTACCTTTATATTTTACTGCACTCCCCCTCCCCCCAAAAATTAGTGGTTTTGAAGCCCTTAAATGGGGATGGAACTTCATCCCATAAGCTTCCTTAGGATGATATTTGAATAGTAAATTATGTCTCACATTGAAAGTGTGAGAAATTGTACATCATAGCCTTTCCAAAGAGGAAACCTTGGATTTGAAGGTTTTCTGGCTATAGAAAAAAAAAAAAGAGAGAGAGAGAGAGAATCGGAGAAATAGCCTCTGGAAAGCTTCTCTTGTGTTCCTGTGCACCTTCCCTGCTTCCTGCAGCAGTGCAGAAGCCCACTGTGACTTAGCACAAAAAACCTGTAGTAGCCATCTGCAGATCACTTTGTAGCTCATACAAGGTAGCTCTGGGCCGGACATAGGAAGCAGCTGACCTTGACCTGTACCTCCCAAGAAGTCCAACAACCAGAGCATCTGGTGTCCAGATTCACACCATGCCAGAACATCACTAAACTGCCTCCACAAGCAATACACTCAATGGGCAGACTCAGTGGGCACCAAAGCCCCATTGAAAGAAGTTTTGCTCCAGGGTGGCTATATGGATTAAAAAAAAAAAAGCCTTAAATATACTGTCTATAAAAGACCCACTTCAGATGGAAAGACATGCACAGACTGAAAGTGAGAAAATGGGAAGGAGGGGGGAGGAGTATTACATGAAAATCCAATTTTTAAAAAAAGACAAAATAGACATTAAACCAAAAACTATTACAAGAGATAATAAAAGGACCAACAATTCCACTTTGGGATACATATCCAAAGAAAACCAAAACACTAATTTGAAAAGATATACCCATTCGTGCTCATTGCAGTATTATTTACAGTTTCTAAGATATGGAAGCAATTTATATATCCACCAATAAATGAGTGGATAAAGAAATGATTCAAATATACAATGGAATATTATTCAGTCATAAAAAAAAGAATGAAACCTTGCTATTTGCTATAACATGGATGAACCTAGAAAGTATTGTGCTGGTGAAATAAGTCTGAGGAAGACAAATGATAGATGATTTTTCTTATGTGAGGAATCTAAGCAAAATAAACCAACAAGCAGAACAGAAACAGGCTTATATAGATAAAGAAAATATTTTAATGGTTTCCAAATGGGAGGGGGGGTTGGATGAAAAAGATGAAGGGATTAAGATATACAAATTGGGCCCAGCCAGTGTAGCTCAACAGTTGATCTGTGAACCAGGAAGGCAGTATTTGATTCTTAGTCAGGGCACAAGCCCAGGTTGCTGGCTCAATCCCCAATGGGGGGTATGCAGGCAGTGGCTGGTTGATGATTCTCTGTCATCATTCATGTTTCTATCTCTCTCTCCCTCTTACTTTCTCTCTGAAATCAATAAAAATATTTTTTTAAAAAGGTACAAGTTGCTTGTTATAAAACCATCACATGAATATAAAGTATAGCACAAAGAATATAGACAATAATCTTATCTAATAAAAGAGTAATATGCAAATTGACCATACCTCCACTACACACACAAACCACGCCCACCAGCAATGCCTACCATCCAATCAGAGTAAGTATGCAAATTAACCCCAACCAAGATGGCTGCAGCCACAGAAAGCAGGAGGGAGGTTTGAATTTCCCAGGCAATGGAGGAAGCCAAGCTTTCTGCCTGCCCTAGTCAGCCTAAGCCTCCATTCAAGGCTACAAAGTTTCAATTATAGAAGGTAAACAAATCCAAACAGAAATGGCTGCAGCCACTGAGCGAGCAGGGGACTTGGCTCCACTCCAGGCTACAAAGTTTCAAATGTAGAAGGTAAATATATCCCAGATACCAGGGCCTTCTCTTGGATTGCCAGGGGGCATGGCTGGCCTGCAAACCACCAAAGGCCCCTTGCCCAGGCCATCCCACACCCCAAGGGAACCCTCACCCTGATCTGGGACACCCTTCAGGGCAAACCAACTGACCCCCTCCCATGCACCAGGCCTCTATCCTATCTAATAAAAAAGTAATATGCAGATTGACCATCACTCCCACACACAAGATGGCTGCCCCCATGTGGTCAAAGATCCTGCCCCCATGTGGACACAAGATAGTCACTACAAGATGGCCAGCAGGGGAGAGCAGTTGAGAGGGACCAGGCTTGCAAGGGAGGGCAGTTGTGGGTAATCAGGCAAGGGAGGGCAGTTGGGAAGCACCAGGCCTGCAAAGGAGGGCAGTTGGGGGTAATCAAGCCTGCAGGGGAGAGCAGTTAGGGGTGACCAGGACAGCAGAGGAGGGTCTTTGGGGGCAAACAGGCTGGCAGGGGAGCAGCTAGACATCAATCAGGTTGGCAGCAGAGTGGTTAGGGGGTGATTAGGCTGGCAGGCAGAAGTGGTTAGGGGAAATCAGGAAGGCAGGCAGGCGAGCAGTTGGGAGCCAACAGTCCTGGATTGTGAGAGGGATGTCTGTTTAGGCCCAATCTCAGGGCCTGTATAGGCCCGATCCCAGTGGCAGTCAAACATTTCTCAAGGGGTCCCAGATTGGAGAGGGTACAGGCTGGGTTGAGGGACACCACCACCACCACCCTGCCCTGAGTTTCGTGCACCAGGCCTTTAGTGAACAACATAAGCTGATGAACAAAAGAGAACCAGAGACATCGAAGCATTGTACAGACTGTACAACTATCTACTAATATAATACTATCAATAATAAAAAGTATATTTAAAAACAAGAGTGAGTAAAGGATTCATGATGGGATTGACTGTAATTAGGAATAGGAGTTTTAAGGGAGTGAGGAAGAGAGTGAATAAACAGAGAGGTTGGTGGTAGTGGTACCATGCATAGCATGAGCAACATTAAAAGAAATTTGCTGTTTTTGACAGATGTTAATAAGCAATCTACTTTGGTCTACCAAATTTCTGGTCTGTACTCATTTAACAAACTATCAGTGTGTTAAAAGACAAGTAAAAGCTGGAGAGCTCATTCAGATAGAAGTAGACTAAGCAAGCCTGATGTCTAAATGCAATGTGAGATCCTGGATTGTAGCCTGATTTGGATAAAATAATCTATTACTGGGAAATTTTGTACAATTTGAAAATAGATTATATATTAAAAACCAAAACTGTATCAATGTTAAATTTCCTAAATTTAAACACACACACACACACACACACACACACACACAAATTTCTATAAGCAAAAGAAATAATAGATGCAAATACATATAATTTTATTGGGAAATTAAATAAAAATTTTGAATCCATGACTGGTCATAAAAATAAAATTTAAATAAGAATATGCCATATAATAGAAACAAATTAATTTTTATTTAATTAAATTGATATAAGTAATTCAGCATAAAAGTAAATCAAAATTCTAACCTTTATGTTGTACTTTGCTAGAGATTTTAGTTTCTTTCATGGGTAGGTGTTGAGAATGAGAATGGATATGGTCAGTGACAGTAGCCCCAATCCTCACTCTTAAATGAAGTAATCATATCCTCTCTAGCTCACTAAAATTGAACTGCAGTCTGCTTAGCCTACTTCCAGAATGAATGCCCAGCTAATATATGGCTCCTGCAGAGCCCACTGACTTCCATGCCTCTGGTCCATGAAGAGAATTATCTTGTTTATATTTGGAGCCTTATTAATGCCATTAATATTCTGTTCTATTTTATCTACTTTTTATTTGCACTTATATTGAAGAAAGTATGTCCCCCTAATATGTCTTAATTTGAAAATGACGTAGATAGAATATTGTTTTTAAAATAACTTTCATTATTGTTTTTAAAATAACTTTCATTTTTTAGTTGACATACAATATTATGTTAGTTTCAGGTGTATTACCCAGTGATTAGAATTTTATATATCTTACTCGAGGCTCGGTGCATGAAATTTGTGCATGGGGGGAGCTCCTCTCAGCCTCCAAGATTCCTTGGTGGATGTCCGACTGAGGGTTTAGGCCCAATCCTGATCCCAAGGATCAGGCCTATACCAGCAGTTGGATATCCTACTCACAATCCTGAACTGCTGGCTCCTAATCACTCACCTGGCTGTCTGGTTGCCCCTAAATATCACCCTGCCAGCCTGGTTACCCTTAACTGTCACCCTTGCCAGCCAGGTCACCCCAACTATCCCCTCCCTGCCAGCCTGGTCCCTCCTAACTGTCCTCTGCACCAGTGTGGTTTCAGTTCTTCTTTGAATGTTCAGTAAAACTCCTCTGTGAAACCATTCAGTCCAGGACTTTTGTGTGCTGGAAGGTTTTTTAATAACTACTGATGAAAGTTTCAGTTTCATCAGTAGTTATTTGCCTATGCAGGATTTTTTTATTCTTCCTTATTGAGTTTTGGAAGCTTGCATTTTTCTAAGAATGTGTCTATTTAGTCAAGGTTTTCCAGTTTGTTGGAGTACAGTTGTTCATATTATTTTTTCCCAATTCTTTGTATTTCTGTGGAGTTGGTTGTTACTTTACCACTTTCATTTCTGATTTTGTTTATTTAGGTCCTCTCTGTTTGTTGCTTGGTGAGCCTGGCTAGAAGTTCATCAATCTTGATTATCCTTTCAATGAACCAGCTCTTGGTTTCATTGAACTTTTGTATTGTGTTATGTGTTATTTTGTCTCTATGTTGTTTATTTCTGCTCTGGTCTTTATTATTTCCTTTCTTCTAGTTACTTTGGGCTTTTCTTGTTGATCTCTTTCTAATTCTTTAGGTTTCAAGGTTAGATAATTTATTAGCATTTTTTCTTGCTTTATGAGGTAGGCCTATAGAGCTATGAACTTCCCTCTCAGAGCTGCTTTCATTATGTCCCATAGATTTTGAATTGTTGTGTTTTTGATGTCATTTGTTCTAAGGGTGACTTTTATTTCTTCTTTTATCTCTTTGGTAACCCAATCATATTTTAATAGCATGCTATTTAGCCTCCAGATGTTTAATTTTTTTCATTGTTTTTATTGTAGTTGATTTTTAATTGTATGCCATTGTGATCTAGAAGATGCTTGTTACAATTTCTATCTTCTTGAATTTGAAGAGACTTTGCCTGTGTTCTAATATCTGATCTATCTTTCAAAATGTCCTGTGAGCACTTGAAAATAATATATATTCTGTAGCTTTGGGGTGAAATGTTCTGAATACGTCAATTAATTCCATCTGATCTAGTGAATCATTTAGGATTGCTGTTTCTTTGCTGATTTTTTTATTAGAGGATTTATACAGTGGTGTAAGTGGTGTATTAAAGTCTCCTACTATAATTGTATTGCTGCTAATCTCTCCTCTGATACCTTCCAAAAGTATATTTTTATGTATTTGGGTGCTCCTTTATTGGGTGCATATATGTTTGCCAATTTTATATCCTCTTGTTAAATTGTTCCCTTTAATATTATAAAGTGGCCCTCCTTATCTCTTGTTATGGCCTTTACTTTGAGGTCTATTTTGTCAGATATAAGTATTGCAACCTCAGCCTTTTTCTCATTTCCATTTGCCTGAAAACTTATTCCCATTCCTTCATTATAAGTCTGTGTAAATTCTTTGTTCTGAGATGGGTCTCTTGCAGACAGCAAATATTTGGGTCATGTTTTCTTATCCATTCAGCTACACTATGTATTTTGATTGGGGCATTTAATCCATCTACTTTTAATGTTTTATTTTTGATAAGTACTTGTTTATTGCCATTTTTATTATTTATGCTTGGATTCCTTATTTACTTTCTTTTTCTTATTTTAACAGCAGTCCCTGTAGCATTTTTTACATTGCTATATTGGTGGTAATAAACTCTCTTAGCCCTTTTTTGTCTCTGAAGCTCCTGATTCCACCTTCAATTTTGAATGATAGCCTTGATGATTATAGTATTCTTGGATTCAGACTTGCTTTAAAGGCATCACTGTGTATATTTCATTCCATTCCCTTCTGGCCTAGTGTGTTTCTGTTGAGAAATCAGTTGATATTCAAATGGAAGATTCCTTGTAGGTAACGTTCTGTCTCTCTCTGGCAGCCTTTAATATTCTTACTTTGTCTTTGATGTTTGCCACTTTACTTATAATTTGTCTTGGTGTTTGGAACTTGTTTCGCACTCCATGTTATTCTTGAACTTGCGTAGTTTTTATATTGCAAACATCAGGGAAGTTTTCTGTCAATATGTCTTCAAACAGGTTTTCTATTCCTTGCTCTCCTTCTGACACCCCTATTATGCAGAGGTTGTTTAATTTTGTGTTGTCCCAAAGCTCCCTTAGGCTCTCCTTCTGCTTTTTAAGTTTTCTTTCCAGTTGCTGCTGTGTTTGTTTTTTCATGCCTGGTCTTCTAATTCACTTATGTGAACCTCAGCCTTTTCTAATCTACTGTTTAAGCCTTCCATTGTGTTTCTTATTACAGCTAGGTCATTCTTTATTTCTTCTTGGTTACTTTTTATGTTGGTGAAATTCTCAAACAGCTCCTTATAATTTTCATTGAATTTTGTGTATTTTCATCCAGCTGTTTGGGCATCCTTATAACTATTACTCTGAATTCTTTCTCTGATATGTTACTTGTCTCCATTTCATTTCATTACTATCTGGTGGTTCCTCTTTTTCTTTCTATTGGTGATTGTTTTGTTGTCTCCCCATTTTTTGCTATAACATTTTCATTGTTTCTATGTCTTAGATCTAACTGCTTTGCTATCCAGGTTCTTTTGGGGGTGGTGTTATGTGGTTGGTGATTTTTGGGACCTAGTGGTGTGGTCTCTCAGTTCTCCTGAGTTTGGTGATCTAACAGAGCTCCCTACTTGAGGTATTTGGGTTCTCTAGATGTAGATGGCTTTTTAATGTTAGTTTCTTATTCTTGGAGAAAATCTCATCCCAAATTGGCGGTGTGACTCACCCCTGACTTCATGTATAAGCTGTTTTGGATGTGATCTTGGTTCCAGCTCTTGTGGACAGGTCTCACTGGTATGTTTTCACTGTGGGTTCCCAGAGTCCATGGCCTGGGAGGAAGTAGTCTTGGGGGCTGAGGCTCAGGTACTGTGACTTTGGCCAGAGTTGTGTGACTCTTGCTGGATTAGTGTCATTCTGCAACTCACTTTGAGAATTCTGGAGCCTGTGACAGTGGGGGGCACATGTCTTGTAGTTTGTGGTTGAGGCTCTGACCAAAGTGATTTGCCTCTCTGAATCACAAGGGGGTTCAGGAGCCAGCAGCTGGGGATGTGGGAATCTTGGAGTCTGTGGCTGATACAATCTTGTCCAGGGTGGCAAGTCCTCAGTAACTCATCAAGGTGTCCAGTGGTAGGCTGAGGAAGTCTTGTGCCCCTGGTTGGAGAAGCACACACCCAGTGGAGAAGCTCACAGAGGGGCCCAGGAGCCATATGCCAGGGGATTGTGCTTGTGGGGGCCCACTCGCTGGATCAGAGCAATTGTGTGCCACCAGCCCTGTGGAGGGAGAAGTCCCAGTTTCTGTTTTTGGAGGTGTGCACACTTGGTTGGATTTGCATACCCAATGGCTGCTTATTCTTGTGTATAGTGTAAGCTGGTAGTCAAGTTACAGAGGCACCCAGGAGCTGTCCGCTGGGGCAGTGGGCTCAGGGGGCCCATGTGTTGGAGCAGTGTAACTGCAGGGACTAGATGTCAGCTTCCTGGGTTGTACCTTGTGGTGGCTCAGAGAGGTATCTAAGGGTTGCCTGCTGGGGCAGCAGGCTCAGGGGGCTTTCACACTGTTGTGGTGTGACTGCAATCACCAGAGGATGGCAGCCAAGGAGATAGAAGTTCAAGTTTATGCTTCCTGGGCCTTGTGCCCTGGGTTGGATATGAGTACACCTAGTCGCAGCTCATGCAGGCACCCGGGAGTCACCTGCCAGGGCATCAGACTCAGGGGGCCTGTGTTCTGAAACTGCTGTCGCGGTGACTGTGGGCAGGCAGCTGTCCTGGGGGAAGTCTGAATTTCCACTGCTGGGGCCATGCACCCCTGTTTGGATATGAGCCTGCCCAGCAGAGGCTCAAGGAAGCACCCAGGAGCCATCTGTAGGGGCAGCAAGCTCAGGAGGCCTGTGAGCTGGAAAGGCAACTACTATTGTATCAGGTAGTTGGCAGCCATGAAGTGGGATGACTCAGTTTTTGATGCCAGAACCTTGTGCCCTTGGTTGGATTCGTGCATGCCTAGTGCTGGCTCACAGAGTTACCTGTGGGCCATTTTCCAGAGTGCCACACTCAGAGGGGCCCTCACACTGAAGCCACACAAACCACAGTGTCTGTGTGCAGGCAGCCAAGAAGGGAGAAGTCCCAATTTCTACTGCCAGGGCCATGCACCCTTGTCTGGATACAAGCATGCCCAGCAGGGGCTCACAGCAGCACCCAAGAGCCACCTTTGGGGAGGTGGGCTCAGAGGCCTGTACGCTGGAGAGGTGTGACTGTGGTGTCCAGCGGTCAGTAGCTGTGGAGTGGGAAGACTCAGTTTTTGATGCTGGGGCCTTGCACCTTGGTTGGATTTACACGCACCCAGCGATGGCACACAGGGACTGTTTGCCAGGGCAGTTCACTCAAAGGGGCCCTCACACTGAAACCATGTGGCTCGCGGTGTCTGTGTGTAGGCAACCAGTAAGGGGGTAGTCACAATTTCTACTGCCAGGGCCATGTGACATTGTTTGGATATGAGCATGCCTACCAAGGGCTCACAGAGGCACTCAAGAGCAACCTGTGAGTGGTGGGCTCAGGAGGCCTGTGTGCTCAGAAGGCACAATTGAGATGTCTGGAAATCCGCAGCTGGGGAGGGGGGATGTTGCACTTACTAGTGAGGGAGATGTGCACCCTTAAAGATAGAAATCCTAAGGTCTGCAGGTCTGTGGGTGGGGCAGAAGAATTTTTGCTGAAGTGGCTGCAGGGTCATGGGCAGTGTCCAAAACTAGTCTGGGTAGTGGTGCTGATGAGTTCCTATAAGAGGCTGCTCTCCCCTTCAAGATGACAAGGGCTCCATGTCAAAGCCCTGCAGCCTAGGGAATGCCTGTGGCAGTTGTAGGTGCTCCATGTTTAGGAGATCCAGGTCTGCTAGCCTCTCATACTCCTGTCAGATTTAACTGTACCTCACTCACTCACACACACACTGCACACTCACTTTTCACCCCCTCACTCACACCCTCTCCCTCACCTCTGTCCTGCCAACCGCCACCTTCTTTCTCCCCTCTATACTGTTTTCCATAGTGACTGCACCATAATGCATTCTTATCAGCAGTGTTCCCTTTTCTCCACATCATCACCAACATTTGTTGTTGATTTTTTAAAAATATTTATTGTTGTAAGTATTACATATGTTCCTGTTTCTCCCAATTTACCTCTCCTAGCCTGCTCCCACCCCTCACCCCAGGCTTAAACCACCCTATTGTCTGTGCCCAGGGTTATGAATATTTGCATACAACTTCATTGGTTGATTTTTTTCCCACCCATTAAACCTCCCCTATCTTCCTCTGAGGTTTGACAGTATGTTCCATACTTCTAGGTCTCTGGATCTATTATTGCTCAACAGTTTATGTTACTCATTAGATTCCACATATAAGTGAGATCAAGTGATACTTATCTTTTTCTGGCTTATTTAGCTTAGCATAATGTTCTGAAGGTTCATCCATTGTGTTGCAAATGGTATGAGTTCTTTCTTTTTTACAGGTGCATAGTATTCCATTGTGTAGATGTACCACAGTTTTTTAATCCACTCATATGCTGATGGGCACTTAGGCTGTTTCCAAATCTTAGCTATTGTAAATTGCACTGCTATGAATACAGTACAGGGGTACTTATATCCTTTCTGATTGGTATTTCTGGTTTTCTTAAGATGATTTTTTGATGATAGCCATTCTGACAGGAGTAAGGTGATATCTCATTGTGGTTTTAATTTACATTTCTCTGATTAGTGACTAAACATTTTCATGTGTCTCTTGATCATTTGTATGTCTTCTTTGGAGAAATGTCCATTTAGGACTTCTGCCAATTTGTTAATTTACTTGTCTTCCTTTTATTGAGTTGTATGAGTACTTTATATATTTTGAATATTAACCCCTTATCAGATGTATCATTGGCAAAAATGTTCTCCCAAATACAATAGTTGATTCCCTTTTCATTTTTTTATGGTGGTTTATTTTGCTGTGCAGAAGCTTTTTAGTTTGATATAATGACATTTGTTTATTTTCTTCATAGTTTCCTTTGCCCTATGAGATGTATCTGTAAACATATTGCTACATGAGATATCTGAGAGTTTACTGCCTATGTTCTCCTCTAATATTTTTATGCTTTCATGCCTTCCATTTAAATCTTTAGTTTATTCTGTGTATAGTGAAACTGGTAGTCAAGTTTCATCTTTTTATTGCATATGTCTTCCAGTTTTCCCAACACCATTTGTTGAAGATACTATCTTTACTCCAATATATGTTCTTGCTTCCTGTGTCAAATATTAATTGGCCTTAATGGTGTTGGTCAATTTCTGGGGTCTCTGTTCTGATCCATTTGTATGTATACATGTTCTTGTGCCATTACCAGGCTGTTTTTCCTACAATGGCTTTGTAGTATAGTTTGATAAATGGAATTGTGATCCCTCCTACTTCATTCTTCTTTCTCAAGATTGTTGCAGCTATTTTGGATCTGTATGATCTTATACAATTTTTGAAATATTTTTTTCTAATTCTGTAAAGTATGCTTTTGGTATTTTAATAGGGACTGCAATGAATTTATAGATTGCTTTAGGTAGTATAAAAATTTTAATGATGTAAATTCTTCCAATCCATGAACATTGTATACGTTTCCATTTATATCTTCCTCTATTTTTTTTCCTCAATGTCCCATAATTTTTTTAACTAACTTAACCAAATACAGGTCTTTTAACTCTTTGGTTAAGTTTACTCACAGATATCTGAATTTTTTTGTTGCAATGGTAAATGGGATTGCTTATTTAGTTTCTCTTTCTGTGAGTTCATTATTTGGTGTATAAATATGCCATTGATTTCCATATATTGATTTTTGTATACTGCTACCTTGCCAAATCCATTTATTAAGTCTAGCCTAGTAGTTTTCTGGTGTAGTTCTTAAGGTTTTCTGTGGACAATATCATGTCATCTGCAAATAATGACAGTTTAACTTCTTTCCAATTTGGATGTCTTTTATCTCTTCTTCTTGTCTGATTGCTGTGGTTAAGATTTCCAGTACGTTGTTGAATAAGAGTGGTAAAAATATAACCTAAATATCTATGGCTTTTTTATACACCAATAATGAACTCACAGAAAGAGAAATTTTTTAAAAATCCCATGTACCAATGCAATAAAAAAATTAATATACCTAGGAATAATCCTAACCAAGCAGATAAAAGATCTACAATCAGAAAAAGGGATTTTGAAAAAAGAAATGGAGGAAGACATAAACAAATGGAAGAACATACTGTGTTTATGGATTGGTAGAATCTACATCATTAAAATGTCCATACTACCCAAAGCAATCTACAAATTCAATGCAATCCCCAGTAAAATACCAACAGCATATTTCACAGACCTATAACAAACCCTCCAAAAATTCATATGGATAAATAAAGACCCCAAATAGCTGCAACAATCCTGAGGGGGGGAGAATAAAGTTGGAGGGATCACAATACTATACATTAAGCTATATTACAAAGTCACTGTTCTCAAAACTGCCTCGTACTGGCACAAGAACAGACATATAGACCAATGGAACAGATTAGAGAACCCAGAAATTGATCCAAGCCATTATGCTCAATAAATATTTGACAAAGGAGGCAAGAGCATACAATGGAGTCAAGACAGTCTTTTCAATAAATGATCTTGGGAAAACTGGACAGATACATGCAAAAAAAATGAAACTAGATCACCAACTTATATCATACACAAAAATATAAACTCACAATGGAAAGGCATTTAAATATCAGATGGGTAACCATAAAAATCTTAGAAGACTCCATAGGAAGCAAAATATCAGATATATGTTGTAACAATATCTTTACTGATACAGCTCCAAGGGCAATGGAAACTAAGGAAAAAATAAACAAATGGAACTACATCAAAATAAAAAGCTCCTGCAAAGCAAAAGAAACAATCAACAAAACAACAAGAAAGCCCACTGCATGGAATAACATATTTACCACTGTTATCTCCAATAAGTGTTTAATCTCAGGAACTCATACAATTTAATAAAAGGAAGATAAACTATCCAATTAAAAAATAGGCACAGGGCCTAACTAGATAGTTTCTAAAAGAGAACACACAGATGGCCAAGAGACATATGAAAACATGCTCAATTCACTAATTATCTGAGAGATGCAAATCAAAATGACAATGAGGTGCCTCCTCACACCTTTCAAAATGGCTATCATCAACAAATCTCACACCTATCAGAATGGTTATCATCAACAAATCAACAAACTGACGAGTGCTGGCAAGGATGTGGAAAAAAAGGAACCTTCATACACTGCTGGTGTGAATGCAGATTGGTGTAGTCACTATGGAAAACAGTATGGAATTTCCGTAAAAAAATTAAAAATGGAACTTCCATTTGACCAGTAATTCCACTTCTAGGAATATATCCCGAGAAACCAGAAATACTGATCTGAAAGGATATATGCACCTTTGGAAACAGCCTAAGAGCCAATCAGCAGAGGAGTGTATTAGAAAACTCTGGTACATCTACACAATGGAATTTTACACTGCTGTGAAAAAGAAGGAGCTCGCCATTTGCAACAGCATGGATGAAACTGGAAAGTATTGTGCTAATTGAAATAAACCAAAAGTTGGAGAAAAATAAATATCACATGATCTCACTCATTTGTGGAATATAATGAACAACATAAACTGATGGGGGGAAAAATAGATACAAAGACATAGAATCATCAGAGAGACCAATAAGCCTCAAAAGGAAGTCAGGAGAGGGGAGGGGTAAGAGATCAACCAAAGGATTTGTATGCATGCACATGAGCATAGCCAATGAAGCCAGACAGTAGGGGCATGAGGGCATGTGCAGGAGTTGGAAGCCTCTGGAGAGAGCTTAATGGGGCAAAAAGGAGACTTGTGTAATACTTTAAACAACAAATAATTCAAATTAAAAATTAAAATAATCACCTTCAAGGCTTTTGATATAATTGGAAAAGCATATAGCTAGCAGAAGGTTGGGAAAAGCATACTTATACAGAGAGAGAGAGTGCTATAGAAATTTCTCTCATGGACTTTAAGAAACGCTATCCTTTGGGAGGCAAAAACACAGATCTTTAAAATACATCAACATATTTGAACTTTGTTCCACACTAATTAACTATCCAAACTTGAGCAAGAGGTGTCAATATTTATACCTCAGTGTCTTTCTGTTAGATGGAGCTAAAAATACATTTCACATATGGTTGGTGTAAGGTTTAAGTGTGATAACAGAATACAACATCTTACAGACTTTTGGCTAAATATAACTTTTAAACATATGCATATATTTTAATTCATGCTGAAATCCAGCCAAAGTGATAGTAAAAGAAGCTAAAAAGGCTTGCACACCTAAGACAGGAGAATGGGAAAGGAAACAGCACTAACCAAGAAATATTACCAAAGTTTTATTACCAAAGAAATTGGATAGAGGTAGAACAGGTATTTAATTGGTATTTACTAGTGCACACACATATGACGCTATTGGTAATTTATATCACCAGTGCCTATTCAGTGCTCAAGCTCTCCTTGTGATTAAGTATTTTCCTGGTCACTCCAGCATAAAAGAATGATAATTGAGCAAGTTGAAATCTAAATCTAAGAAAGGAACATCAATGAGAAAAAACTGCTATGCTCCAGAGAACACAAGAGAAGCTCAGGATTTGGCAGCACCAGACATCAGAGAGAGAGCAAGGTGGAAAATAAGAGCTCAAAACAGGGGACTCTGGCTTTTATTAAAAAAAAAATGTTGTATAACAGATTTAGACTGAGAATTATAATTCTTAACAGAAATCTTCAGTCAATAAGACAATGAAGCTCTTTCAAAATGTAGACAAGGCCTGGGGCAGAGTGTGGGGGTGGGCTAGAAAGAGTCAATGGGGTAAAAAAATGGACATATGTAATACGTTCAACAATAAAGATTAAAAAATAAAACTGAACAACCTGGAGGAAATGGACATTTTCCTAGAAAAATACAACCTTCCAAAACTGAATTAGGAAGAATCTAAAAATCTCAATAGAGCAGTGACTTGGGAAGAAATTGAAACAGTCATCAAAAACCTTCCAGCAAACAAAAGCCCAGGCCAGATGGCTTCATAGGGGAGTTTTACCAAACATTCAAGGAAGAACTAAAACCGATCCTCCTCAGACTATTACAAAAAATTTAAGAGGAAGGAACACTTCCAAACTCCTTCTATGAAGCCAGCATCACCCTAATACCAAAACCAGATAAAGACAACTAAATGAAAGAGAATTACAGGCCAATATCCCTCATGAATATAGATGCCAAAATCCTCAACAAAATTCTAGCAAATCGGCTCCAGCAGAGCATCACAAAGATAATACACCATGACCAAGTAGGATTTATTCCAGGAATGCAAGGATGGTACAATATCTATAAATCAATAAACATGATACATAAACGAATTGAAAGATAAAAATCATATAGTCATATCAATTGATGCAGAAAAAGCATTTGATAAAATCTAACACCCTTTCCTGATAAAAACTCTCAACAAGGTGGGAGTACAAGGATCATACCTCAACATAATAAAAGCTATATATGATAAACCCACAGCCAATATCATACTCAATGGGCAAAAACTAAAACCATTCCCTCTAAGAACAGGAACAAGACAGGGATGCCCACTCTCACCACTCCTGTTTGACATAGTACTGGAAGTACTAGCCATTGCAATCAGACAAGAAAAGGAAATAAAAGGCATCCAAATTGGAAAAGAAGAAGTAAAGTTATCATTATTTGCAGATGACATGATATTGTACATAAAAAAAACCAAAAGACTCCATTAAAAAACTAATTGACTTAATAAATGAATTTGGCAATGTAGCAGGATACAAAATTAATGCCAAGAAATCTATGGCATTTCTATACACCAACAGTGAACTTATAGAAACAGAGACTAAAAAAGCAATTCCTTTTACCATCAAACCAAAAAAATTAAGATACCTAGGAATAAACTTAACTAAGGAAGTAAAGGATCTATATGCGGAAAACGACACGACACTGAAAAAAGAGATAGAGGAAGATGTAAACAGATGGAAGAACATACATGTTCATGGATTGGTAGAATCAACATCATCAAAATGTCCATACTTCCTAAAGCAATCTATAGGTTCAATGCACTCCCCATTAAAATACCAATGGCATATTTCACTGACCTAGAAAGAACTCTCCAAAAGTTCATTTGAAACAATAAAAGACCCTGAATAGCCACAGCAATCCTGAGAAAGAAGAGTAAAGTAGGAGGGATCTCAATACCAGACTTTAAGCTGTATTACAAAGCCACTGTTCTCAAAACAGCCTGGTACTGGCACAAGAACAGACATATAGATCAATGGAATCGAATTGACAACCCAGATATCAACCCAAATCACTATGCTCAATTAATATTTGACAAAGGAGGCACAAATATACAATGGAGTCAAGACAGTCTCTTCAATAAATGGTGTTGGGAAAATTGGACAGATACATGCAAAAGAATGAAACTAGATCACCAACTTACACCATATACAAAAATAAACTCAAAATGGATACAGGACTTAAACATAAGACGGGAAACCGTAAAAATACTAGAGGCATCCACAGGCAGCAAAGTCTCAGACATATGCCAAAAGAACTTCTTCACTGATACTGCCCCTAGGGCAATGGAAGCTAAAGAGAAAATAAACAAATAGGACTACATCAAAATAAAAAGCTTTTTTACAGCAAAAGAAACCATCAACAAAACAACAAGAAAGCCCACTGTATGGGAGAACATATTTGCAAATGTTATCACTGATAAAGGTTTAATCTCCAACATCTACAGACAGCTATACAACTAAATAAAAGGAAAATAAATGATCTATTTAAAAAATGGGCAATGGACCTAAATGGAATCTTTTTTAAAGAAGACAGAAGGAAGGCCAAGAGGCACATGAAAATATGCTCAAAGTCACTAATTATCCAAGAGATGCAAATCAAAACAACAATGGAGTACCATCTCACACCTGTCATAATAGCCAACATCAACCAATCAACAAACAACAAGTGTTGGCGAGGTTGTGGAGAAAAAGGAACCCTTGTGCACTGCTGGTGGGAATGCAGACTGGTACAACCACTGTGAAAAACAGTATGGAGTTTCCTCAAAAAACTGAAAATGAAACTCCCATTTGACCCAGTAATCCCACTCCTAGGAATATATCCCAAGAAACTAGAAACACCAATCAGAAAGGATATATGCACCCCTATGTTCATAGCAGCACAATCTACAATAGTTAGAATTTGGAAACAGCCTAGGTGCCCATCAGCAGATGATTGGATCAAAAAACTATGGTACATCTACACAATGGAATACTATGCTGCCATAAAAAAGAAGGAATTCTCATCATTTGCAGCAACCTGGATGGAATTGGAGAACATCATGCTGAGTGAAATAAGCCAGTCAATGAAAGAGAAACACCACATGACCTCACTCATTTATGGATAATAAAGAACATTATAAACTGATGAACCAAAAGATATATATAGAGGCAGTAAAACAACAAGCAGACTGTCAAATTACAGTGGGGAAGGGAGGGAGATCTGGGGGAGATAAGAGATCAACCAAAGGACTTGTATACATGCATATAAGTACAACCAATGGACACAAAACTCTGGGGAGGGAGGGTATGTGTGGGGAGGAGGGGGCAATGTTAAAATATGTACACAGATAATTTAATAATAAAATATAAAAAATAAAATAAAAAAGATTTAAAAAATAATATTATATAATGAAAGAGTAATATGCAAATTGACCCTAATACCGGAATGACCAGTCGTTATCACGCACACGGATGACCAGGGGGCAGGTGCCCAATTCAAGAGCTGCCCCCTCGTGGTCAGTGTACTTCCACAGGGGAAGCACCATTCAGCCAGAAGCCAGCTCATGTCCAGCACAGGGGTGGTGGAGAGAGCCTCTCCCACCTCCGCAGTTTTGCTAAGGATGTCCAACAAATGGCTTAGGCCCACCCTCACAAGGTGTTCGGGACTGTGAGAGAGCACAGGCCAGGCTGAGGGACCCCTCCAACCCTCCTTTCGCTCCTGAGTGCATGAATTTTTGTGCACTGGGCCTCTAGTAATAAAATAAATATACAAATAAAAAAATGTATAGAAAAAAAGAGTGGTGAAAATGGACATCCTTGTCTTGTTCCTGTTCTTAAGGAAAACACTTTAGTTTTTCCCCATTGAGTATTATATTAGCTGTAGGTTTGTCAGATAAGGCTTTTATTATGTTGAGGTATGATCCTTCCATATCCACATTGCTGAGAGTTTTTATGAAAAAAAAAAAGGTGCTAGATTTTGTCAGATGCTTTTTCTGCCTCTATGGATATGATTATGTAGTTTTTATTTTCCTATTTTTTGTGTGATGTATTTCAGTTATTGATTTGTGAATATTGTAGCAGCCTTGCATCCCCAGAATAAATACACTTGATCATTGTGTATGATTTTTTAAATATATTGCTAAATCCAATTTGCTAATATTTTGTTGAAGATTTTAGCATCTATGTTCATCAGGGACATTGGTCTGTAACTTTTTTAATGTATTTACCCATTGTGGAATTAGGATATTGCTGGCTTTGTAAAGAGGTTGGGAGTATTACTTCCTCTTGAATTTTTAGGAATAGTTTGAGGATAGGTATTAGTTCTTCTTCGAATCCTTGGAAATTTTCTTCTGAATTTCCACCTGGTGCAGGATTTTTATTTGCTGGAATATTTTTAATTACTGCTTCAACTTCATCAGTTGTTATTGGACTATTCATGTTTCCTGATTCTTTCTGATTGAGTTTTAGAAATTGTATGTTTCTATGAATCTGTCTATTTCACTCAAGTCGTTCAGTTTGTTAACATATGGTTGTTTGTAGTATTTCCTTACAATCCTTTGTATTTCTGTTGTATCCATTGTTCTGTTGCTGTTTTCATTTGTTATTTTATCTCTTTGTTTCTTAAAAGTCTGGCTAGGTGTATAGAGGTTCATCAAATGTCTTTATCTTTTCAAAGAAACAGCTCTTGGATTTATTGATCTTTTGTAATGTAAGTGTGTTTTTTCATCTCTATGTCATTTATTTCTGCTCTGATCTTTATTATTGCCTTCTTTTTACTTCCTCTGGGATTTTCTTTCTGTTCTCTTTCTAATTCATTTATTTGTGTGGTTAGATAGTTTATTAGTTCTTTTTCTTATTTCTTGAGGTGGGCCTGTAGTTCTATGAACTTCCTGCTCAGACCTGCTGTATCCATGGGTTTTGAGTGGTAGTGTGTTCATTTTGATTTCTTTGCTGGAAATTTTTGATTTTTTGCTTAATCTCATTGGTAGCCCATTCATTGTTTAACATCATGCTATTTAGACTGAATGCATTTTAGGGCTTTTGAATTATTTCAATTGTACTTGAGCCTTTGTCATCTGAGAAAATGGTTGTATTATCACAATCTTCTTGAATTTGTATAGATTTATTTTGTGCCTTAATATGTGGCCTTTGAGAAGAATGTATATCCTGTGGTTTTGTAGTGAAATGTTCTGTAAATATCTGTATATTCAACTGATCTAGTTGTTTTTATTAATTTTTTTTATTAAATTATTATCTGTGTACATATTTTAACATTGCCCCCCCGTCCCTATATACCCTCCCTCCCCAGAGTTTTGTGTCCATTGGTTGTACTTATATTCATGTATACAAGTCCTTCGATTAATCTCTTATCTCCCTCAGATCTCCCTACTCTCCCCGCTGTAATTTTACAGTCTGCTTATTGCTTTACTGTCTTTATATCTGACTTTTGGTTTGTCAGTTTATAATGTTCTTTAATATCCATAAATGAGTGAGGCCATGTGGTATTTCTCTTTCATTGACTGGCTTATTTCACTCAGCATGATGTTCTCTAGTTCTATCCAAGTTGCTGCAAATGATGAGAATTCCTTCTTTTTTATGGCAGCATAGTATTCCATAGTGTAGATGTACCATAGTTTTTTGATCCAATCATCTGCTGATGGGCACCTAGGCTGTTTCCAGATTCTAGCTATTGTAGATTGTGCTGCTATGAACATAGGGTGCATATATCCTTTCTGATTGGTGTTTCTAGTTTCTTGGGATATATTCCTAGGAGTGGGATTACTGGGTCAAATGGGACTTTCATTTTCAGTTTTTTGAGGAAACTCCACACTGTTCTCCACAGTAGTTGCACCAGTCTGCATTCCCACCAGCAGTGCACGAGGGTTGCTTTTTCTCCGCAACCTCGCCAACACTTGTCGTTTGTTGATTGGTTGATGTTGGCTATTCTGACAGGTGTGAGATGGTACTCCATTGTTGTTTTCATTTGCATCTCTTGGATAATTAGTAACTTTGAGCATGTTTTCATGTGCCTTTTGGCCTTCCTTCTGTCTTCTTTTGAAAATATTCTATTTAGGTCCAAAGCCCATTTCTTAATTGGATCATTCATCTTCCCTTTATTTAGTTGTATAAGCTGTTTGTAGATATTGGAGATTAAACCTTTATCAGTGGTAACATTTGCAAATATGTTCTCCCACACAGTGGGCTTTCTTGTTGTTTTGCTGATGGATTCTTTTGCTGTAAAAAGCTTTTTATTTTGATGTAGTCCCATTTGTTTATTTTCTCTTTAGCTTCCATTGCCCTAGGGGCAGTATAAGTGAAGAAGTTCTTTTGGCATACGTCTGAGATTTTGTTGCCTGTGGATGCTTCTAGTATTTTTATGGTTTCCCGTCTGATGTTTAAGTCCTGTATTCATTTTGAGTTTATTTTTGTGTATGGTGTAAGTTGGTGATCTAGTTTCATTCTTTTGCATGTATCTGTCCAATTTTCCCAAACCATTTATTGAAGACACTGTCGTGACTCCATTAAATATGCGTGCCTACTTTGTCAAATATTAATTGAGCATAGTGATTTGGGTTGATATCTGGGTTCTCAATTCTATTCCATTGATCTATATGTCTGTTCTTGTGCCAGTACCAGGCTGTTTTGAGAACAGTGGCTTTGTAATACAGTTTGAAGTCTGGTATTGAGATCCCTCCTACTTTACTCTTCTTTCTCAGGATTGCTGTGGCTATTCAGGGTCTTTTATTGTTCCAAATGAACTTTTGGAGAGTTCTTTCTAGGTCAGTGAAATATGCCATTGATATTTTAATGGGGAGTGCATTGAACCTATACATTGCTTTAGGAAGTATGGACATTTTGATGATGTTGATTCTACCAATCCATGAACATGGTATGTTCTTCCATCTGTTTACATCTTCCTCTATCTCTTTTATCAGTGTCGTGTAGTTTTCTGCATATAGGTCCTTTACTTCCTTAGTTAAGTTTATTCCTAGGTATCTTAATTTTTTTTGGTGCGATGGTAAATGGAATTGCTTTTTTAGTCTCTGTTTCTGTAATTTTACTGTTGGTGTATAGAAATGCCACAGATTTCTTGGCGTTAATTTTGTATCCTGCTACATTGCCAAATTCATTTAAGCCAATTATTTTTTTAATGGAGTCTTTTGGGTTTTTTATATACAATATCATGTCGTCTACAAATAAGGATAACTTTACTTCTTTTCTAATTTGGATGCCTTTTATTTCCTCTGCTTGTCTAATTGCAATGGCTAGTACTTCCAGTACTATGTCAAAGAGGAGTGGCGATAGTGGGCATCCCTTTCTTGTTCCTGTTCTTAGAGGGAATGGTTTTAGTTTTTGCCCATTGAGTATGATGTTGGCTGTGGGTTTATCATATATAGCTTTTATTATGTTGAGGTATGATCCTTGTACTCCCACCTTGTTGAGAGTTTTTATCAGGAAAGGGTGTTGGATTTTATCAAATGCTTTTTCTGCATCAATTGATATGACTATATGATTTTTATCTTTCAATTTGTTTATGTGATGTATCACGTTTATTGATTTGCGGATATTGTACCAACCTTGCATTCCTGGAATAAATCCTACTTGGTCATGATGTATGATCTTTGTGATGCTCTGCTGGAGCCGATTTGCTAGAATTTTGTTGAGGATTTTGGCATCTATGTTCATGAGGGATATTGTCCTGTAATTCTCTTTCATTGAGTTGTCTTTATCTGGTTTTGGTATTAGGGTGATGCTGGCTTCATAGAAGGAGTTTGGAAGTGTTCCTTCCTCTTGAAGTTTTTGGAAAAGTCTGAGGAGGATCGGTTTTAGTTCTTCCTTGAATGTTTGGTAAAACTCTCCTGTGAAGCCATCTGGCCCTGGGCTTTTGTTTGCTGGAAGCTTTTTGATGACTGTTTCAATTTCTTCCCAAGTCACTGCTCTATTGAGATTTTCAGATTCTTCCTGATTGAGTTTTGGAAGTTTGTATTTTTCTAGGAATATGTCATTTCCTCCAGGTTGTTCAGTTTGTTGGAAAAGAGTTGTTCGTAGTATTTTGTAACAATCCTTTGTATTTCGGCTGGGTCTGTTGTTATTTCACCTCTTTCATATCTGATTTTGTTTATTTGGGTCCTCTTACTTTGTTTCTTGGTTAGCCTGGCTAGAGGTTCATCTATCTTGTTTATTCTTTCAAAGAACCAGCTGTTGGTTTTGTTGATCTTATGTATTGTTTCTTTACTCTCTATGTCATTTATCTCGACTCTGATTTTTATTATTTCCTTCCTTCTGCTTACACTGGCCTTTTCTTGTTGCTCTTTTTCTAATTCTTTGAGTTGTAGAGTTAGGTCATTTGTTACCATTTTTTTTAGTTTTTTGCAATAGGCTTGTAGGGATATGAACTTCCCTCTCAACGCTGCTTTTGCTGTGTCCCATAGATTTTGGATAGTAGTGTTTTCATTGTCATTTGTTTCGAGGATGTTTTTAATTTCTTCTTTGATTTCTTTGGTAACCCAGTCCTTGTTTAATAGCATGCTGTTTAGTCTCCATGTGTTTGATTTCTTTGGATTTTTTTCATTGTAGTTAATTTCCAGTTTTATGCCACTATGATCTGAGAAGATGCTTGATATGATTCCTATCTTCTTGAATTTGAAGAGACTTTGCCTATGTCCTAAAATGTGGTCTATCTTTGAGAATGTCCCATGTGCACTTGAGAAGAATGTATATTCTGTGGCTTTGGGGTGGAATGTTCTGAAGATATCGATTAATTCCATCTGGTCTAGCGAGTCATTTAGGATTGATATTTCTTTGCTGATTTTTTGTTTAGATGATTTTTCAAAGGGTGATAGTGGGGTATTAAAGTCTTCTACTATAATTGTATTGCTATTAATCTCTCCCTTAATGTCCTCCAGCAGTTTTTTTATGTATTGGGGTGCTCCCGTGTTGGGTGCATATATATTTACCAGGGTTATTTCTTCTTGTTGGATTGCTCCCTTTAGTATTATGAAGTGGCCTTCATTATCTCTTGTTATGTCCTTCACTCTGAGATCTAATTTGTCAGATATAAGTATTGCTACCCCAGCTTTTTTTTCATTTCCATTCGCATGGAAAACCTTTTTCCATCCCTTCACCCTCAGTCTGTGTGCATCTTTTTTTCTGAGGTGGGTTTCTTGTAGACAACAGATATATGGGTCTTGTTTTCTTATCCAATCCGTTACCCTATGTCTTTTGATTGGAGCATTTAGTCCATTTACATTTAAAGTTATTATTGATGGATACTTATTTGACGCCATTTTTATTCTATACCCCTGTGTTCCTTCTTTGCTTTCTATTTCTTTAATTTTACAGTAGACCCTTTAGCATTTCTTCCATTGCTGGTTTGGTGGAGATAAATTCCCTTAGTTTGTTTTTGTCTGTGAAGCTCCTGATTTCACCTTCACTTTTGATTGATAGCCTTGCTGGGTACAGTATTCTTGGATTCAGACCCTTCCTTTGCATGACTTTTGTATATTTCATCCCATTCCCTTCTGGCCTGATAAGTTTCTGTGGAGAAATCAGTTGCTAGTCTTATAGGGGTTCCTTTATATGTAACTTTCTGTCTCTCTCTGGCTGCTTTTAAAATTCTTTTTTTTGTCGTTGGTGTTTGCCAGCTTAATTATAATGTGCCTAGGGGTCGGTTTTCTGGGGTTCATTCTGCTTGGGACTCTGAGAGCATCTTGGATTTGTGTGGGTTTTTTCTTCTCTATCTCAGGAAAGTTTTCTGTCATTATTTCTTGAAATACATTTTCCATGTGTTCCTCAATTCCCTTTCCTTCTGGAACCCCTATTATCGGGTCTAGTAACAATTAATGTCGTTTTTAAACATTCATTTAAAATCTTGCTTGGAGTTGACTTGTATGACATAACCTTCAAACACGTGGTATCTACAGAACGTGTGAAGTGCAATTAACAAGTTTTGCTTGAAAAAGTTTGTGTTTTTTTTTGGTTTTTGTTGCAAAACTAGGGCTAAGAAGATGGCGAATGAAGAGCATATTTGGCACTGCATGCTTTACGAGTTCCAATTAGGAAGAAAAGCAAGTAAGGCTGCAAAAAACATCTGTAGTGCTCTTGGTCAAGATGCAGTTAGTGCCAGAAAATGCCAGCATTGGTTTGAGAAATTTTGCGAGGGAAATTTTTTGTTAGATAACAAGAGTGGTCGAGGCCATGTGTCCAATTTTGATCAAGAAGCTCTTCAAGCTCTTTTGGTGCAAAATCCTCAAATTACCCAACAAGAGCTTGCGACAACTTTAAATTGTTCACAAAAAACAATTTCCAATCAATTGCGTGCACTTGGCAAAGTCCAAAAGTTTGGAAAATGGGTTCCTCATGAGTTGACCGACAACAACCGTAATCAAAGAGTCACAATTTGCAGTTCGCTCCTCTCTCGTCAAAACCATTTGCCGTTTTTAGAGCAAATTGTTACCGGAGATGAAGAATGGGTGCTGTATGTTAATTTGAGAAGGTGGTTTCAATGGTTGGACAAAAATGAGGCTCTGCAGCCCACGCCAAAACCTGACTTGCATGCGAAAAAAGTGATGTGTGTTTGGTGGAATTTTAAAGGAATTCTTCATTATAAACCTTTACCATCTAACCAAACCACTACAAGTGCAGTGTATAGTGCCCAATTGGAAAGGTTAGCCCAAGCTTTAAGAGAAAAAGAACCCGTGCTGATTAATCGGAAGGGCGTAATTCTTCACCACGATAACGCACGACCGCATACTGCAAGAATCACTGCTGAAAAACTGCGCCAGTTGAAACGAGAAGTTCTCCCTCAACCTGCATATTCTCCTGATATTGCCCCTTCTGATTACCATTTGTTTCGTTCTTTGCAAAACTTTCTTCTTGGAAAAAAATTTAATAATGAAGAATGCCTCAAAAATGCATTGACCGAATTTTTTGCATCAAAATCACAAGAATTTTACAACAGAGGGATTAAAATGCTTCCTGAGCATTGGGCACAAGTAGTAGAAAACAACGGCAACTATATTGTTGATTAAATTTTGTTGTATTGTTTAAATAAATTCGATTTTAAAAAGTATTAGAAAACGACATTAATTATTACTAGACCTAATATTCTAATATTGTTTTGTTTTGTATTGTCCCGAAGTTCCCTTAGGCTGTCCTCCTGTTTTTTTAATTTTTTTTCCAGAAGTTGTTCTAATTGGGTATTTTTTTCCATCTTGTCTTCTAGCTCACTGATGCAGTCCTCTGCTTCTTCTAATCTACTTTTGATGCTTTCTATTGAGTTCTTTACAGTAGCGATGTCATTTTTCATTTCTTCTTGGTTCTTCTTCATTTATTCTTGGTTCTTACTCATATTGTCAAATTTTTTAGCCATCTTATGATCATTACTCTGAATTCTTGCTCTGGTAGGTTGCTTACTTCTATCTCGTTTACTTCCTTTTCTGGTGAAGCCTGCTTTTCTTTCATATGCGGGGTGTTTTTTGGTCTCCCCATGATCTAGGATGTCTGGTTCTGTAGTTCTTTCTCTCCTTTTCGCCGAGCAGTGGGGCACTCCAGTGCAGCCAGGTGTTCGCGCTGCCTGGGATCCGCGTTCTGGGGGTCACAGATGCTTGGTGGTCACTGCAGCTGTGGATATTCAGGCCTCTGACACGATCCTATCTTCCTCTCAAGATGGCGAGGTTTCCCTGTCCAATCCAGTAGGTAGCTCTGGGCAGGGACGTAGACTGCATGGGTGCTTCCCTGTGAGGGGTACCTCTATCAGCGGCCCCCCAACAGTTTCTTCTGGTGTTCACTGCCTCCCAGCTTGCTAATAAACACTCACAGCAGAAGACCATCAGCTGCTCTCTCTTTCTGCTTTGGGACAGGGCTCAGAATCAGCCCATCTATTCTTCCGCCATCTTACCTCCTGATCTAGTTGTTAATGCCTCCATTTCCCCATTAGTTTTTTGTCTGAAAGATCTATCCAGTGATGTCAGTGGGGTGTTAAAGTCCCCTACTATGACTGTATTATTGTCAGTCTCTTCATTAAAACCCATCAAGAGATTATTATGTATGTGTTCCTATATTGGGGATATGTGTGTGTGTATGTGTGTGCGCGTGTGTGTGTGTGTGTGTGTGTGTGTGTGTGTGTGTGTGTGTATACATATATATATTTACAAGGGTTATATTTTCTTGTTGAATCATTCCCTTTAGTATTATGAAATTGCCTGCTTTGTCTCTTGTTATGGCCTTTGTTTTGAAGTCTATTTTGTCTGATATGAGTATTACTACCCATCTGGTATTTTCCTTTCCATTTTCATAGAATATATTTTTCCATCCCTTCACTCTCAGTCTGCGTGTATCTTTTGTTCTGAGGTGGGTCTCTTGAAGACAGCATATGTATGGGTCATGTTTTCTAGTCCATTATGTCACCCTATGTCTTTTGACAGGAGAATTTAGTCCATGTACATTAAGATTATTATTGATAAGTATTTATTTATTGCCATTTTTATTTTCTTTTTACTTATTATTCTCTCTCTCTCTCTCTCTCTCTCTCTCTCTCTCTCTCTCTCTCTCTCTCTCTCTCTCCTTTTCTTCGTAAAGCAGACCCTTTAACATTTCCTACATTACTGGTTTGGTTGCAATGTACTCCTTTAACTTCTTTTTTTTTTTTTTTCTAGAAAGCTTTCTATTTCACTTTCAATTTTAAATGATAGCCTTGCTGGAGACAGTAATCTGGAATTTAGGCCCTTGCTTTTCATTACTTCAAGTACTTCATGGCCCTCCCTTCTGGCCTGAAGAGAATTTAGCTGACATTCTAATGGGAACTCTTTTATAGGTAATTTTCTCTCTCTTGCTTCCTTTAAAATTTTTTGTCTTTAACATTTGCCATTTTGATTATGATGTGCCTAGGTGTGTGTTTCTGGGTTCATCTTGATTGTAATTCTCTGTGCCCACTGAACTTGTTTGATATTTTTCTTCACCAGGTTGGGGAAGTTTTCTGTCATTATTTCTTGAAACAGATTCTCTGTTTCTTGCTTACTTTCTTCCACTTCTGGTATTCCTATTATGTGAATTTTGTTATGTTTCCTGTTGTCCCAGAGCTCCCTTAAGTTCTGGGACAACAGGAAACTGCTTTTTAAGTATTTTATTTCTGCTCTTATTTGATTTTTAGCTCTACCTTGTCTTCTAAATCACTGGTTCAATCCTCTGAACCATCCAACCTATTTTTAATACATTCCAGTGTTTCCCTGGTGTCAAATACATCATTCTTCATTTCTGTCTTGTTTACTTTAATGTCCTCTATTTCCCTTCTCATGCAGTTGTAATTTGCACTGTTTTTTTAAGCATCTTTATAACCATTGCTTTGAACTCTATGTCTGATAGAGTTGTCTCTGTTTCACTTAGTTCCTTTTCTGGATATTCCTTCTTTTCTCTCCTTTGGGGTTACTTCTTTGTCTCCCCATTTTAACTGTCTCTTTGTACTTGCTTCTATGTATTGAATAGAACTATTATGCCTCCCAGTCTTCATAGAATGGTCTAATGTAGAAAGTGCTAAGGGAGGAAAAAAAGAAAAAGAAAGTGCTAGGGGAAGTCTGGTGATGAAATCTCTTTGTTCACCTGACCTGGATACTCTAAAAATGCCCCTTGCATGTGCTTCTGTGCTCTCCTATTGTAATTAGGATTGTTTATTTTTTATTATTGAGGAAAAAAGCTATCCTCCAACTTGCTGCCAGTGAGGTTAAAGCTTAGTGTATTTTGCTTTATGGTTTTTTAATCTTGTCCCTTGATGTATCTGTCCTGGACCTCCTAAAAAATGCTATGGTGCAGGTGAATTTGAGTCACTATCTCTTTCTGGCCCTTGACATCATGATTGAGGTATGAGAGTTTGAAGTCCAGTGGTCAGGCACTCCTTAGCCTAGAGGCTTTGTCTGCCTTGAGTGTTACATCTTGATGATTTCTGTTCTGAACTGTACTCCCTTCCCCCATCTAGCTGGTCCAGCAGGTGTCAGCTACAGTAACTTGGCTCAGCAGTCCTGCTTGCATTTGACTCACTGAGTGATCCTGGTGCCTGTAATAGGGGTAGTTTGTGAGGTTCTGCTGGCTTGAGGCTCACTGCATGGGTCTGGGGTGGTGTCCAAGGCTAAGCTCAGTGGTGGCTTGGATGTGCTCCTAGCCACTGTTGCTTCCTCCTTCAAGGTGGTGTGGTTTCTGAGCTAGAGCTGCACCCACTCATGGAGTGTCTGTGGCAATAGCAGGAGCTCTTTGTCCAGGAAAGCTTGATTCACACACCCTCGAGACACCTGCAAGATCAAATTTCCCTTTCCCCTACCCCTCTCCACACACACACACATACACACACACCATGTCCACAAACCCCTCTCACTCTTACCCACTCACACTTCCTTCCTTACACCCATCCTGCCAGTCGCTTTTTTTAATCTCCAAGGACTATGATTTTTAATAAGCTAGAACCATAGATAGTAAAAATAAAATAGGAATGCTGTCTGAAATCAAGTCAGGAAGCAAGGCACAATCCCACTGTGGACATGAGCCCTGTGTTGTGAGTTTAGGGCAGGGAATGCTTACCATCTGGACAAAGTTAACCACAAACCACTGTCCCAGGGTGTGAGCACCAAAGAAAACAGAAAGACCTTCTCACTCAAAATAAGCCTGTAAAGCAAAATTACAAAACAAAGTAAGAAATCTAAGACTGAGAAAGAAAGCCAACAAAATCAACATTCAAAACATGAATATGCCCAGAGAAAACTATGTTTGAGGAACAATCTGGCAAAATGGAAAAAGAAAACATAAATTTGGTTGCCCAATGAGACAAGTAAATAACTTTGCTTTTAAAAAGAGTGAGAAATCCTAATATATAAAAAGACAGAAGCTGTCACAACCAAAACAACTGGAAGAATGACCAAACAACCGGCTGCATGAAGCAACAAGGCCAGCAGGGGGGTTCATGAGGAACAACCAAATGACTGAACTGTGTGGGGTGATCAGACTGGCAAAGGGGTTAGTTTGGGACAACCAAACGACTGAACAGCAGGCTGCATAGAGTGATCAGGCTGGCAGGGGGAACAGTTAGGAGGACAGGTGAGGGTGACCAGGCCAGCAGTATGGGAAGTTGGGAGTGACCAGGCCAGTGGGAGGCTGTTGGAAGTGACTAGACTAGCAGGGGGCATTTGAAAGTGACAAGCTGTCAGGGGGGCAGTAAAGGGCAACAAAGCCAGTGGGTGGGGGCATTTAGGGGTGGCCAGGCCAGCAAGGAGACAATTAGAGATGGTTAGGCTGGTAGAGGGGAGCAGTTAGGAGCCAGTGGTCCCAGATTGGAAAGAGTGAAAGTTGATCTGTGGTGAGCCCTCCATGCATGAATTTTGTGCACCAGGCCTCTAATTATCAAATAAAAACACATAAATTTTAAAAATAAAGGCATTGAGTTTTAAAAATTAGTAGATGGCAAATGCTCAGAACTGTCAAAAAGAGAGAAGTGGTATGTGGCAAGGAATCTTCCCTGAATGCAGTACAGAGAGGTTCCATGCAATTAAGGTACACAGAGAATAGACAGAGAGGCTAAACATCCAACAGGAGTCCTCAAACAAAGCAATAAAATAACTATTCAGAATTTTAATTTGTCCAGATTTGAATAAATAAATCAGATGTATCTTCAAAAGAAAAGTATACTTTAAGACCAATCAGGATAAATAATTGTAAAGCCATACTCAGACTCATTGTAGTAAAACTTCAAAAACATTAATAATAAGAAGAAAACGTTTACAGCTATGAGAAAAGACTTTATCTATAGAGTAATAGAAGAATGTTTTCTCAGCAATTACAGATGACAGAAGACAATGAAACTACACATTCAATGAGATAAGAAATATTGGTGATTCTAAACTTTAAATTTTATACACAGATAAACTATAATTTAAAACTCAAGAGAGGAAAATATGTTTTTCAGACATAGAAAAATGAAGACACAGGCCCTCACTAAGAAATGCTAAATTAATATTTCACAAAAAGGAAAATGAATTCAGAAGATAGATTTAGGAAAAAAAAACATATATATATATATATATACAAAAAGCCAACAACCATAATGCTGTAATGACCAGAAACACTGGTGACTACAATGCCCACTGCTACCAGTGAACTGGCTGGATTGGAGGGTGGGACTGACTGGTCAACATCCCACAGCCCCTCCCCCAGCTGGACCACCCCTGATTCACCTCTCCCACCCTGAACGAGGGCGGGGAATCCAGTCAACCCCCCATTGCACTTCCACCCAACCAACTCACCCCTGGTTGGCCCACAGCCCATACACCTGGCTGGCCCCACCCCTGATTGGCCCCCAATAGGGGACAGGGCCAGCTGGAAAACCTCCTGTAGCTTCTCCCCCACCCAGCTCCACCCCCAATTGACCCCCTACACCAATCAGAGATGAGGCAGGCTGGCTGATCTCCCACAGCCCCTCCCCAAGCCACTGACCCCTGATTGGCCCTCCCACTCCATTTACGTCTGGGGCTAGCCACACACTGCCCACAGCCTCTCCTCACATCCGGCCCCTCCTCTAATCACCCCCCCAATTGAGGGAAGGGTCCATTGGCCAATCGCCCACAAACCCTCCCCCCAGCTGGCCTAACCTTGATCAGGTCCCAATTAGGGCCAGGCCAGACACACCCCACCTATGCATAAATTCATGCACTGGGCCTCTAGTTTAAAAATAAAGATGGTAAGAAAAAAGATAAAATGCTTTGGTAAATTTATTTTAACTATTAACTGGAAAAAACTAAAAATAAATAGAAACAATGATCAAAAAACTTTATTAATTTAACAGAAAAGAAAAATGCTGATAAGGAGGATGATACAAAGAAAATAAAAATAATTACAATAAATGTAAAAAGGTTCACCCATCTATTAGAAGATAGAAATTATCCAATTTGAGGGGAGGTAAGATGGCAGAAGAATAGATGGGTGGATTCTGAGCCCTCTCCTGAAGCAGAAAGAAAGAGCAACTGAGGGTCTTGTGCTGTGAGTGTTTATTAGCAAGCTGGGAGACAGTGAACACCAGAAGAAACTGTTGGGGGGCCGCTGACAGAGGTACCTCTCACAGGGAAGCACCCACGAAGGCTACATCCCTGCCCAGAGCTACCTACCGGCTTGGACAGGGAAACCTCGCCATCTTGAGAGGAAGATAGGATCGTGTCAGAGGCCTGAATATCCACAGCTGCAGTGACCACCAAGCATCTGTGACCCCCAGAACGCTGATCCCAGGCGGCGCGAACACCTGGCTGCACTGGAGTGCCCCACTGCTCGGCGAAAAGGTCAGATTTCGCGGGGAGAGGGTGGAGAGTGCTTGCAGCGAAGACAATAGCCTGCGCACACAGAGCACATGGAAGCTGGAGGACAAGGGCGGTGATTACAAGTAGAAGCCCCAGCTGTTGGGTTGTTGTCACCCGTGAAAGTGGACGGGGCTCCTAACAGGGGAGATATCTAAAGAGCAACACATTTGGATCTGCCTCGGAGGGATATTGGAGAGTTGCTGGAGATGCAGTTGCTCCGACCTGCCCCCTCCCTCCCTCCGTAGTTCCTGCTTCAGAGAGAACAAAAAAAAAAAAAAAAAAAAAAAAAAAAGCTGGAGAGGCTAGAGTCTGGGAAGTCAACCTAGCAACACTGCCCCCAGAGGCTAATCCACAAATTGACTCTAGTGTAATAAAAACAAAGCAAAACCTGCTTGAAAATCAGGACTGGATCATAACAACAGAGTAAGCGAATGACCTTCATTACTGCAAATTTTATTTAAATTTTTCAAATTTTTTTTTTAATTTTTAAATTTTTGTTTTTTATTTTTGTTTTCATTATTTGCAACGTTTACTAAGAAACTATTTTTTTCTCTTTCCTCACTTGATTTTATCTTTATAATTATTACATTGTATATGTAATCAACATTATTACTACTACTAATTTACCTTTTTCATCTTATTTTCTTTTGTTTATTTTTATTATTTTTATTTCATTTGATTATATATATATATATTTTTTTAATTTCAGGATTACTGTTCTACAGTCTTTATCTATCTTTCCTTCTCCAACGCTTTATTCTATCTCAACCCTACGTTTATGCCTTCACTCTCTTTCCGATCTTTTCCTTAGATACCCCGTTTATCTTAACCCTTTCCTGCTCTAGATTTTCCTCATTCCTTCTGTCTACCCCCTCCTAAAATTTCACCCTACTTGTATATATCTAATTTCCAACTACCTGCTCCAAATCCATTCACACCTCCCTCGCAGTTGTCCTAAAAACAAAACAAAACAAAACAAAAAACAGTCTTTCCCTCTAAATTTTTGAAGTTGTATGTTCAATGTTACTATACTGAAGTTGTATGCTTTTTGTTATAAGATTGATTTGCCTATGCTTTTTGTTTGATTGTATGTCTTTGTTATTCTGGGTTCTAGTCAACATAACCACCCTTATTGTTGGTTATTAATATCACAAACACATTTCTATTCAGTGCCTTGTGTGTTGTACCTGGTTGTGTTGTCTTTTGTGCCTTTAAATCAAAGCAGGAGAGAGAGAACTACACAACCAGACATCCTAGATCATGGGGAGACCAAAAAACAGCCCGCATATGAAAGAAAAGCAGGCTTCACCAGAAAAGGAAGTAAACAAGATAGAGGCAAGCAACCTACCTGAGCAAGAATTCACAGTAATGATCATAAGATGGCTAAAAACAATGGAAGACAAATTTGACAATATGAGTAAGAACCAAGAGGAAATGAAGAAAAACCAAGAAGAAATGAAAAATGACATTGCTATTGTAAAGAACTCAATAGAAAGCGTGAAGAGTAGATTAGAAGAAGCAGAGGACCGCATCAGCGAGCTAGAAGACAAGATAGAAAAAAATACCCAATTAGAACAAATTCTGGAAAAAAAATTAAAAAACAGAAGGAAAGTCTAAGGGAACTTTGGGACAATACAAAACAAAACAATATTAGAATAATAGGGGTTCCAGAAGGAAAGGGAATTGAGGAAGAAATGGAAAACGTATTTCAAGAAATAATGACAGAAAACTTTCCTGAGATAGAGAAGAAAAAACCCACACAAATCCAAGATGCTCTCAGAGTCCCAAGCAGAATGAACCCCAGAAAACCGACCCCTAGGCACATTATAATTAAGCTGGCAAACACCAACGACAAATAAAGAATTTTAAAAGCAGCCAGAGAGAGACAGAAAGTTACATATAAAGGAACCCCCATCAGACTAGCAACTGATTTCTCCAAAGAAACTTATCAGGCCAGAAGGGAATGGGATGAAATATACAAAGTCATGCAAAGGAAGGGTCTGAATCCAAGAATACTGTACCCAGCAAGGCTATCAATCAAAAGTGAAGGTGAAATCAGGAGCTTCACAGACAAAAACAGACTAAGGGAATTTATTTCCACCAAACCAGCAATGCAAGAAATGCTAAAGGGTCTACTGTAAAATTAAAGAAATAGAAAGCAAAGAAGGAACACAGGGGTATAGAATAAAAATGGCGTCAAATAAGTATCCATCAATAATAACTTTAAATGTAAATGGACTAAATGCTCCAATCAAAAGACATAGGGTAACGGATTGGATAAGAAAACAAGACCCATATATCTGTTGTCTACAAGAAACCCACCTCAGAAAAAAAGATGCACACAGACTGAGGGTGAAGGGATGGAAAAAGGTTTTCCATGCGAATGGAAATGAAAAAAAAGCTGGGGTAGCAATACTTATATCTGACAAATTAGATCTCAGAGTGAAGGACATAACAAGAGATAATGAAGGCCACTTCATAATACTAAAGGGAGCAATCCAACAAGAAGAAATAACCCTGGTAAATATATATGCACCCAACACGGGAGCACCCCAATACATAAAAAACCTGCTGGAGGACATTAAGGGAGAGATTAATAGCAATACAATTATAGTAGGAGATTTTAATACCCCACTATCACCCTTTGACAAATCATCTAAACAAAAAATCAGCAAAGAAATATCAATCCTAAATGACGCACTAGACCAGATGGATTTAATCGACATCTTCAGATCATTCCACCCCAAAGCCACAGAATATACATTCTTCTCAAGTGCACATGGGACATTCTCAAAGATAGACCACATTTTAGGACATAGGCAAAGTCTCTTCAAATTCAAGAAGATAGGAATCATATCAAGCATCTTCTCAGATCATAGTGGCATAAAACTGGAAATTAACTACAATGAAAAAAATCCAAAGAAATCAAACACATGGAGACTAAACAGAATGCTATTAAACAAGGACTGGGTTACCAAAGAAATCAAGGAAGAAATTAAAAACATCCTGGAAACAAATGACAATGAAAACACTACTATCCAAAATCTATGGGACACAGCAAAAGCAGTGTTGAGAGGGAAATTCATATCCCTACAAGCCTTTTGCAAAAAACTAGAAAAAAATGGTAACAAATGATCTAACTCTACAACTCAAAGAGTTAGAAAAAGAGCAACAAGAAAAGCCCAGTGTAAGCAGAAGGAAGGAAATAACAAAAATCAGAGCACAGATAAACGACAGAGACCAAAGAAACAATAGATAAGATCAACAAAACCAAGAGCTGTTTCTTTGAAAGGATAAACAAGATAGATGGACCTCTAGCCAGGCTAACCAAGAAACAAAGAGAGAGGACCCAAATAAACAAAATCATAAATGAAAGAAGTGAAATAACAACAGATCCTGGTGAAATACAAAGGATTGTTACAAAATACTACGAACAACTCTATTCCAACAAACAGAACAACCTGGAGGAAATGGACATATTCCTAGAAAAATACAAACTGCCAAAACTCAATCAGGAAGAATCTAAAAATCTCAATAGAGCAGTGACTTGGGAAGAAATTGAAACAGTCATCAAAAAGCTTCCAGCAAACAAAAGCCCAGGGCCAGATGGCTTCACAGGAGAGTTTTACCAAACATTCAAGGAAGAACTAAAACCTATCCTCCTCAGACTATTCCAAAAAATCCAAGAGGAAGGAACACTTCCAAACTCCTTCTATGAAGGCAGCATCACTCTAATACCAAAACCTGATAAAGACAACTCAATGAAAGAAAATTACAGGACAATATCCCTCATGAACATAGATGCCAAAATCCTCAACAAAATTCTAGCAAATTGGCTCCAGCAGAGCATCACAAAGATCATACATCATGACCAAGTAGGATTTATTCCAGGAATGCAAGGTTGGTACAATATCCGCAAATCAAAAAACGTGATACATCACATAAACAAATTGAAAGATAAAAATCATATAGTCATATCAATTGATGCAGAAAAAGCATTTGATAAAATCCAACACCCTTTCCTGATAAAAACTCTCAACAAGGTGGGAGTACAAGGATCATACCTCAACATAATAAAAGCTATATATGATAAACCCACAGCCAACATCATACTCAATGGGCAAAAACTAAAACCATTCCCTCAAAGAACAGGAACAAGACAGGGATGCCCACTATCGCCACTCCTCTTTGACATAGTACTGGAAGTACTAGCCATTGCAATCAGACAAGAGGAGGAAATAAAAGGCAACCAAATTGGAAAAGGAGAAGTAAAGTTATCCTTATTTGCAGACGACATGATATTGTACATAAAAAACCCAAAAGACTCCATTAAAAAACTAATTGACTTAATAAATGAATTTGGCAATGTAGCAGGATACAAAATTAATGCCAAGAAATCTATGGCATTTCTATACACCAACAGCGAATTTATAGAAACAGAGACTAAAAAAGCAATTCCATTTACCATCACACCAAAAAAAATTAAAATACCTAGGAATAAACTTAACTAAGGAAGTAAAGGACCTATACGCGGAAAACTACACGACACTGAAAAAAGAGATAGAGGAAGATGTAAACAGATGGAAGAACATACATGTTCATAGATTGGTAGAATCAACATCATCAAAATGTCCATACTTCCTAAAGCAATCTATAGGTTCAATGCACTCCCCATTAAAATACCAACGGCATATTTCACTGACCTAGAAAGAACTCTCCAAAAGTTCATTTGGAACAATAAAAGACCCTGAATAGCCACAGCAATCCTGAGAAAGAAGAATAAAGTAGGAGGGATCTCAATACCAGATTTCAAACTGTATTACAAAGCCACTGTTCTCAAAACAGCCTGGTACTGGCACAAAAACGACATATAGATCAATGGATTCGAATCGAGAACCTAGATATCAATCCAAATCACTATGCTCAATTAATATTTGACAAAGGAGGCATGAATATACAATGGAATCAAGACAGTCTCTTCAATAAATGATGTTGGTAAAATTGGTCAGATACATGCAAAAGAATGAAACTAGATCACCAACTTACACAATGCACAAAAATAAACTCAAAATGGATACAGGACTTAAACATCAGACGGGAAACCATAAAAATACTAGAAGCATCCACAGGCAACAAAATCTCAGACGTATGCCAAAAGAACTTCTTCACTGATACTGCCCCTAGAGCAATGGAAGCTAAAGAGAAAATAAACAAATGGGACTACATCAAAATAAAAAGCTTTTTTACAGCAAAAGAAACCATCAACAAAACAACAAGAAATCCCACTGTGTGGGAGAACATATTTGCATATGTTACCACTGATAAAGGTTTAATCTCCAACATCTACAAACAGCTTATACAACTAAATAAAAGGAAGATGAATGATCCAATTAAAAAATGGGCAATGGATCTAAATAGAATATTTTCAAAAGAAGACAGAAGGAAAGCCAAAAGGCACATGAAAACATGCTCAAGGTCACTAATTATCCGAGAGATGCAAATCAAAACAACAATGCGGTACCATCTCACACCTGTCAGAATGGCCAACATCAACAAATCAACAAAGACAAGTGTTGGCGAGGTTGTGGAGAAAAAGGAACCCTCATGCACTGCTGGTGGGAATGCAGACTGGTGCAACCACTGTGGAGAACAGTGTGGAGTTTCCTCAAAAAACTGAAAATGGAACTCCCATTTGACCCAGTAATCCCACTCCTAGGAATATATCCCAAGAAACTAAAAACACCAATCAGAAAGGATATATGCACCCCCATGTTCATAGCAGCATAATCTACAATAGCTAGAATCTGGAAACAGCCTAGGTGCCCATCAGCAGATGATTGGATCAAAAAACTATGGTACATCTACACAATGGAAAACTATGCTGCCATAAAAAAGAAGGAATTCTCATCATTTGCAGCAACCTGGATAGAACTAGAGAACATTATGCTGAGTGAAATAAGCCAGTCAATAAAAGAGAAATACCACATGACCTCACTCATTTATGGACATTAAAAAACATTATAAACTGACAAACCAAAAGATAGATATAAAGATAGTAAAGCAACAAGCAGACTGTAAAATTACACCAGGGAGAGTAGGGAGATCTGGGGGAGATAAGAGATCAACCGAAGGACTTGTATACATGCATATAAGTACAACTAATGGACACAAAACTCTGGGGAGGGAGGGTATGTGGGGGGGGGGGGGCAATGTTAAAATATGTACACAGATAATAATTTAATAAATAAAAAAAATTTTAAAAAAAGAAATTATCTGATTTGATTTAAAAATAACTCCTGCTATGATATGCTGCTCCTTGCATCTCAGACAAAGACACTGAAAGGATGAAAGGGTAAATAACATGCATACAAATATATTATTTAAAAACAAACCTATTATAGCAATTTTAATACCGGGAAAGAAAATTTATAAAACATACATAAGGAGGGCTAAAATAGAGACAGAGGATAATAAAATTATATTTAATTCTGTACCCAGAGAAGGAAAATATACATTTTCTTTACATCATTTATTTTTTAATGATGATATTTTAGATCACAAAGGAAGTCTCAATAAAAATCAAAGGTTTGGTATCAGATAAATCATATCTTCTGCCTGAAACATCTATATATATCTATACATTTATACTCTATATCTATCTACATATAGATAGATATAGATATAGATATAGATATAGATATAGATATAGATATAGATATAGATATAGATATAGATAATATAGATAGATATAGATATAGATAGATATAGATATAGATATAGATATAGATATAGATATAGATATAGATAGATAGATATAGATAGATATAGATAGATATAGATATAGATATAGATATAGATAGATATATAAAAAAGCCTAAGTGGAGAGAAACCAAGATGGCAGCATAAGTAAACGCCTAACTGCAGCCTCGCACAACAATTTCAAAAAATACAACGAATATACAAAGTGGACATTATCCAGAACTACAGGAAAGTTGACTGACTAGAAATTTTACAACTAGAAGGAAAGAGAAAACCAGAATGAAAATCAGAGGAGCTGTAAAAGCCTAAGGTATGGAGACACAGTGCACACATCCGGAGAGGATGGAGCTGGAGAGGAGGGGGGTGGCTGAGTGCCTGGCTGGCGTTGCCTAGCAGGAAGGAGATAAAAATTCCAGACTGTGCTAAACCCCAGTTCCAACTGCACTGAACCCTAGTTCTGGGCTAGACCCAGGGGACCCAGGTTCATACAGAGGGAATCTGGGCTATAAGGCGGAAACTCAGGGGAGCGGAGAAAGGCAGAGTCCTGGAAGCACACATGTTGTGCGCAGAGGACAGACTGTTGACTCTGCTGCTAGATTGCCCTAGCGGGAAGAAGACAAAAGTTCCAGAGTGCACTGAACCCTACTTCCAACCCCACTTCCAACTGCACTGAACCTCAGTTCCAGGCTCATTGGGGGAGAGACTAGACTGTCTGGTAGCAGCCAAAACTCGAGGGCACCTTTCTCTCAGAAGTGGTTGCAGCGAGTACCGAAGGATATTGAGGAACACTGAGACTTAGGAACCTCAAAGGGCGGGGCTGATGAGAAACAAAGGCTGTAGGCTCCACCCTGAAACTCCGCCCCATCCAAGCTGAGCACAGAGGCTGTTGCAATTTTCCAAGTCTAGTAGAATAAGACTGTCTTCCAGCATAGACATAGCTGATCCTCACAGCCAATTGGACTGGAGGTCAGTTCCTCCCAGTGATACCAACAACAATCAAGACTTAACCACAATAAGGCTGTTCACACAGTCCACAAAGGGGTGCACCAAGAGTGTCCACCTCAGGTAACTGGGAGACTGACCCACTGAACCATATAGGACACCTTAGCACACAAAGCCACCCTATCAACTCAGAGAAGCAGCAAAAATGCCGAGACAAGGAAACAGATCACAAACGAAAGAAATGGAGGACAAAAAGCAACTGGATATAGAGTTCAAAACCACGGTTATAAGGTTTTTTCAAGAATTTCCTAGAAAAGGCTGATAAAATAAATGAGACCTATGAGGATATGAAAAAGAATCAACTAGAAATAAAGAATTCATTCTATGAAATAAAAAATATTATAAAAATCCTAAAAACAGAATGGAAGATCTAGTCAAAGATTTGGAACATAAAGAGCCAGAGGACACACCTCCACAGAAGCAAGAAGACAAGAGAATCCAGAAAGTTGAAGATAATGTAAGAAACATTACATATGGGACAACTTTAAGCAAACCAACATCAGAATTATGGGGGTCCCAGAAGATGAGAGAGCAAGATACCGAAAACATACTGGAAGAAACAGTGACAGAAAACTTCCCCCACCTGGTGAAAGAATTAGACTTACAAATCCAGGAAGGGCACAGAACCCCAAACCAAAGGAATCTAAAGAGGACCACACCAAGACACATCATAATTAAAATTCCAAGAGCAAAAGGCAAAGAGAGAATATTAAAAGCAGCAAGAGAAAAGCAGGTAGTTACCTATAAAGGAGCACCCATACGATTGTCAGCTGATTTCTCAACAGAAACCATGCAGGCCAGATGGGAATGGCAAGAAATATTCAAGGTGATGAATACCAAGAACCTACAGCCAAAAATACTCTATCCAGCAAAGCTATCATTCAGAATCAAAGGCCAGATAAAGAGCTTCACTAATAAAATAATAAAAATTAAAAAAAAAGCTAAAGGAGTTCATCACTGCCAAACCAGAATTATATGAATTGCTGAAGGGGTTCTTTAGGAAGAGGAAAAAAATAAAGATAAAAATTATGAACAACAAATACATAACTATCAACAAGTGAATTAAAAACCAAGGGAATTAAAAAATCTGATGAGCAATATTAATTGGTGAATATAATAGAACCAGAGATATGGAAGGGGAGTGAACTGACGATTCTCAGGGAAAAGGGGAGTGGGGGCGTTCAGGAAGAGACTGAACATAAACTGTGCACCTATGGATGAGGACAATGGGGGGTTGGGAAAAGGCAGAGGGTGGGGTGGGAACCTGGTGGAGGGGAGCAATGGAGGGGGGAAAATGAGGAACATTTGTAATAATATGAACAATAAAGATTTATTTTAAAAAATAAAAAAAAATAGAATATAAAAACCTTAGTGACCAGCTGACCTTTTGACTGTTTGGCCATTTGACCAGGTAGCTATGACATGCACTGACCACAAGGGGAAGATACGCAATGCACAGGCATGGAAACATGGAAAAGACTGCTGAATAACAGAGGGAATGGGGAAGGGTGGAAGGAGATTAACCAAAGATCTTATATGCATATTAGAGGCTTGTTGCATGGATTTGTGAAGGAGTGGGGTCCCTCTGTCTGGCTGTGGGGTAGGACAGAAACCAGCAGGCCTCCTGTAATTAAATAATGTATGAACATAAAAAGATAGTACCAAAAGAGTGTGGTTAGAAACTCAAAAATAACTCAAGCAAAACAAATATTTACAGTAGAAACCAGCAATGTTTACAACCAAACAATAATGAATTAACCAAATAAAAATCTTATGAGATAAAGATATAAAAATATTTAAATATAAAATTGTAGTCTCAAATGTATTAATTTTATTATTTTATTGGACTTATTTGGTGACAGTTAATAAAATTATGTAAATTTCAGGGGTATAGTTCTATAATACAATATCTGTACACTATATTTGTGTTCCCACCCAAAGTCAAGATTCCTTCCATCACCATTTATACCCCTTATGTCCTTTTCTAATTACCCTCATCCCTGCCCCTGCTCTTTTTTCTCTGGCAATCACCACACTATTGTCTATAAGGGTTTAGGGTATTTTTTTTTAATTTTTAAAACAAGTAAGATCAAATATAGGTGAGTTAAGCATTCTACCCAGATCGTGGTGGAGAATTATACAACTAAAAAAGAAAAATGAGCCGAAACCGGTTTGGCTCAGTGAATAGAGCGTCGGCTTGCAGACTGAAAGGTCCCGGGTTTGATTCCAGTCAAGGGCATGTACCTTGGTTGTGGGCACATCCCCAGTAGGGGGTGTGCAAGAGGCAGCTGATTGATGACTCTCTCTCATTGATGTTTCTAACTTTCTATCCTTCTCTCTTCCTCTCTGTAAAAAATTAATAAAATATATTTTGAAAAGAAAAATGAGAGAAATAATATAGATAAGAAAATAAAAAATTAACAGGTAAAATAATCAAAAGCTGGTTCTTGCCGGGACCGGTTTGGCTCAATGGATAGAGCGTCGGCTTGGGGACTGAAGGGTCCAGGGTTCGATTCCGGTCAAGGGCATGTACCTTGGTTGCGGGCATATCCCCAGTAGGGGGTGTGCAGGAGGCAGCTGATCGATGACTCTCTCTCTCATCGATATTTCTAACTCTCTATCTCTCTCCCTTCCTCTCTGTATAAAATCAATAAAATATATTAAAAATAAATAAATAAAAATAAAAAGCTGGTTCTTTAGAAAAATAATGAAATAGACAAACACCTGTAATAGTAATTTAGAAAAAAGACAGAATATTAAAAATGGCAGCAGAGGAAGATCTTATGACTTCTGTGGGAAGAAAAATGTCAGCGGGTCCCAAGCCTTGTACCAGAGCAGAAAGAAAGAACAGCTAAGGGTTGTATGGGGAGTATTTGTTGGCGAGTTAAGGGACAGTTATACTTCAAGAGAAGGTGGGAGACTACTGGATGGAGTTCCCCTGACTGGGCAGCCCCCACTGCTGCTAGGTACCCTTTCATAGCTACAGGCTCAGATGCAGAGACTGCACCATCTTGAAGGGGAACGTGGATGTTATAGGAAGCCTGATCATCTACAACTGTGGCACCAACCAAACAGTTGGGAACCCCAGAACATCGGTCCCCAAACATGCAGATTCAGAGGAGCTCTATACTTTACCATGGAACTGTCAGATTTTACCTGCGATGAGGTGAAGTCTCTGGTCCCAGCGGGAGAGAGAAATGCATGAACTGCCGAAGCTAGAGGACTGTGGGAAGTCTGTGCTTAGAAAATCCATTGCTCTTAGGGCTGACGTGATCTGTGAATGTGGAAGGGGATCCTCAGAGCTGCCAACAGAAGGGATCTCTAAAAAGCAACCCATTTTGATCTGACGTGGGGGAGACAACCTAAAAATTTCAAAAGTGTGCCAGGTGCTTTGACCCAAGGGAGAAAGGAGGGTTGCATAGACTTATGTGCCGACCTGTTGTTTGCACCCTTGGGATTTTTCTTCTTCAAATCCTTGCTTCTGATTACTAAGCCCAATACATAGGATTACCCAGTTGGAGATACCTTGGGAGATTTCAAATGGAAAGTTGTTTTTCTGGAACTTGAGGATTAGAGAGAGGAATGACCATCAGAGAGCCAGCTCTGTGGCAGCACACTCTCACAAACCGGTATTGAATGCCACAGGGGAAGCAGGATCTAAGCACAGGCTAGAGAGGCCATATAGATCCGGAAGTCAATCCAGAAACACAGCTGCCCAAAAGCTGAATCTCAAATTGACTCTTATGTAATCAAAAATAAAGGAATAAAAGAAAATAATATACCACCTGCTTAAAAATCAGGACTAGCTTACAATATTGAAAAGCAGTGGAACACAGGGAACGTCAATACTGTCCATACTGGGAAACAAGAATGCCAAACAGAAAATAGAGGAAGTGAATGACCTTCACTACAGCACGTTTTATTTTTTATTTTTTTATTTTCATTTTTTTTATCTTTTACTTAAGAATCTCATTTTTTTTCTCACTTAATTTTACCTTTTTAATTATTACATTTTTATTTTCAATCAGTATTATTACTACTACAATTTCACCTTTTTTTTAAAAAAAGTGTCACTTCATTTTCTTTTTATTTTACTTTAGGATTAGTATTCTACATTCCATTTTTACCTTTCCTTTAGTATTATTTTACTCTATCTCAACTCTACCTTTATGCTATCGCTCTCTTCCTAACATTTCCTTTTTTGGTGTCCTGTTTCTCTTACCCTTTTCCTGCTTTAGATTTTCCCTATTCTTCTGTTTACCAAATCCCTTGGTGGGATTTTACTCCCTGTTAAAATTTCACCCTACTTATGTATCTAATTTCCAATCCCCTGCTTCAAGTCCTTGCACATCTCTCTATTCTCTGTCTTAACTATGCAAAAATAATTGTTTTCTCTCTGTTCTTTTGTTGTTATTTGCTTGAATGTTGATTATATTGAATTTTTATGCTTTTTATGAGATTGTTTTGCTTATTCTTTTATGTTAGCTTTGTTTTTGTTTGTTTTTTGCTGCTTCTTTCCCTCACCTCTCTTGGTATTAGTTGGTGTATGTAGTTTGTATTAATTTCCTGGTACTTGTTGCTGGCATTTGCTAGAATTACTGGCTGTTTTATTGGAGTTTTATCCCCATATATATAGTTTGTTCCCCTTTTTTCTTAGTCTCTTTCTTTTCTATCTTATTTTTTTTCCTTTTCCCAATTTCAATTTTACACTCTTTTTTTTTTCTTTCATTTTCCGCTTCTTCCTCTCATATCTCCTAATTTGTCTTTCTATGGTGGTCACTTTTATCAGGGGTTATTAATATTGTGGATACATTTCTGTTCAGTGCCTTGTGTATTGTATCTGGTTGTGTTGTATTTTGTGCTTTTAAGTCAACACAAGAGAGATAGAACTACATAACCAGACATTCAGAGAAGAGAGACCATGAAGAGACAAAGAAAAAGCCCGTATATGAAAGAAGAGCAGGCATCACCAGAAAAGGGAGTAAATGAACTAGAGGCAAGCAACCTGGAAGAGAAAGAATTCAGAGAAATGGTCATAAGGTGGCTGAAAAGAATGGAAGATTAATTTGACATTATGAGTAAGAACCAAGAGGAAGTGAAGAAGAACCAAGAAGAAATGAAAAATGATGTTGCTGCTGTAAAGAACTCAATAGAAAGTATCAAGAATAGGCTCGAAGAAACAGAGGACCATATTAGTAAACTAGCAGATAAGGTGGGAAAAATACCCAAATAGAGCAGTGCAGGAGAGCTTAAGGGAACTTTGGGACAACATGAAACAAAACAACATCCACATAATTAGGGTTACATAAGGAGAGAAAACTGAACTAGGAATAGAAAACTTGTTTCAAGAAATAATAATGGAAAACTTCCTTGTTATAGGGAAGAAAAAAACACACACAAATCCAAGAAGCTTACAGAGTCCCAAGCAAAATGAATTCCAAAAGACGGATGACAAGACACATTATAATTAAATTGGCAAACACCAACAACAAAGTAAGAATCTTAAAAGCCACCAGAGAGAGACAGAAAGTTATATACAAAGGAACCCCCATTAGACTCCATCAAAAAATTATTAGACTTATAAATGAATTCGGCAATGTAGCAGGATACAAAATTAACGCCAAGAATCTATGGTATTTCTATACACCAATAGTGAACTTACAGAAATAGAGACTAAAAAATCAATCCCATTTATCATCACACCAAAAAAAGTAAGATACCTAGGAATAAACTTAACTAAGCAGGTAAAAGACCTATACCTGGGAAACTACAGGACACTGACAAAAGAGATAGAGGAAGACATAAACAGAAGGAATACCATACCATGTTCATGGATTGGTAGAATCAACATCACTAAAATGTCCATACTACCCAAAGCAATGCACTCCCCATTGAAATACCAATGGTATATTTCACAGACCTAGAAAGAAGGCTCCAAAAATTCATCTGGAATAAAAAAAGACCCTGAATAGCTGCAGCAATCCTGAGAAAGAAGAATAAAGTAGGATGGATCTCAATACCAGATTTCAAGCTGTATTACAAAGCCACTGTTCTCAAAACAGCCTGGTACTGGCACAAGAACAGACATATAGATCAATGGAATAGAATCGAGAATCCAGATATCGACCCAAACCACTATACTCAATATTTGACAAAGGAGGCATGAACATACAAGTAGTCAAGACAGCCTCTTCAATAAATGGTGTTGGGAAAATTGGACAGATACATGCAAAAAAAAAAATGAAATTAAATCACCAACTTACACCATTCACAAAAATAAACTCAAAATGGATACAGGACTTAAACATAAGATGGGAAACCATAAAAATACTAGAGGAATTCACAGGCAACAAAATCTCAGACATATGCCAAAAGAACTTCTTCACTGATACTGCCCCTAGGGCAATGGAAGCTAAAGAGAAAATTAAAAATGGGACTACATAAAAATAAAAAGCTTTTTTACAGCAAAAGAAAGCATCAACAAAACAACAAGAAAGCCCACTGTTTGGGAGAACATATTGGCAAATGTTATCACTGATAAAGGTTTAATCTCCAACATCTATAGGCAACTTATACAACTTAATAAAAGGAAGATAAATGTTCCAATAAAAAAAAATGGACAAAGGACCTAACTGAAATCTTTTTTAAAGAAGACAGAAGGAAGGCCAAGAGACACATGAAAATATGCTCAAAGTCACTAATTATCTGAGAGATGCAAATCAAAACGACAATGCGGTACCATCTCACACCTGTCAGAATAGCCAACATCAACCAATCAACAAACGACAAGTGTTGGTGAGGGTGCTGAGAAAAAGGAATCCTCGTGCACTGCTGGTGGGAATGCAGACTGGTGCAGCCACTGTGGAGAACAGAATGGAGTTTACCAAAAAAAACTGAAAATGGAACTCCCATTTGACCCAGTAATCTCATTCCTAGGACTATATCCTAAGAAACTAGAAACACCAATCAGAAAGGATATATGCACCCCTATGTTCGTAGCAGCACAATTTACAATAGCTAAGATTTGGAAACAGCCTAGATGCCCTTCACTAGATGACTGGATCAGAAAACTATGGTACATCTTCACAATGGAATATTATGCTGCCATAAAAAAAGGAATTCTTACCATTTGCAGCAACCTGAATGGAATTGGAAAACATAATGCTAAGTGAAATAAGCCAGTCAACAAAAGAAAACACCACATAATCTTATTCATTTGTGGATAATAAGGAACATTATAAACTGATGAACAAAAAGATAGATACAGAAGCAGTAAAGCATCAAAGAGACTGTCAAATTATAGCGGGAAGGTTAGGGACAGGTGGGGGAAATTAAAGATCAACCAAAGGACTTGTATGCATGCATATAAGCATAACCAATGAACTCAAAACCCTGGGGCATATTTGGCAATGAGGTGGGGAGGCAATGATAAGATATGTACACATATAATACCTTAATAAAAATATTTTAAATTAAATAAATAAAAATGAAAATTCAGAAAGATCTTCATTCAGTTTCTGTTGAATGGCCTGTATCACATTCGGGCTTTTCTGTTTATACACTCTTTAGTAAGCCCTTCTGCTATGCACCTTTTGTAATGTTCTAAAAAGTCTAGGTATTATCATTTTGGTTCCAGTTGGGCTCTGTCAAGGGAATCACTCCTAGAGTTGTGGGTCTCATTGAGATTCTCTTGAAAGAGGCAATAATCCCCTTCATTAATGTTATCTATAAACTAGAGGCTCAATGCATGAAATTCATGCAAGAGTAGGCCTTTTTTCCCTGCCTACTGACATCAGCTTCCCTCTGGAACCCAGGACCTAGGCTTCCCTCAAAGCCCTGGCCTCATCAGGAAGGTCATCAGGAAGGACATCTGGTCTAATTAGCATATTATGCTTTTATTATTATAGATAGTCACCTTGTATCTCCTATCTGGAGGATGTTAGGAGAGCCTGTATGTCTGCCCAGTTTGGATGGTGAGTGGCAAAATGGAAGTAATAAGATTGACCATTTTCTGAGGATCCTCCTGATATGATGGGTTGGAATCGTTCCAATTCAGTAAATCTGAAGTGGAAAATGAAATATGGGATGAAAGTATCCAGTGGACTGGCCTTCCAAGTTTATTTTGCCTATAGGATATCACCTCAAAGAGAATTGCCCTGCTCTAGATAGGGTTGCTTCCTGGCCAAATTGGATGCCCTGTCAGGTCTCTGAAGGAGAAATCAATCTTTCAACATACAGGGGTAGGGCCCTGTCTCAGGGGTATCTAGCAACAGGTTTGGTGTGTGTGTGGGGAGTAGAATCCTCCTATTGCTAATACTAGGTTCTTTAGGTTCAGGGTGTTAAAGATGCTCATCTCATTTTCTTTTTCTTCTGGTGTCCTACTATCAGGGAGGGATTTTGAAGCCAATTTCCTTTTCTATGCCTTTAGTTTGTTTTCTTCCTTTGCCAAATTCTTATTGTATAAAAACATAAATGCCTGAGCATATGGGATTCCATATGACTTCCCAGACCTTTAGAAAAACAATTCCAATTGTATGATAATGTAGTAACTTACGGCAGCGTTTTTCAACCGCTGTTCCACGGCACACTAGTGTGCCGCGAGATGTTGCCTGGTGTGCCGTAGGTGCAGACAAGACAAGAATTTTATAATTTTTCACTATTTTGTTTACTTAATATTTCATAATAAAGTAATTATAAAATACTTTCTTTGTGTTTATTTGATTCCTATTTAAGAGAATTACTTTATATATAGTCAATATAGGCACAGAGTTAAATTTTTTAACATTTTCTAATGGTGGTGTGCCTCGTGATTTTTTTCATGAAATAAGTGTGCCTTTGCCCAAAAAAGGTTGAAAAACACTGACTTACGGAACCATTTAGGAGTTATTTTCACATAGTCTAAATTATACATGTCAAGCAGTGTTACAGTATAAAACCAATTCCTTCATAGTCATTGGGTCATAGTTGAACATGGACCAATCTGCTAAAATTTGGTTTAGGGGGCTCCCTTGAGGGGTTGAAACAGAATAAACCCCTGATGGCACAAAAGTACAAATGAAAAACCATAACCATAGAAATACCCTAAACAAAGTAGAAACATGTAAACAAAACTTAGATCCAAATTCCATTATTTCAAATGCATGCTCTTGTCTTTGCATCTTATCTTCTGCCAAATGATACCATAAATTGTCCTAACTTGACCCAAAGGACATGAAGCCCAAGTGGCAGAGATAGAGGACACCCCTCACCCTGTGTGCATGCTGGTTTGACTTGTCCAGTCTTGGAGTCCATCTACTTTCCAGAAACATGTTTCATTTCACCAGACAAGTATTTCAGGCAAAGGAGTGCAGAGAAATTCTCCAAGAAAAACTTGATGCAGCTACTGGAAAATCCCTACAGTCCCACTAGAGGATTGGCCTGCCACAGGCAGCTGGAACCCAGCCTGGCCCTCTAGGACTTACTGAGTTCCACACTGTCCTGGCAGTGTCGCTAAAAAAGTGTAAGCAAAAACACAGATTAAGTTGCTTACACAACAAAAGCCAAACTGGTGAGGCAGGTGCTGGTGTAAAGGAAAGGTTGTATTTAGGTGCTGTGCAACCTGGGAGGACAGTGAACTTTAGTCCCAAAGATCATCTTACCTTCCTGTTTAAGCCCAAGGTTCTTATAGGGATAGAGGGGAGAGGGCTTTTTTTCTCTATCCTATTATCTTCTAGCTTTTGGCACGCTTGGGGGGATACCTCCCCTTATGACAGCTTGGCTAGTGGGGGAGACACCCTGTACTCCCTGACTAAGTAGCAGTATTGCTCATGTGACCTGACTCAGTCATGGAGTAGACTTTTTAGAGTATCACAAAGAACACCACCATGGAACTTATAGATCATACAACCCCTTCATTTTAAGGAAGAGAAAATAGAATCTTACTATCCATCAAAATACATTAATATTTATTGGGAGCACATTAAAATAATCCCAAATAAGGAAGAGCTGATATGCAAATCATCATCAGGCCCTCATGCCCTCGAACCTTTGTGACCTTGTGCCGGATCCAGGGGAGCTGAGGCTGTGCTGGGGGACCTGAGTCCATGCTCCCAACCTGGCGGGAACTTGACAGGGGAACTGAGGCTGCACCTCATGCTCAGCCGGGCTTGACAGGGGTGGGGCTGGCTGGGGCTGGGTCTCATGCAATTTCAAGGCATGTGTGAGTGGGACATGATTCTGGGTCCCTCAGCATGCCCCAGACTCTGACAGGAGGGAGATTTTCAGATGCATTTTACTAATTTTCTTTCATCTCTGACACTTCCATTATAAAGAGCAAATAGTAATATTAAAATATTTTCTCTAATTAGTTCCCTTTTAATGTGCATGAATTTTGTGCACTAGGCCACTAGTAACTAATAAGTAAACTGGTTCCAAAAGAGGTTTCTTACATACAGTAAGGTCCCAATGGACAGGGCAAAGTAAGGGCTCAATATACTCAATATATCTAGTGAAAAAATGACTTTATAGAAAGACTTCACCATAAAAATATTATTATCTCTAATTTCTCAAGAGAGCTCAAGGTCAACCAACTGTTTTTATTTAAGGCATCTGGCCACATGGCTTCCATTTAACTGGCACTAATAAAGGGGTTCTTTGTCACTGACTTGCTTCCAATCCTCCCAATCAGATCCCCAGCTATTACAACTATGTAAAATAAAAATGCCATTTATTCTCATTGATGAATTTTAGCATTTTAAAATTAGCTTTTCCTTTAGAAGTTAAGGAGTAGAGCATAAAGAGAAACAGGTTTTTAAAAATATTTTTATTGATTTCACAGAGGAAGGGAGAGGGAGAGTTAGAAACATCAATGATGACAGAGAATCCCCATTTATTGGCTGCCTCCTGCACACCCCCTACTGGAGTTTGAGCCCACAACCTGGGCACATGCCCTTGACTGGAATCAAAGCTGGGATCCTTCAGTCCACAACCTGAAGCTCTATCCACTGAGCCAAACGGACTAGGACAAAGATAAATAATTTGTAAACAATTTTCTTCATAGACAAGACATGCTATTAACTATAGAATAATATAACTCAGGAGTTAGACCTTGTTCCAACCTCCCAGTTGTTCAAGAAATCCCACTTAAAACATGAATGACATTTTATACTATTAAAGCTAATTGTATAATAGTCATATATAATATAATAAATATAATTACATATTATTTTTATTGGGGTATAATTGGCAATTATACCATATTATTTTCAGCTGTACAACATAATGATTCACTATCCTATATAATAAATGCCTAATATGCAAATTGACCAATCAGCAGAATGACAGGTGGAAAGACCAGTCACTGTGATGTGCACTGACCACCAGGAGCTGCCTCCAGCCTGAAGACCCCAGACCAGCCAAGGCAGGTGCCAGCAAGGGCCCCCTGATTGCCCTTCTGGTCACACCACCAATCATCCCTGATCATTGACTAGGCCTAGTGACCCTACCCATGCACAAATTTCATGCACTTGGCCTCTAGTTTGTATATATTGCAAAATGATCATGTCTAGTTAACATCTATTGCCATGCATGGTTACAATTTTTTTCCTTATGATGAGAACATTTAGAATCTACTGTCTTAGCAACTTTCAAATAGCAATAAAGTATTATTGACTACTAGAGGCCCCATGCAAGAATTTGTGCACAGGTGGGGTCCTTCAGCCAGGCAGGTGATCAGGGCCAATCAGGGCCAGCTGGCCAGGAGGAGGTACCGTGGGAGGTTGGCAGGATGCAGGGGTGCACTAACCATCTAGCCTGCAGGGGGAGGGGAGGGATCACGAGAGGTTGGCCAGCTGCAGCAAGTAGGCTATGGGAGTGCTCCTGCATTAAGGTTTGCCCCTTGGTGGCCAGTGTGCATCTTAGTGACCAGTCAATCAGTCATTTGGTCAACCAGTTGTAATGGTCACACACGCACACACACACACACACACACACACACACACACACACATATATATATGTGTGTGTGTGTGTGTGTGTGTACATTATAGATAGATAGATAGATAGATATACATACATATATTCACCATGCTGTACTTTATATTTCTGTGATTTATTTACTGTATAACTCCAAGTTTTGAACAGTTTTACCCATATAATTCTATTCTTAAATAATAAATAACTACAATGATAGGAATAATAATGGCTCAAGTGTATTGGGTGCTACTAAGCTTAGTATTTGACATGCACTATACTATTAAATCCTTACAAAGAACAATGGAATAGATACTATTATTATTCCATTTGTTAGATAATTACATTAGACTTTTAGAAGTAAGTATAATTTGTCCAAGATTACAAAAATTAGAACAGAGATTCAAATTCAGGCTTAAATCCTATATTATCTGATTTATTGCATCTTATAATAGTTGTTTATATCTTTACCTCTCAGTTACACTTAAGAATCCCCAATATGTTTAATACCCATCCCTTGTATCTTAATTATGAGTACTTAGATATTTGTTTTCAGTAGAAGCTATATTAAATCTTGATCATTTCATCAATCTTACTTTAGTCCACCTGGATTTGCACAGATGTCTTTTTTTTTTCATGGAGCCATTGACAAATATACTAAACCATATATTTTTATATATATAACTCTGTAACGTTCCCCTGAGACTTCTGTTTTTGAGATAATGTTGGTGTCTTTGATATATGGTTGTTCACAAACTGGATCTTTCTAACTAGATGACTTTTTTCAACATTTCTTCCCACATACACCAAATGTTTTCTGAATGCCAACTATTATTACTATTATCATTTCTACCTGAACACCTACATTCTACCATGAGAGAATTTTCCAATGAATTTTAAAATTATGATTACATTATGTTTACAGTGATTCACTAGTTTAACAGCGATCAGTTTATCAAACAAAAAAGGTACTAAGTTGCTTCCTTTTCTTTGTGTACAATTCAGGCTCACCCATTTCTACCCATTTCTATTCTGAGTACTCACAGTTGCATTTAATAATATATTCTAGTTTTATTTGTGCAGATTGTGTTAAATTCACCAGAATAACTTTTCTGTCATCCTAACGCCTACAATAGTGTTTTTTAATTTATATTTTTTTAAAAGCTTTTACAAAATGTGAGAGTGCAGCGAATCCCCTGCTTGAAGATGTTCACTTCAGAAGGCACAGCAAGTGGAATTGCTTAACTTACACCAGGTCTTCTGTCTTTATGTCCAGAGATCTTGCACCCTGTCATGGCTAAGTGGAAATAGAAAATAGTTAGGCTTTGTGGTTTCTTAGAAACATCATCCAGAAGTGGAGACTCCGGCACATTTTAAGTGTCTGGGAGACTCCGCAATAATCTCCTTGTTCCTCTTGCATTTCAATCTCCTCCTATTGAAATGAGGTTGACTTTTAGAAAGTAAGTATAGACTATTGAGGTTGTTCTTTACTTCCAAGTGTAGAGGTCACTGTCCCTTATTACAAAGAAGAAAGAAAAAAATATATTTACATGAATAAGATTTTACACTGCTTTCAATATTCTTATACCTGTAACTTTTGACCTGGAAAATTTCTCTAAAGGAAGATTTCAAACTACAGCATTCGACATGGAAAAATTTGAAGATAGTCTTCTAAGAGTTATAAAGTAGAATTTGTAATGCTTGATTGGTAGGAAGGGTAGTGTGTTTATAGTTTTAAGGTAGAGCCCTGCACAGCTACTTTGTGCTTTTTCTCACTGAACACAATTTTAAAGCTCTTCCTTCCTCTGTTCCCCTCCATAGTACTTGCCACAGATAGATAAGTATGAATAATGACAACCAAAAATCTAGCCCTCGCTAGTTTTTCTCAGTGGACAGAACATTGGCCTACAGACTAAAGAGTCCCAGGTTTGATTCCAGGCAAGGGCACATGCCCAGGTTGTAGGCTCAATCCCCAGTGGGGTGCTTGCAGGATGCAGCTGATTGATGTTTCTACCTCTCTCTCTCCTCCCTTCCTCTCTGAAGTCAATAAAAATATATTAAAAATAAAAAATAAATCTACATTTTCATTAATGAAAAAGTAAGGTCTCTGGAGGAAAATTACAAGGATTAATTATATTATAGGAGTTGATATCTTTCTTCATTTTCCTTTCCAGCAATTTTGCAAATCCACTTTTCCACATTTTTTAAGAAATATAAGAACTCCCAAGTTCCACAGTCAGAAAATCCTGACAGTCTCTGATAGCTGAATAATGGATGAAGCTGCACTGTTTACTTAGCTGGGGGAGGGAGGAAAAGGATGATAGACAGTTTCAGATAAAGAGCCAGAGTCTCACACCCTCTTGTGCTAGACCATGGTGAGAAGAGTATCCTGGCCTCTCTTCTTTTTCTGTCCATGTACAAAATGTATAAGGGAACAACAGTTTAGAGTGAAGTTTATTATAGTTTCATGCTTATACTTGGATTCTATGTCATGTGAGTGTTTCTTTTAGTTAGAGGCTAAGACTTGGAGCACAGATGGTTAAGCATTTCTGGCCCACCAGTCTCCCATCCCTTACTGTACCATCACTTGAAAGAATCTTCCTAACAGATAATGTCACACATACTCATTGATTAAAAAACTGATTAAAATATTAAACTATAAAAGTTTGAAGTTTTCTTCTCAATAAAATTCACTATCTCATTGCTGATTAATTCACATTCCTGTGTTCCTCTACAGGGCCAAGGATACCAAATCAGTGTAGATGAAGGCTGTCAAGGTGTTTGTCTTCTGAGAGGTTTTCATGAAAAGCTCCCACAATGCCTGTCACAAATACCTAAAATTCCACCATTAAAGATTCACTCTTTTGGTTCTGGAAGCATTTTAATCCCTGGGGGCCCTATTAAAATGCAAAACTCTGAAAGAATAACAGCATTAAATGCTATTTTTAACTGACAGCAAGAAGGTTCTTGGGAATTGGACACAGGATTGAGCCTATGGAATGAGGACAGGAAATCAGGACATAAGGAGAGGTAAGGTAAGATGGTAGCCAGGATAAAATTTACTTCACAATTTTTCAGGGGCAAGGCAGCCCAATTTCTGGTATTCCCTACACTAAGGGAATTTCATTCAAGGTGGGCTAACAAGCTATTTATTTTCTGTTGTGCTAAAGGACAAAATAAGTATTGACACATATTTATTCAGAATTCTGACTTTAAATATACTCAATCAAGCAGTTGCCCCTAGACTTTCTCCTTCAATGCTTTGAAGTAGTCAATTGGACTTGTCAATAAGGGCTTTAAGTTATGACTTATGCTCATGTTCAGCCATTCCTCCTGGGAAAATACTAAAATCAATTCTACCATGGTGGAGTTGACCAGATATATAGAATATTTCTCTATTTTTGGAGACGGGAATACAGGAACTTCCCTTTTTCATTTGCTTTTACAATTGTGCACTTTACGCAGAGCAGGATTTGACTTAAACATGTAAGTGATTTAAACTAACAAGGACTCTGAAAGATGGACATGGTGGATGGTGCGAACAAGTAGGCTAAAAAGCCATCTCAGATGGTGATTAAAGAAAATGGAATTTATTTAAGGGAAGGGGATGCAAGATGGGATATCCAAAGGGAAGGGCTACACAGCACCGAGCCAAGGGGACATTGGGTCCGTGTTAGCAGCACCCAGGAGCTGGAGTTTTATCCTCATATGCAATCACTGGTGGGAAACTTGTCTTCAGTAGATTAGGGGGCTGAGCTGGTGGGCTTGGAATGGGTATGGAATGCTGTTTGTGATCAGGTGTCTTCAGGACAATTTCCATTTCTTATATGGTCTGACTCCTGGTGTCCAGCAAGTTTTTCCTGGTCTTTTGTTTTCCTGTGGCAGAAAGCTTACAAATGGTCATTAAGGATTGTATTGCCCTATTGGCCTAACAGACTATAGAAGAGAAGAACTTGAAACCTTCTGAATATGCCTTTCTCAATTTCAGAAAAATATGTCTCCATCCAACAAGTTGCTGACTTGTATCAGTAGTAAATGGTCCTGGAATCTTCAGAGATGATTTCTTTATTGAAACAGTAATCTAAACTCTATAAGTTTTTAAAATGCTAGAAAAGACTAAAGTTCTCTGTTATTTTCATGTAGTAGTTGGTGTGTGTGCTTGTGTGTGTGTATACGTGCATTTACTAATATAGATGCACAGTGGGGGGAAATGCAGTGGGACATTAATTTTTTTTTCAGAACAATAACAAACTACTTGAAGGTGTTATACCTCTGGGTAAAGAGCATAGACTGAAGTAATAAGTTTTTATACTTTTCTCATGTACCTGAAATAAAAGCTGATAGAGGCGATTTTTGTGTGTGTTTTGTTATTGTTGTTGTTGTCATTTTTATAGTAAGTAGACAGAACTATTTGACTTGAACCCAGACACAACACAAAGAATTTCAAAATGCAGTCAAGATCTGCTCAGTGAAGAGTGACTTGTCAAGTTCTTGCTGGTGGAAATCATGTTCTTTTACAGAGTTGAAAAGAAAGCATTCTGGGGGACTCATGCATGGGAGGTTATGGTTTTGTGGTAAGATTCATTGCAGAAACAAAATTAAAGGACTGCTCCTGCTTTCCCAGTGTCCCGCTTCCATTTATCCTACCACGTAAGAAGTCCAATCTTGTCTTTCTCAACCCTAGTACAAAAGCCAAGGTGCACAAGTTCTGTGCCATTGGTTCATTCCAGTTTAACCTGTCCCCATATGGCTAGCTTGGTCTGTTCCTGGTTGCACTCAGGCTGGTGCTGTGCCCAGGCTCATACTTGGTCCAAGTGGTGGCTAGGGCCACATGATTGCTATAAAATGTGTAAATGAATGGGGCAAGCATTTGCTACAGAGAGAAAGAGAAAGAACTGCTTCTTTGTTGGGCTGATTATATTATTTCTGGCTTAGGACAAACTAGGCACTTCTTCAAACTCTCCAATCAATTTCCTAGTTTTCTCGGGCTTCTGATAGGCCCACACCCTAACTAATCTATTTCCTAAATATTCTGGGGTGCTGTGTCCCTTCTCCAATCCAATCCTTTTCCTGGGGTAGACAAATAGGTCTCTATATTTTCCATCTTGACTTTACTTGGCACACACTCAGCAGATTTCGTTTGCTGTTTTTATTCCTCTCCCGCTATGCCAATATAAGAAGTTTGTGTCCTGAGGGCAGAGGATGCCCTGGAGAGTGTGTGAACCTGTAACTTTCTGGTGAAGTAGGCTTTCTATTTTATTAGACTTAATAATTCCAATTTCTTTTGCTTCCTTCTTTTATTAATATTTAGCTATCTACACTAACAAAGTCAGCAAGGAGCTTCTAATCAAAGAAGAAAAAAATGGTCTAGAAAATAAATCCCTTGAGTAAGCCTCAAGAAAATTATAGATTTTTAATTTAAATCTTGCCTCAGATATTGTCTTCACTCTAAGTGAATAACTTGCAGTAGTAACTAGTTACAGATTAATATTATATTATTAATTTTTTATTATTTTAACAAAGAGGTATATTTCTGTAGAGAAAGTCTAGATCAAGTAAGGTGCCCTTGCACACTCATCTCTATTATCTGAGTCTGATGGAAGATTCTCCACTGACCTGAACTATACTATCACAGGTGCTACTCACACATAATGTACTCCATTTATGACACTACAGAAGAACAAAACACAAAAAATAAGAAGCATCTGAGGAAATTCAGGATTATCTTAGGCTGATACAAAGGTTTGGAAGCCCACACACTACCAGAAGAAAAACAGGAAATCAATGTGTTTCTTACCATTGTTAAGTAGCCTTTATATGTGTGAAAAACAGCAAGCTAATTTTCCTCTGAGCACTCACTGCAAAGGCCTTACTCGCCTCTCTCTTCTCTCCTGAGTAAGAAGTAGAGCAAGGGCCCATAGGAGTTCCTTGGAGTTGCCTTCAATAGCCACTTCTGAAAGACAGAAATAATGATGGATCTAGTGTCTGGAGACTGTCAATATCTTTATTGTAGATATGGAGGTACATGCACATATATGCTGTGTTTTATGATTCTTAAAAAGGCAATTTTTTCTTACCTGGTTTGACTCAGTAGATAGAGTGTTGGCCTGCAATCAATGAGTTCAAAGGCAAGATACAAAAAACACACAAACAGAGCAGCAACTGAAAAAAAAAAAACTTTTTTTTTTAAGGTAAAAAAGGGTGGTGTCTTCTGCTTCAAATTTTCTTCCATTTTGTGTTACTTGGAATGATGGGTCCCAGGTGCCTGGAAGGCAGTATTATCTGGATGCAAATTATAGATTTTAAGAAGATTCATCTTATGGAGACAACCCAGTGTCTATCAATGATAAGGAAGATGTGGTGCATATAGACAATGAAATGTTAATTGGTCCATCCATGCTGTTGCAAGGGGTAAAATCTCCTTCTTTTTTAAAAATATCTTTTTATTGGTTTCAGAAAGGAAAGGGTAGGTAGAGATAGAAACATCAATGATGAGAGAGAATCATGGATTGATTGCTTCCTGCATGCCGCACATTGGGAATCAAACCCACAACACAATCATGTCCCCTGTCTGGGAATCAAACCATGACTTCCTGCTTTGCTTCATAGGTCAACACCCAACCACTGAGCAACACAAGATGGGCTAAAATGTTCTTCTTTTTATGGCTGAGTAGTATTCCTTTGTATAATTGTACCACAGCTTTTTTATGCTAAGTGAATTAAGCCAGTCAGAGAAAGACAAGTACCATATGATTTCACTCACACGTGGAATCTAATGAACATAATGAACTAATAAGCAAAATAGAGACACACTCATAGATAGCAGGTGGACAGCTGATGTGGGGGGGATCATTTGGCGGGGGTGGATATATTAAGCAAATAAGAGAAAAACACTCATGGACATGGACAATAGTGTGGTGATAGAAATCAATTAGGGTTTAGGGTCATGTTAGAAACTGGTTGGAGGAGGTGAGATAAGGGTAGTAAATCATTTATTCAACCCCAACTGGTGTTGCTAAGTGGTTAGAGTGTCAGCCCATCCACAGAAGAGTCTCAAGTTTTATTCTTGGAAGCCATACCTGGGTTGCAGGTTCAATCCCCCAATCTCAGGAGGCAACTGATTAAATATGTCTCTCTCCCATTAATATTTCTCTTTCTCTCCTCCTCCCTTCCACTCTTTCTAAAAGCAATGGAAAATAAATATCCTCAGATAAAGATTAATAAAAAAATGTATAAATCACTTCTTCAGAACAGTTTTGAGGTTTGTTCCAGTGCCCCTCTGCCTGGTTCATGGGAAAGTATCCAGGGGGTTGTTCTACCTTAGGCCCCAGAAACTGAAACATGACTGAGATGAAAAGGATATCTTTAACTTTATAGAAATCCATATGTTGTACCCTTAGTCAAGGTGCAGTCATTGCTTCTGGCTGCCTCAGGAAGTTAATGGTTGTGGCTCAAAGATTAGTCTGTGAAGAAACTGGGGTTACATATTAAGTCAAAATCATACATTAAATCAAGATCCTCATTTTCAGAATCAGTGCTCTTTCTTATTTCTCTGCCTCTTTTAAATGAGTAACTATCATAAGGCAAGAAACAAAAAGAAATATTAAACTTGATCTGTATCATCAAAGGGCTTCCTAGCTGATTTGAGAATGCAAGACATCACATGGCTGTGAGTTACCAGCAGTGAGTCACAGCATAGTACGCATTATAGCATTGTGGTGCTATGTCAGAAACAATGAGCTTATGCTTTCTGTCTCAGAAAGCTCAGATCCTAGATTACCAAGACCAGACAAAATTGAAAGCAGTGTTCTAGAAATTTGGGCCACACACTGGGTTCTTCTGCTATTATTATTGCCATCAAAAACTGACATTTTCAAAACAATATCGCAATTCATCACAAAGTCAAAACTAGAATCACTATATGATTCAGCAATCCCACTTCTTGGTATATATCCAAAAGATTTGTTAGTAGGGTCTTGAAGAGATATTTTCACACTCATGTTCACTATAGCAGAGATAGAGGCAGCTCAAGTGTCCAACTGAAGGATGAATAGCACAATATATATATATATATATATATATATATATATATATATATATATATATATATATATATATAATGGAATGACATTTACTCTTAAAAAAACAAAAAGAAAATTCTGACCCCAGTTGCAACATGAAATGAACCTGGAGAACTTTATACTGAGTATAAGAAACCAGTCACAAAAGAATAAATACTGTTTGATTCCACTAATATAAGATACCTACAGTAGTCAATTTAATAGAGAAAAAAGGTAGAATGATGGTTGCTAGTGACTAGGGGTAGTTAGTGTTTAATGGGGACAAAGTTTCAGTTTTGTAGAATAAAAAGAGTACCAGCATAGATAATAAGGAAATTTGCACAACAATGTGAATGTACTTAATACCATTAAATTAATAGCCTTAAGATAGTAATTTTATATTATGTGTCTCCTATATAATAAAGATGTAATATGCAAATTTACTATCACTCCAACACACAAGATGGCCACCCCCATCTGATCAAAGATGGCCATCCCCATTGGACACAAGATGGCCATCACAAGATGGCCAGCAGGGGAGGGCAGTTGTGGGTGATCAGGCCAGCAGGGAGGGGGGACCAGGCCAGAATGGGAGGGCAGTTGGGGGTAACCAGCCCAGCAGAGGAGGGCAGTTAGTGGGGACAAGGCCTGCAGGGAAAGGCAGTTGGGGGTGACCAAGCCAACTGGGAGGACAGTTAGTGGTGACCAGGCCTGCAGGGGAGGGAAGTTAGGGGTGACCAGGCCTGCAGGGAAGGACAGTTAAGGGCAAACCAGGCTTGCAGGGGAGGGCAATTAGGGGTAACTGGGATAGCAGGAGAGGACAGTTAGGGGAAATCAGGCTAGCAGGGGAGCAGTTAGGCATTAATCAAGCTGGCAAGGGAGTGATCAGCCTGGTAGGCAGAAGCAGTTAGGGGCAATCAGGGAGGCAGGCAAGTGAGCAGTTGGGAGCCAGCAGTCCTGGATTGTGAGAGAGATGTCCGACGGCCCGGTTAGGCCTGATCCCACCGAACCTAAACGGGCAGTCATATATCCCTCAAGGGGTCCCAGATTGGAGAGGGTGCAGGCTGGGCTGAGGGACACACTCCCCATCCCCCCATGCATGAATTTTGTGTACTGGGCCTCTAGTTTTATCATAATTTACACAACAATAAACAAATTTTTAAAATATTTTAAAAATTAACATTTTGTGAATGAGCATACTGAGTTGGGTTTTCATTGGTAAAACTAGTGACTTTTAAATAGCCTGACAAATATTAGAAATTCTCATTTATTGGTGAAATTCAGGGTATTCAGAGTATGTGGATTCACTAAAAACTGTTTAGTAGCATCTCGTTCTTGCATGAAGTGTGAAGAGACTAGCAGGTGTCACTGTACAGTTGCACCTAAGGGACACGTGGGATCTGGCCCTGCTCAGTGCAAGGCTTTCTTTGACAGATTCTTTGTGGTTGGAAGCTCGAAAATCCCAGAGGTGCGTTTTCACTGAGTTGTAGAACAGGTTTATGAACTGTTCTATATTTGGGATAAACATTAGACTAATATATATGTATCTGTATAGAAACAGTTCAATTCTGACCTGATAGCAAGTGTCTGAGGAGTAGTCATCCTTCACCACCCACTATGTTTAGGCCTCTTAACAAAAGTACACTAAAACCTATGCAGAGGGCACATCTGCTGTAATACTAATGGCATGTCAGCTTCAAGGCCCCTCACCTTTATGGGCCTCTTCTCAGGTTTTGAATATAATTTGCTAGTCATACTCTTGTAGTTTTTATCTTAAAAGCACCACCAAATCAAATATACCCCAAGCCCAATAATACTTGGCCAGGCCTATGTCTTGAGAATAATCAGTTGGCTTAGTTCTATTCCAATTCAAGTTAACAGAGATAGCAATCTGGTGCTGTCTCTTCTTCTCTCCTCCTTCTTTGGACTCCAAGGGCCATTTATCTTTCCAAAACTTATGAGGAGATAAGGGGAAAAGTGTGACCTAAGTTCCAGGCAAAATCTTCTGTGTCAGGTTTGTGGAACTAGATGGGCCCTCTAGGAATAGTGAAGATGTGGCTAGGAAAAAAGAGAAAGGACCCAAAAGAGGAGCATTGGAGAACAATGAAAGCCCTTGGCACAGAGACAGGGAGCATGGACTCAAAAGAAAAACTTTAGGCATGGAAACTGCAGTCAGCTGTGAACAGCTGACATAGGGGTCTAAGGGAACCCTGACTGTGATTAAAACAAATTTAATCAGTGAAAAGTTGCCCTGTGAGCTAGATATGGTAGTACCACTGTCACCTGTAGCTAGTTAAATGGTAAGAATGCTGCAGAGCAGCATCGCTGGGCAGGGTAAAGATATCAGATCACTAGCAGAAAGGCAGGCTTTGGAATAGGCTCCGACTCCAAATCCCTGTTCCATTGTTTAGTCTCGTGCTGTCTAGCAAATCAGTCAGCATTTTAGAGTTTCAATTCCCTCTTCTGAAAGCGGAAAAAATATAATTACTTTTAAGAATTGTTTTATGTCTTAAGTGGAAACAAAACATGTGAGCTGCCTACATAAAGCTGCTACTGGATAAAATGGGTAATTACTACCCGGGTGGCCTGGAATGCTCCACTTTCTGGGAACTGCACCACAGATACTGGTTAGGGTGGGATCATGATGGCAAAAAATTTGCTTTTCTTTCCACAGTTGAGTCATGCAACCTTTCCATTAGGAGTTATTTCACTGTGTCACAAACCCAGAAATTTGTTATGGTCCTGAAAAAACAAACAAACTGCATAATGTACTTTTAGGTGAAAAGTAGATCTCTAAGTTTCTATTATTAAATTGCCGTCCTTAGAGTTTGGGACAACCGTGTGCTTTCTTTTCATTATCTATTATGTGTGTCCCAGCTTTTATAAGCCAGGACCTGCCCAATCCTCCTGACTATCATCACTGAAACCTTATTTTTAAGAAAGTGTTTATTTTAGGCTAGAACTTCCTCCTGCACTACCCCTTTACTATTCCGTGTGTATGCTTGGCCACCTGAGATTCCACACACAGTTGTCTGGAGCCAGGTCATGATCACTTAAAATCAGGAAGCAACAATTCAGAAAGGACCTCTAAGGATACTGGCAAAAGTTCCCTAGTCCTAAAACCAATATATTTCCTGTACTTACTTTCCTTCCAAAAATATAAAAATGGGAACATAGATTGTGGGGTTACACTGGCCTGGTTTCAATCCCAGCTGCACTATTTAAAGCCATGTGATTTTGGTCAAACCACTTAAACTATCTGAGCCCCATTCACCTTATTCGTAAAATGAAAAGAATGGGTTCTGGTAGGGATTAAATAATCCACAATATACGTAAGAAATACTAGTTATCTAGTAGTACCATATCAATGCTTGATTTTATTATCAAGAATGTTCTATACTCATCCACAATGGGTGCCTGACTTCTCAGTTCCTTTTAATACTACCCTCACAAGCAAATCACCACTGGATAGAATTGTGGAACTGCAGTGAATAGGGGGTGGGTTAGGAACAACCAGTAAACCATGCACTGTGATTAGGCAAAAGGAAGGAGAGAACTTGCATAGTGAGGAGGGAGTAAGAGCACAGGCAGGATGATGAGAGAAGCAGATGGTGCCTATTTCACCCTTTTATCTAAACTAGAGGCCCAGTGCACAAATCCATGCACCAGTGGGGTCCCTCAGCCTGGCCTGCAGGATCAGGCCAAAACTGGCTCTCTGACATCCCCTGAGGGGTCTTGGATTACAAGAAGGCTCAGGTCAGGCCAAGGGACCTCACCAGTACACAATCAGGGCCAGGGATGGATGCAGGAGGTTGGCCAGCTGGAGAAAGGTTGCAGGAGGGCCCCAGGGTATGTCCAGCCCATCTCACTCAGTCCCAATCAGCCAGAACCAGCAGCAAGCTAACCTACTCATCAGAGCATCTGCTCCCTGGTGGACAGTGCATGTCATAGCAAGCTGTTGAGTGTCCTTAGCATATCATTAGCATATTACACTTTGATTGGTTGAACAGATGACCAAACAACCCAACACTTAGCATATTCGGCTTTTATTATATATCCTTGGTTAAGTCACTCTGCAGCCACACTGTTCATCAAATTCTACTGGCACAGCATGGGAATAATTATCAAGTATTTCAATTGTTGCTTGACAATAGCTTCACAACTAGAAAAGCTGTCTTCATAACACAATACATGTAAAAAGAACCATTTTCTATTTTTCTCCTCTGCAAAACTGTATTGTGTGCTATTTAACAACTTCAGGCCGTGCAGCAGTGTTGATCTCTGACAGGGCTGCCTTCCCTGGAGCAGCACAGTTAGGTTCCTTTTCTCCATTTAGTACCCAAATCCCCATTCCAAACTCCAGTAAAAAGCCTCTACGGATCAGAGGCAGCAACAAAATATAGATCCACTGGTTCACTTTTCATATATCTTTAATTTCAAGGCTGGCTATCCTCTTTTCTCTCTGGTACTTCTCTGAAATAATTTGAAAACATATTCCTTTGCCTTTGCCTTTCCCAGGGTCCGACCTCTGCCAACATCTGTGGAGAACATTAATATTGAGGAGAAAGGGGATGTGTCTCACTTTTCCTCTCTTGCCTTTTTCTTTCTTTCTGTTTAGGCCAGAGAGAAATTGCAAGAGAGCAGAGATGTTCTTTTTTTTCTACTTCACCCATTGAATATTCATCAGGTGATGGATTCTACCTCAACAATCAGCCAAGGGAATAAAAATAGTTTGCAGCCAGCTCTCTTCCACAGATAGAGCTCCCAACCATGGTAAGGTAGAGTTTCTCCTACAAGCAGCTGTGATTTCCCCAGATATAGCCCTGTGCTCAGAGCAGATGCCTGTCAAATCACCCCCAGTAAGTGGCAAGAGTGATCTCACTTCCCTTCCCTAAAGGTAACTGTCCCCATTATTCTCATTACTGAGCTGAGTGAACCTTGGGTGCATAATAGAACTTTCTTTAAAATATTCATCATCTGACAGCTGATATTTTCAGCCATATTTTTTTAAACTACATTGGAAGAGGAAGGCTGAGCAGCAGTATTCAATTAACTTAGTATTTTGTTTGCCCTCTGAAACTACTTTTCAAGTCCAATTCATTAAAAATTCATGGTACTGTGTAACATGTGACTCTTCTGTGAGCTTTCTGAGCAGGACAAATGTGGCTGCTAAGGCACTAGCTGGCCCCTGCATGCACAATAGAATCTGGAGGTCCTGGTACTTCTCCTGCCAGGAATAAATGGAAACTCTTGCCACTGTTCCCTGTCTACCTAAATGCATCATTTTGTGCAAGAGCATAATGATTATTGCTTGTCTCATTTTTTATTCTTATAAGTATATTTCCAGTAGGACATGATCTCTCACATCTAGGGGAAATAGTGAACAACATAGACTAATGAACAAGAACAGACCCAGAGATAAGAAGCCATGGGTCAGACTGTTGGACCTCAAAGGGGGGGGGGGGGGTAATAAGAGGGAGAGATCAACCAAAGGACTTATGTGCATACATATGAGCCCAACCAGTGATCAAGGACAATAGGGAAGTGGGGGCATGAGTGGAGGGGGGTGGAGGGATTGGAATGGGGGGTTGAGGACAAACATGTAATACCTTAATCAATAAAGAAATAAAAAAAAATACATACAGAGTTACAGTGCAAAGATTGGGAACAGCACAGAGAACATGCACTAAGCAGTTTGTGACACAACACTGATGCTAAATAGGCCTCCCCATAATGGCAGAAGTAATACTCAGTGGCTTCTAGACCACACACATTACATTGGGTCGCCATTGGCTGCCAACTTGTCTGCCTTCCTAAAAAAGTGCAAGCTCCTTAAGTCCAGGGCATGTATCTTGTTGACTTCTAGTCTCAGTGTTCAACATTGTCTGGTACATGAAAGGGACTCAATGAAATTCTTATGAGGTAATTATAATTGCATGTAATTATTATTATTCTCTTATAACTATTCATTAATTCATAGAATAATTATAGTTACTAAAATATACAATATAATTATTCATTATTAATCCATTATTATAACTTTTGAATAGATAAGAATTATAAAGAAAGTACAAACTAGTCATTACTAATGTCATTAATAACTTAAAAAAATATTTTAATAGGAAACTGACTAAACTAAGTTGCTATTCTAATTACTATTGCTGCCAGGTCCTAGGCAAGCAGAAATTTCACTTCAGAAGAGAACAACTGAAAACAAAAATTGGCTCTTTGGACATGGTCTAAAAATGAGCTTGATAATTGCATCCTAGTTGCTAATGGACATTTGCCCATAGTGCCTAAACCATCCCATAATTTGAAAGTTTTCAGTTAGTAATTTTTCAGTTTGCTGAGGTTTGGTTTTGCCTCTGCACTCAAACATTCAGAATCTTGTTTAATCTGATCCAAGCCGTTCTGGTTTAGAAACCATCCTTGAAATTCAGATAGCCTGGGTTTTTATGCAATGTTTCCAGTATTTCTGCTTTCAAAACAAGTTGGTAGACTTCATAAGCCCTACTGTGGTTTTGTAGAACTTTCCAAGTTCACCCTGGAAGTTTTGGGTTTCTTCAAAGAATTGTGAGATACAACCAAGAAAAACAAGAATAATACTATTTTACATTTGTCTAACATTTATGGTCTACCTTAGCTAATGTTTACTCAGCACATTGTGCTTCACACATAATATCTGTTGCATCCTCCAAACAATTCTGTGTAAAAAGGATTTTCTTTCATCGAGAATCCTTTATACAAGGATATAAGTGCCAAGCACAGGTTCTTGGTGTGTGTTTAGGACAACTTTTATTGTTACCAGAGGTTTTATTGTTACCAGAGGCTTTTATCATCAGTACATGGTTGGTTCTGACTGCAACACCTTCTTCAGACTGCATAGGAAACTCAGGATACAGACATCATCAAGAGAAATATAGGTGGGCTTAGGAGGTAGAGCGGATAACTTTTATTGAGAAAATCTTAATAGCTCAACATAAAACTAGGGGTATGAATTGATTATTACATGTTACAGACCCAAATCACAGATCTGCCCCAACATCAAAAAAGTATCTTTCTACTGATTATAGAGTGATCAATTAAAAATAATAATTTTTGTTGCTATATAACATGTTATCTTATTCAATCATCTGTGAAGGGTGAGGTGGAGCAGGTAATGTGAGTAGAACAGGATCAGGAAGGCGACTTTCCCAGGCTCATATGAGAACTCCAGCTTTGACTTCTGGATCTATGCTTCTTCCACATATCCTTTATATTCTATCTTATATAATAAAAGGGCAATAAGCAAATAGACCAAACAGCAGAACAACCTAACAACCAATCAAAGCTTAATATGCTAATGATATGCTAAGGTCTGCTCAACTGTTCACTATGACATTCACTGACTACCAGGGGGCAGATGCTGTGACTGGTAGGTCAGCTTACTGCTGGGATCTGGCAGATCTCCACTGAGCTAAATGGGCCAGACACACCCTGGAGCCCTCCCGCAGTCCCTCCCTGGCCTGATAGTGCACTGGTGGGGGCCCTTAGCCTGGCTTATGCTCTCTTGCAATCTGGTATCCCTTGGGGAGTGTCAGAGAGCCAGTTTCAGCCCTATCCCACAGGCCTCTCCCCTTATCACTAAAATAAGTAGCTTAGGACAACGAGAAGCAAGGAGAAAACCAGAAGGAGGCGCGGACGAGCTGTAAAAGCCCAAGGTACGGAGACATGCGGCGCGCCAAGAGGACAGAGCCAGAGAGCAGGGAGGCCGAGTGCCTGGCTGGTATTCCCTAGCAGGAAGGAGCTAAAACTCTGTGTTGGGCCCCAGTTCTGACTGCTCTGAACCCCAGTTCAAGGCCAGATCCCGGGGACCCAGGCTCATCCATAGGGAGCTGGGCTGTAACGCGGAACCCCAGGGAAGTGGCGAAAGGAGGTCCCCTTGGCTAGCACATTGCGCACAGAGAAGGGACGGTTGGCTGTGCCGTGAGATTGCCATGGCCGGAAGGAGACTGGGGCTCCAGACTGCTCTGAACGCCACCTCCAACTCCACTTCCAACTGAACTGAACCCCAATACCAGGCTCATTGGGGGAGAGCATAGACTGTTTGGCAGCAGGCGAAAATCGAGGGCACCTATCTCTCAGAGGTGCTTTGCAGCGAGTACTGAAGGACCCTGAGACACAGGAGCCGCATAGGGCAGGGCTGACGGAAGCCAAGGCTGTAGGCTCCACCCTGAAATCCCGTCCCATCTGTAACTGCGAAATGGGACAACGAAATAGATCACAAACGAAAGAAATGGAGGACAAAAAGCGACTGGATATAGAGTTCAAATCTATACTTATAAGGTTTTTCAAGAATTTCCTAGAAAAGATGGATAAGACCTATGAGGATATGAAAAGAGATCAACTAGAATTAATAAGGAGTCAACAAGAAATGATAAGGGATCAACAAGAAATAAATAATACATTGTCTGAAATAAAAAATATTATACAGAGTCCTAAAAACAGAATGGAAGATCACAAGAATCAAGTCAAAGATTTGGAACATAAAGAACCAGAAGACACTCCTCCACAGAAGCTAGAAGGGAAGAGTATCAAGAAAATTGAAGATAATGTAAGAAACCTCTGGGACAACTTTAAGCGAACCAACTTCAAGCGACCCCCCAGAATTATGGGGGTCCCAGAAGATGAGAGAGAGCAAGATATCGAAAACATAGTGACAGAAAACTTCCCCCACCTGGTGAAAGAATTAGACTTACAAATCCAGGAAGCGCACAGAACTCCAAACAAAAGGAATCCAAAGAGGACCACACCAAGACACATCATAATTAAAATTCCAAGAGCAAAAGACAAAGAGAGAATATTAAAAGCAGCAAGAGCAAAGAAGGTAGTTACCTATAAAGGAGCACCTATACGATTGTCAGCTGACTTCTCAACAGAAACCATGCAGGCCAGACGGGAATGGCAAGAAATATTCAAGGTGATGAATAGTAAGAACCTACAGCCAAAGATAATCTATCCAGCAAAGCTATCACTCAGAATCGAAGGTCAGATAAAGAGCTTCACTAATAAAAAAAAAGCTAAAGGAGTTCATCAACACCAAACCAGAATTATATGAATTGCTGAAGGGGGTTCTTTCAGAAGAGAAAGTAAATAAAGATAAAAATTATGAACAACAAATACGTAACTATCAACAAGTGAATCTAAAAACCAAGGAAATTAAAAAAATCTGATGAACAATATTAACTGTTGAATATAATAGAATCAGAGGTATGGAAGGGGAGTGAACTGACGAGTCTTGGGGAAAAGGGGAGAGGGGGATGTGGGAAGAGACTGAACATAAACTGTGCACCTATGGATGAGGACAATGGGGAGTGGGGAAAGGGCAGAGGGTAGGGTGGGAACCTGGTGGAGGAGAGCAATGGTGGGGGAGGGGGAGGAACATTTGTAATAATATGAACAATAAAAACTTATTTAAAAAAATATATCAATAAAATATATTTTAAAAAATAAATAAATAAATAAATAAATAAATAAATATAAATAAAATAAGTAGCTTAGGTTTAAGTCACCTTGGGGTGTGGGTGTGTGTGTGTGTGGTAGCTTAGATTTAAATCACCATGTAATTTCAGTAATATTTTATCTGCTCCTGCAGTGGAACAAGCTCAGTAATGGTGATAATAGGCCTATACCCTCAAACTAAATAATGAATAACAACTTATATTGACAAAATTAATCTATATAATGAAGAGCCAGGGCCATAACAAACATTATGACTATTATGACTGTTATGACCGAAGGCTCTACCAGAATGGAAGTCAGTGCTTGGTTGCCGTGGCGACCCAGCACTGTCTGGGACCACTGCTGGAGCCCCAACCCAGCACTGACTGCCTAGGGACCTGGGGATCAGGCCTGAAGAGAGGTGGGCTTAGGAGGTAGAGCAAAGAGAAAGAGAAAGACTGATCCATAGTTTCTGTGGCAGCCATTCATCAGAACTTGCCTATCTCCCAGCCTGGCCAACAGCCTCAGAGGCTGCTAATCAGCCCTGCCTTTCTGATTAGGCCCCATTGATAGGCCCAGAGATGCTGACTGGCATAGAAACTGACCAATCAGAACCAAATCTGAGTCAACTGTGAAGAGCCAATAGCTGCCTAGGATGTGGAGCTTTTGACACTGACTGGCATAGAAACTGATCAATCAGAACCAATCAGAAAGTGACCAACCAGAAACTGGCTGGCAGAGGAAGGCAGTTGGGGGTGCTCAAGCAGGCAGAGGCAGTTAGAGGTGATCAGACCAGCAGGGGAGAGCAATTAGGGGAGAGATCAGGCCAGCGGGGAGGACAGTTTGGGGTGAGATCAGTGGCAAGGGAAGGCATTTAGGGGCGATTAGGTAGGCAGGCAGAGGCAGTTAGGGGCTATCAGGCAGGCAGGCAGAGGAGTTAAGGGCAATTAGGCAGGCAGGAATGTGAGTGGTTAGGAGCCAGCAGTCCCAGATTGTGAGAGGGGTGTCCGACCACCAGTTTAGGGCCGATCCCACTGGGTAATTGGACATCCCCTAAGGGGTTCCCAATTAGAGTGGGTGCAAGCTGGTTGAGGGAAAACCTCCCCTCCATGCATGAATTTTGTGAACTGGGCCTCTACTAAGTTAATAAATTAATTAAATAAATTAATGAGAATTGGAAGAGCTGGTATATTTCAGAACTCAGATAATCTAACCTTTTATTTGAGAGGCATGAGAGTGTAGTAGTTAGTCATAGTCCCTGTATCCAGATTGTATGGATTTAATTCTTTTATCTACTCACTGGTTCACATGGATGTGTTACTTAAACTCTTCATTTCTCTGTTTTCTCACCTCTGAAAAGGGATACTAATGTTACCCACTTTGTATAAGTATGGTATTATTGAATTAACATATGAAAAGTCCTAGAATAGTCCTCAGCACAAACTAAACATAATGTAAGCTTTTATTATGATCATTAACAACATTGATTATCTAAGTGAGTAATTGTCCTCTCATTTTAGTCAGGAATATGATTATCTCTGTCATTTATGTGTCCATATTTTATATCTTCAGTGAAAATATACATTCTCCAAGGCCAAAGGTGTTTTTTTATTCATTGGTCCCCCAAAATGCCTAACAGAATGGGAGATATATAGTAGGTAATCAGTAATAATCATTGAAGTGTTAAACCAGTTTTAAAATCCCCAATAATCTCTGTTGCTTAGAGACATCAAGTCTTTTAGCCAAACAGACAAGACTTGTGAGGCCTAATGCTTCTTGCCCTACTTCTGCCCCAGCTGGTTCACTCACCTCATCCCAACCATGAGGGCAGTTCCCATCTTGCTGCTTTGATTATTTTTCTTCCTACATGAGTACCCTTCCTCCTGGGCTTCTATTGTTTTGTTTTGTAGTTTCTTTGTCTGGCTTCGATATCGGGGTGATGCTGGTCTTATAAAATGAATTAGAAAGTGTTCTCTCCTCTTCATATTTTACAAAAGTTTGAAAAGAATTGGTATTAATTATTTTTACAATGTTTGGTAGAACTCACTGGTGCAGGGATTTCATCAGAGTTTTCTTTGATAGGAGATTTTTTTAATAACAGATTTAATCTTCTTACTAGTTACAGGTATAATCATATTTTTCTACTTCTTTGTGATTTAGTCTTGGTAGCTTTAATGTTTTAGAAGCTTGTCACATTTCTTCAATCTTTTCTTTCTGTACCTTGGACTCATGGATTGGTAGAATCAACATCATCAAAATGTCCATATTTCCTAAAGCAATCTATAGATTCAATGCACTCCCCATTAAAATACCAACGACATATTTCACTGACCTAGAAAGAACTCTCCAAAAGTTCATTTGGAGCAATAAAAGACCCCGAATAGCCACAGCATTCCTGAGAAAGAAGAGTAAAGTAGGAGGGATCTCAATACCAGACTTCAAACTAAATTACAAAGCCACTGTTCTCAAAACAGCCTGGTACTGGCACAAGAACAGACATATAGATCAATGGAATAGAATCAAGAACCCAGATATCAACCCAAATCACTATGCTCAATTAATATTCGACTAAGGAGGCACGAATATACAATGGAGTCAAGACAGTTTCTTCAATAAATGGTGTTGGGAAAATTGGACAGACACATGCAAAAGAATGAAACTAGATCACCAACTTACACCATTCACAAAAATAAACTCAAAATGGATACAGGACTTAAACATCAGACGGGAAACCATAAAAATACTAGAAGCATCCACAGGCAGCAAAATCTCAGACATATGCCAAAAGAACTTCTTCACCGATACTGCCCCTGGGGCAATGGACTCAATACTTTCTATTGTTTTATATTGAGGTTTACTGATTCTTTCTTGTGCCTGCTCTAATCTTCCTTTGAATCCCTCTAGTGATTATTGCACTATTTAGCTCCAGAATTTCTTTCTGGCTCCTTTTAAGGTTTTCTATCTGTTGATATTTTCATTTTATTCACACATCATTTTCTTGACTGTCACTATATTGTCCTTTATTTCTTTGAACACCTATAAGACAGTTGTTTAAGGTCTTCACCTAGTAGATCTGCCATAAAGTCTTTAAAAGTCAGTTTCTGTTCATTGTATTTTTATTTTCAATGAGCCATACTTTCCTTTTTCTTTGTATGCCTTGTGTGATTTTTTTTCTGTTGAACACTAAACATTTGAATCTAACAATGTGGTAAGTCTAAACATCAGACCCTTCATCTTCCCTATGGTTTGTTGTTTGTCTGTTATTGTTTCAGGGTTTTTATTGCCATAGTCTGTTCTCTGCTGAGGTGTAAATTTAAAATTTCTCAGGTCTTTTCTGAGTCTTTCCCTGGACATTTATGGTCACTTTATAATTTTCTTCATATATGTGGTTGTTTTTTTAATGTTCTCATCTGTAATTCCTGGCTGACAAAAGGGAAAACATCCAAAGATAAATAAATAAATAAATAAATAAATAAATAAATAAATAAATAAATAAAGAGGGGAATGTCACCAGCTCATTAATCTCCTGGAACTAGCTTTAGCAGCCTGAGGAGAAGGATCTTGCAACAATAGGAGGAGGGTCCCATAATAGTAACTGCCGGCCTCTTTGTCTACACCTCTGTAACCAGAAGCAACATTCAGTAATCAGAGCACAGATTCTCAATATTTATAGGACAAGGTCCTTTTTGCATACACTGACTACCACAGGTGGTGTGCAATATGCTTGTTCATAGCAGAGTGCTGTGTGGCGAGCGAGGAGGAATGGATGGTTACTACTGTGCTAAGAACTGAAATTGTTTGAAATTAACCTCAATTTACCAGCCAAGTCTTCCTCCTGAAAGTTTCAATGCTTCAACCAACTCTGAAGATAAATTCTGCCAGTGCAATAGTTATTTATGTAGGAAGACTGATTCCTGAGCTTCCTACTCTACCATCTTCCCAGAATCCTCTCCCATGTGTATTGACTATCTATACTAATAAAAGCATAATATGCTAATTAGACCACATACCCAAATGACCTTCCAGACAAAGGTGATCAGGACTGATCAGGCAGGCAGGCAGAGGGGTTGAGGGTGATTGGGCAGGCAGGCAGGCCAGTGGTTAGGAGCCAGCAGTCCTGCATTGTGAGAGGGTATAGGCCGGGCTAATAGCACCCCCCTCCTCCCACCCCACATGCACCAGGCCTCTAGTATCATTTATAAATTATAAGCTCTGGGAGGGTGAGAAGTCACAGCCATTATCCATCTTGATCACTATTTTGATCCCCAGAATAGCACCTGGTACACAATACATGCTCAATGTATTATCTATTACTGGACAAATAAAATCCAAAAAATAAAAATGCTTGCTAATAATAATAATCATTAATTGCCTCTCACAGTTTCTGTGGGCCAGGATTTCAGAAGCAACCCGTCTGATGGTTTTGTCTCAGGATGTCCCTGGAAATTATGTACAGTATGGATCAGGGTCACAAATAACTAAGACTCCAGTAAGGCTGAAGGATCCACTTCTAATGTGGCTCTTTCTACTGGTTTTTGACTAGGGAGCCTCAGTACTTTTCACATAATTCCAAAGGTTTCATAAACTGTTCTTTCAGCAGAAGGCTGGCTCCCCTGAGATGAATAATCCAAGAGATCATGGCAGAAACTGCAATGCCTTTTATGACCACTAGTATCTAGGATGCTGACTGTTACAGTCAATAGAAAATTGGTTTTGGGAGTCCTCTTTAAATAGTTTATAAGCTCTTTGAAAGATGTAACTGTCATTCCTTCCTAGTAGGATCTGGCACAATGCTTTTTATCTGGTAAGCACTCAGATTTTTTAATGTATTCATAATTAATAAAAAATATATTGGCCAATTAGCATCAATCCTACATAATAAAACTGCAATATGTAAATTGACTGAATAGTGGAATGACCAGTTAATGGGGTGTGGGCTGGGGAGCAGGCAGTGCCACGCCAGCCAAGGAACATGCCAGTGGGCAGAGGGAGAGGATGGCAATGGGGGATCAGGTGCCAGCAACCAGTGGTGGTGTGATAGGGGGGTGGGGCCGTGCCAGCTGGTGCCATCCCCTGATTGGCCACCAGGTTGCCTCTCACAGAGGCAGAGGGAAACTGGCAGTGGTGGCAGTAGCAGGATGAGGGGGGTGGCGCCATCCCCTGATCAGCCCACCTGATCACCTCCCACAGAGGGAGGACAGACTGCAGCTTAGGCCTGCTCCCCAAAGGGGAGCGGGTATCAGTAGGACATCCCTTGAGAAGGCTAAGGCCAAGCTGAGGGACCCCACCCAGTGCACAAATTTTTGTGCACCGGGCCTCTAGTATTTTTATAATCAGCCATATCATGACTTAATTTTTAGGTTTTTATTGGACAATTATTATGTTCATATAAATATTTAAGGAAATTTAATTCCAATCTTCAAAATTCTTTAAACAAGTTAGGTATTTGATGGACACCCTCAGAAACAAGTTGCACACAATCTCATTTAGCAACTGGTCATAACACTTTGTAATTTTCCTAAGTATTATGTCTAAATGTTTAAGAGTTTTCATTTACTTTTGTTGTTATAAACTCAGTATTAATAAACTATTAGTATCCCTAAAGAACAAAATTAATTGCTAGTTTTAGAGTTTTATGTATATAAATGATAGAGATGCCAGATTGTTCTAAAATAAAAACACATTTAATTTTATGGTTCAAATAAGCCACTAAGAGAAAGGTAAGTATCACATGATAAAATGATGAATAAAATAGATCCAGAGCATAGAACAGACTGGAGAATCTAAGAAGGAAGGTGGGGAGGGGGAGCATTAACCAAATAACTTATATGTATATATATGAATAACCCATGGACACAGACAATAGTTTGGTGAAGGCCTAGAGCAAGGGACAGATATAGGTAAGGGTCAATGGGGGCAAGGGAAGGGAAAGATCAGAGACATCTGTAAAACTTTCAACAATAAATATTTTTAATTATCTTTTTTTAAATTATTTTATTGATTTTTTACAGAGAAGAAGGGAGAGATAGAGAGCTAGAAAGGTCGATGAGAGAGAAACATCGACCAGCTGCCTCTTGCACACTCCCTATTGAGGATGTGCCCACAAGGTACATGTCCTTGACCAGAATCGAACCCAGGACCTTTCAGTCCACAGACCGACGCTCTACTACTGAGCCAAACCGATTTTGGCTTTTAATTATCTTATTTAATAAAAGAGTAATATGCAAATTGACATACCTCCGCTACACCCACAAGCCATGTGCACCAGCCACACCCACCATCCAATCAGAGCAAGTATGTAAATTAACCTCAACAAGATGGCTGTGGCCACAGAGAGGAGGAGAGAGCTTTGGGTTTCCCAGGCAACAGAGGAAGCCAAGCTTTCCACCTGCTCTGGCTGGCCTAAGCTTCCACTAAAGCAGGGGTCTTCAAACTACGGCCCGTGGGCCACATGCGGCCTGCAGAGGAGTCTGATCCGGCCCGCCAGGTTTTTTGGGCAGTGAGCGCAGCCGAGGTGTTACAGTAGGAATTAGTAGTTCATATAGTCCGGCCCTCCAGCTCTCTGAGGGACCGTGATCTGGCCCCCACTTTAAAAAGTTTGAGGACCCCTGCACTAAAGGCTACAAAGTGTCAATTATAGAAGGTAAACAAATCCAAACAGAAATGGCAGCAGCCATGGAGCAAGCAGAAGGCTTGACTCTGCTCCAGGCTACAAAGTTTCAATTGTAGAAGGTAAATAAATTCCAAATACCAGGGCCTCCACTTGGGTGTCTGGGGGTGTGGCTGGCCTGAAAACCACCACAGGTCCCTTGCCCAGGCCACCCCACACCCCAAGGGAACCCTTACCCTAAACCGGGACACCCTTCAGGGCAAACCAGCTGGCCCCACCCGTGCACCAGGCATCTATCCTATCTAATAAAAGAGTAATATGCAGATTGACCATCACTCCAACACACAAGATGGCTGCACCCATGTGGTCAAAGATCCTGCCCCCATGTGGACACAACTTGGCCATCACAAGATGGCTAGCAGGGGAGGGCAGTTGGGAGGCACCAGGCCTGCAGAGGAGGGAAGTTAGGGGTGATTAGGCTGGCAGAGGAGGGAAGTTGGGGGCAAATAGGCTGGTAGGGGAGCAGTTAGACATTAATCAGGCTGGCATGGGAGTGGTTAGGGAGTAATCAGGCTGGCAGGCAGAAGGGGTTAGGGGCAATCAGGAAGGCAGGCAGACCAGCAGTTGGGAGCCAGCAGTCCTGGATTGTGAGAAGGCAATTGGACATCTTGAGGGATCCCAGATTGGAGAGGGTTCAGGCTGGGCTGAGGGACACCACCACCCCTGTACACAAATTTTGTGCACTGGGCCTCTAGTTTATGAATAAAAGTATTTTTATAATCTGTTGTTTTTAGTTACTGAAATAATGACAGCTTGTCTTAGCAGGGGATGGGAGGGTAATCAGGAAGAGCAATGAAAATAGTCCTGTGATGCTCACAGTGGATCAACAATCCAGACAGACAAATAATAATCTCCTAGGTCTTTTGACACTAGTTGAGAACACAGATGATATACGAATGAAGTCTACAGAAGGGAGAGCTTCTGGTAAGAGGGTGGAGGTTTTGTTCCGTAAGCTCATCACACATTTGTACAATGATGTCTTCGCACATCTTTAGCAACAGAGAATATTTTGTCCCTTAGGGGCTCATCTTGCTGGTTGTTGAAGTCCAATTATATGATTAAGGTTTCCCAGAGTTATTGAAATGGATAGAACAAAGAATCTAAACTATAAGACAACCAAAGTGACTTATTTTAAAGTCTTTCATGGCCATCACACCACTGTGCACACATTGCTTGGGATCACACAATTGGGTACCATCTATGCTGGAGCAGAAAGTACTGCACAACCTTTATAATTGAGCAGGATTCATGCATCAATCAATATCTAATTCCACTTATTTTACCTAGTAAGACATTTAAATAATTACATTTCTTACTTTGCTTAATCTGAACTTGTGCTAATGCTAGAATTTGCAAATATTGTACAATGATTCATAATTTAACATTTAGATATATAATTTCTATCAATTTTCTTTTAAATTAATCTAAACTCTATATTAGTTTTATTGAAATGAATTTATTTAGTTATTGTAGAAAGAATATTAGAGTTGGAGTCAGAAAACCCATGTCCAAATATCAAGTTTTCTACATATTTCCCATGTTATCATGAATTTATCACTTAACTTCTGTGTCATCTCAGTTCAATTCTATATAAAAGCAAGGATAATCCTATTCTGTCCTTTATATAATTACAGTGAAAAAACAAAACAATGATGTATGTGAAAGCCCCTAGTAACAAAAGTGTTTTACAAGAATGATACATGTTAAAGTTTTTTCCTTACACCTGAAATATAGAAGCACAACACATCCACTAACATTCAGCATTTCTTCTGTTCCATTTTCTTTCACCACTACCACCACCACCTAGCCCAGACAAGCTAAGTCATTGTATTAACAGATCAATTTTAAGCTTTTGAACTCATAGAAGTTGTCCATTGGTTAAACTGTATGATCCTGGTATAGATTTTCAGCTACTAATGTCCCTTCAAAGCCTTAATCATAGTTTCCTACTAACAATTTGAGAGGGCAGGAACAATTTTTTCACAGATCAATTTTAATTTTAATCCCATATGGTATGATTTGAAACTGTTTTCTATCCCCCTGCTTTATCTATGTCCAAATAATTTGATGAAGCTTTTAGATGGATTAAAGATCTTTTAATGCTGTGAACACGAAATAGTCTCAAGGGGGAAAAATGGACCTGACATTTGATTACCATAAAAACGAATAAGTCAACAAAAATAATCTTAGAATAAAAAAATCATGATTTACCCCTATTAATTATTCAAATTAAATGTATTGAATAACACCAAACAAGAGGCTAGTTTAGTTCCTATTGTGTGGTTAATTTCCATGTAAGGAGGTAGGAGTACTTAAGATGAACTGTCTCCACAGGAATCATAGTAAGGTTCTTCAGACCAGACAATTGATATTGCCTTACCCTTGGCATGCTATAGATCATAGAAGAGATGACTGAGGTCTAGAAAATGTTATAGATTCTATGGCATGGAACGGTAGGGGTTTAACCAAGGAGGAAGATCCAAAGCTATTACCACAGGAAAATGTACCCCAGCCAGGTTCCACATTTAGTGAGAATGGAATTTCTTTAGAAGGGTTCTTCAAGCCTTCACAAAGAAATGTCAGCTTTGCCACCTATGTGCCTGCTGTCTGATGAATTAGAATGTCCCTTCAAGCAGCAATAGAGGCTCTATTCTCCAGGCACTTGCCAAAGAATATATGCTTGAAATATCTACTCGGTGTTACTATAAGCCTATGGAAACAATTGATATTTCAGAATGATATTGCTCAAAGTCCCTTATATAGATAGAAATCCACGTAATATATTCCTTTTGGCACTTAGTACCAAGGAAATGTCTGTTATACTTTATGAATTGCCATGTTTTTATTTCATCAAATAGAAGTATAAAACAAATATATCTGCTGGCAAAGGTATATTTAGAGGTATATTTAATAGTAAATATAAAATTGTAGCCTTCAATTTGAATTTCATTCCCCTTTTTCACTTTATAGTGTTTGGTTTTCATTCTAATGTTCCTAGTATATGTAGATGTAAATAGAAGACAGCATAAAGAGGAAGACTAAATATGAGATGAACTAACTTCATAAGAGAAACCATAGGCGAGATAAGGATAGGACACTGTGGATATTCATCATTTACACAGTCTCCAACTGTTGGAGCCAACTCAATGGCACATAATACACATGTAATGTACACACACATACACACACACACACACATCATCATCATCATCATCATCATTATCATTCATTTAAGACATTTTTCAAAGTAAAACATGAATAACCAAAAAATGAATCTTACAGTTCCAAACCTTTATCATATGGAATAGCATAAGAAAAATGTATATATTATTTGGGTTAAAATATTCTCAGTATCTCCTGAAAGCACACCCCTAAAGGTAACTTGACTAATTCATATTCTTTACTCAAGAGTCATCTTTATAGTTATCGTCTCCTAGAAACTTGTGAAATCCCCAAAACTCTAGCCATAGTGAAACTCCTGCCATGTAGCCCATGGAATCTGCATGACCTAGACTGTTGGCTGTGAACATCCTGAGATCATAAACTCAATTTTATTTCTGAAGCCCAGCACCTATCATAGGCACTGGTATATAATAATTACATCAAAATATTTATAAAATAAATACAAAATAGATAATAACAGTTCTTTTAATTGTAAGAAGCAACAGTGCAAAGACAATAATAGCTAGAGACCAAAATCTATTTTTAAAAGTTAAATTATGAAATTATACAATGAAATAAATGAGCTCCTTTGTATGTTCAAACATCAATTTCAATCATGCTCATTTAAAGAGAATTGGTATGATTATTAAGTAGTACAATTCACATCCACATTAGTAAAAGATATATGAGCTCTCTAACTAGAAAAGATTTATTTATTTTAATTTTTTTATATACAAGAGACCTAGTGCATGAAATTTGTGCCCAGGTAGGGTCTCTAGGTCTGGATGGTGATGAGGGCCAATTAGGGCCTTCTGGCTACTGACCAGGGCCTCCCTTTGTTCCACGCTGCCTTCTGCTTTTCAGTGCACATTGCAGCAAGTGGTCAAACTCCTGGTCCATTGAACTCCTAAGGGGGGAAATTTGCATATTAGCCTTTTATTATGTAGAACTAGAGGCCTAGTGTGTGAAATTCATGCACAATAGAGGGGGAGTGTCCCTCAGCCCAGTCTGCACCCTCTCCAATCTGGAACATCCCTCTCATGATGCAGGACTGCTAGCTCCCAACTGCTTGTCTGCCTGTCTGCCTGCCTGATTGCCCCTAACCACTTCTTCCTGCCAGCCTGATCACCCCCTAACCACTCCCCTGCCAGCCTGATCAATGCCTAACTGCTCCCCTGCAGACCTGGTTGCCCCTAACTGCCCTCCCATGCCAGCCTGGTTTTCCCCACTAACTTCCCTCCTCTGCTGGCCCGGTCACCCCTAACTGCCCTCCCCTGCAGGTCTGATCAACACCTAACAGTCCTTTCCTGCTGGCTTGATTGCACACAACTTCCCTCCTCTTCTAGCCATTTTGTGGTAGCCATGTTGTGTCCACATGGGGGCAGCCATCTTTGACCACATAGGAGTGTCCATCTTATGTGTTGGAGTGACAGTCAATTTGCATATTACTCTTTTATTAGATAGGATGATTAATCTTTAATTTATAATCTATATATAGAAAAGTCTAAAATGCAAAATGTCCCCTCAGGAGATCAACCAGGAGACCAGGAGACCGGGAGTTCGATCACTCACTATGACATGCACTGACCACTAAGGGGCGATGCAGAATGAAGGAAGGCCCCAGCTGGCAGCCAAAAGGCCCCAACCGGTCCTGATCACCAGCCAGGCCTAGGGGCCCTACATGTGCATGAATTTTGCGCAGCAGGCCTCTACTATATTATAAAAATAAAACCTTTTGCAGAGACCAAATAAAAATGTTCAACTGGCTGAAACCGGTTTGGCTCAGTGGATAGAGCGTTGGCCTGCAGACTGAAGGGTCTGGGGTTTGATTCCGGTCAGGGGCATGTACCTTGGTTGTAGGCATATCCCCAGTGGAGGGGGAGGGTACAAGAGACAGCTGATCGATGACTCTCTCTCATCAATGTTTCTAGCTCTCTATCTCTCCCTTCCTCTCTGTACAAAATCAATAAAAATATATTTTTTTAAATTTTTAAATGTTCAACTGTATTCTTCAAGGCAGATTGAAACTCATCTAATTTAGAGTTTTAAAATGTATAATCTTGACCAAATGTAGTCTACACACCAATAGAGCATTATTAAAAGTCAGAAGAGATTTTATACCATGGAATACTATGCAGCAATAAAAAAGAAGTATCTCTTAGAGAGATGGTGGTGGAGTAAGTAGATGCTACACTGACACACTCCCAGGACCAACCTGGAATTACAACTAAAATAAAATAAAACCAACCTGAATAATCAACTGAAGATTAGCTGGAGAGAATCCTGAAAACCATGAATGGAAAATGGAGTCTACATAGAGACTAGTAGAAAGGACAGAGGCAAGTAAAGGGCTGGCAAGGCTCCCATAGACAAAAGCTAAAATTCCAGAGAGAGATTTCAGCTTGTTAGGGGTTGTCACTGAGAACTCTGGGGTGCCATCCCCAAGCTGGGCCCCCAGCAGATGAGGGGAATTAGCTTGACATGGAAGCTGACATGGTAGTGGTCATGTGGAAAACAAAGGCAGGTGGAACACACACAGAGACAGACATGGCCTTTGAGCAAGCCTATTCCTTGGAAACCAACCAGGCAGAAATAATGAAATGTTTTTGGACTCTGAGTGGGAGGCCTGTGAAACTAAGGAGGGTCTACAACAATAGGTGATGCATAGAAACAGGGAAACGGGCCTGTTGCTGGGCAAGAACAATGAAGGAATAAATCAGGTGATATCACAGATAGATACAGAGTAGGCTCATAGCAAATATATGCCCCTACCACTGGACTACAAGACTTCATGAGCAACCCATTATTTGGGCCTCCTCCCCATGCAGGGAGTCTGTATCTGTTTATAATAAATTTTCCACATGTTTGCCTATATCTTCTGGTTCTCAGAGCTCATTCTTTGGTGTCACAAGACATGAGCCTGGGGAAAATCCTCAGCTTGCCTTTCTGGTTATCAGCCTTGGGGGCTCCGTCCAGGGTCCAGCCTCTCCACATCCAGCAGTGAGCCCATGGACCCCATCGCTTCTTTTGATGTTTCTTTTATAATTTTGGAGGCATTTCCAGGTGCCCGTCAGCCACTTAATCAGGCTATCATCTCCAATGGGAGTTTTTCTCTTTCACTTTCCAAATTCAGTCTCTGGCCTTTGGGCCATTTAAAGCAGGTATGGGTCAGCCAGTTAAAAGCTTTAGGGTGGCTGCCACATAAAAAGGCTTGCATGGAAGAATAAACTGGTTGCCAGTCTAGGTTGGAGAGCAGTAGGCTTCTGCCAGCTGCAAGACAAAGTCCAATCAACAACCAAATGAGTGCTCGGATCCCTGCCCAGGCTCCGAAGATCAAAGAGGCAAATTCCTCCCTCTGGTTTGAGAATCTTGAATGTCCTTACGTGAGTAAGAACCTCACAAAGATGTCTTGGGTTGAACCCTAAGATGTGCAGGGGTCTCACAGGGACTCCAGAATACAACTGTAATTAAACTTTGACCCATCCATGGAGTGCACATAGGGGCTGGTCACCCAGTGACTGTTTCAGACAGCTGGGAAGAGAAACTGAGGCCCAGAAGAGGAGGAAAATGGCCAACAGTTTCATTGCCTCTGGGAGTTCCCTCCACAAGTAGCACATTTTGACCCACTACATACAGCCCACCCCTGACCTGTTCCCTTGCTAGGATTTATATTGGCAGAGATCTGCTCAAACGTCCCTGCCTTTTTCCTCCTCCTGCCCAAATTTGAGTGTAGAGGGATGCTAATTTCTTTGAATCCTGGTCCAGGCCAGCTGATCTGCCATTCTTGGTGTCCCTTACCACAAATGGACCCAGCCATGCATGAGCAGAGGATGCCCTCATCCCCTCAGTGGCTCCTTGGACCTGACCCTACAGACTTGATTTCTTCCAGCTCCTTGCAGTGGCCTTGTGGAGACCAGAGAGAATTCGGGCCTTCAATAGAATGTTAGGGGAGCAAAGGAGGGAGTGCCCTTGCCTGAGGAACACAGCTTGCCCCTGATATTCATATCATATCATGTGCCCGCGAGCATTTGAAGCCATATGGGGAGGTAGATTAGGGCATCTTCATACATCAGGGCATTAGGTCCCCAGACAGAATGGAGAAAGACTACAGGGTTGGGTTTATTATACAACCATGCTCAAGACTCGTTGGCACTTTCTAAAATGCTCCCCTGTAGTTCCTTTGAAATGCAAGTACCCAAGAAAAACTCAAGTCTGGACCATCTTTAAAAGTGCAAAGTTCTGGAAAAACTTAGTCACGTGTGCAGATCAAATTAACTAATTTCAGCTTTGATTGCTAGATCGCCAGCTTTTACTAGAGCCTCTGTTGCTAAAAGTATATAAAGTGGATTTGGAGTTGTTATAATGTCTTCTGCTTTGTTAAAGGTGTGCTTCGAGACTAAGTATGTTTATAATATGCTCATAAGGGTCAATTTAAGGAATACTGGTTGTTTGCTTTTCTTGGTTATTGGAAATTAAGGCTTCTAAGAATTATTAGTTGGGAATTGTATGATTATGGTAAAAAAAAAAAAGTTACAAAAAATATATTTTGAAAACTAGTTACTCTTAAAAATTGTAAAACGGATTGTAAATATTACAGGTTTGTAAGAAAAAAATATTAAAAGGAAGTTAAAACAAGGCCAAAAAAATGTGATCAATTTGCAGCAGCTTTCAACCAACAAACCATTATCTTCCCCAGCCAAGGACACAGAGAAAACAGTTAAAAACAAACAAACAAACAAACAAAAACCCTCCCTAAAGAAACAATGCAGAAAGGGAGAGTGGAGGGGAAAGGAAAAAAGGGCTTTTTTACTCACTTAGGCATAGAAGCCAACAGTCTCAAGGCTTGGCAAGATAAAGATGTCAGGTGCTTCTTATGATTTCTGGGAAGGCTACAACAACAACAACAACAAACAGGGAACTTTAGGAATTAATCTGTACCAGAATATTCAAAAGAGGAATTTTAGAGCCTATGGACAGGAAGGTGTATAATGCTTCAGACACCTATCCAGCTTGCTCTTCAGATTGGCTGGTCCCTGTCCATACTTCATGAGCCAAATGTATAGGTTTATTTTCTTTACTTTTTCAATAAAAATGCATACTTTAATTGCTGTAATAAATTGGCTTTTCAAAATGCACTCAAGGACTAGCATATAAACTCACTTATATGAAAAGACAAAATTTGAGTTTTGTAACTTTTGTTAAAAGTATTGCTAATTTTTAAATTTTATTTCTCAAATACAATAAAACAAAACAATTTAGTAAATTCAGTAAATTGTATATTTTTCTCCATACCTAATCCCTCCAGAATTTGGCAATTCACAATAAATAAGTCATAGTAATGTGTTTATTTGCATGACATCATTAAGACCAGTTTCCAATGATAGTTTTGTTAACCAAGACTTTGACTGGATTGTCTTGTCTGAGAGAATCATGCCTGGACTCTGGATGTCACTAGAAAACCTGAAGCCAATGTGAGTGAGCACCTTAAGAAAAAGCCTGGTACCTTGCTTGGTCAGCTGGTTCATGGCTGTCTTTCCAGAAAAGGAACAAAGTTTGCTTTCCTGAGCAATAGCAAAAAACAAACCTCAAGCCATTTTGGGAACCTCAAAAACTTGAAGAATTCACCCACATAGACAGATATGCAGGAAAGCCTGGTGGCAACTTGGTGGTTTGGCTTCTTTGCCCAGAGGGGCTCATTAAAGCTCGATCATGAGATACCAGCAAAACAGATTTTAAAAGCCTGTACAGTCAATTACTATTCATATTGTATTCATACAAACAATCAGGCCAAATTGAAACTAAACTTAACAAATTGGTCTTCATTTTTTTTTTTAAATGGTGCTTTTAAGGAAAAAGATTGTATTCCAGCAGACTTTATAATATACAATTGAGTATAGACTCCAATTGTTTCAAAGTTTTATTTTTCACCTATGAATTGAATTGAATCCTAAATGTGTCTAGTTTTCTTGGATTAGAAAACTACAACTCCAGATTTTTTTTCCTTCCCAATATTTATTTTTTTTAATTAATAAATCTTTATTGTTCAGATTATTACATTTTCCCCCTTTTTTCTCCCCTTAGCTCCCCTCCACCATGTCTCTACTCCACCTTCTGCCCTTACCTGCCCCACTATCCTCATCCATAGGTGTACGTTTTTTGTTCAGTCTCTTCCCACAGCCCCCACTCCTCTTTTCCCCCAAGAATTGTCAGTCCACTCCATTTCTATGCCTCTGATTATATTTACTAGTAAATATTGTTCATCAGATTTTTACTCCCTTGGTTTTTAGATTCACTTGTTGATAGATATGTTTGTTGTTCATAATTTTTATCTTTATCTTTTTCTTCTTCTTCCTCTCCTTAAAGAATACCTTTCAGCATTTCATATAATTCTGGTTTGGTGGTGATGAACTCCTTTAGCTTTTTCTTATCTGTGGAGCTCTTTATCTGACCTTCAATTCTGAAAGATAGCTTTGCTGGGTAGAGTAATCTTGGATGTAGTTTCTTGCTATTCATCATTTTGAGTATTTCTTGCCAATCCCATCTGGCCTGCATAGTTTCTGTTGAGAAATCAGCTGACAATTGTATGGGTGCTCCCTTGTAGGTAACTGACTGGTTTTCTCTTGCTGATTTTAGTATTCTCTTTGTCTTTTGCTCTTGGCATTTTAATTATGATGTGTCTTGGTGTGGTCCTCTTTGGATTCCTTTTATTTAGCGTTCTGTGTGCTTCCTGGACTTGTAAGTCTATTTCTTTCACCAATGAGGAAAGTTTTCTGTCACTATTTCTTTAAATAGGTTTTCAGTATCTTGCTCTCTCTCTCTTCTTCTGGGACCCCCATAATTCTGATATTGGTACGCTTGAAGTTGTCCCAGAGACTTCTTACACTATCTTTAATTTTCTGGATTCTTTTTTTCTTTTTGCTTTTCTGGAGGAGTGTTTTTCTGCTTCATGGTACAGTGGTGCCTCGCATAAAGAATGCCTCGCACAGCGAACACTGCACACAACGAACTTCATTTCATGATTCATACAACGAACTTCGTTTCACACAACGAAGTGGCCCGAGCTTCCACGACCGCTTTGCCCGAGCTTCCACGATCGCTGCCGATGTATTGCATCCTTCCGCGCAGGCACTGCAGGCAGTCGTTAGTCACTGCGCTTAACTTAAGCACGTATCGCGGCAATCGTTCTTCATTACGAATTAAATCACGCACGTATCACGGCAGTCGTCCTTTTAAGTTAAACTCAATATTTTTTTTATATCATGATGTATCTAAATAAAAATAATAACAAAAAATTTATCTTTTTTTATGTCATCTTAGCATATTTTATGCTACAGAACGAATTATTTTTTTTAACATGTATTGTTATGGGAAAACGCGTTTCACATAACGAACTTTTCGCATAACAAGCTTGCTCCTGAAACGAATTAAGTTCGTTGTGTGAGGCACCACTGTATTCCAAATCTTTGACTTGATTCTTGCAATCCTATAGTCTACTTTTAGATCTCTGTATAATATTTTTTATTTCAGTCAGTGTATGCTTAATTTCTAGTTGATCCTTTTTCATATCCTCGAGTGTCTCATTAAATTTATCAGCCTTTTTTAAGGAAATTCTTGAAAAACCTTATAACTGTGGTTTTGAACTCTATATCCAGTCTTTTGCTTTCCTCCATTTCCTTCATTTGTGGCCTGCTTCTTTGTCTCTGCATTTTAGCTGCTTCCCTGAGTTGTTGGAGTTGCTTTGTGTGCTAGGTGTTCTATCAGGGTCCAGTAGCTCAGCCTTCCCAGTTACCTGAGGTGGACACTCTTGGTGCACCTCTTTGTGGGCTGTTGTGCAGTCTTGTTGTAGTTAAGCCTTGATTGTTGTTGATATCACTGGGGGGAGTTGATCTACAGGCCAATTGGCTGTATCAGCAGTGTCTCTGCTGGGAGGGCTTCTGTGCTCAGCTTGGATAAGGCATAGTCTCAGGGAGGAGCAGACAGCCTTGGTTTTTCATCAGCCTCACCCTACGATGGTCCTGTGTCTCAGTGTCCCTTGTCAATGGCTGCACACATCTCTGAGAGAAGGCTGCTCTTGAGTTTCACCCACTGCCAGACAGTCCAGTTTCTCCCCGAATGTGTCTGGTACCCAAAGTCTCACCTGGAGTTGGATTTCAGTGCAGTTGGGAGGTTTTGTTTTCTTCCTGAATGAGAAAGCTAGCTGTGCATTTGCTGCCTGCCCTCTCCACACACTGTGAGTAAGCCAGTGAGTATTCAGCCTCCCGCCCTTTCTGTGTGCACGGGTCTCCACACCTCCACAGTTCCTCAGAGTCTGTGTCCTTTCTCTTTCCTTCTAGTTGTATAATTTCTACTCAGTCAGCTTTCTGGTGGTTCTGGAGGATGTCCACTCTGTTTTCCAGTTTCAGTTTTAAAATTGTTGTGCGAGGCAGCAGTATAGGTGCTTACCTTATGCCACCATCTTGGTTTCTCTCCAACTCTCCAAATTAATACCTGATTTTCTCCCATACTTAGCCTTGGAATCAATGATTACTAAAGCATTTTCTTTTCACTGGATCAATTGTCATAATTCTTGTTGTTCAGTTTGTCTACACCATGTTACAAGCTCTAGTTGACTGTGTGGTATGTGTTTGTATGTGCACATTTGTTCAGTGTGTATTTATGTGTATATGAGTGCATAGTGTACATATGTGTACATTTTGGGTGGTGCATAATCAGAAAGGAGAGATAAAAAGAAAAATCAAATGAAAGAGACTAATACCTGAGGAATTATGGACTAAAATAAAGTAAGCTCCCTCAATAACACATCCACCCATCATGCACAACAAAAGCAAAGTAAACTAGAATTAGAAATGGAGAAATGACTTTTACCTAAGGAATGGAAAGCATACAACAAAATTCAAGCAAGCTAAGAAAAATAGACCTCTACCTCAGTATCTTTTTAACCAAATTTAAATGTACTGCCTATAACATTGGCAGTTTACAATAGCAATTAACTTCAATCCTATGCTCTAATTAACCTCAATCAACAAGTCTAAGTAGGTTAATTAAACAGGATTTGGCTAAGCATGAAGCACAAAAATACAGCTGTCTCTTTAAGGAAAGTCACTGTTTACTTAAGATTTTTAATTTATTTTGGGGGTACAAAGAATATCAAAGGAGGGAGTGTGGTGGAGGTGTCATTCAGAGAATCTCCCAGACAGCCTCTTCTCAGGGTTCTTTAGTATTAACCATCCACATATAGTTCAAATATTCCCTCCAGGTGACCTACATTCACATCCATCCCATCCCTTTGTTGATTATTCTGCTCCTACCTCATCACTCCACTCCCTTATATCATAAATTTCTTCAGGACACAGTGCTTATTTGATTCATTTTTGTTCCTAAAATTCATCAATCATAGTGCTTTGTGAGTAATAAGTGCCCAATTAATTATTCTACTAATTGGATTTTCATCAAAAAATGCACTTTTTTCTCTCCGCATCCCTAATTATGTTTTGGATTCCTAGGATAAAACAATATAGATTCTGTGGGGTAGGGTGCCATTCTGGTTGCCTCTCTGGTTCTTTACTCTGTCATTCACAATGGGATCAAGAAGACCAATTTAGTCCATGGTGGCATCAAAGGTTGTGAATTTCTGTTTTCAAAAGACTCATCAGTATTCACACTAGGAGTTCCATGTATAGAGGCCACTGCCATGGCTTTACAAAGTCAAACAGTCTAATTCTTATTCTGCATTGGTTTTATCATTATTAAATGTCTACTGGATACTATGTCTAGATGGATATGATTTTTTTCTTTCCATTAGAAGCATTTCAAGTTGAATAAGCATGTATGCCTTCTCAATCTCAGATCCATAGTAGGCCCATCTGGTAGCTGACACTCTAAAAAATGAATGTTAAAATCCTTCCTGGACATGAGTGCTGAGATCACAGAATCTAGATCATAACGAACCTGAGGAATCAGCCAGTTCAATCTTTTCATTTTACCAATGGGGAATAATAACAAGGGCCAGGCCATACACACCACTGGGAGATTCACCCCAGACTACAGCTTGTTTTCTGTCCTTGCTACTTCTGTGATTGGTGGGGAGCTGCCGTCACTCTATCAGGAATAAGTGTCATGCAGGTGTGCTATAGAAAAATATATGACTGCAGAATCCAATTAAATTATTAGGTATTCATTACAGATGTGGTGTTATCTGTACCCACACTAAGGAAAGAGTGCTACCACATTAGGCTCCCCACTCAGGGCCAAGAGCAATGCAAGGTACTTATTACCACAATTAAATGTTTTTGTGTGTGTATATATATATATATATATATGTGTATATATATATATATATATATATATATAAACATTTGTATATATATTAAGGCTTTATTGATTAAAGTATTACATATGTCTCCATTGACCTCTCTCCAGCCACTCCCACCCTCCAGCACATGACCTCACCCCCCTAGTGTCTGTGTTCATTGGTCATGCTTATATGCATGCATACAAGTCCTCTGGTTGCCAGGACTGGTTTGGCTCAGTGGATAGAGTGTCAGCCTGCGGACTGAAAGGTTCGATTCCAGGCAAGGGCATGTACCTTGGTTTCGGGCACATCCTCAGTGGGGGGTGTGAAAGAGGCAGCTGATCGATGATTCTCTCTCATCGATGTTTATAACTCTCTATCCCTCTCTCTTACTCTCTGTGAAAAATCAATAAAAAATATTTTTTAAATGAATCTTAAAAAAAAGACATAAAAACAAGTCCTCTGGTTGATTTCTTACCCACCCCTTCCTCTGCCAAACCTCTGAGATTTGGTGATTTGTTCAATGCTTCTCTGTCTCTGGATCTATTTTAGTTCATCAGTTTACATTGTTCATTATATTCCACAAATGAGTGATATTATGTGATATTTATCTTTCTCTTACTGGCTTATTTCACTTAACATAATGCTCTCCATGTCCATCCAGGCTATTGTGAATGATAAGTGTAGTATTCCATTGTGTAGATGTACCACAGGTTTTTAATACACTCATCTGTTGATGGGCACTTCGGCTGTTTCCAAATCTTAGCTATTATAAATTATGCTGCTATGAACATAAGGGTGCATATATCCTTTCAGATTTGTGCTTCCGGTTTCTTGGGATGTATTCCTAGAAGTGGGATCACTGGCTCAAATGCAAGTTCCATTTTTAACTTACTGAGGCAACTCCATACTGTTTTCCTCAGTGACTGCACCAGTCTTAATTCCCACCAGCAGTGCAAGAGAGTTCCTTTTCTCTGCATCCTTGTCAGCACCTGCCATTTGTCGATTTGTTGATGATAATCATTCTGACAGGTGTGAGATGGTACCTCATTGTTGTTTTGATTTGCATCTCTCAGATGATTAGTGACTTTGAGCATGTTTTTATATGTCCCTTGGCTTTCTGTATGTCCTTTTTAGAAAAGTGTCTATTTAGGTCCTTTGTCCATTTTTTGATTGGTTGTTTATCTTCCTTTTAAGTTGCATGAGTACCCTATAAATTTGGGGATTAAACCCTTATCAGGGATAACATTGGCAAAATGTTCTCCCATGCAATGGGCTTCATTGTTGTTTTGTTGATGCTTTCTTTTGCTGTGCAGAAGCTTTTTATTTTGATGAGTCCCATTTGTATTTTCTCCTTAGTTTCCATTGCTCTAAGAGCTGTATCAGTAAAGATATTGCTACAACATATGTCTGATATTTTGCTGCCATATTTAATCTTAATAAGAACTAAAAAAGATAGTTAATTTAACTTTATTTTTAGGTTTGAAAACTGTGGCCCAATATTTTTTCAAACCCATATCTCTAAACCTTATGTGTTTAGCACCAGTTAAGCTAGGAAATCAGGCAAGTTAGGCCAATGATGACATTAGTCAACACATTGGCTGTCTAATTCATAAGGAACCAATTATGCCTGCTCTCTCGTCTTTTGTTGTCCACTGTTTATAATTGCTTCTTGTGTTGAACCCAGTCTATGATTATTCTCATCATATAGCCCCTAAAATTACACTTTCTCTTAATTCTGCAGTGCCTGTTTAAGGTAATTTTATTCTCTGGTCCCTTAGGCTAGAATCTCTGAGTCATCACCGACTGCTGCTCTCAAGATGTTGCCTATCCTATCTCATGCAGATCCTTCTACATTCCTATAGCCACTGCTCTTGTTAAGGCCTTTCCCAGGTCAAACATCTTCTCCCTCAGTCCAGTCAGTCCACTGAGGCTAAATATATTCATCTTATAGACCACTTTCAACATAAATATTACATTGTAGGGTAGTGCATTCCAACAAAACTTTCTGTGATGATGGAAATGTTCTATATCTGCTCTGTCCAGTATGGTGGCCATTGGCTATATATGGCTATTGAGCACTTGCAATGTGGCTGGTGTGACTGAGAAACTGAATTATTTTCTATTTTATCTATTTTATTTTAATGGATTTAAAATTAGTTAATCACATGTGGCTAGTTGCTATCATATTGGATAGGGTCACTCTAGGAAAAAAGATCTATTTACTATCTGTAGGAACCATGCCCGGCCCCTGGATAGTCAAGGCCTGAGGGAGCATAAAGGCCTTGTTATTGTTACATCAGAATGACCAAAGGCCACTCTTGTCATGTGCCTAAATGTAATGTTCAAGAACTCTGAGCCTGGGAATCCTAATCAGGCCATGATACCATGAGCAGGTGCAAGGACACAAGGTGCACTGTGCCCTTCTATAGCAAATAATGATTGATATAACTATTGGCACGAAGCTTTCTTTGTCTAAATTGTATGAAAGTAGGTTACTGACCAGCAATATAGCTGGAATCGACTGAGGCGGGAGTGAGAAGTCTGCTGGAGAGAACAGTTAGGCAGGAGAGACAGAAGCTGCTGAGCCAGAGAGCTCAGATTCCGCTACAATATGAGGCAGTGAGTCTAGGGGCAGCATGTGGCTGCTCAGATAATAGCTATGGGTACTGATGATGATATCGCCATTGGTATCAGCAATAAAGACTAATTCTATTTTTTATTATTTTATTTACTTTTTACAGAGAGGAAGGGAGAGAAAGAGGGACAGAGAGCTAGAAACATCGATGAGAGAGAAACATCGACCAGCTGCTTTCTGCACACCCCCTAACGTGGATGTGCCCACAACCAATGTACATGCCCTTGACAGGAATCAAACCTGAGACCTTTCAGTCTGCAGACTGACGCTCTATCGACTGAGTTAAATCGGTTTCAGCAAAGACTCATTCTTATATACTCACAATCTCTCATGGCTTCTCCATCTAAAACCCGTTGTCCTAGGAGGTCCAATCCTTGTTACTAGTGAGGAGAGGATAAAGAAGAAACTTGGACTAAGTTCCCAACAATTATTACAGTGGACACGGTTCAAGCAGGAACCAGCCCTGGCATAGTCGGATAAGATAACTTAGAAGAATACATGGACTAACAGCCACTCAGAACAACTCAGAGCACCAGAGCTCATGCAGGGCTCCTGCTGTGTGCTCTGACACTATCCCTGGAATATGACTTGCTATTTTCCTTCCTCACATATCCATAAAAGCAGGAATTAGTGCCTGTTTTGTTCACTGCTATATTCTCAGTACCTAGATAAAGGCTTGACATGTGGTAGGTTCCAAGAAACATTTTTTTAAATTTATCTTTATAGTTGAAAGTATTATGAATATCTCCTTTATGGCCCATACACCATACCCCCTCCACCATATACCCACCCACCTCCAGGCCTTCACTTCACTATTGTCTGTGGCTATGCATATATGCATATAAATTCTTTGGTTAATCTCTTCCTGTCCCCCAAACCCCTTCCCTCTGTGATTCACCATTTTGTTCATGTTTCTATGTCTCTGAATCTACTTTGTTCATCAATTTATTTTGTTCTTTAGATTCTACATTTACATGAGATCATGTGATACTTGTCTTTCTCTGACTGGATTCTTTTTCTTAGCCTAATAATCTCCAGGTCCCTCTATGCTGTCTCAAAGGGTAAGAGAGTCTTCTTTTTATTTTTTATTTATTTATTTATTTATTTATTTATTTTAGAAGTTCAAGGATTTTTTTTATAATATATATTTTTATTAAATTATTTTTGTACATATACCATTGCCCCCCCCTCCTGTACACACCTTCCCTCCCCATAGTTTTGTGTCCATTGGTTGTACTTATATGCATGTATACAAGTCCTTCAGTTGATCTCTTATCTCCCCCAGATTTCCCCAACTTCCCCGCTGTAATTTGACAGTCTGCTTGTTACTTTACTGTCTCTATATCTATTTTTTTGTTCTTCAGTTTATAATGTTCTTTATCATCCATAAATAAGTGAGGTCATGTGGTGTCTCTCTTTCATTGACTGGCTTGTTTCACTCAGCATGATGTTCTCCAATTCCATCCAGGTTGCTGCAAATGGTGAGAATTTTTTTCCTTTTTATGGCAGCATAATATTCCATTGTGTAAATGTACCATAGTTTTTGGATCCAATCATCTGCTGATGGGCACCTAGGCTGTTTCCAAATCCTAGCTATTGTAAATTGTGCTGCTATGAACATAGGGGTGCATATATCCTTTCTGATTGATGTTTCTAGTTTCTTGGGATATATTCCTAGGAGTGGGACTACTTGGTCAAAATGGGAGTTCCATTTTCAGTTTTTTGAGGAAGCTCCATACTGTTCTCCACAGTGGTTGCACCAGTCTACATTCCCACCAGCAGTGCACAAGGGTTCCTTTTTCTCCGCAACCTCACCAACACTTGTCGTTTGTTGATTTGTTGATGTTGGCCATTCTGACATGTGTGAGATGGTAACGCATTGTTGTTTTGATTTGCATTTCTCGGATAATTAGTGACTTTGAGCATGTTTTAATGTGCCTCTTCGCCTTCCTTCTGTCTTCTTTTGAGAAGATTCTATTTAGATCCATTGCCCATTTTTTAATTGGGTCATTTATCTTCATTTTATTAAGTTGTATAAGCTGTCTGTAGATGTTGGAGATTAAACCTTTATCAGTGATAACTTTTGCAAATATGTTCTCCCATACAGTGGGCTTTCTTGTTGTTTTGTTGATGGTTTCCTTTGCTGTAAAAAAGCTTTTTATTCGGATGTAGTCCCATTTGTTTATTTTCTCTTTAGCTTCTATTGCTCTAGGGGCAGTATCAGTGAAGAAGTTCTTTTGGCATATGTCTGAGATTTTGCTGCCTGTGGATGCCTCTAGTATTTTTATGGTTTCCCATCTTATGTGTAAGTCCTGTATCCATTTTGAGTTTATTTTTGTGTATGGTATAAGTTGGTGATCCAGTTTCATTCTTTTGCATGTATCTGTCCAATTTTCCCAACACCATTTATTGAAGAGACTGTCTTGACTCCATTGTATGTTCATGCCTCCTTTGTCAAATATTAACTGAGCATGACTTAATAAATGAATTTGGCAATGTAGCAGGATGCAAAATTAACACCAAGAAATCTATGGCATTTTTATACACCAATAGTGAACTTGCAGAAACAGAGACTAAAAAGGAAATCCCATTTACCATCGCACCAAAAAAATTAAGATACCTAGGAATAAACTTAACTAAGGAAGTAAAGGACCTATATGCGGAAAACTACACGACACTGATAAAAGAGATAGAGGAAGATGTAAACAGATGGAAGAACATACAATGTTCATAGATTGTTAGAATCAACATCATCAAAATGTCCATACTTCCCAAAGCAATCTATAGGTTCAATGCACTCTGCATTAAAATACCAATGGCATATTTCACTGACCTAGAAAGAACTCTCTAAAAGTTCATTTGGAACAATAAAAGAACCCAAATAGCCACAGCAATCCTGAGAAAGAGGAGTAAAGTAGAAGGGATCTCAATACCATATTTCAAGCTGTATTACAAAACAGCCTGGTACTGGCACAAGAACAGACATATAGATCAATGGAATAGAATTGAGAACCCAGATATCAACCCAAATCACTATGCTCAGTTAATATTTGAGAGTCTTCTTTTTAATAGCTGCATAGTATTCAGTTGTGTAAATGCACCACATTTTTTTTATCCATTCATCTACTGATGGGCACTTGAGCTGTTTCCAGATCTTAGCTATTGCAAATAGCACTGTTATGAACATAGGGGTACATATATTCTTTCTGATTGGTATTTCAGAATTCTTAGGATATATTCCTAAGAGTGAGGACACTGGGCCAAGAAACATCTTTTAATGAATAAATCTATCTCTTTTACCTGTCTATCTTTCCTATTATTCAAGCTTTGCTAACATTTATATTTTCTAAACAGTGAATACTGTACAGTATTATGTACGGTAACTCATCTGACATATGAAATTTAGTACATTTGTATTTTTAAATGTATTATTGTGTACTTTGTTAAAAATGGCCAGAAATAAGGCTATTTGGCTATTGAACCCATAATAGCTGGACACACATGAATATGTTTCTCAATCACTATCCATTCAATAATGGATTGTTTCCCAATCTCAGTACTCCCATTAGGTCCCAGGTTATCAGCACATTTTTTTTTTCTCAGCTCAGGCTCTGGTTCATCCTAATCCTCTGTTCCAGTGATTCTATCAATAAGTCTCAATGCTCAAACCACAAAATTGAATCTCAGCTGATCTCAATCCAGAATTGGTGTTTTACTCACTACTTCCAGAGATATTCTTGTCCATGCTTTGTTCTGACACCTAAGAAAATACTAGAATGATAAAGAGAGGAGACCATGGAGTGAGCATCACAATAGCCAGATTGCCTCTCTTATTAATTATATGATCCTAACTGTATTTTCTCAACTATGGAATCAAAATAATCAGATCTGCATACCTAATCTCCTGGCTGTCATGAACTAATATATGTGAAAGTATTTTTATGAGAAATAAAACCCTATATAGCTGGTCATTGTATAATGTCATTTCATTCAGCATTGTCATGATGGATGCTGTAGGAACTTAAGTTTTCTTTACATGAATTGGCCTATAGTAAAATTGGTTTAATTTTAAATCATACTAAATATTGTACAACCTATTAATGAGAATTTAATATACAAAAACAAAATTTAAGTCAGCATATGGTTGAGTCACAGAGATTTTAGGTAAAATGATTTAGGTAATTATTTCAACTAATATTTACTGAGCAAAAGCACTGCATTAGACACTGAGGAAACAACAATGAATAAGAGCCACACAATTCTATACTCAGAGTATCATTATAGTACCAGAGACAATCCTATATAATAAAAGCCTAATATGCTAAGTGTCCAACCATTCATTCTATCATTCAACCAGTCGCTATGATGCACACTGACCACCAGGGGGCAGACGTTCCCACTGGTAGGTTAGCTTGCTGTTGGGGTCCAGCTGATCGGGACTGGGCGAGACTGGCCGGACATGCCCTGGAGCCCTCCCATGGTCTCTCCCCAGCTGACCAACCTCGTGGGGTCCCTCCCCAGCCAGTCAGCCCCAATCGGCCCCCATTGGGAGTGGGTGAGACACCCTGATTGGCCCAAATTGGCCCCAATGGGGACTGGAAAAGACACGCTCTGAATGAATCTATGCACCAGGCCAATTTTAGCCTGATCCTGCAGGCCAGGCTCAGGGTCCCATCGGTCCAAAAATAATGTGCACCGGGCCTTTAGTTTTAAATAATAAACTATGTAACACTGTGATATGAAGGAAAATACAAGGTGTTATATGCATGTATGAGTGTAAAAGGAATTAAGTAGGTGAAGCTGCACAAGGAAGAGAATTTCAAGCAGAAGGGCAATGTGTGCAAAGACCCTGATGAGTAAATGAGCTGAGCATGTATATTTGAAGCAATGAAAGACCAGAGAGACTAGAAAGCAGAGAGTCTGGGATAGTGGGAACAGGAGTGGTGATACCAGGTGGAGAAAGTAAAAGATGAGGCTGAAGAGATAGGTAGGAGCCAGATCAATTTCAGCCATTAGGATGGCGATTTTATCCCAGGAGCATGGTAAATTATTAAAGACTTTTAATAAGGGAGGTATATAAGAAGATTTGCATTTCTGGAAAATACATCTGAGAGTTCTTTGGAAAATGGATTAGAAGAGAGTGAAATAAACAGGGAAAACAGTTAAGAGGTTGTCAGAATTTGTTTTTTAAAAAAGGAATGGTTCTTGCAGTAAACTGGTCAAGAAGTGATCTTAATTCAAACTATGATGTTAGCAAAAAATGTAAATAAATGTACATATTCAAGGGATATTTAAGAAGCAAAATCCTAAGATTCCTTGATTGATTGGCTATGGATGAAAGTATAAGAAATCATAATAATAACCATAAGAAAGCACACTGAAACATGTCATTATGTGCTAAACACAGTTTTAAGTGCTTTACATAAATTATATACTTATTAGTACCTCCATTTTATAGATAAGGACATTGAGGCATAAAAGACTAATTAACTTGCTCAAGTCCAGAGCTAGTAAATGTTAGAGCTGAGATTTGAATCCATGCAGACTGGTTCTAGAATCTGTGAGGATTAACTTCAATACTACACAGCTCCTCATAACCAGAATTTTCTATTTCCCAATGATATTTACTAAGACACACACATGGCATGGAGATTAGAGTTGAATGGGCCTTTATATAAAAGCCTCTGCTGTGCCACTAAAGATATTAAATATGCAGTTTATGTGGGGTGTTCAATAAGCCATTGGAGCACAGAAGCAATTTTTTATAACAGATTTTTTTAAATTGAAAAATCACGTCAGCACAATTACAAATATACAAGTCTGACTCATTTAAGAAAGCCCAAGGTATAATCACTTTTTAAAAAGTAGAAAAAAGAATAAGGATGGTTTGCTTTTGAAGAAATTTTTTTTTTAAATATTCCTATATAGAAGTCATTCCAACAAAAAAATTACTGGTAACTTGGCTTGCAAAGTGACATTTATTTACAATAAACTGGTATAGGAATAGGAAGTATCTGAAAAGAGTGTTTACTTCAAGACCTCAGCAGAGGGGAGGCACTGGGACAGGGGAACAGCTCCTAGCTGCCAATAGGAATATATGTTCTGAAGAATCATCAGCTTCCAGCTATTTCCTACCTTTACAAAAACTGTAATTTTCCCCCAGGGACTCAATAAGTTGCCTATTTCTCAGCTTTGAGTACAATTCAAACCTGAGAGTGGAATCTGAACATTTGATTATATAAGCCCCAAGTGAGGCAGCGGTCTTCCCCAGAGAACAAATTATTGAGGAAATACCCAATTAGCTGCTTGGCTGCCTCCTTGAACCAACATCAATATGCAGGTGGGACTAAGAACCCACAATCCTCTCTGCTGGGAACTGGAAAAGAACTACCATACTCAACTTGTTTTCTTCTTCATTTTCAGCAGAAAAAAAAGTAAAGTGTTCACTCCACCTCCTTTTCCCACATCCCCCACATCCTAATGATTTGGCCAGGACTCTGTGGTAATAAAGAGGGCAAGAAACAAAATGTCTACTAAGTCTCCAGCTAAGACTGAAAGTTTAGAGTCAAATCCTGGCTAGTAATTTTAGTCACACACATTAGTGTCTTGAGGAGGCTTGCAGTGAATAGCTTTTAAATCAGACCCATTTCAAGAATTAAATCCATTTTAGTGAGAATCACCTTTGCTAAGTAAGAGAGCCATGGACTTCAGGTTGCAGGTTGTGGAGGGTAATATTAAGGTAGAACAAAATAAGATACAAAAAATTTTCCACTGGATAGAAAAACTCTCTAAGTATGAGGATCACATTACTTGGTGTTGTCATTGGTATCATTGAAGGTGAGGAAAAACCATGGTTGTAAAAAGTTAAAATAAGAAATGAAAGAATAATAAAACTGATATTGCCATTCATTCCTCTATTTTCTTAGCTCTCTGCTTATTCCAACCCCATATACATAGGGATTTCTTTTTTCTTTCTCAGAATTTAGTAAGAGAAAGTTTTCCCTCTTACATCTGAGAAAATGTCTCTATTATTCCATTCAGTCCATGATCCTTATATCTGTGTTGCCATCATAGTTTAGCATCTTATCTAATAAAAAAGTAATATGCAAATTGACCGAACCTCTGTTACAATCACAAGACACGCCCACCAGCCAATCAGGAATGAGTATACAAATTAACCCAACCAAGATGGCTGAGGCCATGGAGTGAGCAGAATGCTTGGATTTCCCTAGCAATGGAGGAAGCTAAGCTTTCTGCACACCCTGGCTAGCCCAGGCCTCCACTCAAGGCTACAAAGTTTTAATTATAGAAGATAAATAAATCCCAACAGAAATGGCTACGGCCATGGAGCAAGCAGAAGACTTGGCTCCGCGCAAAGCTACAAAAGTTCAATTACAGAAGATAAATAAATCCCAGATACCAGGGCCTCTGCTTGAGTCACCAAGGTCATGGCCAGCCTGCAACTCCCACAGGCCCCTTGCCCAGGCCACCCCATGCCCCAAGTGAACGCCCGCCCTGATTTGGGACACCCTTCAAGGTAAACCAGCTGGCCCCCACCTGTGCACCAGGCCTCTATCCTATCTAATAAAAGAGTAATATACAAATTGACCATCACCCCAATACACAAGATGGCTGCCCCCATGTGGACACAAGATGGCAGTTGGGAGGGACTAAGCCTGCAAGGGAGGGCAGTTGGGGGTGATCAAGCCTGCAGGAGAGGGCAGTTAGAGAAGACCAGGCTGGCAGAGGAGGGAAGTTGTGGGTGACCAGACCTACAGGGAAGGGCAGTTGGGGAGGACCCAGGCCTTGAGGGGAGAGCAGTTGGGGGGGGACCAGGCCTGCAGGGAAGAGCAGTGAGAGGTGACCAAGCCTGTGCACAAATTTTATGCACCAGGCCTCTAGTTCCATTAATAAAATTTAATTTAATAGTTAATGAACTTCAGTGGAAAGAACATGGCATGTAAAACCACAAAACTCAGTTCTTGACTGTATGACTCTGAGCTAATAAAAGTGCAGTCTCCATTTCCTAATCTGTACAGTGGGGATTATAATATCCCTGCATTGGCTTATTGTGGGGATCACACTAAATCAAATTATGAGGGTAGCTTCTTCAACTATAACTGGAACATAATTGGGTACTACCCCATAAATCACAGTCCACAGTGAGGAAACAGTGGGCTCATGCTATGGCAAATGCACCTCAGGTTACTAAGGAAGGGGGATCTCTAAAGAGAAACCCGTTTTGATCTGACGCAGAGGGATAGCCTGCGAGTTTCAGGGGTGTGCAGTCTGCTTGGAATTGCCTGCAAGCTGGTTGAGTGCCACAAAGAAAAAAAAGCTAGAGAGGCCTTAGAGTCCTGGAAGACAACCCAGAAACACTGCCACCCAGAGGCTGAATCACAAATCGACCATAGTATAATAAAAAATAAAAGAACAACAGAAATTAAGACACTGCCTGCTTTAAAATAAGGACTGGATTACAACACTGAGAAGCAATGAAAAGCAGGGAACTGGGAAACAGACATGCCAAACAGAATGGTGGAGGAAGTGAATGAACTTTACTACTGCACATTTTATTTTATTTTATTTTTAATTTTTTAATTTTTGTTTTTATTATCATTCTTTGCATCATTTACTCAAGAAACTATTTTTTTTCTTTTTTCCTCACTTGATTTTACCTTTTTAATTATTACATTTTTATTTGTAATCAGCATTATTACTACTACTATTTTATCTGTTTTATTTTACTTACATTTGTTTTGTTTTTTTATTTTATTTTTAAGTGTCATTATATTTGCTCTGTATTTTACTTCAGGATTAGTGTTCTACAGTCTGTTTTCACTTTTCCTTCACCATTGCTTTATTCTATCTCAGCTCTACTTTTATGTCATCACTCTCTTCCTAACATTTCCCCTTTTGGTGTCCTGTTTATCTTAACCCTTTCCTGTTCTAGATTTTCCCTATTATTTCTATCTACCCCTTCCTAAAATTTCACCCTAGTTATATATATCTAATTTCCAACCCCCTGCTCAAAGTCCATACACACCTCCCTTTTCGCTATCCCAACTTAAAAAAAAAAATGTTTTTCTCTCTGTTCTTTTGTAGTTGTTTGTTTGAATGTTAACTATATTGGAATTTGGTGAGATTGTTTTGTTTATTCTTTTTGTTTGATTGTATGTTTTTGTTTGCTGTGTTTTAGTTTGTTTTTACTTCTGCTTTCCCTTTCCTTGCTTGATATTAGTTGGTGTTGTAGGTTGTATTAGTCTCCAGGTACTTGTTTCTGGCATTTGCTGTGATTATTGGTTGTTATATTGGAGTTTCCTCCCCATATATATAGTTGATTCCTTGTTTCTCTCTTAATCTCGTTCTAGTCTCTCTCTCTTTTTTTTTTTTTTTTTTTGCTCCTTTTCCCAATTTGATTTTGACACTCCTTTTTCTTTCTTTCTTTCTTTTTTTTTCCTCTTCTATTTCTCCTACCCCCTAATTTGCCTTTCTCTTGTGGTCACCATTATTGGAGGTTATTAATATTGAGAATACATCACTGTTCAGTGCCTTGTGTGTTGTACCTGGTTGTGTTGTGTTTTGTACCTTTAAATCAACACAGGAGAGAGAGCGAACTATATAACCAGACATCCTGAAAAGGGAGACCATGGGGAGACAAAGAAACAGCCCACATATGAGAGAAAAGCAGGCATCACCAGAAAAAGAAGCAAACAAATTAGAGACAAACAACCTATCAGAGCAAGAATTCAGAGAAATAGTCATAAGGTAGCTGAAAATAATGGAAGACAAATTCGACAACATGTGTAAGAACCAAGAGGAAATGAGGAAGAACCAAGAAGAAATGAAAAATGGCATCACTGCTGTAAAAAACTCAATAGAAGCATCAAGAGTAGACTAGAAGAAGCACAGGATTACATCAGTGAGGTAAAAGACAAGATGGGGAAAAAATACCCAAGTGGAGCAGCTTCTAGAAAAAAAAATTAAAAAGCAGGAGGAGTGCCAAAGGGAACTTTGGGACAACACAAAACAAAACAATATTAGAATAATACTATGAACAACTCTATTCTAACAAACTAGACAACCTAGAGGAAATGATTTCTAGATTCCTAGAAAAATATAACCTTCCAAAACTCAATCAGAAAGAATCCAAATAGCTCAATATGCCAGTAACTGTGGAAGAAATTAAAGCAGTCATCAAAATGCTTCCAGCAACAAAAGCACGGGGCCAGATAGCTTCACAGGAGAGTTTTACCAAACATTCAAGGAAGAACTAAAACCTATCCTCTAGACTATTACAAAAAATTCAAGAGGAAAGAACACTTCCAAGCTCCTTTTATGAACTCAGCATCATCATAATACCAATACCAGATAAAGACAAGTCAATGAAAGAAAATTACAGGCCAATATCCCTCATGAACATAGATGCCAAAATCCTCAACAAAATTCTAGCAAATCAGCTCCAGCAATACATCAGAAAGATCATACACCATGACCAAGTAGGATTTATCCCAGGAATGCAAGGATGGTACAATAACTGCAAATCAATAAACATGACACATCACATAAACAAACTGAGAGGTAAAAATAACATAGTCAGAACAATTGATGCAGAAAAAGCATTTGATAAAATCCAACATACTTCTTGGTAAAAACTCTCAACAAGGTGGAAATAGAAGGATCATACCTCAACATAATAAAAACTATATATGATAAACCTACAGCAAACATCCTCAACTGGCAAAAACTAAAACCATTTCCCTAAAAACAGGAACAAGACAGGGATGCCTACTCTCACCACTCCTATTTGACATAGTACTGGAAGTATTAGCCATTGCAATTAGATAAGAAGAAGAAGTAAAAAGCATCCAAATTGGAAAAGAAAAAGTAAAACTCTCCTTATTTGCAGGTGACATGATATTATACATCAAAAACCCGAAAGGCTCCATCAAAAAACTAATAGACTTAATAAATGAATTTGGCAATGTAGCAGGATACAAAATTAATGCCAAGAAATCTATGGCCTTTTTATACACCAACACTGAACTTAGAGAAAGAGAGACTTAAAAAGCAATTCCATTTACTATTGCACAAAAAAAACTAAGATACCTAGGAATAAACTTAACTAAGGAGGTAAAAGACATATATTCGGAAAACTACAGGACACTGAAAAAAGAGATAGAGGAAGATGTGAACAGATGGAAGAACATACCATGTTCATGGATTGTTAGAATCAACATCATCAAAATGTCCATACTACCCAAAGCAATCTATAGATTCAATGCACTCCCCATTAAAATACCAACGGCATACTTCACAGACCTAGAAAGAACTCTACAAAAATTCATCTGGAATAAAAAAAAAAAAAAAATACCCCGAATAGCCTCAGAAATCCTGAGAAAGAAGAACAAAGTAGGAGGGATCTCAATACCAGATTTCAAGCGGTATTACAAAGCCATTGTTCTCAAAACAGCCTTGTACTAGCAGAAGAACAGACATATAGATCAATGGAATAGAATAGAGAATCCAAATATCAACCCAAACTACTATGCTCAATATAATATTTGACAAAGGAGGCATGAACATATAATTGAGTCAAGACAGTCTCTTCAATAAATGGTGTTGGGAAAATTGGACAGCTACATGAAAAATAATGAAACTAGATAACCAACTGACACCCTACACAAAAATAAACTCAAAATGGATTTAGGACTTAAACATAAGACAGGAAACCATAAAAATACTAGAGGAATCCACAGGAAGCAATATCTCAGACATATGCCAAAAGAACTTCTTCACTGATACTTCCCCTAGGGCAATGGAAGCTAAAAAGAAAATAAACAAATGGGACTACATCAAAATAAAAAGCTTTTTCACAGCAAAGGAAAATATCAACAAAACAACAAGAAATCCCACTGTATGGGAGAACATATTTGCAAATGTTATCACTAATAAAAGTTTAATCTCCAACATCTATAGTCAGCTTATACAACTTAATAAAAGTAAGTTACATGTTCCAATAAAGAAATGAGCAACGGACCTAAATAGAATGTTTTCAACAGAAGACAGAAGGAAGGCCAAGAAATATAAAAACATGCTCAAAGTCACTAATTACATAAGAGAAATTAAAATTACAATGCGGTACCATCTCACACTGGCCAGAATGGCTATCATCAACAAATCAACAAACGACAAGTGTTGGTGAGGATGAGGATAAAAAGGAACATTGTGCACTGCTGGTGGGAATGGAAACTTGTGCAGTCACTGTGGAGAACAGTATGGAGTTTCCTCAAAAAACTGAAAATGGAACTCCCATTTGACCCAGTAATCCCACTTCTAGGAATATATCCTATGAAACTGGAAACACCAATAAGAAAGGATATATGCACCCCTATGTTCATAGCAGCACAGTTACAATAGCCAACAAAGATTTGGAAACAGCCTACGTGCTCATCAGCAGATGACTGGATCAGAAAACTATGGTACAACTACACAATGGAATATTATGCTGCCATAGAAAAAGAAGGAATTCTCACCATTTGCAGCAACCTGGATGGAATTGGAGAACATCATGCTAAGTGAAATAAGCCAGTCAATAAAAGAAAAATACCACATGATCTCACTCATTTATGGATAATAAAGAACATTATAAACTGTTGAACAAAAAGATAGATACAGAGACAGAAAGTATCAAACAGAATGTCAAATTACAGCAGGAAGATTAGGGAGAGGTGGGGAGATAAAAGATCAACTGAAAGACTTGTGTGCATGCATATAAGCATAACCAATGGACTCAAAACTCTGGGGTGTGAGGGCATGTATGGGAGTGGGGTGAGGGAAGAGCAATGGTAAGAAATATACACATATAATACCTTAATAAAAATGAAAAGAAAAAAAGAAAAAAGAAAAAATTTGGCTCTTAAAAGAAAAAAAGAAAAGAAAAGAATAACTTAATTAGATAACAAAATAAATAAATAAATAAATAAATAAATTTAAAAACAGGAGAACAGCTGTGTGTATGAAGAAATACTGGTAAAGGGGAGATCCAAGATGGCTGCGCCCAGGTGAACACCTAGCTGCAGCCGCACACAACAATTTCAATAAAATACAACTAAAATATAAAACGGACATTGCCCAGAACTACAGGAAGGTTGACTGACTGGAAATTCTACAGCGAGAAGCAAGGAGAAAACCAGAAGGAGGCGCGGAGGAGCTGGAAAAGCCCAAGGTACGGAGACGCGGCGTGCGAGAGGACGGACCTGAGAGGAGGGAGGCTGAGTGCCTGGCGGGCGTTCCAGCGGAAAGGAGATAAAACTCCGACTGTGCTGGGCCCCCGACTGCTCTGAACCCCAGTTCTAGGCCGGACCCCGGGGACTCAGGCTTAGCCATAGGGAGCCGGGCTGTAAGGCAGAACCCTGGGGAGAGGCGGAAGGAGGTCCCGGAGGCACGCACACATTGCGCGCAGAGAAGGGACGCACACATTGCGCGCAGAGAAGGGACGGTCAGCTGTGCCGGGGGATTGCCCTGACGGGAAGGAGACTGGGGCTCCAGACTGCTGTGAACGCCACCTCCTACTCCACTTCCAACTGAACTGAACCCCAATACCGGGCTCATTGTGGGAGAGCATAGACTGTTTGGCAGCAGGCGAAAATCGAGGGCACCTTTCTCTCAGAGGCGCTGGCAGCGAGCACTGAAGGACCCGCATAGGGCGGGGCTGACAGAAGCCAAAGCTGCAGGCTCCACCCTGAAACCCCGCCCCATCTGTAACTGCGAAATGAGACAACAAAATAGATCACAAACGAAAGAAATGGAGGACAAAAAGCGTCTGGATATAGAGTTCAAATCTACGCTTATAAGGTTTTTCAAGAATTTCCTAGAAAAGATGGATAAGGCCTATGAGGATATGAAAAGAGATCAACTAGAATTAATAAGGAGTCAACAAGAAATGATAAGGGATCAACAAGAAATAAAGAATACATTGTCTGAAATAAAAAATATTTTACAGAGTCCTAAAAACAGGAGGGATGATCGCAAGAATCAAGTCAAAGATTTGGAACATAAAGAGCCAGAAGACACTCCTCCACAGAAGCTAGAAGGCAAGAGAATCCAGAAAATTGAAGATAATGTAAGAAACCTCTTGGACAACTTCAAGCGAACCAACATCAGAATTATGGGGGTCCCAGAAGATGAGAGAGAGCAAGATATCGAAAACATACTGAAAGAAATAGTGACAGAAAACTTCTCCCACCTGGTAAAAGAATTAGACTTACAAGTCCAGGAAGCGTACAGAACTCCAAACAAAAGGAATCCAAAGAGGACCACACCGAGACACATCATTATTAAAATTCCAAGAGCAAAAGACAAAGAGAGAATATTAAAAGAAGCAAGAGCAAAGAAGGTAGTTACCTATAAAGGAGCACCTATACGATTGTCAGCTGACTTCTCAACAGAAACCATGCAGGCCAGAAGGGAATGGCAAGAAATATTCAAAGTGATGAATAGCAAGAACCTACAGCCAAAAATAATGTACCCAGCAAAGCTATCACTCAGAATCGAAGGCCAGATAAAGAGCTTCACTAATAAAAAAAAGCTAAAGGAGTTCATCACCGCCAAACCAGCATTATATGAATTGCTGAAGGGAGTTCTTTCAGAAGAGAAAGTAAACAAAGATAAAAATTATGAACAACAAATATGTAACTATCAACAAGTGAATCTAAAAACCAAGGAAATTTAAAAAATCTGATGAACAATATTAACTGTTGAATATAATAGAATCAGAGGTATGGAAGGGGAGTGAACTGATGATTCTTGGGGAAAAGGGGAGAGGGGGGAGTGGGAAGAGACTGAACATAAACTGTGCACCTATGGATGAGGACAATGGGGAGAGGGGAAAGGGCAGAGGGTGGGGTGGGAACCTGGTGGAGGAGAGCAATGGTGGGGGCGGGGGAAGGAACATTTGTAATAATATGAACAATAAAAACTTTTTTAAAAAAATTTAAAAAAAATAAATAAAAAATAAATAAAAATAAAAAATAAAAAAATAAAAACTTCCCTAACCTGATAAAGGAAAAAGTCACACAAGTTCAGGTGGAACAGAGTGTCCCAAGCAAGAAGAACCCAAATAGGTCCATGCCCAGATACATCACAATTAAAATTCCAGAAGTTAAAGACAAAGAGAGAATCTTAAAGGCATTAAGAGAAAAGCAATTTGTTACTTACAAAGGAGACTATCAGCTGATTTCTCATCAGAAACTCCCCCAAAATGGAATTGCATGAAGTACTCATGATAGTGAAAATCAAGGATCTGAAACCAAGATTTCATTTGCAGCAAAGCTTTCACTGAAAATAGTTGGTGAAATAAAGAGCTTACCTGACCAAAAAAAAAAAAAAAAAATGCCAAAGGAGATTGTCACAACCAAACCATTGCAAGAAATGCTAAAGGAACTGCTATAATGAGAAGAGGAAAAAGAAAGGGAGAGAAACATGGACATTGAGAATTGAAATGTCAATAAATAAGTACCTGTAGATAATAAACTTAAATGTAAGTGAATTAAGTGCTTCAATCAAAAGACATAGGGTAGCTTAATGGATAAAAAAATGATACAAAAACATAAATATTCTCTATAAGAGAGCCATATTTGAAAGAAAAAAAAAAGACACACAGGATGAAATGGAAGGGATGTAAAAAAAATTCCATGCAAATAGAAAGAAAAATAGCTAGGATAGCAATACTCATATCTAACAAAGTAGACTTCAAAATGAAAGCCATTACATGAGACAATAAAGGTCACTACATAATACTAAAGGAATCAATGCAACAAGAGGACAGAACCATGGTAAACATATATGCACCCAATATATGAACACCTAAATATATAAATTAGGTGGACTGGAGGACTTCAAGAGAGAGATCAACAGCAATACAGAGTAGGAGATTTTAACACTCCACTAACTTCCTTGGATAGATCTTCAAGAAAAAAAATTAACAAGGAAACAGTGACTCTAAATTATACAGATGGATTAAATTGACATTTATAGAACATTTCATCCAAAGCTGCAGAATATATATTTTTCTCAAATGCACATGGTTTGATCACAAAGGTAGACCACAAATTAAGTCTCTACAAGTTCAATAATATTGAAATCATATCAAGCATCTTCTCAGATCACAGTGAATGAAATAAGAAACTACCATAAAAATACTCGAAAACATTCAAACACATGGAAGCTTAAAAAATGTTATTAAACAATTAATTGTTTATCAATCATATCAACAAATAAACAAAAAAATTCCTAAAAACAAATGAAAATGAAGACACAACAACCCAAACTCTATGAGACACAGCAAAAACAGTCCCAAGCAAGAAGTTCATAGCACTAAAGAACTACTGGGCAGGGGGGGGGGGGGGAAACACAAGAAAAATTAATTATAAACTCTTTAACCCTACAACTATAAGAATTAGAAAAACAATAAAAGCCCAGAACATGGTAAAGGAATGAAATAATAAAGATCAGAAACCAAGATTCTGATTCATTGAAAAGTTAAGCAAGATTGATGAACTATTAGCCAGACTCATCAAGAAACAAAGTGAAATGGGGAGAGGGGAAAGGGCAGAGGGTGGGGTGAGAACCTGGTGGAGGAGAGCAATGGTGGGGGGGAAAAAAGGAACATTTGTAATAATATGAACAATAAAAACTTATTAAAAAAAATATTACATTAAATGCAAAAAAAAAAGAAACCAAGCTAGAGAACCCAAATAATTAAAATCAGAAATGGAAGGGATGAAATAAGACATAACAGAAATACAAAGGATTACCATATTAGAGCATATTATGGGCAACAATATGCCAACAAGCTGGACAATGTTAATGAAATAGAAAAATTCCTAGAAAAATACAGTCTTCCAAAACTGAATCAGGAAGAATCAGAAAACTTGATTAGGCAAATAAGTATTGAGGAAATTAAAACAGTAATCAAGCAACCAGCAAAATCCCTGGTCCAGATGATATCAAAGGGAAATTTTACAAAACAATCAAAGAAGAATTAACACCTATATCCCCAAACTATTTCAAAAAATCTAAAGGGAAGGAACACTTTCAAGGTCTCTCTTTGAGGCAGAATTATCCTAATTCCAAAGCCAGATAAAAACACTACAAAGAAAGAGAATTACGGGTCAATATCCCTGAAGAATATAGATGCTAAAACCCTCAACAAAATTCTAACAAATTGAATCCAGCAATACATTAGAAAGATCATATATCATGACCACATGGGATTTATTTCAGAGATGCAAGGCTGATACAATATTTGCAAATCAATAAACATAATATTGTACATCACATAAACAGATTGAAAGATAGAACTTAGATGATCATGTAAATAAATGTAGAAAAAGCATTCAACAAAATTCAACAGCCATTTTTTATAAGAACTTAGCAAAGTGGGAATAGAGGAATCATACCTCAACATAATACAGGGCATACAAGACCAAACTACAGCCACCATCATACTTAATTAGAAAAAATTAAAACTATTTTCCCCAAAAACAGGAATAAGACAGGAATGTCCACTTTCACAACTCTTATTCAACACTAGAGGCCTAGTGCATGAATTCATGCATGGGTGGGGTCCAGCCAGCCTGCCTGACAGGGGCCCATCTGGCCAGGGTGGCATAGGGGAGGTATGACAAGTGGTTGACTGGCTGGCCCTGCCCCCAATTAGGGTGTTGGGGGCCGATCCGGGTCTGAGCCAGCCAGGGGGCAAGGGTCATTCAGGCCCAGACCAGACTGGTTGGCTGCCACAGTGCAGGTCATAGTCACCAGTCATTCTGGCCATTCTGGTAGTTACACCATTCCAGTCACTGGGCTTTTATATATATAGACTAGAGGTCCAGTACACAAAATTCATACATAGGAGGGATCCCTCAGCCCGGCCTGCACCCTCTCCAATCTGGGACCACTGGCTCCTAACCGCTCACCTGCCTGCCTGATCATCCTTAACTTCTTTGCCTCACTGCCTGATTCCCTCTAACCACCTCTGCCTGCTGGCCGGATCTCCCCTAACCATCTCAGCCTCGGCCCCCAACACCATGGCTTTGTCCGGAAGGACATCTAAAAGGATGTCCAAAAGAGTCTAATTAGCATATTGCCCTTTTTTTAAAAAAATATATTTTATTGATTTTTTTTTGCCCCCCTCCCTCCCTCCCACACATCCCCTCCCTCCCCAGAGTTTTGTGTCCATTGGTTGTACTTATATGCATGTATAAAAGTCCTTCGGTTGATCTATTATCTCCCCCAGATCTTCCTCCCCTCCCCGCTGTAATTTGACAGTCTACTTGTTGATATACTGTCTCTATATCTATCTTTTGGTTCATCAGTTTATAATGCTCTTTATTATCCACAAATGAGTGAGGTCATGTGGTGTTTCTCTTTCATTGATTGGCTTATATCACTCAGCTTGATGTTCTCCAATTCCATCCAGGTTGCTGCAAATGATGAGAATCCCTTCTTTTTTATGGCAGCATAGTATTCCATTGTGTAGATGTACCATAGTTTTTGGATCCAATCATCTGCTGACGGACACTTAGGCTGTTTCCAAATTCTGGCTATTGTAGATTGTGCTGCTATGAACATAGGGAGCATATTGCCCTTTTATTAGTATAGATAGTACTGGAAATTCTAGCCACAGCAATCAGATAAGAAAACAAAACGCATCCAAATTGGAATGGAGATACCTTCCAATAATTAATAAAAATAAAATATCTTACCTAATAATAGACAAACATGTAAATTAACCATACCTTCACTACGCCCACAACCAATAAGAGTGAGTATGCAAATTAACCTAACAAAAATGATAGGTTAATTTGCTTATGCAGGCTCTGAGCGGCCAGGAGGAGCAGGGTGGCAGAGGGAGCTATAGGAGTGTTGCTTCAGTCAGAAGCCAGGACCCTTTGGGATAGCATGGAGGGACCTAAAGACAGGTGTCACATGATGTTACTTATATGTGGAACCTAATGAACAAATGAAACTGAGAAACAAAATAGATCCAGAGACTTGGAAGCATGCAAGACTGAGGATCCTCAGTGGAAAGGCAGGAAGAGAGGGAGGGGGAGGGAAGAGATTAACCAGAGTTTTTATATACATACTAGAGGCCTGGCCTGCACTCTCTCACAATTCAGGACCACTGGCTCCTAACCACTCACGTGCCTGCCTGCCTAAGGCCCCTAACTGCTCCCCTGCCTGCTTGATTGACTAATCACCTCTGCCTGCCTCCTGGTCACTCCTAACGACCCTCCCCTGCTGGCCTGGTTGCCCCCAATGTGCATGTGTCTGGGGTCACTCAGCCTTGCCTGTGCCTCTCACAGTTCATGGGCCTTCTGGGGATGTCCTTAGGGGAGCAAGCCTTAGCCACCAGTCAGACATCCTTAGCTCTGCAGAACTCTCCCAAAGGAATCGGATTCATTCATTATATTTATTTGCTTCTTTTAATTCTTGTTCTAGAGTAGGGGTGTCGAACTCAATCAGAGAAGGGGCCAAAATCTAAAATCCAGCCTAAATTGCGGGCCGAATGGTTTACTGAACAGTCATAAACTGTCATTGTGATGGAAACGCAGCGGAGTGCAGTGATGACAGCGCGGTGCGGGCCACATTGCAAGGCCTGGCGGGACGGATTTGGCCCGCGGGCCTTGTGTTTGACACATGTGTTCTAGAGGGAGAGTGAAGGCAGTTTTTTTGTTTTTATAATATATTTTTATTGATTTTTTACAGAGAGGAAGGGAGAAGGATAGAGAGTTAGAAACATCAATGAGAAAGAGACATCAATCAGCTGCCTTCTGCACACTCCCTACTGGGATGTGCCCACGACCAAGGTACATGCCCTTGACCAGAATTGAACCTGGGATGCTTGAGTCGGCAGGCCGGCACTCCATCCACTGAGCCAAACCAATTGGGGCTGAGGAAAGTTTATTACTCAGTAATTTTTATAATAAGAATTGTATTTGGAACCTGCTCCTTCTATGGCTGTTTACGTGTTTACCTTACCGGGAACTCACAGAGACTTTAAGCCCTTTGAAGATAGGGACAGAGCTGTATTGTGTTTCTATAATACAGGCACAAAGTTAATACAGCTTTTATAAATATTTGTTGAAGAAACGGATAAATTTCAGTGCCATGAGGCATAACTTTTCCTTCTGCTCCATCTCTTCATTGAGACTTTTATGCAAAACATAAGGCTAAGGGGATGAGCAGGTAGAGCAGAGTAAAGTTGCTTTTTCTAAATCCTAGATCCCATACTTTGAATTTACATAGTAGATGAATTTCTGAATGACATTTTGAATTGGGTATATTCGATTTTGCTAATATCAACTCTCTGTACTCAGGATTATTTTTAATGATGTTTAAACATTTTGTACTAAGAGGTGCAAAATGTTTTGCTTATTTCAAGAATCTTTGTGCATTCTTTCTGTAGTAAAGTGAATTACCAACATGGTAAGTCTGTTTGGGGGATATGCTTAAAAAGGGGCACACCAGTACTGAATTTGGTTCTAACAATGAGACTAATTCTCATACCACGTGTGGAGTTAGATGGCTGTTGGGCAAAACCATTTCTTTTGGTCTCATTGCTAACTCAGCACCTGCTTCAACCAGAGGCAGTGCCTTGACCCTCCATGACCTCTTTGTCATGGCAACCACGGGGGTGTCTACTTTTTTAGGTATCTGCAGTCAGCCAGGCCTTGACTTTCCCAAGATGGCAGCAACCCTGAGGAACTCCTGTCAGGGGCAGGGTCCCCTTAGCACATGGAGAGATTTTTCAAGCAGGCTGGCTAAACCTGGCAGAATCGCAGTTTCCCTCCTCCTTTCCTCTCCTTCCCATGCAGGCGGGCTGATGGCTGAGGGGAGCGGCAGGCATTGGTGAGGCCTGTGAGGGCTTGCAGGGTGGGGATCCTTAGGCAGCATCCCTGCTGGGTGGGTGGGCACTCCTTTCCAGGGTTTCAAAGGGTGTTGAGGACTGAAACAGAGCTGGAAAGGAGGGAGGCTGCTCCCTCCCCCACTGCTGGGTGGGATGTTGGGAGGAGGGGCTGTGGATCCCTAGCCCAGAACCAATTCCCAGGGGCAAGTCCTGGGCTCAGTTCCTGCCTAGACCACCAGACCCTTGGGGACAGGAAGGAGCTTCTGGCCCTGCCCTGCAGCAAGTCCCTGTCTTGCCTGTTTGAGCAATGGGTGGGCAGCAAGTGGCAAGAGTAGACAGAAACTGGCCCCGGGGCCAGAAAGGTGAGGATCATAAAATTTCTGCCTGGACAGCACCAAGGCCACAGAGCTGTGGTGAATAACAAAGCGCTGGCATGCGAGATCTCCATGCTGACACGGGGGTCTGAGAACCTGGCACTTCTGCTTCCACCTGGCACAGGCTCCATTGTGCCACTGTCGGGGGAAGGAAGGGACTGGCCCAGTGTGAGCCACTCACTGCTTGCCACCCACTGCAGCTCGCCAATACACTATGGGCTGGGAGGAGGTCACAGGTCATTCCTTTGGTTATCCTGGTCATGATGGACAGTACCTTTTTATATATATAGATAGACATAACTCATAGATATAAATAATAGTCTGGTGAAGACCTGGGGAGGGAATGGGAGTTGGTGGGGTGGTCTATATGGGAAAAATACTTTTAAAAATACGTTAAAAAATAAGCATAAACTTTAAAAAAAAAAATATTTGGTCATCCTACCTAATAAAAGAGTAACATGCAAATTAACCATTACTTTGCTACACCCACTAGCCACACCCATGAGCCAATCAGAGTGAGTATGCAAATAAACCCAACCAAGATGGCTACAGCCACAGAGAGCAGGAGGGAGGTTTGGGTTTCCCAAGCAATGGAGAAAGTCAAGTTTTCCACCTGCTTTTGCCAGCCTAAGCCTCCACTAAAGGCTACAAAATTTCAATTATAGAAGGTAAACAAATCCAAACAGAAATGGCTGCTGGCCGTGGAGATAGCAGGAAGCTTGCCTCCACTCCAGGCTACAAACTTTTAATTGTAGAAGGTAAATAATTTCCAGATACCAGGGTCTCCTTGGGTCACCAGGGAGCATGGCTGGTCTGCAAACCACCACAGGCCCCTCTCTTAGGCCACCCCCCCACAAGGAAACCCCCACTCTGATCTGGGACACCCTTTAGGGCAAACCAGCTGGCCCCCACCCATGCACCAGGCTTCTATCCTATCTAATAAAAGAGTAATATGCGGATTGACCATTACTTCAACACACAATATGGCTGCCTCCATGTGGTCAAAGATCCCTCCCCTATGTGGACACAAGATGGCCACCACAAGATGGCCAGCAGGGTTGGGCAGTTGGGAGGCATCAGGCCTGCAAGGGAGGGCAGTTTGAAGCAATCAACCCTGCAGAGGAGGGAAGTTGGGGGCAAACAGGATGGCAGGAGAATAGATAGACATCAATCAGGCTGGCATGGGAGTGGTTAGGTGGTGATCAGGCTGGCAGGCAGAAGCGGTTAGGGGCAATCAGAAAGGCAGGCAGGCAAGCAGTTGGGAGCCAGTAGTCCTAGATTGGGAGAGGGATGTCTGACTGCCCGTTTAGACCCAATCCCACCAGGTCTAAACAGGCAGTCAGACATCCCAGGTCTAAATGAGCAGTCAGACATCCCTCAAGGGGTCCCAGATTGGAGAGGGTGCAGGCTGGGCTGAGGGACACGCCCCTGCCCCCATGCACGAATTTCGTGCACCGGGCTTCTAGTTGTCAATAAAGAACATGCCACACCCATAAAAAAGAAAAAAGACATAAAGGTGAGTAGGTATAAACTTATTTTGTTTGTAATGACAGGTGGGGAAGGAGGGTTTTTTTTATTTTTTATTTTTTTCTTATCTTCTTCTATGGTTTGGAAGGTAGATACACTGTAAATCCTGTCGGAGTGGCTGCCTTACAGAGCATGGAATAGCATCCATCCATAAAATAGATGGATCCCAAATGAAGGCCTCTTCATTCCCAAGTCTCTGTTTTATGAGACTGCCTTTTCAGGATTAAGCAATCGAGAAGAAAAACTGTTGAGATCTTAAGAATACTGGTTCAGCCCTTGCTGGTTTTGCTCAGTGGATAGAGCATCAGCCTGTGGACTGTAGGGTCCTGGGTTCAATTCCAGTCAAGGGCACATACCTTGGTTGCAGGTTCCTTGACCCTGGTCAGAGTGAGTGCAGGAGGCAACCAATTGGTGTGTCTCTCTCACATCAATGTTTCTCCCTGTCTTTAAAACTAAATAAAAAAACATCCTTGGGCAAGGATTAGCAACCATAACAAAAATAAATAAATAAATACAAAAAAAGAATACTGGAAAAGTCTATAATTAAACATCCCAAAGTCCCTGCTGAACACTTTTACATCTCAATTGCAGGGGTGATCGATAAGTTATGGTGGGCACTTCTCTCACTTGAAAGTATACCATCATTCTCTCAGGAGTGTCATTATTTTGTCATCTTGGGGATTTCCCCCCTTTGTTTTAAGCCCATTGGCAAGTACTTAGCTAAAATGTATCTAGGTTTCTGAAATAGTACACATAAGAGAGACTGAGACCAAGTGAAGGGAGTCAGGGAGAAATGGGGAGAAAGGAAAACTGGTTATTTAAATGATATTTATGAGTGGGGGAAAGTTTTCTCTATGCCTCATGGCTCCCAAGTTAGCCTACTACTTAAAATGTCCAAATTTCCCCAAATAGCAGTATATCACATACAGTTAAATCGGTTCAGTTGCACCCTCTTGTATACTTCTATGCCAGGTCTGAAGTTTCCTGTCTCAATCTGACATGTGCTCTGGGGAACCCATCCTGTGTGGTTTCTCAGCCATCAGTGTTCCTCAGGTTTTGGACTCAAAACATTCACTGGGACCCAGACTGCAATGAAATGCCTTATCTAACTCTTAACTTAGCAGATGTGGTGTGTTTTTCACCTAATGTTAAAACCAGGTTCAAAATGGTCCAAAATAAGCAATTTTCTGTCATTAGATATTTCCCTTGTCCCTGGAAAGAATTTACATACCATACCTATACCATCAGGAATCCAGAAACGTCTCATATTTAATCCAAAGGCCCACTATTCTGCACCTAAGGTCACTTGTGAATTTTTTGTTATTCAGGAATTGAATAGCTTTGAGACCTTCTGGTCCCTGTTATAGCACAGAGCCAAGTATTGTGTTACAAGGACAAAAATTAATCATAAGAACTCAACAGGGAAGAGAGGTGTCAGATTGGCTCACAGTTTCTGGAGCAGAGTTAAGTTACCACACATGGATTACACAGAATCTTGTTGTTGTCAGCATCTTTAAGGACAATTTGGAGCTTGGATGCCTACATTTTAATTTCTTTTGTAATTTTTAAATCCTAAACTGCTATTCTCAAAAAGCAACAATAAAAAATACTGCATTTAATCTGAATTTGAGTCACCTAAATCTCTTCTAGGTTACATTTCTTAATGAAGATTATTTTCTAAGTCATTTTTCATCACACGAAATATATAGTAAGCTCAAAAAACCCCAACCAAAATGGTTTTTAATCCCTTTATGATTTGCTTTCACCTAAGCACATTCTCTTCTAGAAAGGCACACACTGTGCAACCAGATACTAAACTATTCAGGAAGTGCAACAGAAGGTCAGCAAAGAAAAAAGTTACAGGGGTGCAGTAGTGAAGAATTATTAGAATCCTATCTAATAAAAGAGTAATATGCAAATTAACTATCACTCTGCTACACCCACAAGCCTGCCTACCAGACAATCAGAAGTGAGTATGCAAATTAATACCAACCAAGATGGCCATGGCCACAGCCCACTTAACTCTGAGACAAGTGGTTGGGAAGGAAAAGATATTATAGTTTGAGGAACAGCATACATGAAGGCATGGGAATCAAATAATTGAATAAAATAGATGCAAGTTGCTGCTTCACACTCTATGGGATAAACAAAGAGAATCCAATCTTTACTTAAGGAGGATGAAAAATAATTTTTAAAATACACACAATAATTTGCATGAGCAATGCATTACAGAATCCTATCTAATAAAAGAGTAATATGCAAGTTAACTATCACTCTGCTACACCCACAAGCCTGCCTACCAGACAATCAGAAGTGAGTATGCAAATTAATACCAACCAAGATGGCCATGGCCACAGAGCCAGCAGGAAGCTTGAGTTTCCCTAGCAATGAAGGAAGCCAAGCTTTCCACACACCCTGGCTGGCCCAGGCCTCCACTCAAGGCTACAAAGTTTCAGTTACAGAAGATAAATAAGTCCCAACAGAAATGGTGACAGACATGGAGCTAGAGAGAACAGGAGGCTTGAGTTGCCCTCAGTAAAGGAGGAAGCCAAGCTTTCTACACACCCTGGCAGGCACAAGCCTCCACTCAAGGCTACAGAGTTTCAATTATAGAAGATAAATAAATCCCAACAAAAATGGCTACTGCCAAGGAGTAAACAGGAGGCTTGATTCCGCTCAATGCTACAAAGTTTTAATTATAGAAGATAAATAAATCCCAGATACCAGGCCCTCCACTTGGGTTGCCAGGAGGCATGGCCAGCCTGGAAACCACCACAGCCCCCTCGTCCAGATTTCCCCACTCCCCAATGTAACCCCCATCCTGATCCAGGACACCCTTCAGGGCAAATCAGCCAGCCCCCACCCATGTACCAGGCCTCTATCCTATCTAATAAAAGAGTAATATGCAAAGTGACTGTCACTCCAACACACATAATGGCTGCCCTTATGTGGTCAAAGATCCTGCCCCTATGTGGACACAAGATGGCCACCACAAGATGGCCAGCAGGGGAGGACAGTTGAGAGGGACCAAGCCTACAAAGGAGGGAAGTTGGGGGTGACCAGGCCTGCAGGGAAGGACAGTTGGAGGGACTCAGGCCTGCAGGGGAAAGCAGTTAGGGGTGACCAGGCTGGCAGGCGAGGACAGTTAGGGGTAATTGAACCAGCAAGAGAGCAGTTAGGCATCAATCAGGCTGTCAGGGGAGTGGTTAGGGGGTGATCAGGCTGGCAGGCAGAGGCCGTTAGGGGCAATCAGGAAGGCAGGCAGGCAAGTTGTTGGGAGCCAGCAGGCCTGGATTGTGAGAGGGATGTCCTACTGCCTATCAAACATCCCTCAAGGGATCCTAGATTGGAGAGACTGCAAGCTGGGCTGATGGACACACCCCCATGCACAAATTTCATGCACCAGGCCTATAGTTATATATAAAAAGCATTTCAACGATCGGTTGTTATAAGCCAAAGTGTGGATATGAGAATGAATGAGGAATAAGAGATTAGTACCTGAATGTCTGGTGGGAAACAGAGTGAAAGGAGAGGGGGCCAATTTAAAGAGAACCTTAAAGTTAGTCAGGGCTTGAGTTTGATAAATTCAAAAAATCTGTACATTGTTGGTTCAAGAATTGACACAAAGAAACTTTATAACACTTCAAAGTTTACACAATTACTTTAACTCCATTTTTTCTTCTAGTCCCCACAACAACACTATATGGAAAATAGAGTGGATAGTAAACCAAAGATAAGAAAACAAAGAATCAGATTTATCAAGATCACAACCACTAGTTTTCTTGATTTAAAGACCAATGTCCTTTCTATTCTTGTTTCTTTTTGTGAGGCAGAAAAGTGGGCTCACTTACCTTTTATAGAGGACATCCTCTCTGTCCAACCCATTCATATGTAGTATTCTAGAATACCAATAGTATTCAGCAGGTATTTTTATAAATGAGGAAATAAGGCACTATATTAAGCTGATCAAAAGGAAAGGGATAAATACATCATAAGAATCAGTATGACTCAATGATTAACTAATCACAAGGTTAAGAATATATATATATATATATATATATATATATATATATATACACACACACACACACACACACACACACACACACACACACACTAGAGGCCCAGTGCATGAATTTGTGCATGGGTGGGAACCTTCGGCATGGCCTGTGGTGATTGAGCAGAAACCAGCAGTCCATTGCCATCTGCTGCTCTTGCCTGCTGCTCCCGCTCACCTCGGCCCCACTACATCTGTCTCGGGCTTGCACCCAGTCAATCCTGATAGGTAGAGGTTCATACCTCCACATTGGTGCTCACTAGCCATGAGCCCTGTATCTGGCATCCATGGTGAGGACAGGAAAGGATGAAATCAGCCCTCTGACACCCTGGCCAGCCCAGGATCCAGATCTGTCCTCTGAGGTTCACACCAGTTGTGTGGATCTACTTGGTGGCCGTTTTTATGTTTCTTCCTTGTTGAGTGTCTAGGAAGGGGAAGTGGCCACGTTGCCTGAGGCCAACTTCCAGGAGGCCAGCAGTGCTGTCAGGATTGTGCCAGTGATGCTGGTCCATCATTGCCTTGCCCATTCTACAGAGAATGGATCTGCAGGATTACTGAAGGAGGGAGTGGCTGTCACTGGGCTGGAGGGCTGCTGGGAGGGATTGGTCAGCTGAGTGTCACTCCTGCTGTAGGAGCGCACTGACCACCAGGAAGTAGCTCCTGCATTGAGCATCTGTCCCTGGTGGTCAGTTCATGTCATAGCAACCTGTTGACTGGTTGTTTGGTCATACAGTGACTTAGGTTTTTATATAGATATGGGTTTTTTTACATAAAATTTTTATTTGCATTTTAAGAGGAATTAAAATTATCATAGGCCCTAGGCACTGTGTTTACTGTGTCTAATGGATAAATTAGTCCTTGCGGAGGGGATAGAAGAAAGATGAGTTTTAAATGATTGCAAAATATCAAGTGTACTGGTTAATAATGTGATTTTTTTCAATACATGGAGTTACACATATGATTACATATATGTGATTTGATATGTATGCTATTTTATTGTATTGACAGCAAGCTTCAAAATTTCATACATTAACTTTTCTGAAGGTGTTAATATCATATGACCTTTTAATCTTAAAAATGTCAAATTTTATGCTAAAAAAAGAGAATTTCTGGGAAGTTTTAATTCATTACTTTATTTTGAAGAATAGTGCTGCTGAAAGTTATCGTATACTTTAGGATAGGGGTGTCGAACTCAATCAGAGAAGGGGCCAAAATCTAAAATCCAGCCTAAATCGCGGGCCGAATGGTTTACTGAACAGTCATAAACTGTCATTGTGATGGAAACGCAGCGGAGTGCAGTGATGACAGCGCGGTGCGGGCCACATTGCAAGGGACGGATTTGGCCCGCGGGCCTTGTGTTTGACACATGTGCTTTAGGAAGATTATGATGAACATGCTCCATCTCAAGATACTTGTGAATGCTGGTTTGAATGCTTTAAAAGTGATTATTTTGATGTGAAAGATAAAGAACGCCCAGGTCAATGGAAAAAGTTTGAAGACCAACAATCACAAGCACTATTGAATGAAGATATGTGTCAAACTCAAAAACAACTTGCAGAAAGATTAAATGTTGCTCAGCAAATTATTCTGATCATTTACAAGAAATGGGAAAGATTTTAAAGGAAGGGAAATGGGTGACACATCAACTGAATGAAAGACAAGTGGAAAACCAAAAAAGTCATCAGTAAAATGATGCTTCAACAGAAAGAAAAAGTCTTTTTTTTTTTTGCATCAAATTGTGACTAGCGATGAAAAGTGGATTTATTTTGAGAGTCCCAGATGCACAAAATCATGGGTTGATCCAGGTCAACAATCAACATCAATTGCAAGGCCAAATAGCTTTGGAAAGAAGACAATGCTCTGTATTTGGTGGAATCAGGAAGGTGTGGCATATTATGAGTTTCTAAAACTAGGTGAAACTGTTAATACTGATTTGCTACCAACAACAAATAATCAATTTGAATCACACTTTGGTCGTAAAATGACCAGAATGGGCCAGAAGACACTGCAAAGTAATTTTGCTTCATGATAATGTACCATCACACACTTCAAAACCAGTTAAAGACACATTAAAAGATTTTGCCTGGCAAGTATTAACCCACCTACCATATTAAACAGACCTTGCTCCTTCAGATTACCACTTGCTCCAATTGATGGCACACACACTTTCTGAGCATCACTTCAAAACATACGAAGAAGTGGAAAATTTGGTCTCTGAATAGTTTGCCTCAAAACAAGAAAAGTTCTATTGGGATGGTATCCACAAATTACCTGAAAGATGGGGAAAACATGTAACTAGCAATGGACATTACTTTGAATAAAGCACTTTTTATGCTTCCCTTGAAATTATCATATTTTCTTTTATTACAAAATCTACATTATTAACCAGTACACCTAGTATTTAACAAGAGAATTTAGAAAAATGGTAGCATTCTCTAAAAGAATCAAAGGGGGTAAAATATAAATTAATTTTAAAAGAAAGATCATTTTGATTTTGAACTTGTGGAACTTGAACGAACTAAAGAAATGCAAATGAAGATGGCCAGTAAGTAACCTGCAATGTAGAATGTAGGCCCATGTATATTTGAAAATTAATAGTTTAAAGGTGTTTTTAAAAACTATGACAGTTAATGATCTCCTCAAGCAAGTGGATTATAGAGGGAGGCCCTGGAAACTAATGCAAAAAGCTTATGAGGCATGCCACAGTTAAAAAGATGAAGAGGAATTTTCAGAACCTACAGAAATGGTGGGTTCTTCAGTTCCTGAGAGTTGTTGATGTTGTGATTGTGACCCAATTTAATTTGAAAATGGAATCCTAATTGAAAGTGGCATAATTATGAAAATGAAGATGAAGGCAGCAAGTATGTCTGTTTTATTTTTTTCTTCCGTGTCTTTCACTGACCCAACACACACACACACACACACACACACACACACACACACACACGTGCACACATACACACACGTGCATGCAAGCACGTGCACATGCACACACAGGTTACCCAAAGGCATTGTCTGATGAAGATACACATACTCAACTGCAGGACACAATTTGTCAACTCAGAACTCAGCAATATGAGGCATGCAGAGTAACTCACAAAACATAAGTTACAACAGTACATTTATTGTCAAGACATGAGTAGATAGGAAATATGGAGCTTTTTCTTTTATCTCAAAAATATTTCCTTGCTCAGTTAACTAGCAGTTCTAATGTGTATTGTTCAAATCATCATAATCATAGTCCTTGGTTGTGTTGAAATACATACCAATAATGGCAGTCACACTTTTAATATATGTAAAACCCTAAAATGCAAATAAACCAAACAACAGAACAACCAAACAACTGGTTACTATGATGTGCATTGACCACCAGGAGGCTTGCATAGAACATGACAGGCATTGGCTACAGTGGAATGGTGGAGCAGGTGAGTGGGGACACTAGAAGAAGGTGTGGTGCCAGTCACTGTGATCGGGGAGAGCCTCGGATGGCTACTAAAAATTATTTGCTCTTGCTGGGCACTTGCACCTGCTGCCAGCACCAGCCCCATTAGCTTGGCACTGTCAGCAGGTATGAGCAGCAGCTGCCAGCCCCAATTGCCCCTCGGGCCTTCTCCACCTCCCTCTGCTCCTGAGGGGCAATCAGGGGAGCAGCTGCCACTCCCATCTGCTGCCAATGACTCTGCACCATCAGCAGGTGCAAGCGGGGCTGGTGCCTGGGAGCAGCAGCGAGAGCAGCGCTGCCAGCATACAAGGGACCAGGGGCTGTGGCAGGAGGGGCCAGTCAGGGGCATGAAGGATGAGCCAAGAACTGCCTCTGTGCCCACTGCAGTCTCATGTCCCATAGTTCATTTGAAGATGCATGAGTTGGTGCACTGGGCCCCTAGTCCTATGTAATAAAAAGGTAATGTGAAAATTGACCATCACTCCAATACATAAGATGATCACCCCCATGTGGTCCAAGATGGCCACCTCCATGTAGTCACAATATGGCTGACACAAGATGGCCAGCAGGGGAGGGCAGTTGTGGGCAATCAGGCCAGCAAGGAGGACAGTTAGGGATGACCAGGCCTGTAGGTGAAGGCAATTCAGGGTGACCAGGCTTGCAAGGGAGGACAGTTAGGGGTGACCAGGCTGGCAGGGGAGGGCAAGTTAGGGGTAATTGAGCCATCGGGGGAGCAATTAGCCATTGATCAGGCTGGCGGGGGAGTGGTTAGGGAGTGATCAAGCTGGCAGGCAGAAGTGGTTAGGGGCAATCAGGAAGGCAGGCAGGCAATTAAGAAGAGCCAGCAGTTCTGAATTGTGAGGGAGATGTCCAACTGCCTGTTTAGGCTCGATCCCAGTGGGATAAGGTCTAAACAGGCAATCAGACATCCCTTGGGGGGTCCCAGATTAGAGAAGGTGCAGGCTGGGCTGAGGGACACACACACACACACACACACACACACACACACACACTGTGCACGAATATATATATATATGCCTAAGTGACCATTCAACCAGTAGCTATCACCAGGGGGCAAATGCTCAATGCACATGTGTGGAAACATGGAACAAACTGATGAATCTCAGAGGGAAGGGAGAGGAGGGAGGGCAGGAAGAGATTAACCAAAGATTTTATATGCATACTAGAGGCCTGGCACATGGATTCATGCACCAGTGGGGTCCCTCGGCCTGGCCTAAACCCTCTCGCAATCCAGGACCCCTCAGGGATGTCGGACTGTTGGTTTCAACCCAATCTCAACAGGCCAGGCTGAGGGACCCCACTGGTGCACAAATCCATGCACCGGGCCTCTAGTTTATTATGAAATGATTGCTTTTTGTACTAAGTTTTCCCTAAAGAAAAATACCATTGATGAGAATTGTGACACATTCCCCCTGAGATTGTAGATGCTAGGTATAGTGGTGGAATTGTAATAACCTGCTCAGAAACAGCTGAATTTGTGAATGATTGATGGATGAACAGAGTAGTGATTGTTTAAGGTCAGTCATCTGAATCATGTCTTGGGAGAGTTCCCTGAAGTTACATAGAATGAAAATCTGGGCCAGTATTCACATGCCTGACTATTGAAGTAAGAACAGCTGCATTTGTTTCAACATTCTCAGCCTCACACATATATGCAGGTCAGTGAATCATAGAGGTTAAATGTAAGAAGAATATCACAAGTAGGATAATAAGAAAACAGAACTGAAAAGAATGCCCTGGAAAACTAAATACTTGCCTCTTCTAGGTTGGAAGATGAAACTGAATAAATTACTAGGATATAGTACAGAGGAGAAAAAGAAGGGGAAATGTGAGAAGTTATAAGATATGGAGGCAAGAACAAGAAATGCTAACATGTGTCTATGTAACTGGAATCCTAACAAAAAAGAGTAGAGTATAGAGTACAGGAAATATGTAAGGAGGTCATAGCTGAAACTTTTCCATAATTAATTAAAATCATTAATCCACCAAAAAAGGAACCACAAAGTATACACAAGAAACTAAACATTAAAAAACAATTCTTCTAAACATAGTTCAATTGAGGAACAATTTTAAGAAGTGTATGTGTGAATGGGGAGATCTTATTAATAGAAGCACCCAAAGAAAAAGTCTAAATCCATTAAAAAAAAAAAACAATTAGACAGAAGACTTCTTGACAGCAATAGTGGAAGATAAATAAGAGTGTAACATTCTCAAAATGGTGAGATAGTTTTTGTCAGTATGGAATGGTATATCAAATAAAACTCTCTTACATGAACAAAATAATAAAACATTTTCAGATTTTAAAAAAAACAGCACTGAAGAACTGCTAAGGGAAGAAATTTAGGAAGAAATTATTTCAGAAATAAAATCTATGATATAAAAATAAATAGCCAACAAAGAAATTGATAAACATGTGAATAAGCATAAAATTTTTATTAAAAAAAAACATACATTGGTAACTAATTTGTGAATTCTCAAAGACTAGGCAACAATAGCATATGGGCATTTATGGGTGATTAGAGTTCAGTTTTAAGTCCTTGTATTTTTACAGAGAAATAAAGCACTGATATACTTTATAGTTAATAAGTACAACTTTAGAAAAACTCAATAAATATTAGGGATAAATTTTATTTTCCACTCTGCGCCATCAGTGGGTACAAGCGGGGCAGGTGTCATCAGTAGGAGATGAAATAAAATGAAGAGGTGAGTATACTAAAAACAGGAAGATGAAAGGAAGTGGTAGATGTATAATGAAAGTAGGACACATAGTAATTACATAAAATGGTAGAAATATTCAGAGATAGATAGATACACTCACCAATTAAGAGACACAGGATGATCACAATCTCTTTGAATGAGTGGTATCTAGTCACAGAAAACCAAGAGTAGTCCAGAGTGCAAAAAGCTCTTACTAAAATTAGAATGTGTATCACTAATAATAGATGCTAAAAGTGTGTAGAGAAGAGAGATGGAAGAGTGTCACAGTGGCAGACAGAACATGGTTTTCCCAATCTTCTCCTCAGTATCTGTGGGATTTTGGAAAATATTCAACCTGAACTGTATTTTCCAAAGCAACAGAATAGAAATAATAATAATCCTTACTCCATAGAGTTACTGTGATGATTATATGATATAAAATATGTAAAGTAGTGCGTGGCACATAGGGTTAACACAAATAAATGATTATTAGTGTGGGGAGAACTGGGGAACTGGGACAGGTGGAAAAAAACATTGGATTTGAGGGAAATTGGTGGATGGAATTAGGGAGGTAAAACTGTAAGAAGAACATAAAATAGCAAAAATCGAACAAAGCCTGAGGCAGAACTACAAAGCTGAGATGCAAGTGGCCTAGGGCAGAACACAGGCAGGCTGGCTGGGGAAGGTTTCCTGCTTCCTGAGTGTTCCAACTCCTATTTAGTCCCTCCAGGATGTTTTGCTAAGAGTCAACAGTTACCATGAGAAAACATCTGTATCTGAAAACAGCTGTATATGCATTTGTCTCATTAAAAAAATACTCTTTCAGAGTTTGGACATTAATGTTGTGTATCACCAGCAATGGCAGGAGAGGTCCAGTAAGATGATCTGTGCAATTAATAGCCCTCAGGCAATAAAGCTTCTTTTTCAGACACTGTCAAAGCATTGCAAAATCCGGAGAAAATTGCTAGAGCATATACCTAAACTTACACTATTTCTCTCTTTTTTTTTAATCAATCTTTATTGTTCATATTGTTACAAAGGTTCCTCATTTCTTCTCCCCTCCACCAGGTTCCCACCTCACCCTCCACCCCCTCCCCATCCCCCATTGTCCTCATCCATAGGTGCAGTTTATGTTCAGTCTCTTCCTCCCTCCCTTTCCCCGATAGTAAATCCCTTTTCAGATAGTAAATCAGTTACTTAGCATTTTCTCATATCAATAATACCACCACATGCCCAATGATACATTTCACGCAAAAGACATTTCCAAATAGGTCAACCAGCCTCATCTAGGCCCCACCCAAGGCACTCACAGATCAACACCCCAGCCCTATACTAACTCAACACATCCAGATCTAAGCCTTCATCACTTGATTAAGCAGACCCTCAAGTTCCCACAAAAGTTTCCAGCCATGTCTTAGAGGCGGCCGTGGGGCAGGGGCAGGCGAGGAGCGAGCTGTTCCGGGCCTGGCTGCTTCGGACCTGGCCTCTGTTGCTCTGGTTCCACAACCAGCTGCTCCAGGTCAGGTCACTGCTGCTCCCGACCTAGTTGCTCTGGACCTGGCTGCTCCGGGTCCGGCCGCTCCGGACCTGGCCTCTCCCAGCCTGGCAGCTGCTGCTCCGGGCCTGGCCACACCAGACCTGGCTGCTCCAGGTCTGGCCACTCCCAGCCTGGCAGCCGCTGCTCCGGACCTGGCTTACACTATTTCTCACTTCACAACTCACAAATACACAAACAAGCACAGTGCATGCTACTACAGACACATACATACCACACAAACACATACAAATACAAATAGTAAGTGCACACACTCCCTAGGCACACAAATGCATGCATATGCATGCATACATGCCATACGCATGTATCCATACACACATGTACACACACCATAGGCTTGCACAATACATTGTGTACATTCCATGCATATAAGCACACATGGCATACGTGTGTATATGCACACATAACATTCAGACACATGTATATATACAGCACACATGATTAATACACCTATTTTCAAAATAATATTATTTGAACATAGCACTTAACAACCAATTGTCCTTATAGCCAGCTTTCTTTTTTTTTCATCCTCAACTGAGGACATGATTACTGACTTTAGAGAGAGAGGAAGGAAGAAAGAGAGAGAAACATCTATGTGAGAGAGATATTTTGACTGGTTATCATCCCATATGTACCCAGACCAGGAATCAAACCAAAATCATTGAGTGTACAGGATGATGCTCCAATTAGTTAACTGAGCCACAATGGTCAGGGCTTATTTTAATTTCATATTGATATTCGATGCAGACTTACTAATTTTTGAATCATGGAAACAAGCCAAGTCAAAGTTAGAAATAATTAAGTGAAATCTTAAGGGCTTACATTATTCAAATAGTATGCTATGCTTAAATCTGTCCTGAGTAATGAATTCAGTTATGTACCTAGAGAATACAGTTATTGTAATTTTATAACTATAACATCCTCTCCGTCTAAACAGACGATGAAATGTTTTATTACCTTACAATATTATGTTTATGGTCAAATTCTAGCAATATAATGTAAAACATTTCTGTGTAGGCCATTAAATAGTATTAAATTTGAATAGAAAATCCTTGACATAAAGAATCCAACGCTTGTAGTACATACCACAACAACTTTCTGAATTATCAACTTGTTTTTATGCCAATATCCAGCAATTTTCTGTCTTTTCCAATATTTGTCCAACTCAGTTATGAGTCTAAAATAGTTGGACATTTCATCACTTCCCTTGGTAGCATACTAGAAAACAAAACTGCATATTATTTTTCTACCAAAGGCTCGGTGCACGAAATTTGTGCATGGGTAGGGTCCCTAGGCCTGGCCAGCGATTAGGGCCAATCAGGTTCTCTGCTTCCCTACCTCCTTCTTCCTTCACTCCCTCAGTGCCAGCCATTGCTGTTGGTTGCCCTCCATGTTCCCTAGTGGTCAGCGCATATCATAGCCAGTGATCCAACTCCCAGTCAAACTCCTGAGGGGACAATTTGCATATTAGCCTTTTATTATATAGGATAGTTTATCCTGAACTTTGTAGGGTGGAAATTTGTTCACGTGTATGTGTGTGTGTGTGTGTGTGTGTGTGTGTGTGTGTGTGTGAGATCCAACTGGTCAGCTAAGTCAAGAGAGTGTATAGTCTTGGCAATTTGTGTTTAGGTTTCTCACTAAATAACATAATTTGTAAACTATATATGAGACTGCACCTTTTGTCAAACACGTTCTCTCAATTAAAGGAAGTTTACATTGAATTGAGAAGGCCACACTAACATTACTGACAAGACTCAGCAACACACAGTGATGTGTGCTGCTGTTGAAAAGCTAGAATGGAGCTGGGACATTTTCACAGGGCAATGGCACACACATTCTGGAATAGGTCAGAACTCTACTTCACTTAAGTCAGTAGACTATTGAAGGTGTTGTGTTCATTTTTTGCCTCCCATTTTAAGAGGAATGTGAACACATGAATGAAAAGCTAGGGAATATTAAAGACTAACCAAGATGTAGAAAACAGGCCTAAGAAAAATAAGTGGGATGGTGTTTTCCTTGGATGAAGAAAGCAGAGGACAAACTTGTTTCTCTCTTTACCTCTGGAAAAGCTGATTCTTCTTCGTCTCTTGTTCAAGGTGGAGGGTGAGTCATGCATTGAAGGTGAAGGCATTAATTAGGGACAGGCAGAGAAGACTCATCCTGATGGGAGCTCCTAGTTGGGTCAGAATCCCCTCAGAAAGCCTGTTAGTTTTCTGGTAAGATTTGATTTAGTAAGGCTTATACTCCATTAACTAAAATAAGGGAGAGCATGAGGACTCCTGAATTAATAGCACAGGTTCCAGCAACAGATGGCCTGGAGCCACATCCCAACTCTGCCACTTGCAAACTGAAGAAATTCAAGCAGGTTATCAAGTAGGTTACTTTACCTCTTTGTGCCTCTAATTCCTCATCTGTAATATGAGGATAATGATCATATGTACCAAGTGGGTTGTTGTGTAAATAAGCAAGTCAATGTGTAGAGAACACCCAGATCATGATACAGGGTGGTCCTGAGTAAATTAGTTCATCTGATTTCACCCCATTGTCAGTGGGGTGGTTGACAAAGACAAAAATAAGACTTAAGGACTCTTCCAGAATATGCTGTATGCTTATCTAACTAACTATTTAAACCATTAATGACAGTACCTCATCATGATGAAATAAACCCTGAGTTGAAGTTGTCAGGTCTGGGTTTGGGTTCTGGCTTCCTCACACTCCATAAGGCTGTGAGCTGTGTATGCCCTCTCTCTGGGCCTGAGTTTCTTCACCTCTGCCCTGTTTATCTCATGGTCATTGTGAAAATCAGATGAAAATGTATATTCATCATGAACCTGGTGCCATCACTGCACCTCTACCTGGGACTCCTCTGAAGAGGGCCAGTCTGGTGAAGATAGCCAGTGCATGATGATCTCAACAGAGGCTAAAGTGAGCTGCAAAGTGCTGAGCAAACGTTAGCTGTTGGTAGGCATATTGCCCTTTCTAGGGCATGACTGTAAAGTAGTAGTCAAAGAAGAAACTTTTAAAAGTGCTTAAAGTTCAAAGTGATGTCAATCGAATGTAAGCAGTCTACATGTTTGGTCAATGAACTCAAATTTACTTGTGAAACCAAGGTCACAAAGACTGTGTTAGGAGTGTGCAGTATGAGAAAGTAGTAAATTTAAAGCTTAACACCAATGCTATAGACTTTTCCAATATTTAAGCTAAAATTTTTCTGATAAATTTGTTTTGATGTGGTTTCAGCTATTCTTTTCAGTTTTGTTCTACTCTTCCCATAATTGGTCAGTCAGATTGTAATGAATAAGTGCATTCTCAGACAGTCTCATGTAGAGACTTCAAAGTAGAAGAATATATTTGACACATGTAGAATATATTTGACATCCTTGAGACAACAAAATATTTCTCCCTCTGGAAATAATTACTATGTCAATAAAAAACAAACTTTTGAACCAGCCTTGCTACTATATGATGTTTATTTTAACCTAGATCAAAAATTATTTAGGTCTTTTACTGCAGTTGGTAGAATTGTTCATTAGTGTGACAATGTTTGTATTCCAAGAGTCAAGGAGACTTAATTTACTCCTTTGGAATATTAACAAGCATCACAGAGTTCTTCTCCTAGAAATTCATTTTTCTATGACAATATATAAATGTTTTAAAATAACTGATTCCCAAATATCAGTTAACATAAGGACAACTTAAAGGAAGTCACCACTGCTGGGTTTCACCAGTTTTTTCTAGGGTGTAGAGAATAGTGCAAAGGGGGAACAGGAGGAATCTGACCACACCAGCTCCAAAGAAATCCTTTCCACATCCAGTGATTGGATGACCTCCCAATCATTAGCAAAGAAAGATGCCTTTTTCCATTTCCTAATGATGCCCACAGTTGAAGTGCAAACTGATTACAGCTGAGTATTTAAATGCAATATTTCAATGATATTCATCATAAGTGAATACAGAGAGATAAGACTCCTGTTTCAGCTTCAAGGTTTAAATGTCAAACACATGGAAATACAACTATTCAACCTTAAAATCATTGTACGACTTCATTGCTCTGGTTCAGGGGAAGTCAAACAGTGATTTAAGTTCAAGACACTGTTTGGGTGGGGAAGACAGCATTCTGAAGGGTGTGGGAGGGCAATGAGGGAAGAGTCCATTATTATGTACTTAATGTAAAAGCACACTTGACTCATTACACTATAGAAAAGAGCTCACATACTGACAAGCTATGTTAATATATTACTTGGATAGGAAGATGAAGAATTCCATATGTGTTCATGGAATGAAGTACAAGCAATTGAAAATACACTTAACTAAAAGTAAAATCATCTAAAATTTGTTCATAAAGAATTTTCTGGTAAAATAAGGATTCTCAATTAAAATAGCCTCCTCTTTGATGCAAATTTAAATCGACTGCTATTTTAACTTCTTAGACAAAAGAACTATTTACTAGCATTAATAAATTTCCAGAACAGAGCAGACATTTGTCCTATATTTCAAATGCACATAATAAGAAAGTAAAGAATTCTTCTGCAGATTAAGGATGGTCTGATTAATTCCACATATTTTCAGAAACACTTGGCATAAAGATGTTTCAGAATAATGAAGGGCAGGACTCACATATATCTGAATATACTCTTCTCAACTGACAAAATTCCATAGTGTCTTATTACTTATAAGAGATACTTTTTCATTTCTATTGAGCATATAAAAGGATTCCTGCTATACTTGTGCAAAAATCCCACACAGAAAACAGTATCTTAGCTGTCTAATAATCCACAGCAGTCAGAAACTATTCTCTCACCCAGGATGACTACTAACTCTCACTAGCTTGTGCCTTAGCACATGTTATGGAAATGACAAGAGTGGCTAAGTAAATAAGGAGGGAGAAGTTCAAATCTGAAGACAGGTCACACAGAAATGGTGATTGTTAAGTCAAACCAGAGGCATTTCTAAACTTATGATTTTACCTAATGCCATAAAATAACTGAATTCTAGTATATTGTCATATGTATTCAAAATACTTGTAATTTCTATTGTTTATTTTTAAAATCAATCCAAAGGAGAACCAAGATGGCTGCCAACAGGACAGCAGGCTGCAAGATAGTGTGAGAATAGAGAACGAAAGGAGAGTGCATGGATGTGTAGGGAGTGTCAGTATTTGTGAGTGAGGGACAGCTATATTCCAAGGGACTACTGGGGACTGGGAAACAGGATTCCATGACTGGGTAGCCTCTACTGCAGCTAAAATTTCTCCCAGAGTGCTGGCTCTGCCGCAGAGGCCACCATCTTGAAGGGGAGATGGCTGTGATTGGAACCCCAGCCTTACCTTCAACCTATGTTCGTTGCAACATTATTAACTTGTCACTAAAACCTGAAGGGTCTGGCTCCACATATAGGTGATAATTAATGTTTTGCATATAATTAGCAAGAATAATTAGCACAAGATTTGGAAGCAATCCAAGAGTCCATCAGTAGAAGAGAGGATTAAACAGCTAAGATATATTTACACAATGGGATACTACTTGGCCATAAAAAAGAATAAAATCTTACCCTCTGTGACAGGATGAATAGACCTAGAAAACATTATGCTAAGTGAAATAAGCCAGCCAGAGAAAGACATGTACCATATAATTTCACTTACGTGAAATCTAATGAAAAAATAAAGTAACAAACAAAATAGAGACTCATAGATGGAGAGCAAGCTGACAACTCTTAAGGGGACTGCGGGTAGAAGGATTGAGCAAAAAAGGAAAAAGGAATAAAGGACTCAAGGATACAAACAACAGTGGGTGATTCAAGGGAGGGAATATGTGTGGAGGTCAAGGAGGATATAAGGCAGATAAATGGAAATGGAAAAAAATAATAATTAAAAAATGTTTCAAAGTTAGGAAGAAACAAGCCTACTATGTGTATAAATTTTACATGTTGTTTAAAACACTATGGAATGGATCCCACCATGTTTACTTTTGGCAGCACAATTATAAGCCTACAAACACAAGCAGTGCAGACTGAGGTAACAGAGATCATCTCAGGTGCATCAGGAGAACCTAACAATGTTTCCCCCCTCTCATTACTAGTTCAATATTTTTATATATTATTTTTCCTAGGAAGGTTTTTTAAAAGTTCCCAGAGTTTAAAATACAGCATTTGACTGATGAGAGTATCTTTTCCAGCTTAACCACTCAGTTGATTTGAACAGTTCATCCATTAATACAGTTAAACAGGTATTAAAGATTACAAATTGTTTAGCAATTTTTGACAAACAAGTCCCCTGGTGGTCCCAAAATTCCTGAGAAGCAGATGGAAGAGGTGCAACTTAATCGATTCCCCTTCCTAGCTGCACAAAACTGCAGAGATCTAAAGTAGGTATTAGTACAAATAGGGACATAGTCAGACACAACAAAGAGACACAATTCCTTCTTTTAGCACAATTAATTTGTGTACAGAGGACCATTCAGTTTATTTGTTACCAGGAATGTGTTAATTATTCTTGCTAATTACATGCAAAGCATTCATTATCACCTATATGTGGAGCCAGACCCCTCAGGTTTTAGTGACAAATTAATTACTGTGTTTTCCTACTGAATCTATTTCTAGTCAGTTCCTGGTATTATCTGAAATATAAATGGTTTAGCAGTCCTCAGAACCACTGATTAAAATGAAAAGTAAGCATGCAGAACTATATCTATTGTCCTTCCCTGTTCTATTCAGGTTGTGGTTCCTGAAAGTCTGTAACTCCATTCACAGATTTATAAGCCAGAAGCCTGGTGAAACTCATGCAGCTGAGTTTTGACTAGGTGCATATTTCAGTAATCACTCACTGAATCTCGAGAAGAAGGCAAACTGTCCACACCTGAGAAGAGAAAAGGACCCTTCCCCCACCACACACACACACACACACACACACACACACACACACACCCTCTTCAGGCCTTGTCTTTCAAGCGGTTGGGATAACATTTTGTAATCTGGTCCAAATTTGGGGTAATTGAGTTTTATTCTTCATTTTCACCTCAAATGTAGAATCTAGTCAATCACAAAATAAATTCTGTATTTCAAATTTGAGAAGCATACCTAACAGCAAAGATGCATACATTTTCATTCTAAATGTGCATTGAACTAAATAAATAAATAAAAACCAGGGTCTACACATATAATTTTGCCTTGACCCTACATTTCCAGGAGTCATTCTCTAAGAGTCTTGACTATTTTTAATAGGCAAGCCAGTCTTCCTTTTCTACTCTCTCCCCACCTACACTGATCCCATTGTGGCAGCCAACTAAAGGCTTATGGAGTAAAAAAGATGGGCCTGTGGGATTTTGGGTACATTCTGAGGTGAAACCTCAGTGAATAATTCACAGTTAACCTCACCTGTGAATTATTAACCTCACCATTCAAACTCAATTTCTAGAAAGCATTTCAAGTAAAATGTTTGCACCTGAAAGGGAAATGATGCCGCCATCTCTACACACTTGGAAGCCCATCTAACACTCTGGACCCACCATGGGTCTTTCAAGCTCTAAAGGGTCCAGAGCCTATATCATGCACAGGAAAACCTAGCTACATGTTAATCATTTATGTTTCTTAACCTATGACATACCCACCATTGCAGTGGCCCATTTTGCAAAAATCGAGGTTCACATGGTCCCACAAAGACCATATCTCTTATTCTTTCTAAAGCTTACTCTTGCGGAAACACCGGTTTGGCTCAGTGGATAGAGCGTCAGCCCTCGGACTGAAAGGTCCCGGGTTCGATTCCGGTCAAGGGCATGTACCTTGGTTGCAGGCACATCCCTAGTGGGGGGTGTGCAAGAGGCAGCTGGTGGATGATTCTCTCTCATGGATGTTTCTAACTCTCTATCCCTCTCTCTTCCTCTCTGTAAAAAAATCAATAAAATATATTAAATAAACAAATAAATAAATAAAGCTTACTCTTACTGGCCCCTTCATATTTTCTGTAGCTCCTTTCAAGTCTGTGTGTCTTTTGTCCTTCAACATTTCATCTTTTTCTACAGTAGCTCTAACACAGATACAAACAGTTCTTGTTCATAAATAAAGTAGAAAAGAAGTTTCCATTGTCCCATAATTTACCTTTTCCACCACTTACAATTTAAAACATTATTTGGAAACAGGAACTATGTTAAGCTAGCAGGTGCTTAAGATGAACATAAATTTCACATCTGTAATAACCCATTGTATTTGATTTTATCAGAATTTGGGTTTATGATCGTAAGACTTTCATGTTTTACAAAGAAAGACATTTAGAATTTTTGTTTATTTGTTTTTAATATCACATGTATCTCTTTCTCTAATTCCCTTAAGTTTGTGATCATCTTGTCTGAGATGTGTAAGTTAAAATAACTGAAATGAAGTTTTGTATGTCCTAAGACTATAGAACTAGAAAATACCCATAAGAGTCAGACTGTGGTCATACTTTTAAAAAAAAAAATAAATAAATCTTTATTGTTCAGATTATTACAATTGTTCTTTTTTTTTTCCATCCACCAAGTTCCTACCCCCTCTCTGCCCTTTCCCCACCCCCCACTGTCCTCATCCATAGGTGTACAATTTTTATTCAGTCTCTTTCCGCACCCCCCATTCCCCTTTTCCCTGAGAATCGTCAGTCCGCTCCCCTTCCATACCTCTGGTTCTATTATATTCAACAGTTAATATTGTTCATCAGATTTTTTAATTCCCTTGGTTTTTAGATTCACTTGTTGATAGTTACATATTTGTTGTTCATAATTTTTATCTTCTTCCTCTTCTTAAAGAATACTTTTCAGCATTTTATATAATTCTGGTTTGGTGGTGATGAACTCCTTTAGCTTTTATTATTTGTGAAGCTCTTTATCTGGCCTTCGATTCTGAGTGATAGCTTTGCTGGGTAGAGTATTTTTGGCTGTAGGTTCTTGCAATTCATCATCTTGAATATTTCTTGCCATTCCTGTCTGGCCTGCATGGTTTCTGTTGAGAAATCAGCTGGCAATCGTATGGGTGCTTCATTCTAGGTAACTACCTGCTTTTCTCTTGCTGCTTTTAATATTCTCTCTTTGTCTTTTGCTCTTGGAATTTTAATTATGGTGTGTCTTGGTGTGTTCCTCTTTGGATTCCTTTTGTTTGGGTTTCTGTGTGCTTCCTGGACTTTTAAGTCTATTTCTTCACCAGATGGGGAAGTTTTCTGTCACTATTTCTTCCAATAGGTTTTTAGTATCTTGCTCTCTGTCTTCTGGAGCTCCCATAATTCTGATGTTGGTTTGCTTGAAGTTTTCCCAGACGCTTCTTACACTATCTTCAACTTTCTGGATTCTCTTGTCTTCTTGCTTCTGCAGAGGAGTGTCCTCTGGCTCTTTGTGTTCCAAATCTTTGACTTGATTCTTGCGATCTTCCAGTCTGTTTTTAAGACTCTTTATAATTTTTTTTATTTGTCAGTGTATGCTTTATTTCTAGTTGAGCCCTTTTCATATTCTCAAAGGTCTCATTTATTTTATCAGCCTTTTTTAGGAAATTCTTGAAAAACCTTATAACTGTGGTTTTGAACTCTAGGTCCATTCTTTTGCTTTTCTCCATTTCCTTCCTTTGTGGCCTGCCTCTTCTCTGCATTTTAGCTGGTTTCCCTGAGTTGATGGAATAGCTTTGTGTGCTAGGTGTCCTAGCAGGGCCCAGTAGCTCAGCCTTCCCAGTTACCTAAGGTGGGCAGTCTTGGTGCAGCCCTTTGGAAGCTGTGTGTGCAGTCTTGCTGTTAAGCCTTGCTTGTTGTTGGTATCACTAGGGAAAGTTGATCTTCAAGCCAATTGGCTGTGAGGATCTGCAGTTTCTCAGCTAGGAGGGCTTCTGTGCTCCGCCTAGATAGGGTGGAGTCTCAGGTGGCCCAGACAAGTTTTGGTTTCCTATCAGCCCCACCTTAAGAGGGTCCTATGTATTCGCCATGTCCTGCAACACTGGCTGCTGGCATGCGTGCCACTTGGGGGAAGGCTGTTCTTGAGTTTTGCCTGCTCCCTGACAGTCAGTTTCTCCCAGACAAGAGCTGGCTCTCAGTGCAGTTAGGAGGTTTTGTTTTTCTCCTGAACAAGAAAGCTAGCCACAGGGAGGGCTTCTGTGCTCCTCTTAGATGGGGCAGAGTCTTGGGGTGGTGTAGACAAGCTTTGGTTTCCCGTCAGCCCTGCCTTAAGAGGGTCCTGTTCCTGAGTCCCGCAGTAATGGCTGCTGGCCACGTGCACCTCTGAGAGTTTTGCCCACTGCCTGACAGTCCAATCTCTCCTTTTTTTTTTTTTTTTTAATACTTTATTGATGTTTTTACAGAAAAGAAAGAAATGAGATAGAAACATCGATGAGAGAGAAACATTGGTCAGCTACCTCTTGCACACCTCTACTGGGGATATGCCCACAACCAAGGTACATGCCCTTGACTGGGATCGAACCCGGGACCTTTCAGTCCCCAAACTGACGCTCTATCCATTGAGCCAAACCGGTTAGAGCCCAGTCTCTCTTTGACTGGAGCTGGCTATCAGTGCAATAGGGAGGTTTTGTTTTCCTCCGAACAAGAAAGCTAGCCATGCATTAGCTGCCCGCCCTCTCCACTCGTGCCACAAGTAAGCCAGCAGCATATTCAGCTGGCCACCCTTTCCTTGCACACAGATCTCTGCACATCCACAGCTCCTGAGGCTCAGCGTCCTTTCTCTTCCCTTCCTCGATGGCAAAGCTTTCACTCAGCCAGCCTTCCGGTGGTTCAGGGCGATGTTTGCTCTGTTTTCCAGTTATAATTATAAAATTGTTGTGGTAGGCTGCATTTAAGTGTTTACCTTATGCCGCCATCTTGGCTTCTCCTCTGGTCATACTTCTGCATTATTTCTGTTATTTTAACAGAGAGATTGCACACAATTGAATTTGACATCAGGACAGGTCAAATCTGCCTCATCCTCCCTTTCTTCACCGCCCTGCTCCTCTGTAATGCATTATTTCTTATTGAGTCACCATGTGCACACTTTTCTTCCTCAACCTTTCCCAAATCTCAGCCCTGATTTTCTCTCATGTACCAGTATTTGCTGTTTTTCTAAATACTAGGCATGGTTAAATATCTTTGTACACCTAATAATTTATCTGTATTTTTCCTATTATTTCAAAGTTTTGCAAATATAATCAAATCATTCAGGCAAAAGTTTTAATATTATTTCAGTCAGTTTCCTTTCACTTCCAGATTATCAAGAGAGTTAAAGAGACAATTTTTTACTCAAATCGGTTTCTAATTCTGGAAATGTCTAATAATGTAGATGTGTGATGATGAAATTATTTTGGAAGTGGCAGTAGGCCCGGGGCAGCCCAATTAAATCATACACAGTATGTGTCCATGTGGTCACCTGAAGCAGTAAGCCCCAGCTTCCTGCTCTCTATGCTAAAAACCTTCAGGGAAAAAGACTTTCCTCGGGAATGCTCTGAAGGAATTCTCTATACTTACTCTGAGGTTATTCAATCAAATACCTAATGAAAGTTTCAATTTCTTAAAATTACAGTTCTTTTAAAATAGAAAGTGACTATGCTATCCTGAAGGTAATTGTCCAACTTGAAATCCTGCTAGAATTTCAGGCTAGAAAACCTTCAAAATTATTCTGCCTGCAACTGATCCAGCAGGGAGGATTAAAAGCTTGTACTGGGAGTCATGGAGGCCTTGAGCTTGCACCAGCTGTTACTAATTTCGTGACAAGTCTTGTTTCTACAAGAGTAAAACATGAACATATCACAAGGTGGTGAAAGAATTAAAGGTGAAAAATATCTCACATTTAACTTCCCTTTTGGCCTAGTAAATCCAGATATAATTGAGTAACATCTTCACCATCTTTGCATGTTATATTGATGAAGAAAATGAGACATTTGGGGGAGGAGGGCCTAGCAATCTGAATCTAGTCACTGCTCCTTTAATTATCTGGTCCTGCAAGACCTGTTTATCCAATACTACTCCCATTTCAGAGAGGCCATAAACCATCCCAGATGGAGTTACCAGCACTGGCACCAGGCCAGGCCTTAAGATGTGGTCCCACTGCCCCCATCCCAACACATGGGGCTTTTTGGAAAGCCCACAAAAGGTCTGAAAGCCCATTCCATATTTAGGAGACAAAGAGACCTAGAGAATATAAAAAGAGAAAGCCTCCTCCATGCTGGGGCTCAGGACTTGGAAAGAAACAGGCTCCCCTGAGTCACTGTACAGGTACACGTCAACTGTCTGGAAATAAATGGGGTTTTCCTCTGTCTCTGGTACTCCTGCTTATTTTTTCGGTCACCTGGTAAATTCTGTAACAATATGGGCAATGTGTGTTGTTGTCTCACCCAACTCCTGATAATTAAATAAGCAAACAGATCTGAATAATCTTAAATATGAAAAAAAAAAATTTTCATTTCACTTATCTTTTCAAAAAATAAAAAACTCCTCTCACAGGAGACTTTTTAAAGTTTCATGAATTTAATTGGAAGCATTATATTGTGGGCCCAGGGCCTATAGAGGATTTGGGGACAAGTAGGAGAAAAAGCATAGAGGGGCAGAACAGAAGGGGGCCAGACTCCAGGCTGCTTTTGAGAATGGTAGGCACAAGCTACAGCAACCTTTTTTGACTAGTACCAAACTTGTAGGTCCAGCTCTCATACTTCTCATGCAGCACAGAAATATACTACCCTCCACCACTAACCTTCCAACCTAAAACATACATGTGCTACTTTTGTGGCAGAATGCATGGGAAAATGGTCAGTCAGCATTCTAAGGGAGGAAAGTTTAACCTTTATTTCGCAGATCTGCTAGTCCAGGGGAATTCTGGATCCAAAGCCTGAAATGAACTTGAGGGGAGGCTTTGGTCTCTATGTCTCCTCCTGTGGAGGGCCCCTCAGGATCCCTGCAGCTCCACCCAAGTCAGTCTTGGTGGGCCTTGGGGGCATGCTCCAAAGCTCTGCCTAAGTCAGCTGTGGTGGGGCCCTGGGTTAGGCTCTGCAAGTTTTAACCTGATACTGAACTAGGTTGCCAGCCCCCACCCCATTTTCCTCTTATTCCTCCCTTTTTTTTCACAAGCTATTCTTAGCTGTGGGGATTACCAAAGACTCAGGAATTGGGGATAAGGTCGACATCCACTCTAGCTACTTCCTGCTGAAGGGGGCATGAAAATGAAAATTGGGTGGGGGGAGGGGGCTTGCAACCTAATTCAGTATCTGGTTAAAACTGTAGTCTTACTTCCGCACTCTGACTGACTTGGATGGAGCTGCAGAGCATAACCCCTGGGCCCTGCCACAGCTGACTTAGGGAAAGCTACAGAGACCCTCAAGGGCCCACCACAGGAGGAGATATATTGGTCAGAGCCTCCTCATGAGTTCAGTTCAGGCTTTGAATCTGGAATTCCCCAGACTAGCAGATCTGGGAAATAAAGGTTAAAACTTTCCTCCCTCAGAGTGCTGGCTGATCATTCTCCCGTGCATTCTGCCACATTTGGTGCATTGGCCGAGAAACATCAGTTGAGCTGACTCCTAGGCCACTGCTGAGGAGAGCAGACTTCGGGGCACTTGCTTCAGGCTCTGGAACCCAAGGAAAGCAAGCCACCAGCACTTTCACTGGTTCCTGAACTCGTGGGGCCTGAAGGACTGTGGCGACTCCATGCTCCATCGGACCCAAAAGAGACAGGAAACACCTTTCTGGGACTTCCTGAGAGGGTAGTCAAAATCAGATGTCTGAAACTGTAAGTTTTTCCCCGGGAGAACCGGTCTGAGTTCTGGCCTGTCCTATGGGACAGAAGAGGTAGCTGGCCCCTACCTAGGTAATTATTTACCTCAGGATAGCTCAGATCATCAGAAGGAACAGCTTCTAGATGGCATTCACCATCTCTAAGACTTCCCCGGAGTGAAGTAAAAACTCGAACTGGCTATGGGTCCAAATCTGGCCTGCCTTTGAAAAGGATAGAAGAGAAGCATTCCTAGGCAGTTTTCTACTGCCTCTGTTCAGGACTTGTTTTGTATCTCTGTGCAATTGAAACTGATTTGGTGGTATTCCGTGGTGTAAATGAGGTGTGCACTGGTGTAAAAGTGTTTTTATGTTTGTTTGTTTTTGTTTTGTGTTTTCTAAAATACCTTCCTAAACCTCTCCCATATTTCCTTGGTGATTCAAAGTTTTTAGTGGGGATGTTATCTGTCTTTATTGTTTAAATATGTCTCTTTATTTGTTTAAATTGTTTAGCTAGTGAAATTTCTGTTTGTGTCTCTTAAAATATATAAATGTATTGCTAATCTGAGGAATGTTAATTATTTTGATTAGTTCACCTAAAAAATAAACTAATTGTAAAGAAAGTATGGCTTTGGTGTAAAGAAGGAAGGTAAAGAGAAATGTTGAAAGGAAGTTGAATGGATGACAGGCCAGTAAGCCAGGACCATTAGAATAGGGAAACTGAGCAGAAATCCTATCTTCCCTAAATCAAGGCATCTTGTAAATCCTGTCTTCCCTAATAAAGCAAGAACATCGGAGCCATCTTGTAAATCCTGTCTTTCCCTAAACCAAGGACACTTGGGAGTATATGATTTGCATTTGCCTCCCTAAACAGAGGTTAAATAGCGTATGCCAATATACACAGGGAGACTGATAGCAGAAATCTGGTTAGTGTCATTTGCTGTCCACACCCAAGGACAAATGAAGTTAGAAAATAAGCCTTATTTTGATTAGTTCTTTTATTCAAGCATTTAAATTAAAAAAGAGGAGGCAACCCAGACTCTCCCTGTAACATGGGTAGTAGCTTCTTCTCAAACTCTACAGTTAAGAAATTTTAAAAAGGGGTTTATTGGGGACTGCGTAGTAAAACTAGTCCCTTGGGAGTTTAAAAAGGATGTGTGAAATAAGACTGGCCATCTTTTGGAGTAGGATGGCCACTGGAGGGCACATTGGATGTTTCCATAATCAGAAATGTTCACAGAATTATCACAATAAACCTAGGTCATCCCAACCAGTTCCCTTATATTAACCAGTGGCTAGAAATAGCAGAACTTAAAAGCCACTTTGGATCCAGTTTTGTATATATAAGGGAAAAAGGCAGGCCCCTCAGAAAGAGAATAAGCAGGAAGCTCTGCCAGTTCTACCACTTCCATGTGTGTCTCCAGCTGTACCCAGTGTCCCTCTGCTTAGCCAGGGAAGATTAGATCCACCACCTCCTTCCATCCCTCCGCCCCTAACCAGACTCTCCAGAGCCAGTTGGACAATGTTTGCACTCAGCTGATCAGGGACCCAAACCACTTCCAGCTTTTCAGATGCCTGTCTGAGAAATGTGGGGTCCTCATATAATTGGAGAAAATGGGACCTCACAAGAGGGGGGCATCAGTCTTTCACTACCAGCTGATCTCTTAAATTAGAAGCATCATGTTCCTACTTATTCCGAAAAAACCTCAAGCCACAGTTGACTTTCTAGAGTCAGTTTTTCAGCCCCCGGGGCTGACGCTCCATCCACTGAGCCAAACCGGTTTCGGCCTGGGTTGACTTTTTAAAATGGACGAGCGACTGATAATAACAGGAATGGCTCCAGATCCAGGCCCTGCCAGGGACATTAGACACAGTCAGATGCGCCAGAAAGGTTCTCCCAGATGTGAAACCCAGATGGAACCCGAATTCAGAGAATGGGATGGCCAGATTAGAGAGATATCGGCTGGCCTTCCTCCAGGGGCTCTGGACTGGGGCCAAGAAGCCCACTAATATGGCCAAGACCTCTGAGGTTTTCTCATCAGACTGGTGGCAGCTGACTCCAAGGAGGACTGACCAGGCTCTTTCCAACTGGGCCCTCATGATCGAAATAAAAATCAGGGACCAGATTGTGAACTTTATGGTTGATACAGGGGCAGAGCACTCGGAAGTTACTCAGAAAGTAGCTCCCCTCTCAAGACAGCAAATCACCATTATCAGAGCTGCCAGGACCATACATGAAGACCACTCTGCTGCCCTGCCAATGTCAGTTAGGTGGCCACCAGGTGGTTCATGAATTCCTGTACTTGCCAGATTGCCTAGTCTTTCTAATGGGCCAAAATGGGAGCAGCATTTTGTCAGAAGAGGAATGGTTTACATGTCTAGATCCAAAAGATGCCTTTTTCTGTCTTCAGCTGGCACTCTCCAGTCAGCTTCCTTTTGCCTTTGAGTGGGAAAACCAACCACAGGGGCTAAGGAACAGCTCACCTGGACCACACTGCCACAGGGTTCAAGAACTCCCCGACTCTTTTTAGTGGAGCACTAGCAGCAGATTTTTCCAAATTTCTAGGACAGAATGTAAGATGTGTCCTATTCCAATATGTAGACGACCTCCTACTGGCTAGCTCCATGTGAACTCAGTGTTGGGAAGGAACACAAACCCTTCTAAGACGACTCTTAACTGAAACAGGTTACTGGGTGTCCAAAAGGAAGGCTCAAATCTATCAGAGGGAAATCAAATACCTACGTTTCCTAATTACCCAAGGGAAACAAAGACTAGGGACTGAAAGAAAACAGACAGTATGTGTAATATAAGTCCCCAGCACCCTGCAACAGATTCCGGAATTCCTAGGGGCAGCATGGTTCTGTCAAATTTGGATCCCAAGATTCTCATATCTAGCTAAGCCCCTCTGTGAAGCCTTAAAAGGAGAGGAAAAGGCACCCATTAACTGGGGTTCTGAATAGGAAAAGCCTTCGAAACCATAAAAACAAAGTTCACCGAAGTGCCAGCCCTAGGACTCCCAGATGTGACACAGTACTTTAACCTTTTCGTTCACAAGAACAATGGGGACAGGGTAGCCCTAGGATTTCTGACTCAGGAGTTGGGATCCTGGCAGAGGCCAGCCTATGTCTCCAAACAGATTAACCCAGTTGCCTCCAGATGACCCTCATGCCTCAGGGCCCTTGCAGCCACAGCCTTATTAGTCAGAGGCAGATAAGTTCACTCTAGGATTTCTCCCAGCATGTTGAAGTGCCTCATGCTGTTGTCACCATAATGGAAGCTAAGAGACAACATTGGCTGACTCGTGCTTGGATGACTCAATACCAAGAGCTCCTATGTGAAAATCTATAAATAAGATTAGAGGCAGTGAGGACTCTTAATCCTGCCACTTTCCTACCCATTGCATAGGGAACCCCAGAGCAGTCTAAAAGTCTTAGGGGAGGTTTACTCCAGATGGCCAGATCTAACAAATGGGCCTCTACAGAATCCATACTATTGTTCATGGACAACAGTAGCTTCCTAGATGAAGGAAAAAGACAAGCCAGGTATGCAATGGTAACAAACTTTGAGATAACAGAGGCACAGGCTCTGCCTGAAGGATGGTTAGTGTAGAGGGCAAAACCCTGGGACCTATTCAGAGCTTTAAATCTCAGTATGGATAAGCACACCAACATCTACTCTGACTCGTGCTATGCCTTCGCTACCTTGCATATCCATGGGGCCATATACAAGGAAAGGGGGCTCCTGATGGCCAGAGGAAAAATAATCAAAAATCAGAGCGAGATTTTGAAGTTACTAGAAGCAGTCTGGGAGCCCAAGGAAGTAGCAGTCATTTGTTGTAGAGGACATCAGTGGGGAAAAGACTCAGTGTCAGAAGGAAACTATCATACAGATGCAGCGGGGCAAGGCTAGCTGCTAAGGAGAGGGCAGTGCCATCAAGGATCATGCCTGTTCCTGAATTAACTGAACCTCTGAAATACACCCTTCAAAAAGAAGAATGGGCCCAATAAGAAGGGGGTAAAAGAACGAAGGAAGGTGGTAGATATTCCCAGATCATAGGATCTACATTCCAGAACAGTTAGCTCATAGAGTAGTCATCCAGCAGCATGAACTTATCCATTTAGGGAAGATGGTTCTAGAAGCCTTGTTAAGCAGATACTATCTAATTGCCCATCTCCCCTCTTTATGCAACTCAGTCTCTCAGCACTTCCTCCTCTGTGCACAGAATAATACAAGGCAGGGGCCTGTAGGACCCATGGGAATTCAGCGCTGTGGCAGGCTCCCTTTGTAGATCTAGAGGTAGACTTTATAGAAATAGAGCCTAGAAGAGGAAATAAATATCTTTTCGTTTTTGTCTGCACCCTTTCAGGTTGGGTTGAGGTATATCCTACCCTCATGGAGAAGGCAAGAGAAGTCACTAAGGTGTTACTGAAGAACATAATTCCCTTATATGGAATGCCATTAACCACTGCATCAGATAATGGCTCAGCCTTTATAGCTGAGGTAGTATAGCAGGTATCTAAGTCCTTGGGAATTAAGTGGAACTTACATACAGCCTACAGGCCCCAGAATTCAGGGATAGTAGAACGCATGAAACAGACTCTCAAGCAGGCTATGGCTAAGCTATGCCAGGAGACGAACTTACCCTGGACAGATATCTTACTGTAAGGTTTGAGGCGCAGGAAACTGACCACCAAGGAATTTTAAAGTTAAGTTTATTCCCCAGTAATGAGTGGGACTCATTATGGAGGTAGAGAAATCAGAATTGAAGGAGTTGGGAGGGGGGATGGACCCAGCCGGGCTGCCACCTGGACATGGAGGATCAGCAGCATATTGCTGGTCCAAGGAGGGGGGGGGGGGGGGGGGGGGGGTCTTTTTAAGCGGAGGAACAGGAGAGGGTTGGACCCAGGGCAGAACAGGAAGGGGTGGGCTCCAGGACACTTTGGCACGCACTGATTAGTGGTTCAGTGTATTGGGGATGTCTCTGTGACAGATGCCAGTAATGTCATAACTCCGCCCACCAGTTGGGAGGAGGGAGAACCTTATACTTACCACTTGTGCTCCTGTGGGTGCACTGTGCTCTGAGAGCCAGGATAGGGTTCTCTCCATTTGAAAATCTTAATTCAGCCAAAGGGATATTTGGGGGAAATAGGGAATTTAGAAATTCAGAAACAGCTAGAAGTATAATATTATACTTGGGAAAACTATCCTTGAAGTCCACAGATGGGTTACTAATTGATTGCCCATCTCTCTAGTAACAGCTGTGCACCCGTACAAGCTTGGGGACCAGCTTTGGGTAAAAGATTGGGAAAGAAAAAGGAACCTCTTAAGCCAATCTGGAAGGGACCTTATCCAGTCGTACTAACCACCCCTCAGCTCTCAAAATTGCAGGACTGAACACCTGGATCCACCACTCCTGGGTGAAAGCAGCCCACCAGCTGGACAACCAGCATCCAGAGTGAAAGGTGGCCTCTGACCTGAACCACCCACTGTGGATCATCCTCAAGAAGATGGAGGCCAAAACTGCTTTGGCTCAATGGATAGAGCGTCGGCCTGCGGACTCAAGGGTTCTGGATTCGATTCCGGTCAAGGGCATGTACCTGGATTATGGGCATGTCCCTAGTAGGGGGTGTGCAAGAGGCAGCTGATTGATGTTACTCTCTCATCAATGTTTCTGGCTTTCTATCCCTCTCCCTCTCTGTAAAAAAATCAATAAAATATATTTTAAAAAAGAAGAAAAAGAAGAAGATGGAGGATTCGGCTGACCAACCTGAATCTCTTTATTCCCTCCTATCTGGCTAACAATTTTATTCTCTCTTCATACAACTGTTACCAGTACCCCAGACTGGTACTGGGAGGAGAACTTCTCTCCTTGTTACTCTGACAACCCCCTTGGGAAGATGGGGAAGACATGGGATGCTGAACCTCCTTTTTCATTGCCCCCCTTCAGCAGGAAGTAGCTAGAGTGGTCATCAATCTTATCCCCAATTCCTGAGTCTTTTGTAATCCCTAAGGCTAAGAATAGCTTGTGTAATGTGCCATGCCAGCATGGCCAAGGGTGAACCTGAGGAGGGGTGGCAAAGGATTCAGGAAAAGAGACAAGAGGGTCTCAGTGGATCTCCACTGCCTGGATGAGGACACAGATGACCCAGCCTTCAAACTGATGCTTTATTTTATAGTCTGATTAAAACAAGGGTAGATTAATAAGTACACAAATGTTCTTGTTTTGGCAACACTTGATGCACCTCCCACAGCCAATTAGTTACTTAGGAAGGAATCAGGGAGGGCTACAAGGTCAGGCTTAATTATGCTAGGAGAGCTCAGCCCTCCGGGCTGGGATTTGTTTGTGGCCCAGCTACAAGTCAGCCCAAGCCTTGACCCAAGAGCCACTTCCTACAGTGGAATATGACAGGCGAATGAAAAGGAAAATGGGGTGGGGGGCTGGCAACCTAGTTCAGTATCTGGTGAAAACAGCCCCACCACAGCTGACTTAAGCAGAGCTTTGGAGCATGCCCCCAAGGCCCTGCCAAGACTGACTTGGACGGAGCTGCAGGGACCATCAGGGGCCCTCCACAGGAGGAGACATGAGAACAGAGCCTCCCCACAAGTTCAGTTCAGGCTTTGGATCCGGAATTCCCCTGGACGAGCAGATCTGCGAAATAAAGGTTAAACTTTCCTCCCTCAGTGCTGGCTGATCGTTCTCCCATGCATTCTGCAACAATATGGAAGGAGGGAGGGAAGGAGGGAGAATCTTTGTCCTAGGATTGATTTTCACCTGGCAAGGCCATACTTCCAAAAACCATCAGTTTTTTTCTCCCTGTGGAGCTAAATTAACCCTGAAATTCTACTTCAGAGCACCATTTTTTTATTCCTACACAAATTAAAACTGCACACTGTTTCCTTCAACAGCATTCCCCCTTTTTATCAATTCTTTCATGTAATATGAGGTTCCACTCCAGAATGAGGGATCATTTGGCATACCTCTGGTGGGAACTCACAGCCATAATGAATGTTCTATTCCACAACTCTGTCCTTCTCCAGTTGCCAGTGGTGCAACTCACTCTCTGCCCACTTTGGCAGACCAGCAGTATTCTGTTTCACCGATCACAAAGGCATCTTCTTTAAGACACATAATCCATTTCCATTTGGTAACTTTAAAGTCCTTTCATTGAGAATGATATAGAAAGAATAAACCTAATAAATGACTTTTTAAAAAAATACTAGTAATGTCAGAACTGGATTTCTGCCTCTTCTCCCAAAATTTCACACAGAAAGATCTTACTGTAATCAGTTTTCTTTAAGTTTTGATATCAAAAACAAGTAACAATATCAGCATGCACTATTTTCTCTAGCACATGCAATGTAATAGATTTTAATCATTGCACTTATATCCAAATGATGGATTGCTGAAAGGAAAATGAAAATTCATTTCAAACAAGTGTTGAAATAAAGTTTTACAGACATTTAATTTTCAGATCTGGTTGGCAATTTATGAATCAGGAAGTATTCCAGTCATGAAAATACAAAGGAACTCCAAAGAGCCATACAAAGCAACCGGGATTTATGACCTAAGGAAAGCAGAAATCAGGAAGTAGTTAAATTAGGCAAACACAGGCTGTTAATGCATGGCTACTCTCCTTCTCTGGAATAACAAGGAATGTTTAGGCTAGGTTAGGTAACAAGACGAGCTGAGCAGGCAAGTTCTGATTGGCTGGCTTGGGTTTTGGTTTGCTTACATAGTCTGCTAAGATATTATAACCACATCAATCTAATGACTGTCTGGTTAACAAAAGACATTCTTTAGTGCTGGCTACTGTAACCAAGTACCATAGACTAAGTGGCATATAAACAACAGAAATTTATTTCTCATGCTCCTGGAAGCTGAACGTCTGAACTCAGGGTGCTAACATGGTCTAGTTCTGGTGAGAGCTCTCTTCCAAGTTGTAGACTGGCCACTTATTATATCTTCATAGGGGGAAGGAAAAAGAGAGTTCTTTAGGTTCCTTTTAATATAAAGGCACAATCCCATTCATGAAAGCTCCACCCTCCCAAAGGCCAGAGAAACCACAGAAATTATATACTTTTTTAAGTATATAATTTCCTAATAACATTGGAGTGAGAGTTTCAACATATGAATTCGGGGGGGACATAAATATTTAGCCTACATCAATCACCTATGAAACTGAATAACTTTCTCCTACATGCTGAACGTGGTCAGCATTTACAAGAATTTAATGAGTTCTGGGAGAATTGAATTGCTAGGTGTCAATTGGGAATTTCTCTGAAATCATGTACCCTGTTTGCCGAAAGTCAGGTAATCATATAGGATATTTACAGTAAAGAAAAAGATTCACTAGCAGATGATATGATATTGTATAGAGAGAGCACAAAATATTTCACCAAAGAACAAAATTAGAACTGACAAAGTCAGTAAAGTATCATGATAAAAAGATAATATTCAGAAATCAGTTGCATTTTTATATACCAGTAATGAATTACTAGATAGAGGAATTAAGAAAACAATCCCATTTACAATTGTATCAAAAACATATAAAATATCTAGGACTAAACTTAATTAAGGAGGTAAAAGACCTGTAACTCAGAAAATTTTAAGATATTGAGGAAAGATATTGAAGAAAATGCAAAAAAAATGGAAGCATATATTGTATTCATTGACAGGAAGAATTAACATAATTAAAATAGTTATACTATCCAAAACAATCTATAGTTTCAATACAATCCCTATCAAAATACCAATGGTATCTTTTAGAGAACTAGAACAAATAATCCTAAAATGTATACGAAACTATAAAACACCCAAATAGCCATAGTAATCTTGAGAAAGAAGAACAAAGTTGGAAGTATCATGCTACCTGACATCAAACTAGACTGCAAAACTATAATAATAAAAAAAGCATGGTATTGGCATAAAAACAGGTAATAGACCAATGAAACAGAAGAGAGGGGAGGAGAGAGAAACCACAGAAATTATATACTTTTTTTTTTAATAGAAATTATATACTTACATGCCCAGCCCATGGACATGAAAAATAGGGTGGTGGATATATGGGGAGGAGGAAGGCTGAGAAGAGGGAGATAAAGAGATGGAGAAATGGAAGACATCTGTAATACTGTCAACAGTAAAAAAAATATTTTTAAAAAAGAATAGAGGACCTAGAAATAAACCCATGTCTACATGGTTGATTAATCTATGACCGAGGAATAAGAATATACAATGAGTAAAGACAGTTTATTCATTAAATGATGTTGGGAAAATTGGAGATACATGCAAAAAAATGAAACTAGACCACCTTCTTATACAATATACAAAAATAAACTCAAAATGGATTAAAGACTTAAATGTAAGATCCAAAACCATAAGACTCCTAAAAGAAAACACAGGCAGTAAAACTTCTGACATTGCTCTTAGTAATAATTTTTTAGATATGTTCTCTTAGATAAAGAAAACAAAAGAAAAAAAATAAGATTACATCAAACTAAAAAGTTTTTGCACAACATAGGAAACATCATCACCAAAATAAGAAGATAACCCACGGTATTGGAGAAGATATTCACTAATGATACATTCAATAAGAGATTAACATCAAAAAATATATATCATACAATTTAACACACATAAAAACAAACGATCCAATTTAAAAATGGGTAAAAGATCTAAACAGACATTTCTTCAGAAAGGACATACAGATGTCAAAAGACATACAAAAATATGTTCAATGTCACTAATCATCAGTGAGATGCAGTTTAAAAAACAATGAAATATCACCTAATACTTGTCAGAATGGCTCTCATTAATGAATCAACAAGCAACAAGTATTGGTGAGGAAGTGAAGAAAAGGGAACCCTTGTGCACTGTTGATGGGACTGCAAATTGGTACAGCCGCCTGGAAAAGAAGATAGAAGTTCTCAAAAAAATCAAAATTATATCTACCATATGACCCAGCAATTTCATTTCTGGTTACCTATCTGAAGAAATCTAAAACTTTAATTCAAAAACATATATGCATCTCTATATTCACAGCAGCATTATTTACAATAGCCAACGTACGGAAGTAACCCTCTTCCACAGCAAATTGCTTTGTAAAGCAATGTGCAGCCAAAGGAAGAGAAGGTGCATAAAGGATATCCCCAAAATATGTATACACACTTTAACAGCTGATAGCTCAATTTTGAAAATTAAATTTATTTTAATAAACACTGTCTTTATAATTTTTCAAAGTGTGTGTATATATATTTTGGGGACACAATGGAATATTACTCGGCCATATGTAAAAGAATGAAATTTTACCATTTGTGGATGCTAAATGAAATAAATCAGTCAGAGAAAGACAAGTACCATATGATTTCACTTATATGTGGAATATAAAAAACAATAAGTGAACAAACAAAACAGAAACAAACTCATAGATACAGAGAACAAACTGATATTTGCCATATGGGAGGGGAGGTGGGCAATGGGTGGAAAAGAGAAAAGGATCAAGAAATACAAATTTGCCTAAACTGGTTTGGCTCAATGGATAGAGCGTCGGCTTGCGGACTGAAAGGTCCTGGGTTCGATTCCGGTCAAGGGCATGTACCTTGTCTGCGGGCACATCCCCAGTAGAGGGTGTGCAAGAGGCAGCTGATTGATGTTTCTCTCTCATCAATGTTTCTAATTCTCTATCCATCTCTCTTCCTCTCTGTAAAATAAAGAAATCAAGAAATCAAGAAATACAAATTTACAGTTACAAAATAATCACAGAAATGTAAAGTACAGCATAGGGAATACAGTCAATAACATTGTAATAACTATGTATGGTGCCAAGTGAGTACTAGACTTATCTGAGAAATAATTTTGTAAGTTATATAAATCTCTAACCACTGTGCTATACACCTGAAATTAATATAATATTGTATATGTAAGAGAGTGAGAATATTGGAGTATACTTCCAGAGAGGCCGTGGACTATAGAGTTATCAGTGCTGACACCAGTCCAGGCCTTGAGATACCGGCTCATGGCCCCTTCCCAGCATGTAAGCCTTCTTTCAAGGGCAGAGCAGGACTGACTTCATTTTGTACTATGTAACTACCTTGTATAACTATTAATATGTCTCCAACATAACCCCTTTCCGAGAAAGACCACAAAATGTATCAATTACTCAACCCACCCTTAAAACAGACCAACAGAAATACAGAGGGAAGTAACCCAGTGTAACTGGACCCTGGCCCTCACCCCACCAATCAGAACCAGCCAGCTCAGTGGTCGGAGCATCACCGCACCACCCAACCCTAAAACCTATAAAAAGACCACACTTTCAGAGCTCGGGGCTCTTTGCATTCTGCCGCTGCTGTCAGTAGGGGCAGGGAGACCAGACTTGAGTTTGAATAAAGCTCTTTTGTTTTTTTTATCGGACTCAGCTCCCTGGTGGTCCTTGGGGATATTGAAATCTGGGCATAACAGTATATAAATTGTAATTGAAAAATAAAAAATTAAAAGAAATTAAACTTTTAAATAAAATTTTTAAATAAATGAAAAGGAGAGGACCCACTGAAATAAGTGGGAAAGCACTTTCCCTCCAGAGCAGAGTATCCAAACTTGTTCACAAAATTAAAAGCAATTGTTTTATTTGATAAGAACAACAGGTCTAAGTGTATTTTGAGCATCTGAATCTCAAAGGACAGAAGGGATTTCTAGATAACTCAGCTTCTCCATTTATTCATTAAAGAAGCCTGATGCATGAAGACTTGTCCTAGAATGGGCCTTCCTTTCCCTGGCTGCAGGCACTGCCTTTCCACTCCTCCCCTCCTACGCACCTGCCCAAAGGCCCTGAGAGACTAGGGGTGGGGCAGAAAGCCTGTGTCATAGCCATGGAGACAAAGTTAGCATTCCACACACCCTGGTCACTCAGAGCCTGTGTATGCAAATTAACTGCCATCTTTGTTGGATTAATTTGCATATCACTCCTGATTAGCTGATGATGTAGCAAAGGTATGATCAATTTACATGATTGTCTATTATTAGGAAAGATGGAAGCAAACAGCACCTGTTATTTAATGCATGATGTGAAGGTGACCAGCTGTCATATGTGTAATTTATTTGGCCAGGACAATGTGTAGATTTTTATGAACTAATACTTGAAAAATAGTGTGGGTTCATGTGAAATCTGCATTCCCAACTTCTGAGGAGGAAGAGAGGAGGAGGAGGAGGAGAAGGAGGAACAGCTCTGACAGTGTCTAGGCTGCCCTCTTTAGCAGAGACTGGTAGTCCTGAGGGCATTACTGCCTCCCATCACCTTCTGTAATTTTCTATCTGGCTTACTTTATTCCTCCTTATCTCCTGGACCCATGCTGATTCTGAGCTATAAATAAGTAATAAGTATATTTATCATTTACTGACTTTTTTTGTGTTTTTTTTAAAGGTCATACTGATTCTGAAGGAAACCTTGGTAGAAACAAAAGGAAATACTTTTTTGGCCAGTACAATCTAAACAGCAGAAAAGATCCCTAAAATTTGAAAGGTTGTTAAAGAGTTGGAAGAAGAAAAGTGGTCACATTAAGACCTAGAAAGCAAAATGACTGAGTTGACCATAGAGCTGAGCAAGACCAGAAAGTCTAGCCAGGAAGTCTAGCAAGGAAGGGGTATGGCCACACTGTGTGAACAACTGTTTTCCTGAGTAAAGGGTTAAGGTGAAACCAAATCATTTCTGATGAGAAATTAAACATGTTGATAGTTCTAAGATGTATTCCACAGAAGATTGCTTTATAAACCAATGTGCAGCCGAAAAATATTACCAGTTTTACAAGAGGGTGTTGAAGTCAACTTGTTGCTGGTTTATAATATAGCATATTAAAAGCCAGCCCAGGAGAGACCACTCACAGATACAAGCAGGCCAATAATATGTTATGAAAAAGACCAAGGTGTTAAAACAATCTCCAGAAAGATGAAGAAGTCTTACTTATTAAGAAATAAGGTAGATTGTTAGCAATTAGGCAAATCAGGACAATGAAGAAAAACGTGATCAGAAAGGAAGCCCCTTCACAATTAATTTGATGACAGTATCAGCCTCTAACAATGTCCATAGCCCATAGCAGCAGAGATAGCAGTTGCAAACCCAAATTATGGTTTCTATAGCTTGTAAGTACTATGTTTAAATTCCAGGACACAACACTTGAAATAGTTTCACTACTGGTCTACAGGAGTCAAACAGAGCACAGTTAAAAGAAAACTTAGGGCTCTAATCAATTTAGAGTGTCATCCTTCAGACTGAAGGTCTCTGGTTCCATTCTGGTCAAGGGCATGCACCTCAATTGCAGGCTCCATCCTCCACTTGGGTCAGGGTGTTGTGGGGTCGAACCCTGGGTTCAAAATAAGACCACCGGAGGCTGATGATTTATTTAAAAAGCAGGCAAAGGTTTATTGAAATATCTGGCCAGGACAGCCACAAGAGCACCACATGCAGGAGGACTCCATACGACTGCACTACTTCAGGGGCAGGTAGTTCTTTTTAAAGGTTCTGAGAAGGAAAACCTCTATTTTGTAACAAACTGTTGTTTGGAATTTTCTGCTGTTCTTTCTAGATAAAATGTGGCTTTCTAGTTTGCTTTAGCCCATTTGAAGAATGATGAAGATAAACTTAGCTGTCTGACCTTGACCAGATATGACAGGCCAGAGACCGAATATGCCCACAATTTCAATACCATGCCAGGTGCACTTTTTCAATTGGATAGAACTGTATTGTTTTGAGGCCAGCATTGAGATAACCACCAAGTGCACATAGGGCTGGCTCTTTAATTTAAAAAGGAAGTTCTGCCTGTAACCTTGCTTAGAATTTGGGTGTGTTTTTTTGTTTTTTATTAAATTATTATCTGTGTACATATTTTACCATTGACCCCCCTTCCCATACATGCCCTCCCTCCCAAGAGTTTTGTGTCCATTGGTTGTACTTATATGCATGTATACAAGTCCTTCAGTAGATCTCTTATCTCTCCCAGATCTCCCTTCCCTCCCTACTGTAATTTGACAGTCTGCTTGTTGCTTTACGGTCTCTATATCTAACTTTTGGTTCATCAGTTTATAATGTTCTTTATTATCCATAAATGAGTGAGGTCATGTGGTGTTTCTCTTTCATTGACTGGTTTATTTCATTCAGCATGATGTTCTCCAATTCCATCCAGGTTGCGACAAATGGTGAGAATTCCTTCTTTTTTATGACAGCATAGTATTCCATTGTGTAAATGTACCATCATTTTTTGATCCAATCATCTGCTGTCGGGCACCTAGGCTATTTCCAAATCCTAGCTATTATAGATTGTGCTGCTATGAACATAGGGGTGCATATATCCTTTCTGATTGGTGTTTCTAGTTTCTTGGGATATATTACTAGGAGTGGGATTACTGGGTCAAATGGGAGTTCTATTTTCAGTTTATTGAGGAAACTCCACACTGTTCTCCACAGTGGTTGCAACAGTCTGCATTTCCACCAGCAGTGCACGAGGGTTCCTTTTTCTCCGCAACCTCACCAACACTTGTCGTTTGTTGATTTGTTGATGTTGGCCATTCTGACAGGTGTGAGATGGTAAGGCATTGTTGTTTTGATTTGCATCTCTCGGATAATTAGTGACTTTGAACATGTTTTCATGTGCCTCTTGGCCTTCCTTCTGTTTTCTTTTGAAAATATTCTATTTAGGTCCATTGCCTATTTTTTAATTGGATCATTCATCTTCCTTTTATTTAGTTGTATAAGATGTCTGTAGATGTTGGAGATTAAACCTTTGTCAGTGATAACATTTTCAAATTTGTTCTCCCACACTCTGGGCTTTCTTGTTTTGTTGATGCTTTCTTTTGCTGTAAAAAAGTTTTTTATTTTGATGTAGTGCCATTTGTTAATTTTCTCTTTAGCTTCCATTGCTCAAGAGGCAGTATCAGTAAAGAAGTTCTTTTGGCATGTCTGAGATTTTGCTACCTGTGGATGCCTCTACTCTTTTTATGGTTTCCCGTCTTATATTTAAGTCCTGTATCCATTTTGAGTTTATTTTTGTGTATGGTGTAAGTTGGTGATCTAGTTTCATTCTTTTGCATGTGTCTGTCCAATTTTCCCAACACCATTTATTGAAGAGACTGTCTTGACTCCATTGTATTGTATATTCATGCCTTCTTTGTAAAATATTAATTGAGCATAGTGATTTGGATTGATATCTGGGTTCTCAATTCTATTCCATTGATCTATATGTCTGTTCTTATGCCAGTACCAGGCTGTTTTGAGAACAGTGGCTATGTAATATAGCTTGAAATCCCTCCTACTTTACTCTTCTTTCTCAGGATTGCTGAGGCTATTCAGGGTCTTTTATTATTCCAAATGAGCTTTTGGAGAGTTCTTTCTAGGTCAGTGAAATATGTCATTGGTATTTTAATGGGGAGTACATTGAACCTATAGATTGCTTTAGGAAGTATGGACATTTTAATGATGTTGATTCTACCAATTCATTAACATGGTATGTTCTTCCATCTGTTTACATCTTCCTTTATCTCTTTTTTCAGTGTTGTGTAGTTTTCCGCATATAGGTCTTTTACTTCCTTAGTTAAGTTTATTCCTAGGTATCTTAATATTTTTGATGCAATGGCAAAATGGAATTGCTTTTTTAGTCTCTGTTTCTGTAAGTTCACTATTGGTGTATAGAAATGCCATAGATTTCTTGGCATTAATTAAGTACAGTATCCTGCTACATTGCCAAATTCATTTATTAAGTCAATTAGTTTTTTAATGAAGTCTTTTGGGTTTTTTATGTACAATATCATGTCATCTGCAAATAAGGATAACTTTACTTTTTCTTTTCCAATTTGGATGCCTTTTATTTCCTCTTCTTGTCTAATTGCAATGGCTAGTACTTCCAGTACTATGTCAAACAGGAGTGGTGAGAGTGGACATCCCTGTCTTGTTCCTGTTCTTAGAGGAAATGGTTTTAGTTTTTGTCCATTGAGTATGATGTTAGCTGTGGGTTTATCATATATATCTTTTATTATGTTGAGGTATGATCCTTGTACTCCCACCTTGTTGAGAGTTTTTATCAGGAAAGGGTGTTGGATTTTATCAAATGCTTTTTCTGCATCAATTGATATGACTATATGATTTTTATCTTTCAATTTGTTTATGTAATGTATCAAGTTTATTGATTTGCAGATATTGTACCATCCTTGCATTCCTGGAATAAATCCTACTTGGTCATGGTATTATATATAAATCTTTGTGATGTTCTGCTGGAGCTGATTTGCTAGAATTTTGTTGAGGATTTTGGCATCTATGTTCATGAGGGATATTGTCCTGTAATTTTCTTTCATTGAGTTGTCTTTATCCGGTTTTGGTATTAGGGTGATGCTGGCTTCATAGAAGGAGTTTGGAAGTGTTCCTTCCTCTTGGATTTTTTGGAATAGTCTGAGGAGGATAGGTTTTAGTTCTTCCTTGAATGTTTGGTAAAACTCTCCTGTGAAGCCATCTGGCCCTGGGCTTTTGTTTGCTGGAAGCTTTTTGATGACGGTTTCAATTTCTTCCCAAGTCACTGCTCTATTGAGATTTTCAGATTCTTCCTGATTGAGTTTTGGAAGGTTGTATTTTTCTAGGAATATGTCCATTTCCTCCAGGTTGTTCAGTTTGTTGGAATCGAGTTGTTCGTAGTACTTTGTAACACTCCTTTGTATTTTGGCGGGGTCTGTTGTTATTTCACCTCTTTCACTTCTGATTTTGTTTATTTGAGTCCTCTCTCTTTGTTTCTTGGTTAGCCTGTCTAGAGGTCCATAAACCTTTTTTATCCTTTCAAAGAACCAGCTCTTGGTTTTGTTGATCATATGTATTGTTTCTTTGGTTTCTATGTCATTTATCTCCGCTCTGATTTTTATTATTTCCTTCCTTCTGCTTACACTTGTTCTTTTTATAACTCTTTGAGTTGTAGAGTTAGATAATTTGTTACCATTTTTTCTTGTTGTTGTTGTTTTTTTGTTTTTCTTTTTTGTTTGTTTTTTGTTTTGTTTTGTTTTGTTTTTTGCTATAGGCTTGTAGGGATATGAATTTCCCTCTCAGAACTGCTTTTGCTGTGTCCCATAGATTTTGGATTGTTGTGTTTTCATTGTCATTTTTGCCAGGATGTTTTTAATTTCTTCCTTGATTTCTTTGGTAACCCAGGCATTGTTTAATAGCATGCTGTTTAGTCACCATGTGTTTGATTTCTTTGGATTATTTTTATTGTAGTTAATTTCTAGTTTTATTCCACTATGGTCTGAAAAGATGCTTGATATGATTTCTATCTTCTTGAATTTGAAGAGACTTTGCCTATGTCTCAGCATGTGATCTATCTTTGAAAATGACCTATGTGCACTTGAGAAGAATGTATATTCTGTGGCTTTGGGGTGGAATGTTCTGAAGATGTTGATTAATTCCATCTGGCCTAGTGAGTCATTTAGGATTGATATTTCTTTGCTGATTTTTTGTTTAGATGATTTGTCCAAAGGTGACAGTGGAGTATTGAAATTTCCTACTATGATGGTATTGCTATTAATCTCTCCCTTAATGTCCTCCAGCAGTTTTGTTGTTGTTGTTGTTGTTGTTTTATGTATTTGTGTGCTCCCGTATTGGGTGCATATATATTTACCATGGTTATTTCTTCTTGTTGGATTGCTCCCGTTAGTGTTATGAAGTGGCCTTCATTATCTCTTGTTATGTCCTTCACTCTGAAATCTAATTTGTCAGATATAAGTATTGCTACCCAAGCTTTTTTTTTTTTTTTTTTCATTTCCATTCGCCTGGAAAATCTTTTTCCATCCCTTCACCCTCAGTCTGTGTGCTTCTTTTTTTTCTGAAGTGGGTTTCTTGTAGACAACAGATATATGGGTCTTGTTTTCTTATCCAATCTGTTACCCTATGTCTTTTGATTGGAGCATTTAATCCATTTACATTTAAAGTTATTATTGATAGGTACTCATTTGATGCCATTTTTATTCTATACCCCTGTGTTCCTTCTTCTCTTCCTATTTCTTTATTTTTATAGTAGACCCTTTAGCTTTACTTGCATTGCTGGTTTGGTTGTGATAAATTCCCTTAGTCTGTTTTTGTCTGTGAAGCTCCTGATTTCTCCTTCAATTTTGATTAATAGCCTTGCTAGGTACAGTATTCTTGGATTCAGACCCTTTCTTTGCATGACTTTGTATATTTCATCCCATTCCCTTCTGGCCTGATGTGTTTTGTGGAGAAATCAGAATCTAGTCTGATGGGGGTTCCTTTATATGTAACTTTCTGTCTCTCTCTGGCTGCTTTTAAGATTCTTATTTTGTCGTTGGTGTTTTCCAGTTTAATTATAATGTGCCTTGGCGTCGGTCTTCTGGGGTTCATTTTGCTTAGGACTGAGAGCATCTTGGATTTGTGTGGGTTTTTTCTTCTCTATCTCAGGAAAGTTTTCTGTCATTATTTCTTGAAATACATTTTCCATGTCTTCCTCAGTTTTCTTTCCTTCTGGAACCCCTATTATTCTAATATAGTTTTGTTTTGTATTGTCCCAAAGTTCCCTTAGGCTGTCCTCCTGCTTTTTAATTTTTTTTTTCCAGAAACTGCTCTAATTGGGTATTTTTTTTTCCATCTTGTCTTCTAGCTCACTGATGCGGTCCTCTGCTTCTTCTAGTTTACTCTTGATGCTTTTATTGAGTTCTTTGCAGTAGCGATGTCATTTTTCATTTCTTCTTAGTTCTTCTTCATATCCTCTTGGTTCTTACTCATATTGTCAAATTTGTCTTCCATTCTTTTTAGCCATCTTATAATCATTACTCTGAATTCTTGCTCTGGTAGGTTGCTTGCCTCTAACTGGTTTACTTCCTTTTCTGGTGATGTCTGCTTTTCTTTCATATGTGGGTTGTTTCTTTGTCGCCCCATGTTCTCTCTTTTCAGGATGTCTGGTTATGTAGTTTTCTCTCTCCTTTCCGCCGTGTGGTGGGCACTCCTTTGAATCCAAGTGTTCGTGCAGCCTGGGATCAGTGTTCTGGGGGTCACAGCTGCTTGGTGGTCGCTGCGGCTGTGGATATTCAGGCCTCTGACACAATCCAATTTTTCCCTTCAAGATGGCGAGATTTCCTTGTCGATGCCTGTAGGTAGCTCGGGAAAAAGACCTAGCCCCACCATGGGTGCTTCCCTGTTAGGGGCACCCTGATCAGCTGCCCCCAGTTTCTTCTGGTCTAGAATTTGAATTCATCCTCTCTCCAGATTCTCCCCCTGCACCATCCTACCATTTGGGAACTCTGCAACAGTTCAAACCACAGGAATTTTCCTTTGTTCTAAATTCTAAATCCTAAAGACTATATTCTAAAACCTGGGGTCAGCCCACAGGGTCATTCCCAGTCACATCCTGCTGGACATTGGAATGTGGCCCTATCTTGCAGAAGCAGAATTCAGTGGTTAATCTCCAAAGGTTATGGTCCTGGTCACAGGAAAATTGCCTTAGCAGGTTTAAAATTCAAACAACAGTTTTTACCAAAGTATGGTTGCCACTATATTTCAGTATCGTAAATCAGTGAGCTAGACAAGATGTCTTAATGAGCCAATTATTTAGGAGTAATTTTTATTGCTTTCAGTTCAGAGCAGAATACCTCTGTCAAATTCTGAACAAACACATAGAGGAAGTTCTCTCTATTTACACCTTTTGAGCCCTTAGCAGATTTTACAAAGAGCTCTATATAAGTTATTTTTGCAGACAGTTTGTAACCTTGGATACATAATGACCAAACAGTTGGCATGAAAATATGGGAATTATTATCAGTATTTGCTTATTACATTAGATAGCTAGCTTGTAAGGTCAGATAGCTAAGTTTCTATCTTTTTCTATTATTCAAACTAAAACAGTTACTTTAGAGAATAAAGGACTATCTAAAAATAACAGAGTTGATCTAAAGAACAATAAACTGTCTAAGAATAACAGAGTAGTTCAAACAGCAGTTTTAAACAGCAGTTTTCCAAAGGAGAGATTACTATGCTTCACTGCTACAGTAACAAATTCATTTATTAAGTCTACTAGTTGTAGTTTTTTGATGGAGTCTTTAGGGTTTTGAATGTATAATATCATGTTATCTGCGAACAATTAAAATTTTACTTTTTTTTCAATTTGGATGCCCTTTATTTCTTCTTCTTATCTGATTGCTATGGATAGCACTTTCACTACTATGTCAAACAGGAGTGGTGAAAGTGGGCATGTCTTTCTCCTGTTATTAGAGAAAATGGTTTTAGTTTTTGCCCATTAAATATGATGTTGGCTGTAGGTTTGTCATATATGGATTTTATTACGTTGAGGTATGATCCCTCTATTCCCACTTTACTGAGAGTTTTTATTAGGAAAGAGTGTTGGATTTTGTCAAATGCTTTTTCTGCATCAATTGATATGATTACTAGTAGATGATTTTTGTCTCTCAAATGGGCAAAGGATCTAAATAGACATTTTTTGAAAGAGGACATACAGAAGGCTGAGAGACATGAAAACATGCTCAAAGTCACTAATCATGCAAGATATGCAAATCAACTAATCAACAAATGACAAGTGCTGGCAAGGATGTAAAGAAAAAGAAACCCTTGTGCACTGCTGGTGGGAATGCAGACTGGTGCAACCACTGTGGAGAACAGTGTGGAGATTCCTCCAAAAATTAAAAATGAAACTCCCATTCAATCCATTAATGCCACTTCTGGAACCACCCTGAAAAATCAACTGAAGACTAGCTGAGAGAAATCCTGACAATCAAGAATAGAAAGTGGAGACCACATAGGGACTGTTAGGAAATGCAGAGTAATGAAAGGACTGGCTGAGCTCCCTCAGATAACAGCTGAAGATCTGGAAGGATATCTCTTCTGTAGGGGATTCCCACATAGAACTCTATGGTCTAAACTGAAGCTAAGTTTCCCAACCCGAAGCACCAGAACTGAAAAAGGTGCCCATAACATGTGGCTATGAAAAGCAGTAGGGTTGATGCCTGCCAGAGAGAGACAGCTGGAAATGCAGGAACCCTCTTGAAGGGCCAACACACAAAATTTTATGTGCATCTAGTCACCTTGGGCTCTGGCAGAGGGAGGACAGAGAGAATTGGAGCTGTGTGAGCAAAAGCCAGGATTGGAGGTTCTGTGGTTGAAGCTCAGAAGGCAGCCACACCAGTTTCCTGTGCTGCAGGAAATGAGGTCATTCCCTCATGCTGCAGAGGAAATCTTCCTCCTATCGACCTTTATTATCCAAGTGTTTTTTTCCTGGGGGAAGGCAGTTGCCTCACCCTGTTGGAAGACCTCTCGTCCCACCCTATGGTCAATAGCCTGAAGCTAATCATGATTGTCTATGACACTGCAGGAAGAGGATGGTCTCTGGAGGGTTTGAGTCTTTGCCTGATCTAATCCAGGACCCAGGGCTAGAAAAGGCAGACTGTGGTGTGCATCTTGGTTTTTTTCCAAAGGTATCCAGAGTAGAGTGAGTCACCAGCTGTGGATTGCTGATAGCTGCAAACAGAGTACTCAGGACAGTTACAAACAGCATCTGACATTGTCTTACACTAGAAATTGGGAGTCTTAGTAAATCTACCAAATACACAGACACAAACCCAAATAAGCAGCCAAAATGGGGAGACAAAAAAACAAGCCCCAAAGGAAAGAAATACAGAATTATCCAGAAGAAGAAATAAATTAAATGGATATAATAAATTTACCAGAAATAAAGTTCAGAATAATTGTGGTAAAGATGTTCAACAGCATAATAAAAAATATAGTAACTACAAAGAATGACATGGCAGTATAGAACATGGTGGAAGTAATACACAGAAAATTAGGAGAAGCCAAGGGTTGGATCAGTGAGTTAGAAGACAGAGTAGAAAAAATTACTCAGAGAATCAAAAAAGAGGAGGATAACTTAAGGGAGCTGAGGGTCAACAATAAATAGAATAATATTTGCAAAAAAAAGTTGTGCCAGAGGGGAAGAAAGGGAGAAAGGGATAGCGAAGGTGTTTGAAGAAATAAGGCAGAAAACTTCCCTAGCCTGGTGAAGAAACAAGTCACACAAGTTCAGGAAGCACAAAGAGTCCCAAGCAAGAAGAACCCAGACACATAATAATTAAAGTCCCAAAAATTAAAGACAAATAGAGTATCTTAAAAGCAGCAAGAGAAAAGCAACTTGTTACTTAGAAAGGTGCTCCCATAAGGCTGTCAGCTGATTTTTCATCAGAAATTCTACAAACCAAATGGGATGGCATGAAGTATTCAAGGTAATGGAAAGCAAGGAACTGATACAAAGATTATCCAGCAAGTCTATCATTAAAAATATATGGCAAAATAAAGAGCTTCTCAGACAAAAAGAAGGCTAAAGGAATTTGTCACCACCAAACCAGCATTACAAGAAATGCTAAAGAGGCAGTTGTAATGAGAAGAAACAGTGAGAGATAGAAACATAGGTGTAAAGAACTAAAATGACAATAAATAAGTACCTTTCAATAATAACCTTAAATATAACTGGATTAAATATTCTAATAAAAAGACATAGGATAGCTGAATGGGTATGAAAACATGACCTAAATATATGCTGTCTACAGGAGACCCACCTAAGAACAAAAGACTAACACAGGATGAGAGTGAAGGAATGAGAAAAATATTTCTATGCCAATGGCAATGAAAAAAAAAAAAAGCTGAGGTGGAAATATTCATATCTGACTAAATAGACTACAAAATGAAGGCCACCACAAGAAAGAATAAAGGTCACTACATAATACCAAAGTGTTCAGTCCAACAAGAGGATATACCCTGGTAAATATACATGTACCCAATATAGGAGCAGCTATATATATTTAAAAAAAAAAAAAAAAACACTTCTGGAGGACAGCAATACAGTCATAGTAGGAGACTTTAACACCCCACTGATTTCACTGGGTAAATCTTTCAGAAAATAAATTAACAATGAAACAGATTCTAAATGATACACTGGATCAGATGGATTTATTTGAATTTTATAGAACATTTTACTTCAAAGCTGCAGAATATGCATTCTGCTCAAGTGCACATGGGTCATTCTCAAAGATAGACCACATTTTAGGACACAAAAAAAGTCTCTACAAGTTCAAGAAGATTGAAGTCATATCAAGCATCTTCTAAAATCACAATGGAATAAAATTAGAAATCAACTACAGTAAAAACACTCAAAAATATTCAAACATGGAGGCTAAATAGCATGTTATTAAACAATGAATGGGCTATCAAGAAAATCAAGAAACAAATCAAAATTTACTGAAAACAAATGAAAATGAACACGCAACAACCTCAAAATTTATGGGACACACATGAAAACAGTCCTGAGAGGAAAATTTATAACACTACAGGTCTGCCTTAAAAATAAAAATAAAAATAAAAAATAAACTCTTTAATCCTACAACTATAAGAATTAGAAAAACAACAACAAGAAAATGCCAGAGTAAGGAGAAGGAAGGAAGTAATAAAGATTAGAGCAAAAATAAATGACATTGAGAATATTTTTTAAAATGACCAAAAAAAATCAGTAAAATCAAGAGCAGATACTTTGTAAAGTTAAATGAGATTGATTAACCATCAGCCAACTCACTGAGAAAAAAAGAGAGAGGACCCAAATAAATGAAATCAGAAACAAAAGCAGTGAAGTAACAAGTCTTGGTGTTGGAGCTCTTCAAGTGACACTTGGATGGTGTGAAGCCCCCACTGCACATGGCCCAGCCCACACAACTCAACGTTTGATTCTGGTGATAGAATGGGAGACAACACAATTCCTAAAAGAAAGACAATGAAGAGCCTCCAAGAAAGAAAATTAGTGAAACAGAAGCATGCAATACAGAAAAAGAATTCAGAGTAATGGATGTACAGTTCATACACTGGATGGATGAGAAAATCAACAAACTATTCAAAAATCAGGAAGAAATCAAAAGTGATATAGCTACAAAAAAACAAAACAAAATAAAACAAAGGAAGGTTTCAACAGTAGAGTAGAAGAAGCAGAGGACCAAATTAGTGAGTTAGAAGATTAAGGTAGAGAAACAAGCTCAATCTGAACAGCAACTCGAGAAACAAATTAAAAAGTAGGAGGAGAGCCTAAGGGAGCTTTGGGACAACACAAAACAAAGCAACATACATATAATAGGGCTGCCAAAAGGACAAGAGGAGCAGCAGGGATTAGAAAATCTATTTGAAAAAATAATGACAGAAAACTTCCCGGATGTGGGGAATAAAAAAATTACACAATTACAGAGAGTTCCAAGCAAGATTATTCCCCAAAGACCCACACCAGGACACGTCATAATTACAATGGCAAATGTAATGACAAAGAGAATTTTAAAGACAGCAAGAGAGAGACAGTTACTTACAAGGACGTTGAGTTGTGTGGGCTGGGCCATGTGCAGTGGGGGCTTCACACCATCCAAGTGTCACTTGAAGAGCTCCAACACCAAGACTTGTGGCTGCCGTGGGCTGGTGGGAGCCACGCTAGCCCAGGATCAGAGTCACTGATGCTCAGTGTGGCCTTGTGCTTGCACCTAGAATCAGGGATCCCCGCCTGGGCTGCACTGCACTGAAAAAGAAATCCCTCTGGCATGTGCTGAAATTCAGAGTCCCCTAGTGCATGCCAGAAGTCAGCGTTCCCCTGTTCCGGCACCAAGAATTGAGTATCAGAGTCTCTGTTGCTTGATGCAGTCTTGCGCCAAGAATCATGGTTCCTCTGTGTGCATGTGCCAAGAATTGGAGTAACTGGCTCTTAGTGTGAATACACTGGGAATCAGAAATCCCAGGAACACGCAATGAGAAACAGTCAGTCACTTATGCCCAGTGCTGCCTCTTGCCTGGAGAATCAGACTCCTGGTCAGTTTAAGGGACTGGGTTACACAGTAGCACTGTTTCGGCAGGAGGTCCACTCCTGCACTGTGGAAAACAGACTTCCAGATGCGCTTGCCCAGAATTGAAGTCAGATGGCACTGCTGCCCTGCATGGGTGGGGGTTTGGTTGCCTGACTGCATTGCAGGGAACAAATTCCCAATGTCTGCATGTTCTCAGGCTCAAATTCTTATAACTGCGCTCCAGCCTGTGAGGCGTGGGTCTAGCAGTTCCTATGGCGCTGAAGCGAGCCTGCGGGAAGGGGGATGGGCTCTGTGACTCATAGAAATTTGCAGCCTGGATATCTGTATTCTTGGTGTCTGTGGGTCTGCAGTTGTGATCACAGGTCTCTGTCCCCAATGGCTGCAAGGTCCTGGTTTGCGTCTGAGACCAGACTGGGTGGTGTTGAGGCCAGGATCCTAGACTCAAGCAGCTCTGCTTCTCAAGATAACATGGTATCTGTGCCTGCACTGGCTGCCCCCAAACTGTCCACCGTGGCAGTGGGACTCCACTGTGTAAGACAGCTGGTTTGGCAGCCCCTTGGAAGACCTGAAGGATCCAACTTTCCCTAGCTTATACATACACACATCACACATGTCCACAGATTCCTCTATTGCTCCCTCACTCTCTCCCACTCTCTCCCTCACTACCTTCCTGCCACTCACCATCTTCAGAATCTCTAAGCCTATATTTATATAATTTCAATAAAATGAAGCATTCCTTTCCCTGCTTTCTGTAAATTATATGGGCATGCCTAAGGGACAATTTTGGTATTTTGTCTGGCATTACTTTTCAAAATAGAACCATAAAGGGGTAGTATAGAGAGAGAAAAATGAAATGCTTAGTCAGTCCCTATGGACATTGAACTAGTTTCTATAATACACTATGGAAATATAAAAATTTTAGAAGATAAATATTTTTACTGGAATAAACAAGAAATAGCAAAAATGTAATCTCTATTTGTGTTAATCTCAAAATTATAATTAACTAGATTCTACATGTTTCACAAAAGAGTAATTACCAACTAACTTCAGACTATGTTGAAAATTATTTGAGAAAAATTATACCATAACATTTTTCATAGTATTTACAATTAAAACTCTGAAACTATTATACACAAGCAGGAATTATGCTGGCTGGCACTTTGGGCACCATAATGACTAGGCTGAATACTGTATTCTTAAAAATATAAGTCCCAGAGAAGTTTACTCTTACTTGAATCAAGTTTACAAACCTTGAACCACTCCAACCATGTGACTGCAGGGAAATAAGGAAAGGAGAATAAAGTCTCTGCACAAAACACTATATTCACAGTTACTCAAATGATTAAAACTGAAGTTCATGCATGAGTATCATACTAAATGCTTCCTTTTCCTAAATATAAATTTTATTCATTAATGTGTGTATATGTGTGTTTGCAGCTTAATTTGAAATATCCAAAAAGTGGAAACAACCCAAATACCCATCAAAAAGTAAACTGATAAGCAAATTGCGGTATATCTATATAATGGAATACTACTCAGCAGTAAAAAAAGAATGAACTATTAATATACAAAACAATGTGAAAGAATCCCAAAACAGCTGTGATGGGTGAAAAAAGTTAAAAAGAATTATCTACTGTATGATTTCATATATAAAGTAAAATTCTGGAAAATGTAGACTAACTTACAGTAACTAGAAAGAAATCAATGGTCGCCTGTGAGGGGTGGGGTGGGAGAGAGGAGAGGATGATAAAGATTTATAAGGAAACTTCTGGAATAATAGGTATTTTCATGATCCTGATAGTGGTAGTTTTACAGTTGTATACCTGTGATAAAAATTAAATTGCATAATCTAAATATGTTCAGTTCAGCACAGGTCAACTATGACTGTAAATCTGTAAAAAAAAATCATTTTTTTCAATTACCGTAGACATACAATATTACATTAATTTCAGATGTCCACCCAAATGATTAGATATAAACCTTATTAAGTGATCATCCCAAAAAAATCTCATACCCACCTAACACCAATCTTAGCTATTAGAATATTATTGACTGTATTTCCTTTGCTGTACTTTACACCCCCATGACTATACTATATATAACTTCTAAATCCCTTCACCTTTTCCACCTAGTCTCTAACCCCCTCCCATTTGGCAAAAGTAAACATGTTATTTGTATCTATGAGTCTGTTTTTGTAATGCTTGTTCATTTATTTTGATTTTTAGATTCAATTGTTGATAAGTATGTATTTATTGCCATTTTACTGTTCATATTTTTTATATTTTCTTCTCCTCCTCCTCCTCCTCCTTCTTCTTTAAGAAGGTCCTTAAAGGTTTAATGTAATACTGATTTCGTGGTGATGAATCTTTTAGTTTTCTCTTGTCTGGAAATTTCTTTATCTGAGCTTCAATTATAAATGACTAGAGGCCCGATGCATGAAGATTCATGCAGGAATGGGCCTTCCTTCCCCTGGTTGTTGTCACTGCCTTCACTCCAGCTGGAGCTACCTTTCCACCTTCCCAGACTGCCCAGAGGCCCAGAGCAGCTGGAGTGATGCAGAACGCCTGCGTTGTCACCAAGTGTCCTGCCCCACCACCTCTGGCCGCTTGGCACCTGAGTATGCAAATTAACCAAATTCAAGTTTGGTTAATTTGAATACTCACTCCTGATTGGCTGGTGGGCATCTCAAAGGTATGGTCAATTTATATCTTACTCTTTTATTAGTGTAGATCATTTCACTGGATAGAATAATCTTGGTTGCAGATTCATGGTTTTTATATTTCAAATTTCACTTTGAATATTTCTTGCACTTCCTTCTAGCCTGCAAAGTTTCTGTTGAGAAATCAGCTGACAGATGTATGGACACTAATTGGCAGGTAACTAACTGCTTTTCTCCCACTGCTTTTAAGATTCTTTCTTTGGTCCTAGCCAATTTGACTTAGTGGATAGAGTGTTGGCCTGCTGACTGGAGACTGGAGAGTCCCAGGTTTGATGGCAGTCAAGGGCAAATACTTGGTCCCCACTGGGGGAGTGCAGGAAGCAGATAATCAATGATTCTCTCTCATCATTGATGTTTCTATCTCTATCTCCCTCTCCCTTCCTTTCTAAAATCAATAAAAAAAATTTTTTTTGAAGGTACTCTCTTTGTCTTTAACCTTTGAAGTTTTAATTATGATGTGTCTTGGTTGTGGACCTCTTTGGGTTCATCTTATTTGAGATTCTCTGTGCTTCCTGGATTTGAATGTATATTTCTTTCACTAGATAAGGGAAGTTTTCTGTTTTTATTTTTTCAAGTAGATTTTCAATTTCTTGCTCCCTCACTTTTCCTTCTGGCAGCCCCATAAAGTGAGTGTTGGTACACTTGAAGTTGTCCTAGAGACTTTTACACTGTCTTTATATATTTTTTTGCTATTCTAATTGGATGGTTTTTGCTTCCTTATATTCCAAATTCTTGATTTGGTTCTCAGAATCCTCTACTCTGCTGTTGATTCCTTGTAAATTATTCTTTATTTCAGTTAGCATATCTTTCATTTCTGACTGGCCCTTTTTTATGTTGTTGATATTCTCACTAAGTTCCTTCAAGTTTTCAGTAAGTTCCTTAAGCATCCTTATAATCAGTTTCAAACTCTGTATCTGATAGTTTTCTTGCTTCCATTTAATTTAGTTGTTTTTCTGAATATTTCTCATGTTCTTTCATCTGTAACATGTTTCTTTGTCTATGCATTTTGCCTGCACCCCTGTGTTTATTTCATATTGTAGATATGCTGTGTCTCTTGGACTTGGTAGAATGGCCCTGTATAGTAGGTGTCCATTAGGGTTCCGTGGCTCAGCTTCCCCAGTCACCTGAGTTGGGCACTCCAGGTGCACCCATTTGAGCTGTGTGCACTCTCCTACTGTTGTTGAGCCTTGATTGATGTTGGAATCACTGGAAAAGATTGACCCCCAAGCCAATCAATTATGAGGATCTGCTATTACTAAAGCAGAAGAGCTGCTATGCAGGAGCTGATCTTATGGAGCACAACTTGCTTCAGTGGGGCTTTGGATGCCTCTTCAGTGTGTCACTCATGGAGGTGGAAGATTTGTAATCCAGCATAGTGAAAGCTGACCACCATGTACACTGGCACTGGGGCCTCCCAGGAGGTGCAAAGTTAGCCACTACCTGTGCCCTGCCTGGGGCACCTGAGTATGAGCTACAAAGCAATCTTCAGATGGCTGCTACTTGTCTTGGACTTGGAAGATCCTAAAACTGGCAAACCAAGGTGGGTTGACACTAGTGCCAGGCCTGGGACCACTTATTGAGAGGTACAGGGAATGCTGAGGCCAGATGCTGCTTGTTCGAGAGATTTTAGGAATGAGGAAAGAGAGGCAGGTTGTATGGAAAAGCCACTGGAAATGGCTTGGATGAGCCTGAAAGTAGAGAAGGATTGGGTCTCAGGTAGTCACCAGGGTGGAGTGAAAAGTGAACCAGGTTTATGGAGATTCAGATATGGTGCCTGCCTCTTGGCTCTGTGGCATGAGGTCTCGGCAAAGGAACCACGAACTCTGCCAGAATTTCTGCCTGGGAGAAAGCTACCTCTCCAGCTCTTCCCCTGATTCCAGGCAAGTTAGTTCCTCCTTCAATGTCCCTGATTCTTTTCAAGCTACTGCCCCAGTTTTAGAGCTCAGAGGGAGTGAATCCAAGTAAATCTGCTTACTGTTTCTTTAAGAGGGATTCCAGACTTCTGTCTCCTTCAGCCTCAATCCCCACTGGTTATTACAGCCCAAAGTTATGGGGACTTCTCATCCTGGCACTAGAATCCTGGACTTGGAGACTTGGAATGGATTAGGAACCCTTCCTTCTTCAGGGAAACCTCCACAGACAAGATATCCCTCCCAATTTTAAACTGCCACATGTGGGTATGGGATCGACCAATTCTGAGATTCTGCCCCATCTCCACTCCTCCTACCAGTCTCCATATGGTTCTTCTTTAATTCCCTATATGTAGGACTTACTTTCAACTAGATTTCAGGTAGCTCTGAATGATGGTTGTTCTGTAGTTCAATTGTAACTTTGATTAGGCCACAAATACCATGTGTACCTATACCGCCATCTCGATTGTACTAAATTTTATTCATTTTTAAATAAACAATCCATAAGTGCATTAATTTTGTGAAAAATAAAAATGATCCCCCAAAAAATCAAAGCTCCAATGACTATAACTCAATCCTATCCCTCCACAGAGGTACTGCTATAACTAATCTAGTATGTACACTTGGGAACACTTTGTTATGCATATGCATGACTGATGCATATGTGTCTTCTGGAATTTCATTTTTGTGTGTATGTTCAGAGGTATAAAATATGAATGGTTGAGAAATATATATGTCTTTTAAGGCTTGTTTACATGAATTTATCACATTTAACTGCTTTATAGTGCATCTTAGTAGTTTTCAATTTTTTGCTATTATGAAAAGAGACGTGGATATAAACATCTTTGTACACACCTAACATACACTATGCACTATGTGCAAGAGTCCTCTAGCTCAGACATCAAAAAGAATTTGATTTCCCATGGGGTATAAAAGAATGGCCAATTACCAGATTATCTGACTTCTCAATCAGAGATCTTTGCCCTTTTTAAACAATGTAGGAAACTTAATTTCCAGACATTCTAAAAGGCATGACTTCCAAAAATACAGTTCTCTTAAAAAATCTTGATGAAAAAATATTAAAGGCATATAACTTAAAGACTGATTAGGTAAAATCTTTATTGCCATGACCTCAAAAACTTAGGTATGAAGCATTATTCAATAGGATTAACTGTCATTAAGTGACAGTATTGTTTCCAAAGGATTTTTGAGTACTTGCCTATTGATGGCCATGTAACTAATATAGCCTCAATCCATCTCGGGACAATTGGATTATTGTAAAATTTAGAGAGTAGCCAATCACAAAGCATTTGGTACTCAAAACACTAATATATCACGGCTTCTTCAAGGTTTCTGGAATAATTTTTATTAATTATTTAATTTCTGGAATAATAATTATTAATTATTGTTAACCAAGTGGGACATAACAAACTAGAAAAGAAGCTGGAAATTACAATAAGAAGGAAGATCGTAGGCAAATTTGAGAGGCTCATTGAGAAAATATTTGACTCAGAATACTTATTTTATATGACCATCAACACCTACCTGAGTGCTTTGACCATAGGAAATGCTTAACTAACACTTTTCCAAGGGGTGACAAAGTAGCTCTATAATCAGTGTCTGGAAAAAGATAATTAAAACAGAATATTGACTGATTTTTCAATTTTTCAATCTGGGAAGATGCAAGTAGAATGTCACCAAAATTGTATGTTAGCATTTAAACTCCACATGAAACATAGGGCCTTTGCCTAAATAAAACTTAAGCACCTTTGACACATATATGAAAATCATGCCCTTCAAAAAATCAGGTTGAGGAAGCCCAGCAGCCTGTGGCAAGTCAGCTTCCAACCAGTCTAATAATGCAGTTCTTTTTTTTTTTTAATATATTTTATTGATTTTGTACAGAGAGGAAGGGAGAGAGATAGAGAGTTAGAAACATCGATGAGAGAGAGTCATAGATCAGCTGCGTCTTGCACACCCCCTACTGGGATATGCCTGCAACCAAGGTACATGCCCTTGACCGGAATCAAACCCGGGACCCTTCAGTCCCCAAGCCAACGCTCTATCCATTGAGCCAAACCAGTTTCAGCCAAACCAGTTTCAAACCAGTTCTGAGAGCCCACAGACTCACCTCAGCAGCATGACCTACCCCTACAGATGCTCTGCAAGAAACTCATCCAGTAGGCTCAGCAATATTAAGAGGCCCTGGCCAGCATGTGGATACTCAAGCACACCCAGGAGTACAGTCTCTGTCAGTGCAGAGAACCTAGCCTGGACATCCTACAGTCAGACAATAGGGGAGGTGGCTGGTAAATGGTACAATGTAATTAAGAATTGCAACTTCCAGCAGCCTGGCTTCAACTCTGAGACTGGACACTTCAGGCCATAGGTATGAAAGAACACAAAGAGGATGGGAGTAGAGAAAGCATCTGCAAGTGATTGGTTCTCCTTCATGGTGCCTAGGCACTTCCCAGGAGAGAATGTCCTCAACTAGGGCTTCTTTGTCCTGCCTCCAAAGAAGTAGCTTGGCAAATGTAAAGGGCAGCTGGCAGATTTAGAACGTGGATATGAAAGGTGTATAGTACAACAAAAACCCGATGTGTGTCTCTCTTTGTGGGTGTATATGCTTGTGTGTGATGCAAGTACGTGTCTCTTACACACACACTTGGATATACAGTTTGGCATGAACTAATTCTTATCAAAGGAATGAGCCAACAAAGTTTTTACTCTGATGGTTAGACCACAATTATTTGGACTTGGAGAAAATCAATTTTTAAACTATTTTTTGTTATTTTTAAAGTAAATCTTTTTTGGTACTTTGTCACTTGTAATATTCATCCATGGACTTTTAGTATTCCAAATGTTTGTGATGTTGAGAAGTGAAATTCATTTCCTCTGATCTTCCTCATTGCAATCTACTAGTGGTAGATATTTAAATATATTAAAGCCTTGAACCAAGATGGCAGCTTAGGTGAACACGTGAACTTGCTGCCACGCACAACCATATCAAAACTATGACTAAAAGACAAAACTAATATCATCCAGAACCATGGGAAGGCTGGATGAGTGGAAATTCTACAACCAGAAGGAAAGAGAAAAGTGTCTTGAGTCCAGTAGAAGAGCAGAGGTATGGAAGTGAAGTGTGGAGGTACAAAGGTGCACCCGAAAGGGGCTAGCAGCTGGATACACTGTTGTCTTTTTCAATCAGGAGGGAGATACAAGTTCCTGACTGCTCTGAACTCAAGTTCTGGGAGAGACTCTGGGGACCCAGACTCATACGGGAAGAAACTGGTCTGTCTGGCATCAGGCAGGAATGCGAGGATAGCTTTCTCTCAGAGGTGCTCACAGCTATCATTGTTCCTACACAGTGCATGGCATACAGAGACTCAGGAGCCTCTTCAGGGCAGGGATGACAGACAGCCATTGCTGTTTTCTCTGCCCTGGTGATTCTCTGAGACCCTGCCCCACCCAATTTACAACCCCACCCAAGCTGTGCCCAGGCGCTTTTACATATGAATGGTCTGGCCTTTCCCAATCTAAAACCTAACAAACTGCAGGTGGTTCAGAGAGCCCCAGAGCTTCCAAAAGAAGGCCCAAGGCTCCATAGCAGCTTTCATTACTTCACAACTGAGCCTTTTCTAGGCACCTCCAAACCCCAAACAAAGAGAAGGAATCTGCAGATCTCTCTGTAGCTCCTGCTGGGTGGCCTCAAGCAGTGGCTGATTTTTCACCATCTTTGGAGATCCAAGAGCCAGTGTACCCTGTGGTCAGAATGAAACATCCAGATTATATATCTTCACATCCATAAGAGACACACTCAGGGGGCAGATTAAGTGAGCGCCAAAACCCCCCTGAAGCAAGTCCTGTCCCATAAGGGTGTCTCCAGCACAAAAGTTCTCCCATTGTAGACACAGTTGATCCTCAAAGCCTGGAGGTCAATTCCTCCCAGTGATACCAACAGCAATCAAGGCTTAACTACAACAAGACTATGCACACAGCCCACAAAGGGGTGCATCAAGAGTGTCCGCCTCAGGTAACTAGGGAGGCTGAGCCAAAGCCACTCTATTAACACAGTGAAGAGGCAAAAATACAGAGAGAAAGAAACATGTCACGAATGAAAAAAATGGAGGCAAGCAAATGACTAGATATAGAAGTCAAAACCACAGTTACAAAAGGAGCCTCTGGGACAACTTCCAGTGTGCCAACATCTGAATTATGGGGGTCCCAGAAGAAGAAAGACAGCAAGATACTGAAAACCTATTTGAAGAAAGAATGATAGAAAACTTCCCCTACCTGGTGAAAGAAATAGACCTTCAAGTCCAGGAACTGCAGAGAACCCCAAACAAAAGGAATCCAAAGAGGACCACACCATGACACATCATAATTAAAAGGCCAAGAGCAGCTGAGGCAGGTTTGGCTCAGTGGATGGAGCGTCGGCCTGCGAACTGAAGGGTCCCGGGTTCGATTCCAGTCAAGGGCATGTACCTTGGTTGCATACGCTTCCCCAGTGGGGGGTATGCAGGAGGCAGCTGATTGGTGTTTCTCTATCATCAATGTTTCTGGCTCTCTGTCCTTCTTCCTTCCTCTCTGTGGAAAATCAATAAAATATATTTTTTTAAAATAAATAAAAATAAAATGCCAAGAGCAAAAGACAGAGAGAATATTAAAAGCAGCAAGAGAAAAACAGTTAGTTACCTACAGGGGAGTACCTTTATGACTATCAGCTGATTTCTCAACAGAAACTATGCAGGCCAGATGGGAGTGGCAAAAAATATTCAAAGTGATGAATAGTAAGAACCTACATCCAAGATTACTCTACCCAGCAAAGCTATCATTTAGAATTGAAAGTCAGATAAAGACCTTCACAGGTAAGAAAAATCTAAAGGAATTCATCACCACCAACCCAATATTATATGAAATGCTGAAGGGTTTTCTTTAAGAAGAGGAAGAAGAAAAAAGTAAAGATAAAAATTATGAACAACAAAGGGACAACAAATACATATCTATCAATAAGTGAATCTAAAAATCAAATGAATAAAAAATCAGATGAACATAATGTAATAGAATCAGGGGCATAGAAAGGTAGTGGACTGACAATTCTTGAGGGAAAGGGGTGTGGAGGGTTTGGGAAGAGTGGACAAAAATCATACACCTATGGACGAGGACAGTGGGAGGGGTAAGGGCATGGGGTGAGGTGTGGACTGAGTGAGGGGTTCTGGGGGGAAAGAGTAACAACTGTAATAATCAGAACAATAAAGATATATTTAAAAATAAAAATAAATTTAAAAAAAAGAACATTAAAGCCTCATTTAAATGTAAAAAAAAAAAAAAAAAAAAAGAATGTGAAGTTGATCCTTGAACAACACTGTTTGGACTGTGTAGTTCTAGTTACATGTGGATTTTTTTTCCCCAATAAAAATATTGGGGGGGGAAATTTTGGAGATTTGCAACAATTTGAGAAAACAGATGAACCACATAACCAGAAATGTCAAAGGAAATTAAGAAAAGAGTTAGGTGCATCATGAATGTATGAAATATATGTAGATACTAGTCTATATCTTATCAGTTACTACCATAAAATATACACAAATCAATTATAAAAATGTATCAAAATATGCACACAAACACAGATTACAATAGTGTCATTTGTAATTGAGAGAAATGTAAACAAACGTAAAGGTGGTATTAACTGTAATGCATACTCTATTACTATCATTTCATAGCCACCTGTTGCCATTGCAGGGTGCTCGTGTTTCTTGCATGCACTTAAAACGCCATGTGACACTAATTATTTTCTCATGAGTAGCTTGCCTTTCCAGTAAATTGCATAGAACAGTAATCTCTTGCAGTTCTCACATATTTTTCATTATGTATTTAGCGCAATAACATAAACCTTGAATAACACCATGGGACCCATACCAAGTGCCACTAGTGATACTGAAAGTGCTCCCAAGAAGCAGAGGAAAGTCATGACATTAGAAGAAAAAGTTAAATTGCTTAATATGTACCATAGATTAATATATGCAGCTGTAGTTTCCTAACAGTAGAAGATAAATGAATCCAGCTTAAGAACCACTATAAAAAAAGAAAAGAAAAGTCATGAAGCCTTTGCTGCAACTATGTCAGCAGGCACAAAAATCTTGCACTTTTTTTTCAAATACTTTTTCATTTTGTATTGAAAATACAGCTTTTTATGTGGGTACAGGATTGCTATTACAAATGCATACCCAGAAAATCTATGATTTAAGAAAATATAGTCATTATATAACAACTTAAAGTAAAATAAAGGTAAATTACCTAAAGCTGGAGGATTTGCTGTTGGTTTTGTTAATCCTCACCCAAGGATATTTTTTCCATTGATTTTTTTAGAGTCAAAGGGAGGTGGAGGATTGACTACAACATGGGACCTGTCCATCCACAGGCCAATGTTCTAATCACTGAACAAACCTGCTAGAGCTAAAACTGGAGGACTTAATGCTAGCAAAAGGGAGGTTTGATAATTTTAGAAAGAGATTTGCCTTTTTTGTAACACTTAAAAAAAATAAAAATAAATAAAATAAAATAAAATAAAACAGGATAAGCAGCTTCTGCCACCAAGAACCTACAGATGAGTTTCCATGCCCCATTAAGAAAATCATGGGGGAGAAAGATTATCTGCCTGAATAGGCTTTTTTAATGCAGACAGAAATGTCCTATTTGGGGGGACGGGTTCCATAAAGGACATGTATTCCTAAGGAAGAGAAACTAGCACCAGGATTTAAGGCAGGAAGGCACAAACTAATTCTACTGCTTTGTGCAAATGCAGTTGGATTTGTACTCAGGACTGCCTTATCTATAAAACTACTAATCCCCAACTCTTAAAGAAAAATAATAAATAGCAGCCGCCAGTCCTTTGGTTATATAATAAAAAGGCCTCGACAACAATAATACTTTCTCTGGATTGCTTTCATTGATGCTTTGTCCTGAAGTCAGGATGCTGTTGCCAGTAAGAAAATACCTTTTAAGTTATTTTGAAAAAAATAGTTGTTTTGATATTGAATAATACCCCTGGTTACCCAGAACCCCATAAGTTTAACACCAAAGGTATAAAGTACTCTACATGCCCCCAAGCACATTGTCTCTAATCCAGCATCTATGTCAGGGGGTCATAAGATCTTTAAGACTCATAACACATGGTATTCTATTGTCAACTCTGTGGAAGAAAACCCAAATAGAGAGGACATTTTAAAAGCCTGGAAGGATTAGCGGAGCAGAGTGGCACAGTGGAAGCGTGCTGGGCCCATAAAAGCCTGGAAGGATTACACCATTACAGATGTCATCAGTGTTATAAAAAGACCTGTACTCAGAAAACTACAAGACACTGAAAAAAGAGATAAAGACATAAACAGATGGCAGAACATACCATGTTCATGAATTGGTACAATCAACATCATTAAACTGTCCATACTATCCAAAGCAACCTATAGATTCAATGCACTCCCCCATTAAAATACAGCATATTTCACAGACCTAGAATTAACTCTTCAAAAATTCATCTGGAATAAAAAAAGACTCAGAATAGCTGCAGTGATCCTAAGAAACAAGAACAATGTTATAGGGATCTCAATATCAGGTATCAAGCTATATCACAAAGCCACTGTTCTCAAAACTGTCTGGTATTGGCACAAGAACAGACATATAGACCAATGGAATAGAATAGAGAACCCAGAAATTGACCCAAACCACTATGCTCAATTAATATTTGACAAAGGAGGCAAGAACATACAATGCAATCAAGACAGTGTCTTCAATAAAGATACTAGTGTTGGGAAAATTGGACAAATACATGGAAAAAAAAATGAAACTAAACAACCAACTTACACCATACTCAAAAATAAGCACAAAATTTATAAAGGACTTAAACATAAGATGGAAAACCATAAAAATATTAGAGGAACCCACAGGCAGAAAATTTTCTGACACATCCCAAAGCAATATTTTCAGCAATACAGTTCCTAGGGCAATGGAAACTAAATAGAAAATAAACAAATGGACTATATCAAAATAAAAAGCTTTTTCACAACAAAAGAAATAAACAAAACAATAAAGCCTACTGCATGGGAGAACATACAGTATTTGCCAACGTTATTATTGATAAGCATCTAATCTCCAAAATTTACAGGGAACTCATGCAACTTAAGAAAAGGAAGATGAACAACCCAATCAAAAAATGGGCAAGGGACCTAAATAGATACTTTTCAAAAGAGAACATAAGAAAGGCCAATAGTCATATGAAAACATGCTCAAAGTCACTGAGAGAAGCAACTCAAAATGACAATGAGGTGCCATCTCACACGTATAAGAATGGCTATCATCAACCAATCAACAAATGACAGATGCTGGTGAGGATGGGCAGAAAAAAAAAAACCCTCGTGCACTGCTGGTGGAAATGCAGACTGGTGCAGGCACTATGGAGAACAGTATGGAGTTTCCTCAAAAAACTAAAAATGGGTAGAGAAACCAAGATGGCAGCTAAGTAAACACCTAAACTGCTGCCTCGCACTATTTAAAACTACAATTAAAAGACAAAATGGACATCATTCAGAACCACAGGAAAGCTGTATGAGTGGAAATTCTACAACTACCGTGTTTCCCCGAAAATAAGACCTAGCGCATGGAAAGATAAGACATCCCCTAAAAATAAGACTTTGGGAGAAAAAATTAACATAAGACACTGTCTTATTTTCAGGGAAACAGAGTAGAAGGAAAGAGAAAAGTCCACTGAAACTCAGAGGAGCTGCAGAAGGCAGAGGTACTGAGACTCGTGCATGGAGAGGACTGGTAACTGAGTACGCAGCTGACTTTCTCAAGTGGGAAGGAGACATAAGCTCCCGACTGCTCTGAACTCCAGTTCTGGGCAAGACGCTGGGGACCCAGACTCATACAGGGTGAAACTTGACTGTCAGGAAAAAGAAAAGCACACTGAGACTCAGAGGAACTGCGGCAAGCAGAAATACCCAGGAGCATGCGTGAGGAGAGTGTGGACAACTGAGTATGCGGCTGGCTTTCTCAAGCAGGAGGGAGACAAAAGCTCCTGCCTGCTCTAAACTTCAGTTCCAGGTGAGATTCTGGGGACTCAGACTCATTCAGGAAGAAACTGGACTGTCTGGCATCGGGTGGAACTTGAAGATGGCTTTCTCTCTGAGGTGCTTGCAGTGCTTACCATGGGAAACTGATACACAAGGGCCTCTTAGGGCAGGAATGATGGGAAGCCATTGATGTTAGCTCTGTCCTGAGACTCTGCTCCATCCAAGCTGAGTACAGAGACTTTTGCAAGTCTTGTCTCATATGGGTGTTTCAGCACAGAAGTTCTTCCAGCAATGACCCAGCTGATCCTCATAGCCAATTGTCTGGAAGTCAATTCCTCCCTGTGATACCAACAACAATCAAGGTTTAACTACAACAAGACTGTGAACACAGCCCACAAAGGGGTGCATCAAGAGTGTTCAACTCAGGTAACTGGGAAGGCTGAGCCCCTGGGCCCTATAGGTCACCTAGCACACAAAGCCACTCTATCAACTCAGGGAAGCAGCCAAAATGCAGAGACAAATAAACATATCACAAATGAAAGAAATGGAGAAAAGCAAATGACTGGATATAGAGTTCAAAACCACGGTTATAAGGGTTTTCAAGAATTTTCTAGTAAAGGCCAATAAATTTAGCAAGACCCTCAAGAATATGAAAAAGGACCAACTAGAAATTAAGCATACATTGACTGAAATAAAAAATATTATACAGAGGTCTTACAGCAGACCAGAGGATCATAAGAATCAAGTCAAAGATTTAAAATACAAAGAAGCAAAAAACACTCAACTGGAAAATCAAAAAGAAAAAAAGAATCCAAATATGAAGATAGTGTAAGGAGCCTCTGGGACAACTTCAAGCGTACCAACATCAGAAGTATGGGGGTGCCAGAAGAATAGAGAGAGCAAGATATTGAAAAACTATTTGAAGAAATAATGGCAGAAAACTTCCCCACCTGGTGAAAAAAATAGACTTACAACTCCAGGAAGTGCAGAGAACCCCAAACAAAAGGAATCCAAAGAGGACCACACCAAGATACATCATAATTAAAATGCCAAGAGCAAAGGAGAAAGAGTGAATCTTAAAAACAGCAAGAGAAAAATAGTTACCTACCTACAAGGGAGTACCCATACAACTGTCAGCTGATTACTCAACAGAAACTATGCAGGCCAGATGGGAGTGGCAAGAAATATTCAAAGTGATGAATAGCAAGAACCTACAACTAAGAGTACTCTACCCAGTAAAGCTATCATTCAGAATTGAAGGTCAGATAAATAGCTTCACAAACAAGAAAAATCACCACCAAACCAGTATTATATGAAATGCTGAAAGGTATCCTTTAAGAAGAGGAAGAAGAAAAATGTAAAGATAAAAATTATAAACAACAAATACATATCCACAAGTGAATCTAAAAATCTAGTGAATAAAAAATCTGATAAACAGAATAAACTGGTGAATATAATAGAATCAGCAGCATTGAAAGGGTGTAGACTGACAATACTCAAGGGGAAAGAGGTGTGGGGTGCAGGAAGAGACTGGACAAAAATTGTACACCTATGGTGAGGACAGGGGGTGGGGGGTTAAGGACAGAGGATGGGGTGGGAACCGGATAGAAGGGAGCTTTGGGGAGAGGGGAACAATTATAATAATCTGAAAAATAAAGATTTAGTTTTTTTTGAAAAAACTAAAACTATAAATGGAACTCCCATTTGACCTAGTGATCCAACTTTTAGGAATATATTCCAAGAAACTAGAAACACTAATCAGAAAGGATATATGTACCCCAATGTTCATAGCAACACAATTTACCATAGCTGAGATTTGGAAACAGCCTAAGTTGATTATAAAGCAGATGAATGGATTAAAAAAACTGGTACATCTACACAATGGAATACTATGCTATAAAAAAGAAGGAAGTTCACCATTTGCAACAGCATAAATGGAACTGAAGAGCATTATACTAAGTGAAATAAGCCAGTGGGAGAAAGATAAATATCACATCTCACTCATTTGTGGAATATGATGAACAACATTAACTGATAAACAAAAAGAGATCTGGAGACAGAGAAGCATTGATCGGACTATCAAGCCTGAGGGAAGGCAGGGGATGTTAGGGGGGAAAGGGGAGAGATCAACCAAAGGAGTTGTATGCATGCGTATAAGCCTAATCAATGGACACAGACACCAGGAAGAGAGGGCATGTTTGGAGGGGAGTCAGGAAGGGGGTAAGGACATATATAATATTTTCATCAATAAAGAAAAAAATTTTAAAGAGCAATGAAGGCTTTTAAGCCTAAAACAATAAATTCCTACTGGAGAAAACTGTGTCCAGATGTTGTACAAGATTTTACAGGATTTATGACACAGCTGGTCAAGAAAAGCATTAAAAATTCAGTATGCCTCTCTTTATCATAATTGGAGAAATTGTGTATCAGCCTATTATCACAGGTAAATGGTTTCTTTTAATGTAACAAAATTTCTAATACTGTAGTATTAATAGGATTGTAATGCTATATGCCATAACATTTTGTAATGATTCATTCATTAGTGTATAGGCTAACTTACAATGAAACAATCATATTGATTACATTGGGCTACCATAAAGCAATCATGCTGTTGCTTCTTCATTACCATGGCATGAATCATACCTGTACATAAATATGAATTTATTTTTCACATTATCATTTTATTTTCTATGTCTAGTATTAGTATTACATATAACACAGTGTTTTGTATCATATAGGACAATATTTCTGTGGTTCCAAAAAAATTCTTTTATAAACACATGGTGTAAACTTAAATATTGATAATACAGTACAGTACTATAATGATTTTCTCTTCCTCATGATTTTTTTATCACATTTTCTTTTCTCTAGTTTACTTTATTATAAAAATACAGTATGTAATATATGTAACATATAAATATGTGTTAATCAACTGTTTCTGTTTTCAGTAAGGCTTCCAGTCAACAGGCCAGTAGTAGGGAAGATTTGGGTAAACAAAATTTATAAGTAAATTTTCAACTGACCCAAGTGTTGGAACCCCTAACTCCACATTATTCAAGGGTCAACTGTATATATTCTATACTATGGGAGTTAAAACAATGGATAAAATGTCATCTCCACCCTTACCTGTACATTTTTTGCAACATGACTTTTATATCCTCACATCATATGACTTGCTTTAGCTCACAAGACATTTAAAAACATAACACAAGCCCTAGCCAGTTTGACACAGTGGATAGAGCATCGGCCTCCAAATTAAATAGTCCTGGGTTAGATTCTGGTCAAGGGCACATGCCCAGGATGCAGGCTTGATCCCCAGTAGGGAGCATGCAGTTGGCAGCAGATCATTATTGATATTTCTATCATTATTCTCATTATTAATTTTTTTTCTCTCTCATTATTGATGATTCTCTCTCTCTGAAATAAAAAATAAAAGTAAAAAACACCTAACACAAACACATCACAAGGCTTGAAAAATGCTTGTGCAGTGAGCTTAACTCCTCTTGCTGCTTTTCTGGATGGATGAGATCACTGTGTGAAGAACCCAGGGCTGCCTCACATGAAGCAGAGGCAAGGTGTTCCAATTGAGACCCACCCACATCAATCAGCCCAGCATCCTCAGACTAGTGAATGAAACCATCCAAGGCCAGAACACCTGCACAGCCAACTCACAAAGTGTGAAAAATAATAAACGTTTATTGTTTCTAAGCTACTAAATTTTGGAATGGTCTTTTACACGCCAAATGTTACCTGACTGAGAAAGAGTCAAAATGGCAATATGATTTTATACTTCCATAACTGGCTATAATTTTGAAAAGGAAGATTAAGGTGTCCTCATCTACTAGAAACTAAGGTGTATAAAACCATAGTAGCTGAAATTCATGTTATTACCTCTGGTAAGGGATTTAATACCCAAAATATATAAAGAACTCATACAAATCAACAAAAACAAAATCCAATGAAAAATGGGCAGAGGACCTCTCCTATACAAATGGGCAACAAATATATGAAAATATAATCAACTTCATTAGCTATTACGGAAATGCAAATCAAAACTACAATGAGAGGAGAAACCAGGATGGCAGCATAGGGTAGACACCTAAATGCAGCCTACCACAACAAATTTGAATTTAGAACTGGAAAACAAGGGAAATATTGCCCTGAAGTGCAAGACAGCTGGCTGAGAGAAGGCTCTACCATCTGGGAAAGAGAGAGAAGGCACGCTGAACCTCAGGAATTGTGAAGGTGTGGTGAACTATGTGCATGAAAAGGCAGCCACAGACTACACTGCTGACTTGCTTGCAGAGCACGGAGAGGGCTGGCCAACTTTGCTACTGGATTATTCCCTGCACGAGGAGAGGGTGGACAGCTAATGCGCTGCAGCTAGCTTTCTTGTTAGGGAGGAAAACAGAACCACCCTATTGCTCTGATAGTCGGCCTCACAAGGAGAGACCAGACTGTCAGGCAGTGGGCAGAGATCTCTTGGAGATGTGTGAAGCCAGCGGCCATTACTGCGGGACTCAAAAACCAGACCCTCGTAGGGAGGGGCTGACCAAAGCTTGTCTGCACCATCCCAAGACTCCACACCATCCAAGCGAAGCACAGAAGCCCTTCCAGCTAGCTTTCTCGTTCGCTGCGATAGAACTCTCCTAGGGAGAGACAGACAGGAATCAAAGCTTGTCTGCACCTATACCAAAGAGGTGTGCACGCCTGCAACTAATCTTGCGGGATTCACCAAAGCTTGTCTGTGCCACCCTGAGACTCCGCCCCATTCAAGCGGAATACAGAAACCCTCCTAGCTGAGACTCTTCTGATCCTCATAGCCAATTGGCTTGGAGATCAACACTTCCCAGTGATACCAACAACAAGCAAGGCTTAACAACAAGACTGCACACACAGCCCACAAAGGACTACACCAAGACTGTCCACCTCAGGTAACTGGGAGGCTGACCCACTGAACCATATAGGACACCTTAGCACACAAAGCCACCCTACCAACTCAGGGAAGCTATGAAAATGCCGAGACAAGGAAACAGATCACAAACAAAATAAATGGAGGACAAGAAGCAACTGGAGTTCAAAACCACGCTTATAAGGTTTTTCAAGAATTTCCTAAAAAGGGCCAATAAAATAAACGAGACCTATGAGGATATGAAAAGAGATCAACTAGAAATAAAGAATACATTGTCTGAAATAAAAAAAATATCATACAGAGTCCTAAAAACAGAATGGAAGATCACAAGAATCAAATCAAAGATTTGGAACACAACGAGCCAGAGGACACTCTTCCACAGAAGCAAGAAGACAAGAGAATCCAGAAGTTGAAGACAGTGTAAGAAACCTCTGGGACAATTTCAAATGAACCAACATCAGAATTATGGGGGTCCCTGAAGAAGAGAAAGAGCAAGATACCGAAAGAATACTGGAAGAAATAGTGACAGAAAACTTCCCCCACCTGGGAAAAGAAATAGACTTACAAGTCCAGGAAGTGCACAGAACCCCAAACAAAAGGAATCCAACGAGCACCACACCAAGACATCATAATTAAAATTCTAAGAGCAGCCGGGATCGGTTTGGCTCAGTGGATAGAGCATCGGCCTGCGGACTGAAAGGTCCTGGGTTCGATTCCAGGCAAGGGCATGTACCGTGGTTGCGGGCACATCCCCAGTGGGGGGTATGCAGGAGGCAGTTGATCAATTATTCTCTCTCATCCATATTTCTAACTCTCTATCTCTCTCTCTTCCTCTGTATGAAAAATCAATAAAAAATATTTTAAATAAATAAATAAATAAATAAATAAATAAATAAATAAATAAAATTCCAAGAGCAAAAGACAAAGAGAGAATATTAAAAGCAGCAAGAGAAAATCAGGAAGTTACCTATAAAGGAGCACCCATATGATTGTAAGGTGATTTTTCAACAGAAACCATGCAGGCCAGACGGGAATGGCAAGAAATATTCAAGGTGATGAATAGCAATGACCTACAGCCAAAAATAATCTACCCAGCAAAGCTATCACTCAGAATTGAAGGCCAGATAAAGAGCTTCACAAATAAAAACAAGATAAAGGAGTTCATTACTGCCAAACCAGAATTATATGAATTGCTGAAGGGGGTTCTTTAGGAAGAGGAAGAAAATATAGATAAAAATTATGATCAACAAATACATAACTATCAACAAGTGAAACTAAAAGCCAAGGGAATTGAAAAACCTGATGAACAATATTAAATAGTGAATATAATAGAATCAGAGGTATGGAAGGGGAGTGGACTGACGAATCTCGGGGGAAAGGGAAGTGGGTGGTGTGGGAAGAGACTGAACATAAACTGTGCACCTATGGATGAGAACAATGGGGGGTGGGGAAAGGGCAGAGGGTGTGGTGGGAACCTGGTGGAGGAAAGCAATGGAGGGGGGGGGGGAATGAGGAATATTTGTAATAATATGAACAATAAAGATTTATTTTAAAAAAAAACTACAATGAGATACCACCTCATACCTGTTAAAATGGTTATTACCACCAAGACAAGTAATAACAAGTGTTGGAGAGATTGTGGAGGAAATGAACCCTCATATACTGCTGGTGGGTGTGTAAATTGATACAGCCATTATGGAAAACAGTATGGAAGTTCCTCAAAAAATTAATAATAAGATTACCATATCACCCAGCAAACCTTCTTTGAGGTATCTATCTGAAGATTTTGAAAACTTTTATTCTCAAAGATATATTCACCCTTATGTCCATCGGACCCTTATGTCCTTCAATAGATGATTGGATAAAGAAGATATAATACATATATACAATGGACTTAGCCATCAGAAAAGATGAATTACTACCATTTGCAATAACATGAACATATCTTGAGAATATCGTGCTATGCAAAATAAGTCAAATGGAAATAGTCAAGAACCATATAATTTCACTCCTATATAATAAAAGGATAATATGCAAATTGACTCTAATGGTAGAACCACTGAGAATGACCTGTCACTATGATGCACACTGACCACCAGGGGGCAGACACTCAATCCAGGAGCTGCCCCCTGGTGGTCAGTGTACTCCCACAGGGGGAGCTCTACTCAGCCACAAGTTGGGCTGACTGCAAGCACAGCAACAGTGGCAGGAGCCTCTCCACTTAGGTCTAAGCCACAGTTGGACATCCCCCAATGGCTCCCAGGCTGCCAGAGGGATGTCTGAATGCCATCTTAGGCCCAATCCCTGGTAAGCAGGCCTAAGCCAACAGGTAGGACATCCCCCAAGGGGTCCAGACTGTGAGAGGGCACAGGCCAGGGTGAGGGAACCCATCCCCCAGATGAATTTTCATGCACTGGGCCTCTAGTGTAGAATATAAAACTGAAAGAAACAAATGAGCAAACAGGACAAACAAATAAAAACTCAGAAACACAGACAGCAGTTTCGTGGTTACCAGAGGGAAATGTAGTGTGGGGAAGTAGAAAAGGTAAAGGGGGTCAAATATATGGTGACAGAAGGAGACTTGACTTTGGGTGGTAAACACACATGCAATATACAGATGATATATTGTAGAATTATACACTTGTAACCTATATCATTTTGTTAACAAATGTCATCCAATTTAATAAAAAATTTTTAAGTATATGTTATAAGTGCAGAGATAGAAAATAAATCAACATAGCTAGTTAGAACCTAGTAACAAACCTAGGTACATGTAAAATATACATATATACTAGAGGTAGCATTGCATTACAAATAAAGAGAAAAATATTACTCAATGGCTGTATCATCTTAACTGGCAAGACTTATGGGAAGAAATAAAAATAAATACCTACCTCATGCGAAGCACACAAATAAGTCCCATATGAGTTAAAAGTTAAATATGACAAGAAAAATCTCAAAACTTTTATAAAAACTATAACATGATAACTTTACAACATGTTAGGAAAGGATTTTTTAAATAACAGCAAAAACATACAAAAAGATTGATAAATTTGAGCAGATTAAAAATTTTATGACTAAATAATAAAAATGGTGGCTGGCAGGACGGAGGTGAGGGAGAAGGTGTGAGTAAGTGAGGGGGTGAAAAGAGAGTGTTTGGATGTGTGTGGTGTGTGTGTGTGAGTGAGTGAGGGACAGTTAAATCCATCAGGAGCAGCTGGGGCTGGCAGACCAGGCTTCCTCGGATAGGGAGAGACTACCATCACTGCGGACATTCCCCAGACTGCAGGACTCATGAACAGAGCCCACATCATCTTGAAAAGGAAAGTGGCCTTTTCTAGGAACTCATCAACACCACCACTCAGACAGCCCTTAGACACCGACTGGGATCCTGCAGTCAATTCAGCCAAAATCCTGCTACCTAACCTACAGATCGACGGGCCCTGGGACCTCCACCTCCAAAGTTCACTGGTCCTACAGCATTAAGTGCAACCTCCCCTCTCCTGAGTGGTCGACCTCCAGACACCACAGTCCTGTGTTTCCAGCATGAAGAACTCCTGGGCACACCACTCCACTGGCTGTTCTTGGGAGCTGCTGTGAGCCCCCACTGGGTGATTTTGTACAGACAAGGGTGCACTACCTTGCAGTAGAAATTCTGATTTCCGTCTTCCTGAATAACTGCCCACAAACAACTCCAGCTCCAGGGCTGAAGTTGCACAGCTGGAGTTGTTTGTGGGCAGTTATTCACTGTGTGTCAGAGCTCTGCACCAGAGTGTGTCAGAATTCTGCACCAGCAAATGCACTACCACAGTCACGTGTTTCCAGCACACAGGCCTCCTGGGCACACCACTTCACAGACAGCTCTTGAATGCCTCTATGAGCCCCTGTTGGGTGCAATTTTGTACAGATAAGGGTGCGCTACCTCGCAGTAAGAAAATCTGAATTCTCTCTTCTTGAATAACTGTCCACAGACACCTCAGCTGTGCAACTTCAGCAACAGGGCCCTTCGGAGTGTATCAGAGCTTCATGCTGGCAAATGCATTGTGTGTGCTGCTATTAGCCACCAATGGGCATGTGGTATCCAACCACAAGTGCAGCAGCAAAAACTGAGTCTTCACTCCGCACAGCTGCAGAACTCTGGACACTACAGTCATGCTATTCCAGTGTGAATCTTCTGAAGCCCACCACTCCACAGGCAGCTCTTGGGTGCTTCTGTGAGATCTGTTGAGAGCCTCCACTGGGTACACACTTATACAAAAATGGCGCACTGCTGGGCTGTAGAAATTCTGAATTCCCTTTTCCTGGACACCTGCCCACAAGCACCTCAACCCTTCAGATTGCATCAGTACACCATGCTGGTAAATGCACCATGGGTGTCCCTGTGAGCCACCACTGGGGACACATGTATCCAATCATGGGAGCAGCAGCAAAAGCTGAGTCTGCCCACCCCACAGGTACAAAACTCTGGACACCACTGTCACACCTTTCCAGAGTGCAGGCCTCCTGAGACCCACTACCCCAACAGATAAATCCTGGGTGCCACTGTGAGTCCACATTGGGCATGCATGATTCCAACCAAGGGCAGCAAAAAGGAACAAGGCAGCAAAAATTGGGACACCCCATTCCATGGCTACTGAAATCTAGACATGCCTTTCCAGTTCACAGGTCTACATCAAGAGAACCCTAATAGCTCAAGCAGAGAGCTATGCTATATTACCAAGCCTAGGAGACCCAACAGATCACATCAGTAGCACTATCCCCAAAAGAACCTAGATAGCAAAACAATCAGATCTAAAGCACAGAAACAATTAAAACATTACAGCAAAACATGAGAAGACAAAAAAGCAATCCCCAAAGGAAAGAAAAAGATGAATCACTAGCAAGGGAGTTAAATGAAAAAGAGGCAAGTAACATGTCAGAGAAAGAATTCAGAGTCATGGTTATAAGGATGCTCAAACAGCTGGATGACAAATACACACAACTCAATGACAAAAACACACATTTCAATGAGAATTATAAGGAGCTGAATGAGAATGTCACCAACATGAAAAGTAACAAAGAGGAAATAAAAAATCACATAACTGTAATAAAGAACACAATTGAAGACTTAAATAGTAGACTAGGAGAGGTGGAGGATCACATCAGTGAATTAGAAGACCGGGTAGGAAAAAACACAGCAACTGGAAAGAATATTTAAAAAGCAAGAGAAGAGCCCAGGGGAGCTTTGAAACAACATCCGCATAATAGGGGTAGCAGAAAAAGAGAAGAGAAGCAAGGAATAAAAAATCTGTTTGAAGAAATAATGATAGAAAATGTCTCAGGGCAGAGCAGATAGCAATGGCTTCCCATCAGCCCTGCCCTGAGAGTCCCCTGGGTCTCAGTGTCCCATGGTAATCGCTTCAAGCACCTCTAAGAGAAAGCTGCCCTCGAGTTTCTCCCGCTGCCAGACAGTTCAATTTATCCCCGAGTGAGTCTGGGTCCCCAGAGTCTTGCCCAGAACTGGAGTTCAGAGTAGGCGGGAGTTTTTGTCTCCCTCTAACTTGAGAAAACCAGCCACATACTCAGTTGCTTGTCTTCTCCATATGCGCGCCTCAATACCTCTGCCTTCCACAGTTCCTCTGAGTCTCAGTGTGCTTTTCTCTTTTCTGTCAGTCCAGGTTTTCCCCATATGAGTCTGGGCCCCCAGAGTCTCACCCGGAACTGGAATTCAGAGCAGTTGGGAACTTTTGTCACCCTCCCACTTGAGAAAGCTAGCTGCGTACTCAGTTGCCAGTCCTCTCCATGAGCATATCTCTGCATCTCTGCCTTCTGCAGCACTTCTGAATCTCAGTGGACTTTTCTTTTTCCTTCTAGTTGTAGAATTTCCACTCATCCAGTCTTCCTGTGGTTCTGGATGATGTCCATTTTGTCTTTTAATTGTAGTTTTGAAATTGTTGTGTGAGGCAGCAGTTTAGAAGTTTACTTATTCTGCTATCTTGGTTTCTGGATTACATAAATATTGAAAAATAAGATATGATGCAGCCAATGAAGGATAAAATATAACTAAGAAAGGTGATTGTAGAAAATGTGGCTTTTATTTATGGACTATTTTCAGCACAAAGCTTATTCTAGGTCTCAAGCAGTCCTGGGGAGAGGCAGACCTTTATCTATAGGAACAGAGCATTCCAGGGGTTATCAGGTGGAAAACAGAGAGAAATACATATATCAGACCTCCAAAACCACAGCCAAATAAGGGGAGGCAGAAAGTTAGCAGCCAGGAGTGCTATGCCAGGGAAGATCTTTACTTAAATAGAAATGCTAGAATGGAGAAAATACACTCCCCAACATTGAAAACCCTCAACACAATATTTCTGCTGTGTGATCAGCATTTGTGTGAAGCACTCAGAATAAAGTTGCTTTGGTCATTTTTGTTAATACTAGAGGCCCAGTGCATGAAATTCATGCACTTGGGTTGAGAGAGTCCCTCAGCCTGGCCTATGCCCTCTCACAGTCAGGGAGCCCTGAGGGGATGTCGGACTGCCAGCCATCAGTTGGACATCCTTAGCATTGCCATGGAGACAGGAGAGGTTCCCACCACTGCTGCTGTGCTCGCCAGCCATGAGCCCAGCCTCTGGATAAGCAGCTCTCCCCACTGTGAAAGCACACTGACCACCAGGGGGCAGCTCCTGCGTTGAGTGTGTGCCCCCTGGTGGTCAGTGTGCATCATAGTGATTGGTCATTCCACCATTCAGTCATTTGCAAATTAGCCTTTTATTATGTAGGGTATGCTATAGATGAGGCCCCCTAGAACCATAAGAAATGCAAAAGAATTCACTGTTAACTCGTTCTCGAATTGCCCCCACTTAAAATCAAATTGCCACTCCTACCCCCATCCCCATGAGGCATGTGGTGCACCTTGAGAACCACTGGGCTTGACACTTTTCCTCTCTGAGCTTCATTTCTGAACACATACACATATACCACAGGAATTGTAATCTCTTCTCTGCCTACCTCACTGGGTTGTCATGAGGAGGTTCTGAGCTAATAAACCTAGAAATGTTTCATCACATAAGTGATGTCTAAACAGGAAAGGATTGTTATTTTTAAGTCCACAGGTACCCTCGCAGGTAGCAGGTGCTGATTAGGAGAGGAGGGCATAATTTTTCTCTGGGACTGTAGCTGTGGAAGCTTTGCAGAGGGTTCCACAAGCCTTGGAGGGGCGGGCTCTGGCCAACAGCCCTGTAGCGGTGGTCATTCCTGGAGGTGCTGGAGGGGAGCAGGGAGTTAGAGGGTGGTAGGGGGTGGCAAGGCGGAAGGGGGAGTAACCGTCAAACCTTTCTGCTTGGCGCCATTCTTTAAATTGTACATGGCTGTTTCACAGCTGTACCTGCTCAGGGCGGGGCTCCAATCTCCTGGGGCAGGGTGGGGACTGGGCCAGGGCGGAGCCAGGTGGGCTAGGAGGGCAGGTTTAGCCACACCCCCAGCGAGGTTCAGTGCACTTCCACTGTGGAGATGGCATTGCTGTTGGGGTGGTCTGAACCTGGGGGGCAACTCCAGATCTGGAGTTGTAGGGTGGAGATACATGCCTGGCCCCAGCGGAGGAGGCCCAGCAGTGGCAGGCCGAGGGACCTGAGTACCTCGGGGGCACTGATGAGTGGTCCCTGGCATGCTATTGTTGTAGGCGCCCCTGGTGGGGGTGGGTAGGAAGAGATTGGGAGTCGGAGGTGCAGTCTTCTCCTCCAAGGGTTCAGGGTCTGGGGTAGGGTGTCTGTGCAGGGGGGTTGGAAGAGCTGCCCATGGCCGCTTCCTCTTCCTTCTTTGCAGTTCTGGCTCTTATCAGGCAGTCTCCTCAGACCCCTGGGAACTTGGCTCCGGCTGCTTGCCCCCTGATGTACATGCATCAATATGCAAATTGGTCATTATGGGGACACCGTCAAGGACAAATTAGCATATTACCTCTTTATATGTATAGATATCTAAACTTCTTATGAGACATTGGTTAGGAGACATAAGGTCAACACTGGTCTTTTCCTGAATATGGATGATATATCATCCATAACTGATATTTTCAAATTTTTGTGCTCATCAAAATAGCTTCATTTGGGGTTCTTTAACCCATTGTATGCCATAAGCATCTGTAGAAGCAAGCAGCAAACCTTCCCCACACACCACTTATTTTCCCTAAGTGTCAGCCCTGACCAACTTTAAAATCATTTTTCATAAGAATTTTTGGCTGAAAATATTTAAGAACATCTGAATTGTGAGTAATATATTTATTTTTATAATATTCATTGTAAATTTTTTTAATTAAATTCAAAATATTGTGGCATGTAGGGATGGTTTCCATTTTGGACGCATGGCAGTTAACTGGTTAGTTGATATTTATGTCCATTTCATCATTGGAACACATATATTTTTTTTAATCTATTTATATATTGTAGTTTGGTGCAAGATTTTCTTGGAAGATTCCACTGTTTAAAAACACTATGATATGCCCTGGCCGGTTTTTCTCAGTGGTTAGAGCATTGGCCTGGGGACTGAAGGGTCTAGGTTTGATTCCTGGTCAAGGGCACATACCTCGTTTCCAGCCCAGGTATGGACACATCTGTTTTTTTCTCTCCACCTTCCCCTTCTCTCTCCCTTCCACTCTCTGTAGAAGTCAATGGAAAAAAATATCCTCAGTTGAAAATTAAAATACAAAAACTGGGATACAAAATGTGGTAGTGGAATGAGCCTCGCCTATAAAACATGTCTTTTAACATCTATCAAGATAAATTTCTATCTTGCATGAGCTAGTATGAGTTGGGTTGACTGTTACCAGTTGCCAAAACATCTTAATAAAAAGGTCAAGTCCTAAGCCTCCCACAACAAAGCATGCTATAAATGGTAACTAACATTATGCATTCTCTTCCAACCTTGCCCACCCAGTCTCCTCTCCCTACCCTCCAATACATTACCAATTAATACACATCAAACTACATTCCACCATTATTCTGGTCACTCCTAGTCTTACACTTAACTATTTCCTGTAGTAACTGTAAGCATAGAATCCAAACTTCATTTCCTAAGTGCTGTTTTTATTACTTACTTGGAGGATTTAGGAACAAGGCTGTAATTATATATTATAGGTTAAGATTCATTCTGTTTAGTTATACCTACATTGTTTTACTCTAATTAAAAAAAAAATTAGGATGTATAATTTCAATGGATTACCTTCCAGCAGAAACCTTGATGTTTTATTAGAGGACATGACAAAAAAAAAAAAAAATCACAAAAATGGAGACAATGTCACCGTAGATAGAGAGACATCTTTTTGAAATAGGAATCCAGAGACCACATGGATCCTACTGGAAAATGCAATCCTATCTTATAAAGAGGGAATATGCTAATAGACCCTCATGACCTCACAAAATGGTGGTGCCCACAGCCAATAAGTTGGGAATATGCTAGTCGACTGTCCCGCCCTCAAAGATTGCAGCACCCATAGCCACAAGATGGCAGCACCCAGTCCCCTCAGCCCTGCCTTGCGCCTGCCTCTGGAGTCCCCCAGTTCTCTCAGCCTCTCAGCTGCCCAGAGCCAGCCCAAGGCACAGACAAGCCTTGGATGGTGGCTGCCCAGCCGCCTAGGGCCGCCCAGGGCCACCCAAGGCTCAAGTAACCAGGGCCAGCTGAAGCTTGTGCTGCTGGCAGTGGCAGCATCAGAGGTGTGATGGGGGCATTGCCTTCCCCTGATTGCTGGGTCACCTCCTGCCCCTGAGGGCTCCCAGATTGTGAGAGGGGGCAGGTTGGGCTGAGGGGACTGTATTTCATTGAGATGTTATCTCTGTGCATGAATTTTCATGCACCGGGCCTCTAGTGATTTAAGAATGAACAGAGTTATAGACCAACAAATGAAAATAAGAACCTATCCTTTTTATCTGCCAAAGTAGCAGAACATGATAAAGCCAAATATGTGAAGAAAAGATTACCCCCCAAAATAACAATTGCCAACTGAGGCAGGCTTGCAGATAGGGTGGGGATTGGGTGAAATCTAAAAGGCCATGGAGGTGAGTCTGGCTCACCTTGAGTGGGATAGGGGAATGTCCTGGTAGAAAATTCTATTTTAGCCAAAACCGGTTTGGCTCATTGGATGGAGAATCAGCCTGCGGACTGAAAAGTCCCAGATTCGATTCCGGTCAGAGGCATGTATCTTGGTTGCAGGCACATCCCCAGTAGGGGGTGTGCAAGAGGCAGCTGATCGATGGTTCTTTCTCATTGATGTTTCTAACTCTCTATCCCTCTCTTTTCCTCTGTAAAAAATCAATAAAATATATATAAAAAAAAAGAAAATTCTATTTTAACAAATCCAGCAATCACATCCTACTGAAAGGTTTATAGGCAAGATTTAATAAGCAAGGGGTCTCTTTACTAGCATCTTCAGAAGGAAGGCCATTACCAAGACCAGTATAGTAACAGTGCTCAGTCATTATGCCACAAATATTTTCCTCAGAACTATGTACTATGTAAAGATAGGAATAGTGTACAGAAAGTAAAATTAGATAAAGACCAAAATGCTAGAGGAAAGATAAAGAACAGGGAAACATTAGCACTTTCATGGGCAGCACTAGCTGCAGGGAGTTGGCTATATCCACAGACAGAAACACCCAAAGCTCCTCTGCATCCCATATTGTGTGCAAGTTAGTGGAAGGTGTTCGTTACTCAGCCCCACAAAGCTCTGGAAATAAATTTTCATTTCAAGCAGTTCTTAATGCTCATGCTTCCCAGCTGTTTAGTATGGCGTTTCTTCAAGTAAGTAACCTGCAGGGAGTTTGGGTGAGATGGGATGGTAATCAAATACTACAAATCAGCCAGCTTGTTTTGCCAGATGAATCCCTTCCCATCCTGGCCAAGAAGCCCGACAGGCAACTGGATTTCTGAGAGCAGGAATATACTGTACTCTTAAGCAAAACCGATCTCTCTATTGAAATAAATGACTGGAATCTAACAGATCACACTTGCATGTAGTTATGGGAAAGGGAGGAGGAAAAAGAACTTGTCCTTAGACAATGGGACTTAGACCCTAAGAGAAGCTAGCCTTTGACTGTGTTGTAACAGGCCCCAGGGTTCAAGCAAACATGTTTGGTTACCTTCCCACAACTATGCCCTTCCTTTCTTCCTGGCTGGCAAAGCTCACATTTTACTCAAGTGATCTCTTCTCAGCTCTGCCAGGGCTCAGTAATATGGCTTGTCCCCCAGTCTGAGAGGTAAAAAGTCAGTTCCAGGAAAGCTTTCTTGTATCTTAAAAAGAGATCCAGGGAGAAGAATGTCCCTCTCTCCGCCTCTTTTCCTGTTTCTATGTATGAAGATGTGAGCCTCTATATGTAACCACTTTGGAAGCATGGCAGAAAGTAACCAACACAAGGAGACTGATAGAGAAAGAAGATGGGCAGGACCTGGCCTTGTTAGCATCATGGAGTCACAAATTTTAAGTCACCCCACCTCCAGATTCCAGGTAATGTGAGAATGTATCCTCTGGGTCAAGTAACTAGAAGCTGAAAACATGATAACAGACACTGAGCTCTAGATCCAAATTCAACTTTGTCAAAGGTGCAAATTATATCAACTGACTGAATACAAGTAAAAATGTTTCTGTTCAAGAAAAGTTCTTGCTGTTTCATGAACAAAGGTAACAAATGCAAAAGCAATTTCATCCTAGTGATTTGTAAATTCTCTGTCACATGCTTAGAACATTCTGTTTCTCCTCAAGAGCAAATTCCTGATCATTCTTCAAAATCTCTGTGAAAGCCTTTCCCAGGTCTTTAGGCTGATGGTTAACTTGACTAGATCATGGGATGCCCAGATATTTGGCTAAACATTTTTGCTATGTATCTGTGATAGTGTTTCTGGATGAGATTAACTTTTGAAACAGTGGACTCAGTAAAGCATATTGCCCTCCCCACTGTGAGTGGGCCTCATCCAACACGTGAGGGCATGCACAAAACAAAAGTCAGAGGAAGGGAGAATTCACCCCTATTCTGCCTGTTTGACTGAGACATCAGTCTTCTCCTACCCTCAGACTGGGAATTATACCATCAACCTCCCTGGTTCTCAGGCCATAAGATTTGACTCAACTACACGGCTGGCCTTTCTGAGGGAATTTCAGAAAGTGGAACCTCTCAGCCTCCATAATTGCATGAACCAATTCCTCATAATAATAAATCATATATTAATATATCAATCACACTAGTTCTGTTTCTCTGTCATATTCATCTTCATAGCCCTAACACTTAACATAGGAGTTGGCACTTAATGGTTGAGGCAGTTTTTAAATATGGCCCCCAAAATGTTTGACATTCCTTCTATTTTGAGGAAAGTCTATGCCCTAGCCTTGAATCTAAACTGGCTTTTATAGCTTCAACCAATAATAGAATACTGGAGAAGCGCTGCTGTGCAAATCTGTTTTATGAAGCTCAATTCCTGTATCAAATTCCCAATATTGCACTCAATGCCTTTTGGCTTTGAGGTTATGTAACTCATTACCTATGAGGGACTCTGACTCTGTCATTCAATACTATAAGAACAAAGAGAGACTGTAGGTTACCTATCCACTCAGGTAGCAAACAACTGAGCTGTAATTTCCCTATGAGTACCTGATTCCAAGCTCTTCTTCTCTTCACCACTGCACACAATCTTCTTCAGTAACTTTTACTTTACCTATAACCAGTAAAAAGAAATGCTCCAGTAGTTTGGCATATCACTCTATAGTGCTATATGGATGACCTAATGTCATGGATAACAGGCTGCCATAGGCTTAGGGTAGTGATTTGAACCAGTGTGCTGCAAGAATTTTAAAAATAGGCAATTCCTGACTATTTATTCAGGAGCACTGATTTCTTTTCCCTTAAATTGTAAAAATTTTTAAAATGACAACAACCAAGGAAGGGGCAATGGTAAAATATGTACAAAGATAATAATTTAATTAAAAAACATAAAGGAAAAAAATAAAAAATAAAAATTATATACTAATCTAAAAAATAAATAAATATGCATTTCAAATGTGAGGGGAAAAAAATAAATAAATAATAAAATAAAATGACAACAGCCAAAACAGCATAACCATCTGGTGTGAATAAATCAAAATTATACCATTTTATGGTCAGGTCAGCAAAAAATACATTTTTGTGCTGCAGAATTTTGGTAATTATTATATGTGTGTGCCATAAGATGAGAAAGGTTAAAAATCGCTGGCCTAGGGCAAAATTAGACATTGCACCCAAGACAAACAAGGTGCCATCTAGAGTTCAACTTGTAATGCTATTTCTGTGGCCCTACGATTAAAACCTTCCTTCCTCCTATCCATCCCTTCATCCCATTCAAAACCACGAATTCTCAATCAGGACAGCTCTGGAAACTGGGGTTAGAGAGAATCCAAACCTGGATAAGAAAGACAAAAAGTAAGATATCTATCTTACTTTTTCTATCTTGTAAATCAGCAACAACATATTTTAACAGCATATGATCACACATGGTATAGACCCTGAGTAGGGAGAAAGAGATAATTAACATGCTCTTTGATCATTTTGATCCACGTAAGAAGAAAAGAAAAAGTACACACAATTCAGAACAGTAAAAATAATACATAATCAGTGCTAAATTTTTCAAGATAAATTTTTCTAAATATAAAATTTAGTTCATTATACAAGAAGAAAAACAATTACTCCTACTTAACCAAATTTAAACACAACTATTAGGCAACATTTTGATGAACATTTTTAATGCATATATAGTAATATAATTGGGCTCATACCATATAGTTCTATATCCTATTTTATTTCACTTACTGGTATATTTTTAACAGATTCTAAACTAGGATTTTTCAAACTAAACCCTAGTGGATTGTTTGAGAAAGCATAACATGACTTCATTTTTAAAAATATATATTTTATTGATTTTTTACAGAGAGGAAGGGAGAGAGATAGAGAGCTAGAAATGTCGATGAGAGAGAAACATCGACCAGTTGCCTCCTGCACACCCCCTACCGGAGATGTGCCCGCAACCAAGGTACATGCCCTTAACTGGACTCAAACCCGGGACCTTCCAGTCCGCAGACCACTGAGCCAAACCGGTTTCGGCATAACATGACTTCATATTAATGTTGAGGTATTATTGCAATAAACTCAACACATTAATGAGATCAATTTTACTTTATCTTTATTAATTACACTACAACTTATATTTATTATAAACTATCATATTAATCCTATTGAAATACATTTTTTTCTAAGAGCAAGGAAGATTCATATCAGAATAATAATCAAGTGCTCCCATCTTTTGAAAAAAATTACACCTGTTTCTCTGAATTTGGTCAAAGAGAAACAAAATAGAAATGCCATTATCATCTCCACCACCTCTGTACACTTAGTACTCCAGTAATTATTTGTATTACTAATGTAAATTTTATTATTGCTTGAGATCACATTTTATTATTACCAGAGTAAACTCTTACCTGTACCAAAATTTTTCTGGTATACAGGTTCTTTCACATGCATAAGTCCTTCAGAGATATTAATCAATAGTTTCTCCTGCATTTTATTTAAACTAGAGGCCCAGCACACGAAGTTGTGCACGAGTGGGGTCCCCAGGCCTAGCCTGTGATCAGAGCCATTTTCTGCCCACTGGCCAGTCCCCAGTCCAGCCCCGCCACTCCCCAGTTCACCGTGGTTACATGATCACAGCATAGCTCCGGTTCCCTGGAGCCTGCAAGCCAGGGGGACTCACCAGTCCCACCCTGCCGCCACTCACCTCGGTTCACCATGGTTCCCTGTTTGCCATGCTGCGATGGGAGCCTGAGGCTGGGGGTGGGGGGGTCCTGAGATGTGGCCAATACACCTCATGGCAACTGGTCGAGCAGTCGTTCCAGTCATTATGCTTATGGTCGCTGACCTTTTATTATATACAATATTTTTAAAGCTATATGGTATTAGACTAAAAAGACTAAAAAATAAGCTTGCAAAATTGTGTTCATGTTTTTAATGAAGTCTCCAAAAGGGAGGGGAGAGGCTTAATAAAAAGGAAATAAGGAATTACACTATGAAGTTTATACACATTTAAATAAAATAAGTAGCCAGCTGTTTGACATTTGTATCAACTGTATAGAGAACTGTATGGTGAGAACTTCAAAATGGGGGGGAAAATGTAAGTACTAAGTTCTTCTTGAACCTCAATGATTCATAGCCCTGCAGAAAATACTTTGGAAAACTAGGAATGTTGGCTATATAATATTGCTTGAAAGTTAATTCCAAATAGTGATGTGTGAATGAGTGCTGTTTGTCTCCCCTCCTCTGCCTCTTTGCCACAAGAGCACTAGCCACCCACAGACCTTAGCTTTACAGTCTTCCTTGCAGTTAAAAGGGGGGTGACAGGTTCAAACAAGTGAGATCTAAGGGGAAGCTAGTCAAAGTCCTCGCAGGAAGGGTTTTCTTTTCCAATAAGTGAGCTGCACAAGGGGAGGTCCTGACAGTCTTCCTGCTCAGCTGCTGTCCTGTGAAATGCAATGATTCCGCAGAAGGAGGCCCCATGTAACTACAGGGCAAGCCAAGAGACTAGAAACCCATATCAGGCCTGACATTGTTGAGTGACAGAATGAACCAGTGGTGGACCTTCCTGCTTCTAGACTTATTGATACATTAAATTAATTGTGTCCTTCTTGGCTAAGCAAGTTTTACTTAGGAGGTCTTTATTGTACCTGAAAGATCCCAAAGTGTGTTCTGTCATAAGAGTTTCAGTATCTAGTGTGATTGAGGGGAAAAATCAATTATTGATTTTTAGAACTTATTTTAGAATAATTGTAAAATTAAGTAATGACAGTACAGTTGCCATTTTTCAAAATGGCAGTTGCATGTAAAATGAGAATCTGATTCCTGGCCAGTGACACATATTTGCCCCATTTATCTCTATCCAGTCACAAGTTGGCCTTGTTACAGCAGACACAGAATCCTTTACCTAGTGATGGAGAAAATAAGAAGACAACCTTTACTACAGTTTAATGTTAATATGAAAGAATATAAAAATAATCTCACCCATTATGGTTCTAATAGAGTTTGAAGCAAGACCAGTTAATCTCTATCTTACCTTCCAGCCATAAAGTGGTAGGTATCTCAAGAGACATCATCCTTTGAAAGACAGATTTTAAAATACCAAGAAACCCCAATATTACTCAGGGGGGGGGAGGGGTGTTATATTATTTAATAATATAGCATTTCATTGTTTTCCTGAAAGAAAATAACCTTTTAGAAGAAACAATTATCTATAATAATAAAAGCATAATATGCTAATTAAACCGATGACCTTTCAGACATCCTTTCTTCCAGACAAAGCACTGCTAAGGCATGCAGGGGCCATGGCCAAGGCTCTTTCACAAATTTTGTGCATTGGGCCTCTAGTTGTTTTATAAAACACTGGAGAACTATCATTAGTTAGCAGAATTCTCTGTTTCATCTTTGGGACTACCATTTTATTGGCATGTTAGACCCAGTCTTGTATCAAGAATTTTATGATGCATTTTTAAATTAAAATCCCCTGAAACATAATTTTTGAGGTTTCTTAATTTCAAGACAGACAATATATCTAACTTAGAATAATTATAAAATTAAATAATGATGTTATATAAAAGATTCCCTCTTCTGAGTTAGATTCATGCCTTCAACTATTTATATTATTAAGCTTTCGGGGCTATTCTGGAACAAGATGTCTGTTCAGAAACCTTTCTAGAAAGTTTCTTATGTTATTTATGTCACTACTAAAGCTATTTCCCTTCCCTTAAAGGACAACTGTTTATGTACAAAAGAAAAAATCATTATTAAGCCAACAATGTTGATAAACAATTCTGATTTGCTCCTAACTGCCCCATAGTTGTCTTTTATGCACTAACTGGAGGCCCAATGCACAAAATTCATGCAATAGGCCTTCCTTCTCCCGGCTGCCAGCACAGGATTCCCTCTGGTGCCAGGGACGCCCCCCTTCCCTCACAGAGGGAGGCCCTGCCCACTCGCCGCAGCCCACTGGTCAGTCACCTGGGCCTCCCTCTGCAGGGTGATCATAGGGTGATGGCCAGGCCAGAACATTCACATTGTACCCACCTTGGCTATCCTGGCACCAGTGGGTGTCATAGTGTGGTCCCAAATGGTTGTTTTGAGGCCGTTTGGTCAATTTGCATATTATGCTTTTATTATATAGGATTGATTTCATAAATCTCTGGGCTAAAAAATTGTCAAGTAACCAGTTAATTTAATAGTATATTTTCAAAGCTATTCTCATATCCTCTCAATTAGAAGTAAATTTTAACGATTTTTATGTAAATGGTTTTAATCTCACAAGTCAGATCCCCTAAATAACTTATACAATTTTTGAAAGCTCTGAACTTTTATTTGCTTATTTTCTCCTGCAAGCTTAATATACTTACCAAAAAGTTCCACATTCCACATCATCACAGTTTTCATCTTGACTCAAAGGAAAAAAGAAAAAAATTAAAAGCCAAAATTAACTATTTTCAGCCTCAATTTTCAAATGTCATTTGTTTCCACCTAATTCTAGTAAATTTATATAGTGTAATTCTAAACTTCGCTATTTGACATTTCCCTGGTGAAGAAAAGCAGTAGAAACTTTTCACCATCTGTGCTGTTTTTGGAAACCAGCCTCTCCCATCTGTGGTCTGGGCCAAGCAACGCTGAGTATGGGACATGGAGGGGGAGGGGTGCGCGTTGCCTTCACAACTGCGTTCAGAACGCTAACTCTAGGAATTACCAGTTGTTACTCTGCAGTTGAATGTTCTGGAGAATGGCCCTCTATTAATAAGGTACCAACAAAAGAAATAGGTAACTTTCTACATTCAATAAGCCATAAAAGAGAATACCAATTAGGAGAAGGGAAAAGAATTGATAGAAAGACCTAGTAAAAGTCGAGTCTTTACATTTTTAATAGACCATTTTCTACTAAATCAGCTAATTCTGAAGCCTTTGAATTTCAAAATCTTATGGAATTCAGTTTTTTCAAACTAAGGTGCTAAGGAAGTGTTGTTTTTCAGTATAAAGAGGTTCTAACTAACTAGACTTCAGTTGAGATACAGATAGGTTCTAACTAGACTTCAGCTGAGGTGGGTGGGGGGTATGGTGAGTATACAGAACTTGCCCAACAGTGGTGGGGGGAGAGGGGGGAGTGCGGCGCGGGAAGGGGCGGTCTGCCTCTCTGTTTAGAACGTGGTGCAAAGTGAGGTTGCTAAATTAGAAGTAACAGGAGGAGGAAGACATAGAGTCCATTATCTCAAGCAATATACAAATGTGCTAGTAATTTTTGTTTCGTGAGAGTTGTTTTTCAACAACTACCACCACCACCGCCGCCGCCGAAAAAGTTAACTGGCCTCAAACGCACCTTTATTTCTTCTTCTATTTCCAAACTCTCAACAACTTTGGTTGTCAAGCTCTACTCACACCTGTGAAACCTGACAAATGGCAAAAATCTTGACAAGACAACAAGAGAGGGAGGAGGATAGAAAAAGGGAGAGGGATGTGAGACCGGGTGGGAGGGAAAGGGGAGGGAGGGAAAGGAGGGGAGGGGGGAAGGTAGAGATTAAGGGAGAGGGAGGGGGAGGGGAAGAAGAGAAAGGAGGTGGAAGAGGGGGAAAAACGAGTACATGCACTTTGCCACCCTCCTGGCCAACTGAAATGCTAGATCCAGAGATTACAGTAATTACAGCCCCAGCATGAATTCCATACAAGCGCTAAATGAAACAGCACATCAATTAAAAAAAATAAACACTCCATTCTAGGAGAAAGACAACCCCCTGGGAAGTCCTAACTAGCATAAATGAACCTGCCAGGCTGCAAGCCCCACGTTCCCCCACCCCCCAATTCGCCCCTCCCCCGCCCACCCCCAACCCACACCTCCATCACCACCACCACTTTAAGGTGGTCGCGGAGCTGGCGCGGGCTCCACCGGTCGGCGGCGTCCTCGGTGCCGCCAACAGCAGCCAGGGACCCTCTCCACTCTGCAGACCGCGAAGACGCTCATGTCAGCTCCAGGGCGCAGCAGCACCTCCCAAGGAAGAGAAGGCAGCTCTGGCAAATACACAAAGATGTGAACTTTGCATAGCAGAACATGTTCCAAAAGTACAAGGTGGAGAGTGAATTCAGCCGCAGTTTCCAGTCTGTCCTATTTATAAGTTTTCCTTTTTCTTTTCTTTTTTTTCTTTTTAGGTGAAGGGAGTTTTTCTTTCCTTAAGGAAGAACTGGGTCCCGGGGGCCTTACATATTTATCTCATCTTATTATCAAAATCCCCTTTCAGGACACGGAGGCCCGCCAGGTCAGTCGGCGGGCAGAGGCAGGAGAGCCCCGGGGCCGCCCCTGTACCTCGCGCCCTTGGTGTCAGCAGGTGGACCAGGGACCCCTCCGTCCGGGACGTCCCCCGTCCTACCTCACCATCCAAAATGTACTGCCATCTTTCCCTTTTCTCCCACATTTCCAAGCCTCAAAGACCATTATTTTGAGAAATCCAAGGAGGGCACCCTTTCTCGGATTCCCCACAGCGCCCGGCCCCAGCTCACGCAGGGGCACGGGCCCCCATGGCCCACAGGCCACCCACATTCGGGGAGACTCTTGAACCGGGACTTAATTTGTTTAAAAAAAAAAAAAAACAAAACAAAAAAACGGGCCTAGAAGAGCGTGTACCGAGTTAAAACTTCGCCCCCGGCCCCCAAGAGCAGATTTAGAAATGGAACCGAGTCCTCGGACGCGCGTTGAGTGCGGGGCGGAGCGGGCGGGCAGGGGCGCAGTCGTGGCAGAAAGACCGCCTCTGCGGTCAACCCCAAGGTTACCGGGCTCCCCGCGGCCACCGCGCATGCCTGCGCCCCCGGACGGCCTTAAGGGGGGCCGGGCCTGCGGAGCGAGGAGACCCCGCCCCGATTCCTGAGATTGGCGTGCGGGCCGAGGGCGGAAACCGGGCCGCGCCGTATAAATATTCATGAGGCGGCGGAGCCCGGCGGGGCCGCGGCGGGGAAGTTCGGCGAAGGCGCAGCTCCCGCCGCGGAGGAGGTAGCAGTGGGCGCCGATCGCCCAGCTCAGGTGTCTGCTCCGCCTTCCGGTCTGGATTTGTTCTGCATGTCTAGCGAGGAGGGGCAGCCTGCGCCTCGCCGATCGCTGGCTGCAGCTCGAAGCGGACTTTTACCGGACCGGCGCCGTGGAGAGAGGGATACGGCCTGGGCGAAGGCGGCTCCCTGCTCCGGAGCGGCTTTGGGGACGAGCATGAACCCTCGGGGGGCGTGAGGGGCCGCAGGGCTGATCCCGCGCGGAGCGGCCTGGCCCAGCCATCTTGCCTGCGTGCGGCGGCCCGAAAGGAAACTTGCTGCGCCGCCGCCCTCCGCGCTCCGCCAAGTCCCCGGCGCCGCGAGACGCGGAGAGGACGCGAGAGGGAAGGACCATGAGCCGGCGGCCGGCCACTCTGCTCCAAACGGGCTGAGCTCGAGCGGGGACTGGAGCGCACTCCTGCAGCCACCCTCAGCTCCCGGCGCGGCGGGCTGCGCCGTGTGGACGTGTCCAGAGAGGGATTAGGGACTGGGCAGATAAACAACCTCTCGGGAGAAGCAGGAGAAAGACGAGCAGGGCACTCACTCTCTTCTCTGGCGCTCGCTCTCTTTCTCTTTCTCTCTCTCTCTCTTCCTCTCTCTCTGGCTCCTCCGGAGCCCCTCTGCTCACTGCCAGGAGGGCGAGGGGACGAAGCATGGAGTGGAGTTACCTGTTGGAAGTGACCTCCGTGCTGGCCGCCTTTACGCTGCTGCAGCGCTCCAGCGGCGCCGCGGCCGCCTCGGCCAAGGAGCTGGCCTGCCAGGAGATCACGGTGCCGCTGTGCAAGGGGATCGGCTATAACTACACCTACATGCCCAACCAGTTCAACCACGACACGCAGGACGAGGCTGGTCTGGAAGTGCACCAGTTCTGGCCGCTGGTAGAAATCCAGTGCTCGCCCGATCTCAAGTTCTTCCTGTGCAGCATGTACACGCCCATCTGCCTGGAGGACTACAAGAAGCCCCTGCCTCCCTGCCGCTCGGTGTGCGAGCGCGCCAAGGCCGGCTGCGCGCCCCTCATGCGCCAGTATGGCTTCGCCTGGCCGGACCGCATGCGCTGCGACCGGCTGCCCGAACAGGGAAACCCGGACACGCTGTGCATGGACTACAACCACACCGACCTCACCACCGCCGCGCCCAGCCCGCCGCGCCGCCTGCCGCCGCTGCCGCCTCCCGGCCAACAGCCGCCCTCCGGCGGCGGCCACGGCCGCGCGTCCGGGGCCAGGCCGGCGTCCCGGGGAAAGGGCGGGGGCGCAGGGTCTCCCCCTACTCGCGGCGGCGGGAAGGCGCGGCCCCCTGGCGGCGGCGCGGCGCCCTGCGAGCCGGGCTGCCAGTGCCGCGCTCCCATGGTGAGCGTGGCCAGCGAGAGGCACCCGCTGTACAACCGCGTCAAGACCGGCCAGATTGCCAACTGCGCTCTGCCCTGCCACAACCCCTTCTTCAGCCAGGACGAGCGGGCTTTCACCGTCTTCTGGATCGGCCTGTGGTCCGTGCTTTGCTTTGTGTCCACCTTCGCTACCGTGTCCACCTTCCTCATCGACATGGAGCGCTTCAAGTACCCGGAGCGGCCCATCATCTTCCTCTCAGCCTGCTACCTCTTCGTGTCCGTGGGCTACCTGGTGCGCCTGGTGGCGGGGCATGAGAAGGTGGCGTGCAGCGGCGGCGCGCCGGGCGCAGGGGGCGCGGGCGGCGCGGGCGGCGCGGCGGCTGCGGGCGCGAGCGCGGGCGCGGGCGGGCCTGGCGCGGGCAGCCCGGGCGGGCGCGGGGAGTACGAGGAGCTGGGCACGGTGGAGCAGCACGTGCGCTACGAGACCACGGGCCCGGCCCTGTGCACCGTGGTCTTCCTGCTGGTCTACTTCTTCGGCATGGCCAGCTCCATCTGGTGGGTGATCCTGTCGCTCACGTGGTTTCTGGCCGCTGGCATGAAATGGGGCAACGAGGCCATCGCCGGCTACTCGCAGTACTTCCACCTGGCCGCGTGGCTCGTGCCCAGCGTGAAGTCTATCGCCGTGCTGGCGCTCAGCTCCGTGGACGGCGACCCGGTGGCGGGCATCTGCTACGTGGGCAACCAGAGCCTCGACAACCTGCGCGGCTTCGTGCTGGCGCCGCTCGTCATCTACCTTTTCATAGGCACCATGTTCCTGCTGGCCGGCTTCGTGTCCCTCTTCCGCATCCGCTCGGTCATAAAACAGCAGGGCGGCCCCACCAAGACGCACAAGCTGGAGAAGCTCATGATTCGCCTGGGCCTCTTCACCGTGCTCTACACCGTGCCCGCCGCAATCGTGGTCGCCTGCCTCTTCTACGAGCAGCACAACCGCCCGCGCTGGGAGGCCACGCACAACTGCCCGTGCCTGCGGGATCTGCAGCCGGACCAGGCGCGCAGGCCTGATTATGCGGTGTTCATGCTCAAGTACTTCATGTGCCTGGTCGTGGGCATCACCTCAGGTGTGTGGGTCTGGTCAGGCAAGACGCTGGAGTCGTGGCGGGCCCTGTGCACCCGCTGCTGCTGGGCCAGCAAGGGTGCCGCGGTGGGCGGGGGTGCGGGCGTGAGAGACACTGGCGGGCCGGGCGGGGGCGGGGGGGCCGGCGGGGGGCCGGGCGGGGGAGCGGGCTCTCTCTACAGTGACGTCAGCACAGGCCTGACGTGGCGATCTGGCACTGCCAGCTCACTGTCTTACCCAAAGCAGATGCCATTGTCCCAAGTCTGAGCAGAGGCCAAGTGCTGCGAAGGGACACTCCACGGGCTGATGTTCCCACCCCTTCGCTGTTATTTTGACTGCTATCAGCATGATCACGAACTCTTAATGGTATCCATTAGCTAAGACTTAAATGACTGGCTTAGAACAAAGTACCTGGCATTGAGGACTCCCAGACCCAGCCTCCTTTCCTCCATTGATATGCGAGGAACTCCTCTAGGGAGGTGGGAGACATTCATCTCTATTGGCAGAGAAGGGTGGACTCTGCATCGTTCCCAGAACCCAAGGCTTGGAGCCTTCCTTGGTTGCCATTGGTGGAACTTGAAGCCAGATCTACAGATTTTACCCGAGGGACCTATTTTTCTCCTATGTAAAATCCTTTTGCATCCTAAAGGAGGGATGATCACAATCTAACTGGATTGCATGGTTTGGGTATTCTTAATGACCAGGCAAATGCCTTAATTATACACCCCAAGTAAATATGGGTTTCTTACACTAGAGGATGTATTTATATAATTATTTGCTAAGTGTAAAAAATGTAAAATATGTACATATCCAGAGATATACAGTCTGTACATTTTTTTTGTAAAAAGTTTAGAGGTCATTCCTGTAAAAACAAATATAAGTATTCTATTTTGTCAATAAAATGGCTTTTGATAAATGATTTAAACATTGCCCTCTCCCCCTACTTCTTCTAAGCTGTTACCTTTAAAGTGTTTGCTAAGAACATGTTGGAAAAATGGACCCTTTCTGGTTTCTCCGTACACTGGTCTTAGGTATGGAGGAAAAGACCTGTTAATTCCAGTTCTTAAGTTGTTAGTAACGTAAAAATCACTGTTGAACTGAAATCAAAACTGAGTTTTTCACCTTCCAAAGAGACGGTGTTTTTAATGGTAGCTCTTTTTGATCCATGGATAGTGCTCACCTTAGCATGTGTATATGGCAGTAATTCCACTCAGGCCTTGTTATTTATCTTGTATATTATTACTAAACGATTTAAAACTCCACATTTTTTCCTCTCTAATGTCCACAATTTTGAAAGCACCTGGACTGAACATGCTGTTGAAGTGTAAAGGTGAATGTTTTAAACCCTCAGAATACACTGTACAGTATGTGTAAGTCATTTGACACTCTGTGGTGGAACAGGCATCCTTAATGGATTAAACTAATGGTTAACATCTTAATGACCTTCCAGGCTGTGTATATCAAATGTGCTGCTTTTCTTGGAGAAAAGGCTATTGTTCTTCTGTCAACACTAAACTAATTTATTTGAGCAGAAGGCTGTTGAATTAACAGAAGAATGCTTTGGCAATTGTTGAACTTTTTACCTGTCTGCCTAGTAGCCCAGCACATCATTTCTTTAAGAGGAGCTAAATGAATAGTGTTAATCTGTAGGGAACTTGGTCTTTTGAGTTTGAAAAACTTTGATCTTTTCTCTCCAAATGTGCTGTAAAACGGACGTTTCTTTAGCTGTTGCCAGGCTCCTCTTGGTACATACCAATTGGCCACCATGGAGCCTTAGCATTCTCCCATTAAAGGGATGTGGGACTTTTTTACTTTAAAAGGGAGAGAGCTGAGGAGAGGAAGACTTGTAACAGTGAAGACCAGAAGCATAAGTATGCTCAGCCTTTTAAACAGCTTTTCCAGGCATTGTTAGCCAGCCTGCAGGCAGCTAGCAATGGGCTGGAGCATCATAGAAAAGGGCTCTGAATGCCCTACAGGTGGTCTGCACACATAATCCCCCAATTTAAAGCATTTTCCTTTGCTGGACAATTATATTACAAAACTCCCTTCTTTTTTGCTCCTAATTGAACCAATGAACTATTTATTATACAAGTTTTTCCTTTAAAAAAAAAAAAAAAAAACCCTCAGTGCCTAAATTTTATTGACTAAATTCTGACAGGTTTTCTGAACTGAACCTTTAAAATCACACCAGGAGTAAAATCTTCAGCAGACATTTCTCTTTTCCATATATTTTCATTTCTCCTGCTTGTTATTTTCTGACAGATTAGCAATAATTTAAAAGTAATTGGTAAGGTTGCATGTTCATACTGAAAGGATAGCCCCAGGTCCCTTATTAACCTGTCAATCAAGATAAGAAATGGGCAGCTACCCTGCTAATGATGGGGACATCAAACTGTGAGGTGGAGAACTTACTCTCTGCAGCCGCTAAGATGTTTGTTCTCTTTACTTTTCCTAATAGGAATATTTAGCGGTTTTGAAAAATGTGTTTTAATTAATAGGACAGAAACTACTTCCCTGGCTTCTCTTGGAGACTTTTTAAGACGTTTCTTGGTAAAAAAAAAAAAAAAAAAAAAAAAAAAAAAAAAAAACCATTTAAAACCATTTTGCAAATCCTTTCCAGAGTTATTCTTAATGTTCATTTAATTGTTGAAATTAGATATGCAATACTAGTGAGAACACCCACTTTAGCTGTCATGCATATTTTATTTTTTAAGTCAGAGGCACTGTAAAATATTCACCTCCCAGCAGTTTTATTCATTAAAAAATTACAATTTTGTAACTTAGGTTCCAGTAAGTGACCTGCATCTAACCCGTGTGGTGATCACTATGTGGTTTATGTATGTTTATAAACCAGCCATAAACTTTACACTTTCAGTTATAAAGTAGAATTTGAGGGCATCCCTATAACCTACCACATATGTTGGATGAAGGAAGAGCTAAAAGTCACTAGTTAGCATGTGGGTTTTCTAATATAGACACATTTTCAACTATGTGACAGTGGAAAATGTTCCACTTTGAAGCTCTATTTCTTTATTAATTTCTTCAATATATCCTTGTAAAATGCCATATTTGATAACATAAAAAATAGTTGTAAGTGTGCTAAATATAAGCAAACTTAATAAAAAACAAAACAAAATTAAAAAAAAAAAAAAGCCCTATTGACATTCTGGGGACAGCTCTCAGTAAAAAGATCCATACCTGTAATAACTAGAGGCTGATATTAAAACACAAGTGCCAGTTCTTTTGCCTTTAAAGCTAAACCATGAGTTACAAAATTGCTAGTACTCAAATTGTATCTATAAAGGGAATAAAAAAAAATTGATTGGGGGTGAAAAATGAGAAGAGAATTTGGCCATTAGACAAATGAATGGGTCCCTTGGCGGGTGTGCTATACAGGTGTGTCCTTACTAACTATATGGGGTAAGTGCTAGGTTTTTTTTTTAATCTTTTTAAATATAGGGGATTGGGAGGGAATGTAGTTATTTTGTGGCTAGGTCAATGGGAAAAAAATCTAATATCATTAAAACCATTAAAGCCAAAGCTCTTTAAAATTACTTATGGCAGAAGTTATGTGAAACACTTTCTACATTGTAGTAAATGCAATTTGAATGCAACATAAAACAGAAGGGAGGAAATGTAGAAGTTTAAAGAACCAACTGTCATCAGTACAGTTTCTTTCTATCTTTCTTTTTTTAAGTGGATTTTTATTGGTTTCAAAGAGGAAGGGAGAGGAAGAGATAGAAACACCAAAGACAAGAGAGAATCAGTGATCAGCTGCCTCCTCACAAATCCTGCTGGGGATGGAGCCCTTGATGGGACCTGAATCCAGGACACTTTAGTCCGCAGGCCAATGCTCTACCCACTGAGCCAAACCAGCTAGGGCACCAGTACAGTTTCTTAATATGTGTTGATGGCGTTGCAGATTCCTTCAGAGTTTGGGGTAAGGAATTCATATTGTCTCTCCAAAAGAAAAAAAAAATCACACAAAGAGACAAAAGCAGTTGCAGAGTATAGGATGCAATTTAAAGTGCAAGGGCAAACATTCAGTTGAGACTCTCCAAACTGCAGGTGTATCCACCTTCCACCTTTGATACTACACTGCCACCTTGTGGCACCACCAAGATCCAGAACTAGGGAAGGAGCCCCACGCAGACTCCACCCAGAGGTGGACCTACCAGCATTTTGTATTCATAATTTCGAATTCTTTCTCTCAAGAACAGAAACCCCAAAATTCATCAGTTTAGGGCCCCACAAGACTACAATTGAAATAAATCCTTATATTAAGGGTTATAGTAAAAATATAATTAAGCTGTTGAAGTCCAAAGGTTTAACTTCTTAAAATTATCTTCTGAGTTACTTTTTTTTAAAGAATGGGCTGCTTCCCAAAGATCCACTATACCTTTTAATGGGAGAAAGAGTGAGTTCCGAGACATGAAGACTAGTCTGAGATGGCTTGTAGTTGACTTGGCTATTTAAATGTGTTACTTTACTGTTTCCCATATAAAGTCTATCTACTGAGACCAGTGGACACTCTTCAGTGCTGCATGTGAATGCTGTTGGGACGGGTAGGATGCAGGCTCTCCACAATATCTAGCCAGGTGTTTGTGGAAACACACCAAAGAAGAGAAACTGCTGCAAAACAAGGTCACCCAAAAAGGAAGAGAAGAGGAGCACGCGCTGTGGAATACCTGAACACTGTGGGAGAAAGATTTCCATCGCACAGCTGTGGGGAAGTCCAGGCCCTTAATGGGGACCTGAGAGCCTCACAGAGCCCACTGCTGAGCTTCCTGTTCCTGAGGGTCAGGTGGCCGGGGAGATTAGAGTGGGGAAAAGCACTGGTCAAAAGGATGCAGACTAAAGATCTTATATTATATTATTGCAAATGTAGGCAGCGGCAGAGAGGAGGTGAAGTGGCCCGAGTCAGCCAGGGGCCTGAGAGGCAGGCTTTGCCGGCAGCCTCTGAGGCAGCATGTTCAGATATTTCTATCATGATCATGGAATTTTAAAGACAAAGATCCCAGGGGCCATCGAAAATCTCACCACTCCATAAACAAGTAGCAGAGGCAAGACCTAGCACTATGATGGAAATACAGACTCTCAGGTCTTGCTCATTGAATCAGAAGCCATATTTTAATAAGATCCTAAGCGACTAACACAGGTTAGCCCTACACTGAAGCCCAAAGAGGACTGGACTTGCCAAAGACACGTACAGCGCCGAGCAGGGCAGGGCCTGGAAGACATGGATCCTACTTGTCACTCCTATTTCTGCCTTTCCCAGTTGTAAATCCCTTCAGCCACCACTATGTGCATTTTCCCCTGAACATCAACTGACCTAGTTGTTCAATCCTGTCTACCGAGTCCCAGAATCACACCAGAGTACAGCTTTCCCCATGGTTGGTGCTGACCTGCCCAGAATATCTGAACACACAGCCCCAGTTCACCTGCTCTCTGCTGCTTCCTATGTTTGCAATAATATAGTCATTGACATAGTGACTTTTTCCTAGGTGATACAAAAGGCCAAGGACAGCCTGTCTTCTAGCTTAGTGAGGAGCTACAGTGACCTGGATGTGAGAACTCTGCCGCTCATAGCTAGAGTTCATACTGGGGAACAGGAGTGGAAACATTGGCCTTGGTCAGCAGAGGCCTAGGAGCCCTTCAGGGAAAGCCTGGCTAGGGCCAGGGAGAGAGCCAAACGGCAGAGCCACTGGGCAGTGAAGCCGGGGCAGGTAGGGAGCATCATGGAAGTCTCTGGAATGAGAGAACAAGCCAATAGGGACACTGGCTCTGCTGATTTAAACAGCAGACCCTGGGAGATGCTACGGAAAGGCGTGGTGCCTGAGAAGTGAAAATGGCCAGAGAAGGATGGGAGTAAACATGCAAAAGCAAAATTAGAATAAATTTGAACACCAAGTTTTAATGGCTTTACAAGCCTTTGAAAGAACCATTATTCACAGAAGACAAAAGTACCTATTTAGCCCTAGCTGGTAGGTTCAGTGGATAGAGTGTCAGCTTGTGGACTGAAGGGTCCCAGGTTTGATTCTGGTGAAGAGTACATGGGTTATGGGCTCAGTTACCAGTGGGGAGCATGCAGGAGGCAACTGATCAATGATTCTCTGTCATCACTGATATTTCTGTCTCTCTCTTCCACTCTCTTCCTCTCTGAAATTATTAAAAAAAAAAAAAAAAGTACTTATTTATATCACTTTAAACACTTAGGTGAACCATACACTAAATTAGAAAAATAATTTCCAATGTTTATCTCCTAGCAAATTTATTTCTTTCTTTTCTTATTATTTTTTTTAGGGGTGGAATTTTTTTAAATAAATCTTTATTGTTCATATTATTACAAATGTTCCTCATTTTTCCCCCCCTCCATTGCTCCCCTCCACCAGGTTCCCACCCCACCCTCTGCCCTTTCCCCACCCCCCATTGTCCTCATCCATATGTGCACAGTTAATGTTCAGTCTCTTCCTGCATTCCCCCACTCCCCTTTTCCCTGAGAATCGTCAGTTCACTCCCCTTCCATATCTCTGGTTTTATTATATTCACCAGTTAATATTGTTCCTCAGATTTTTTAATTCCTTTGGTTTTTAGATTCACTTGTTAATAGTTATGTATTTGTTGTTCATAATTTTTATCTTCATTTTCTTCCTCTTCCTAAAGAACCCCCTTTAGCAATTCATATAATTCTGGTTTGGAGGTGATGAACTCCTTTAGTTTTTTTTATTTTTATTTGTGAAGCTCTTTATCTGGCCTTCGATTCTGAGTGATAGCTTTGCTGGGTAGAGTATTTTTGGCTGTAGGTTCTTGCAATTCATCATCTTGAATATTTCTTGCCATTCCTGTCTGGCCTGCATGGTTTCTGTTGAGAAATCAGCTGACAATCGTATGGGTGCTCCTTTATAGGTAACTACCTGCTTTGCTCTTGCTGCTTTTAATATTCTCTCTTTGTCTTTTGCTCTTGGAATTTTAATTATGATGTGTCTTGGTGTAGTCCTCTTTGGATTCCTTTTGTTTGGAGTTCTGTGCACTTACTGGACTTATAAGTCTATTTCTTTCACCAGGTGGGGGAAGTTTTCAGTCATTATTTCTTCAAATACATTTTCAGTGTCTTGCTTTCTCTCTTCTTCTGGGACCCCCATAATTCTGATGTTGGTTCGCTTGAAGTTGTCCAAGAGGTTTCTTACATTATCTTCAACTTTCTGGATTCTCTTGTCTTCTTGCTTCTGCAGAGGAGTGTCCTCTGGCTCTTTGTGTTCCAAATCTTTGATTTGATTTTTGCGATCTCCCATTCTGTTTTTTAGGACTCTATATTTTTTATTTCAGACAATGTATTCTTTATTTCTAGTTGATCCCTTTTTATTTCTAGTTGGTCCCTTTTCATATCCTCATAGGTCTTGTTTATTTTATAGGTCTTTTCTAGGAAATACTTGAAAAACCTTATGACTGTGGTTTTGAACTCTATATCCAGTTGCTTTTTGTCCTCCATTTCTTTCGTTTGTGATCTGTTTCTTTGTCTCAGCATTTTCTCTGCTTCCCTGAGAAAATGTGTGCTAAGGTGTCCAATATAGTTCAGTTGGTCAGCCTCCCAGTTACCTGAAGTGGACACCCTTGGTGCACCTCTTTGTGGACTGTGTGAGCAGCCTTATTGTAGTTAAGTCTTGATTGCTGTTGGTATCACTGGGAGGAATTGATCTCCAGACCAATTGGCTGTGAGGTTCAGCTGTGTCTATGCCAGGAGACAGCCTTATTCGACTAGACTTGGGAAATTGGAAAAGTCTCTGTGCTCAGCTTGGATGGGGCAGAGTTTCAGGATGGAACCTACAGCCTTTGTTTCTCATCAGCCCCGCCCTATGAGGTTCCTGTGTCTCAGTGTTCCTCAGTGTCCTTTGGTACTCACTGCAAGCACCTCTGAGAGAAAGGTGCCCTCGAGTTTTACCCGCTGCTAGATAGTCTAGTCTCTCCCCCAATGAGCCCAGAACTGGGGTTCAGTGCAGTTGGAAATGGGGTTGGAAGTGGGGTTAAGAGCAGTCCGGAGCTTTTGTCTCCTTCCCGCGAGGGCAATCCAGCAGCACAGTCAACAGTCTGTCCTCTGCACTCAATGTGCGCGTCTTCAGAACGCTGCCTTTGTCTGCTCCCCTGAGTTTCCACCTTACAGCCTAGAATATCTCTGTACAAGTCTGTGTCCCAGGGTCTCGCCCAGAACTGGGGTTCAGTCCTGTAGAACTGGGGTTCAGCACAGTCTAGAGCTTTTATCTCCTTCCCGCTAGGGAACGCCAACCAGGCACTCAGCCGCCCCATCCTCTCCAGCTCTGTCCTCTCCCCATTCAGGCACCCTGTCTCCGTACCTTAGGCTTTTACAGCTCCTCTGATTTTCCTTCTGGTTTTCTCTTTCCTTCTAGTTGTAGAATTTCCAGTCAGTCAACTTTCCTGTAGTTCTGAATAATGTCCATTTTGTATTTTAGTTGTATTTTTTTGAAATTGTTGTGTGAGGCTGCAGTTAGGAGTTTACCTATGCTGCCATCTTGGTTTCTCACCTCTTTTTTTATTATTATTATTTTACTAAAGGCCTGGTGCATGGGGGGTGGGGGGAGGCCAGCCTTCACCCTCTTCAATCTGGGATCCCTCTCACAATCCAGGACTGCTCACCTGCCTGCCTTCCTGATTGCCCCTAACCACTTCTTTCTGCCAGCCTGATTATCCCCTAACCACTCCCCTATCAGCCTGATTGCCCCTAACTGTCCTCTTCTGCAGGCTTGGTCGCCCCAACTACTCTCCCCTACAGGTGTGTGTCCTCCCCTCCCCACCAACTGCACCAGCTTCCCTCCCCTGCATCAGTCACCACCAACTTCCCTCCCCTGCAGCCTTGATTGCCCCCAACTGCCCTCCATTGCAGGCCTGGTCCCTCCCAACTGCCCTCCCCTGCTGTTCATCTTGTGGTGGCCATCTTTGACCACATAGGGCAGCAATTATGTGTGTTGGAGTGATGGTCAATCTGCATGTTACTCTTTTATTAGATAAGATAGAGGCCTGGTGCATGGGTGGAGGCCAGCTTGTTTGCCCTGAAGGGTGTCCCAAATCAGGGTGGGGATTCCCTTGAGGTGTCGGGTGGTCTGGGCCTGTGATGGTTTGCAGGCCGGCCATGCCCTCTGGCAACCCAAATGGAGGCCCTGGTATCTGGGATTTATGTATCTTCTACAATTGAAACTGTAGCCTGGAGTGGAGCCAAGCCTCCTGCTCACTCTGTGGTGGCAGTCATTTCTGTGGGGATTTATTTATCTTCTATAATTGAAATTTAGTAGCCTTAAGCAGAGGCCTGGGCTGGCCAGGATGTGTGGAAAGCTTGGCTTCCTCCATTGCCAGGGAAACCCAAGCCTCCCTCTGGCTCTCTCTGTGGCTACAACCATTTTGGGTTAATTTGCATACTCGCTCCTGATTGGCTGATATACATGGCTTGTGAGTATAGCAGAGTGATGGTTAATTTGCATATTGCTCTTTTATCAGATAGGATCCTCACCCGAGGATATTTTTCTCTTGATTATTAGTGAGAGTGTAAGAGGGATAAACAGAAATATCAGATGTGAGAGAAACACATCAATTGGTTGCCTCCTGCATGCACCCTGACCAGGTCCAGGGAGGAGCCTGCAACTGAGATACATGTCTTTGACCAGAATCAAACCCAGGACCCTTCAGTCTGCAGGCTGATGCTCTATCCACTGAGCCAAACTGGCTAGGGCTAACGAATACATTTCTAATTAACTAACACCCTGGCTGTAGTTCTTATCCCTGCCTATACATAAACACTTTAAGTGCTTAAAAATACTGACACCCCAGCAGCATCCCAGACCAACTGAATAACAATTTCTGGGGATGGAATCTGAGAATTCAAATTTTTCTAGAACTACCCCAAGTAATTCCCATGTATAGCCAGAGTTGAAAACCAGTGCATGCCATTCATTGAAGGTGGTGTTGTGATTTAAAATGCAGCAACCAAATAGAAGTCAAATTAAGCAAACTAGCTATTGTATCCAACTTGACTAATTTAAATGGAAGTGATTTTTTCCCCTTATCACCTTGGGAGAGGACAAGAGTGCCCTCACCTGGTCCAAACAGAGAAGTTCCTGTTTTCTTGTTTGGAACTGAAGATCTCACCCCAAAAAGCAGTTTTGTAAAACACTGCTTTTCTTTCACTTGTAAAGAACTAACAAAATTCTGGGTACACAAGGTTAAACTAGAAAGTAAACCCAAACCAGGAGGAACCAATAATGTTGATGTATTAATTAGTAAAGATATTTAAAATGTTCTATTTTTGTTCAGTAAATGTTTATTTACTGAAACCAACTCAGCTTGAAATGAAAGCTGTATTGACTTCCTCTGGGACTGACTTTCTAAGACCAGGTGGTCTGTCGTATTGTCCAGAAGCAGGTTGGCAGGAATCCTGAATATATGTCAATATGTGTATCTTTAAAAGGAACCTGATACTATCTTACCTAATGCTAGAATTTTGCTCACGTTTTAAATTTTTAGGGTAATATTTATTCATTAGAGAAGTCTACTCTTTCTCTGGGTACCCTAAAAGAAGATCCAGAAAGTGATACGCATTTCCACAAAGCAAACTCTGATGTTTTCCTTATTCTGTGTAACAAGTATAATTTTACTAGTACACCTCACTCTAATCCTGTAAGGAAAAGTCTAAGCAGGGGTCTAACCCATTGAAAGGGATACAAACTTTGCATAATAACTTAAAGAGCAGCTCTTGGCTATCTATAATAATAAAAGCATAATGTGCTAATTAGACTGGACGTCCTTCCAGACAACCTTCCAGACCAAGCCTGGGCTGCTAGGGAGGCCAGGTCCCGGGTGCCAGAGGGAAGCTGATGCAGGCAGCTGGGGGAAGGAAGGCTTACTCTTGCCCGAATTTCATGCATCAGGCCTGCAGTTCTTAATAAGAACCAAAAAGAAGCTATTAATAGTAACTCAATGTAATCATTCTGAAAAACATCGTACAATTAACATTGTTTTTACCCACTACCTTGCGCCACTTATGTCTGATTGTTGGCAAATGACTAAGCCTGTCTGCTTCATTGTCCTCCTCCATAAAATGGGAATAAGAATAGTACCTACTTTATAGGGATTGTTGCAAGGATCAAATTCTAACATAGATAAAATGCATTGAATGGCATGGCACCTTCCTGGAGCAGTAAGTGTCAGCTGCCATCATTAAAGAGCTTGTTTTATGGCTGAGATGTTTCCATGTGCATTTTTGTTTTGTGTATATTTTTATTGTGATAAAAAATATATATAACATAAACTTGACCATCTTCACTGGTTTTTAAATGTACAGTTGTGTAGTGTTAGTGTATTCATTGTGTTATAAGACAACTCCCATTTCCCTCCAACTCCTGGTAACTACCATTCTTTCTGAGTCTATGAATTTGACTACTCCAAGTACCTCATATAAATGGAATCATTCAGTATTTGCCTTTTTAAAAAAATATATTTTATTGATTTTTTTTACAGAGAGGAAGGGAGAAGTATAGAGAGCTAGAAGCATCAATGAGAGAGAAACATCGACCAATTGCCTCTTGCACACCCCCTACCGGGGATGTGCCCAAAACCAATGTACCTGCCCTTGACCAGAATTGAACCTGGAACCTTTCAGTCCGAGGGCCAATGCTCTATTCACTGAGCCAAACCGGTTTCAGCAGTATTTGTCTTTTTATGACTAATTTCTTTTACTTAAAATAATGTCTTCACTGTTCCTCTATGTTGATGTTGTAACGTGACAGAATTTCCTTCTTTCTTTTCTTTTCTTTTTTGTTTTTCTTCATTGATTCTAGACAGAGAGGAAGGCAAGGGGAAAGAGAGAGTAACATTGATTGATTGCCTCCCAGATGCACACCAATTGGAGATTGAATCCACAAGCTGGTTATGTGCCCTGAGTAGGAATAGAATTCACAATCCTTCACCTCTTAGCAACATTGACCAGGACAGAATTTCCTTCTTTTTGAAAGCTGAGTAATATTTCAGTGGATCTATATACCTCAACATAATAAAAGCCATATATGACAAACCTACAGCCAACATCATACTCAATGGGCAAAAACTAAAACCATTTCCCCTAAGAACAGGAACAAGACAGGGATGCCCACTCTCCCCATTCCTATTTAACATAGTACTGTAAGTACTAGCATTGTGATCAGACAAGAAGAAGAAATAAAAAGCATTCAAATTGGAAAAGAAGTAAAACTGACCTTATTTGCAGATGACACAATATTGTACATAGAAAACCCCAAAGACTCCATAAAAAAAACTACTAGACTTAATAAATGAATTCAGCAATATAGCAGGATACAAAGTTACATCCAGAAGTCTATAGCTTTTCTATACACCAATAATGAAATCACAGAAAAAGAAATTTAAAAAGCAATCCCATTTACCTTTCAACAAGTAAATTAAGGTACCTAGGAATAAACTTAACCAAGGAAACAAAGGACCTGTACTCAGAAAATTTCAAGATGCTAAAAAAAAAAAAAGATAGAGAAAGATATGAATAAATGGAAAAATATACCATGTTCATGGCTTGGTAGAATCAACATAATTAAAATGTCCTTACTGCCCAATCAATATATAAATTCAATGTAATCCCCATTAAGATACCACCGGCCTACTTCAAAGACCTAGAACAAATTCTCCAAAAATTTATTAGGAATAAACACACACACACACACACACACACACACACACACACACACACACAATAGCTGCAGCAATCTTGAAAAAGAAGAACAATGTTGTATGGATCACAATACCAGATATCAAACTATATTACAAAGCCACTGTTCTCAAAACTGCCTGGTACTGGCATAAGAATAGACATATAGACCAGTGGAGCAGAACAAAAAACCCAGAAATCACACCAAGCCAGTATGCTCAATTAATTTGACAGAGGAGGCTAGAGCATACAATGGAGATAAGAAATGGTGTTGGGAAAACTAGACAGATACTTGCAAAATAAAATGAAACTAGAGCACCAACTTACACCATATACAAAAATAAACTCAAAATGGAAAAAGGAGCTGAAACCGGTTTGGCTCGGTGGTAGAGAGTCGATCTGTGGACTGAAAGGTCCCGGTTCGATTCCGGTCAAGGGCATTTACCTTGGCTGCGGTCACATCCCCTATGGGGGGATTTGCGGAGGCGGCTGGTCAATGTTTCTCTCTCATCGATGTTTCTGGCTCTCTATCTCTCTCACTTCCTCTCTGTAAAAAATCAATAAAATATAAATTAAAAAAAAATTTTTTAATGGAAAAAGGACTTAAATGTAAGATGAAAAACCATAAAAATCTTATGAGAAGCCATAAGCAGCAAAATAGTGGACATTTGTTGTAGCAATATCTTTATCAGTATAGCTCCTAGGGCAATGGAAACTAAAGAGAAAAATAAATAAATGGGACTACATCAAAATAAAAAGCTCTGCACAGCAAAAGAAACCATCAACAAAACAAGAAAGCCCACTGCATGGGAGAACATATTTGCCAATGTTGTCTCTAATAAGGGTTTAATCTCCAACATTTACAGGGAACTCATACAACTTAACAAAAGGAAGATAGACAACAGAATGAAAAAAAAATGGGCAACGTACCTAAATAGATACTTTATGAAAGAGGACATCCAAAAAGCCAAGAGACATATGAAAACATGCTCAGTCAATAATCATCTAAGAAATGCAAATCAAAACAACAGTGAGATATCATCTCACACCTGTGAAAATGGCTATCATCAACAAATCAACTAATGACAAGTGCTGGAGAGGATGCGGAGAAAAAGGAATCCTCGTGCACTACTGGTGGGAATGCAGACTGGTGCAGCCACTGTGGAGAACGGTATGGAGTTTCCTCAAAAAATTAAAAATGCAACTGCCATTTGACCTAGTAATACCACTTCTAGGAATATATCCCAAGAAACTAGAAACACCAATCAGAAAGAATATATGCACCCCTATGTACATAGCAGCACAATTGACAATAGCTAAGATTTGGAAATAGCCTAAATGCTCATCAGCAGATGAGGGGATTAAATAACTGTGGTACATCTACACAATGGAATACTATGCTGCCAAAAAAAAAAAGAAGGAATTCTTACCGCTTGCAACAGCTGGATGGAACTGGAAAGCATTATGTTAAGTGAAATAAGCCAGTCAGTGAAAGAAAAATACCACATGATCTCACTCACTTATGGATAATAAATTACAGTATAAACTGATGAACAAAAATAGATACAGAGGCAGAGAAGCATCGAACAAACTGTCAAACTACAGCAGAAAGACTGGGAAGGGTTGGGTGTGGGGGAGGTAAGAGATCAACCAAAGGACTTGAATGCATGCATATAAGCATAACCAGTGGATGCAAGACACTGGAGAGGGAGGCATGGGCGGTTAGGGGAGGCTGGGGAAAGGTTAATAGAGGGGAAAGGAGACATATGTACTACTATTTGTAATACTTTAAACAATAAAATATTTTTAAATCTGCAAATAACAGGATTACTTCTAGTATATTCTAAAATGTTATTTCCTCAGTTTATGTTGTTCATCAGTTTATGATGTTTGTTATATTCCACAAGTGAGGGAGATCAGAAATACACAGAAGCTTTTAAATTCAAGTGTGATTAAAAGATGAATGTGGTGAATTCCATGACTTTCCAACACAATCATGTTGAACCAATTCAAGAAAAATTAGTGCAAGGTTAACATGTTTCCTGGCTCAGTAAGTAAGGGTGTGTTAGCTTTAAAATAAAAGGCTTTTCAAAGGGAGAGGCAATAAGCATTTATTACAATCAATAAAAACAACTATTCAGGAATCATTAATTCAGGCAGAATCCTAAGTAATGTTTTGATTAACAGAAAAAGGCAATGGGTATTTATGAGAAAGGAAAGGGAGGCAATTACATCAATAGAATGAGGCATTTCTATTGGTACAGACAACATACAATGATGTGAATTCTAAACAATATTTAAAATTTTCAGTCCAGTAGTCATGATAACTGTTTTTCTTGGTATCTTTGCAAACAGTTCTTTGGGAAACAGTGCTTAGACCCAGTCCAGAGGGGTTTTTTTTGTTTTGTTTTTTTCCATGTTTCATCATTCTAAAGGTTTGATGAATAAAATATGCAAAGCAGTTCCTCTGATATGGCAGCCCTAGTTCCATTTTAAAGTGGCTCTGTGGGGGGGGTTTTCCTGTTTGTTTGTTTTTTATATGGTTTTGTTTTTATTTGTTTTTTGTTGTTGTTGCTGCTGTTGTGTTTGTTTGTTTGTTTGTTTGTCAGATGGGTCTAAGTAAGTCAATAAGTCTTTATTAAACCCCTAAAGTTACTGATTAGTTTTACTGTAAGCTGTTCATTAACTTGTGTGACAAGTGTCAAGTTAACAGCAGAAGGTATTAATTCCATTTGGATTATCAGCAGTGTTATTCCCCTAGCATATTCAAGATTTTGCTGAAAAACTTGGATGCCATTCTACCTGCTATTTTATGTAATTCTCTAGACCTATATTTTGCTGTTAAATCTCCAATAACATCTCTTATTGAGCCAATGCCTATTTAAAAGCACTATGCTGTGGTTCGGGCAAGTATCAATTCGAGAACAGGTGAAATGTGACTTTGGAATCCTCCAGTCCTCTTTCTGTGTTTACCTCTTTGATAACTTCCATATTTCCTTCTGCCCTGCAGCCTTTCATTCATAATGAAATTCATTCTTTGTCTCTTTGCTAACCAAATCCATCAAGACTCCAAGGAAAGAAATATAGAACAGAATGCATACCCTATTCATATCAGAATTTCTGTCAAATATAAGATATATATAACATAGAAAGTATGCTTTCTGACCCAACAGTACCTAAAGAGTAACAACTTATTAGGAAACATTGGTGTTAGAAATACACCCAGGGTTATTGATAAGGTCCTGGGCTGAGTCTTCCAACAGCCCATCCATTTTATAAAAGAAGCTTACCTACATTCTTTTACCCTGGACTGATTCAAAGGGGTCATTATGATGGCCACATTTAGAGATATTGTTACTAACGTATCAGTTAGTCGTGCACAGCAAAGTATACAGGTAGCAGTTCTACCAAGGCATTTAGATTTTTTAAAGTACTCATGTTTGAATACTTAATCCAAGAGTTAAATCTTTGCTGGGTAATTTCAAATATCAGCTGGAAGTGGGACCTACCCAACTAGAAAAAAATACCAAGAGTTATGGAAGCACTACTTCACACCTCTGTTTTAAAGACTTGTTGGATTTTATTTTACATCATTTTTGAAATTTAAGTTGTGTAAATAAACACACAGTTGAAGTGATTTACACGCAAACTTCTACATAGTCAATCAGAGAGAGATACATAGAATGAATTAATCAAGCAACTGAAAAATCCTCTTGTGGTTAAAAATAAAATCAGTAGTTGGCAAAGGTAGGACCTCTGTGACCATAAGCATCCTCCCTCTGTTCCTGACCCAGAAAATGAGTGATTAAAAAGCCTTGAGCCAGCCAAGAGTTGATTACAGTATAGGAAGTGCTTTTCTTCATAATGAGCCAAAAGCTTGCTAGAGACCGTGGGAAAGAACAGGTTTTTGGAATCAGATATAAATTTCTACCCCAGTTTGTGTAACCTTAAGAAAGTTAGCTGTGACCCTCAGTTTCCATATCTATAAAATAACACTCACAGGGCTACTGGGAGGATCAAATGACAGTACCTGTGCTCTTAACATATAGCAGGCATTTAATAAATACCCTCCACAGGGATATCAGGTCATATCTTCTGTGTGTCCTTGGACACCTTACTTCCCAACTCCTTACAGCAGCTATTCCAAGCTTGACTCCTCTCCTCATCTCTCTCCAGACACACGAGGCTGTAGAAACTCTCAGCCTCACACAAAGAGCCTTCTTTGCTCCACACCTCCGTCCCCTTCTCAGGATTAATCCTCTCACCTGTGTTCTTTGTCGGCTCTGTTGACTTGAATGCTAATCCATTATTGATTCTCTATCTATCACATGTTTTCAAACCATTCCTGTGTGCTGCCTTTGCCCCATAGGCTTTATGTTTCTGCTATATTAAAATTAACTTTAAAATTTATTATTGAACACCTACCCAGTCCCAAACACTATCCTAACATTAGGGCTACAGAGGAAAACTTTGAGCTTATAGAACCTTCTTTAACCACAGTTCTTCATCTGTACCCTGAGAATCATGCCTGGATCCCACCTATCTCATATGGGCATTGAGTCAGATTAAATTTAACAGTCCAGACAAAGCAGAAAACACAAGCCCATTGAATGACCTTTTTACCATGCTAAGGTATGAGGAGAGTAAAAACAAAAGTGAGCTAACTAGGGAAGTTGGAGGAACAGTGTTAAGGGTCCTACTACAGACCATGAATTTATAATGGCACCATTTTGGATGCATGGACCATTTTCTCCAGAAAAGCCAGTGGTAGGCAGCCCCCTTAGGCCAGGTTCCTGGTCATCTCTTCGCAGCATTCTGTGCACTGCCCCTGGGTCATTTTGTCCATTTGTGTCTGGAAAAATAAAATTGGAAATAAAATATATTGGTGGCCAGGCCTGTGTAACATAGTGGCTGAGCATCAGCCTATGAACCAGATCACAGTTTTATACCTGGTCTGGGCACATGCCCTGGTTATGAGCAGGATCCCCAGTAGGGGGACATGTAGGAGGCAGCCGATAGATGATTCTGTCTCATCATTGATGTTTTTCTCTCTCCCTCTCCCCTCCTCTCTGAAATCAATAAAATTATATATTAAAAAAGTAATATATTGGCATATTGAAATTTAAATATATTTCCCCCAAAAGAGGTAAACTTAATTTTAGAAAAAGATAATATAGCAACAAGAACAAAAAATAACAGTATGACGGCAGTTAAACAACAATAAGAGATCAGATTTAACACCAACTCATGCCTATAAAATTAATGTTAAATGATAAGAAACTCTGCTCTCTCCATCAGATAAAATTTGTAAAACACCTGCACACTCCCCTCTTGTACTGACACGAAAATACAAGGGATGGGGGTAATAGCTTTGAGCCCACCTGGGGTACAGACCATTCATTTCCTTCACAGTTTTGGACTAGAAACCTGGTTAGTGTCAAAAAAAAAAGAAAAAAAAAAAAGGACTACAGAAGGAGTTTAGAGTTTCAAAGAAATATGTAAATTCAAGTGTGGATATTTGAGAACTGGAATGCTGCTCAAGGTAAATAAACAGGGCTACTTTGCTAGGTCTGGTTCTTTTTGTTGTTTTTTTGTTTGTTTTCTTTTGTTGTTGTTTTTGTTAATCCTCATCAGAGAGTATTTTTTCCATTGCTTTTCAAAGAGAGAGGGAGGGAGGAGAGAGAGAGAGAGAGAGAGAGAGAGAGAGAGAGAGAGAGAGAGAGAGAGAGAGAGAGAGAGAGAGAGAAACCTATTGGTTGCCTTGAGACCCTTTAGAGTGTGGGCCAGCGCTCTAACCACTGAGAAACACCAGCCAGGATGAAGATCTGGTTCTTAAACTGGAAAACAAGGGATTCATTCCCTTAGAAGTCACTGTAAAGATCCTGATAAACTTGCTGACACCATTGGCTTTTCCAATCCCTAGGGTCACCAAAGTGTGGGGTTGCCTGAAGCAGAGAGTAGAGTCTGTGGGCAAGAATGCCCAAGGATTAGACAGCAGCTCTATATTGATAGATTCCCAACTCTGTCTCCTACCAAACCCTTCTCTGAGCCAACTTCCTTACTCTGCATCCCCTCCTAAATGCTCCACAAACAACTCCACGCGGACACTTCTAAGCTAAGGATCTTCTTCACTAAGGTTTTCTCTTTGGGTGAATGCAACCAAGTAAACCAAGCCAAGAGCTTATCCCTCTTTCTTATTCTCCATCCCCAACCAGTAGCAGTAATGTAAATTCCATTTCCTTGAACATGTTTCCTGTAGACAACTCCTGCTCAGCTTTTTTTTTTTTTTTTTTTTTTTTTTTTAATAAATGAGAAAATGAAGACACACAAATAAATGCTAATGTTCTCAACTAATGAGCAAATGAAAATATTTTATTGCTCTGGAATAAAAGTTTTAATCATTCTCTCAGTCTGAAGAACTACTTTTTGCACAGGACAAAACTTAATGAACTTGATTTAACATAAGGCATTACTTCCTTTTAATAGCCAATCCCACAAACCACCTCTATAAAATTACTAGATTTTCATTTCTGAAAGGTATGGCACCAGAAACACTTCCTGTAAACTTGAATAATGCCTAAGGATTTTTTTAAATCAAGTATCCCAGGAAAGGAAGACCAGTTTATAGACATTTAATTGCCTCTCAAATACTGTTTGTGAGATCAAAAGCACTTTAACTTTCTAAAGCACAAAAACAGGAGTAAAACAATCCTATATAATAAGGAGGTAATATGCAAATTGACCATCACTCCAACACACAAGATGGCCGCCCCCATGTGGGCACAAGATAGCTGTCAGGGGAGGGCAGTTGTGGGCAACCAGGCCAGCAGGGAAAGGCAGTTGAGGGGACCCAGGCCTACAGGGAAGGACAGTTAGAGGCAACTAGGCCAGCAGGGGCAATTGGGCCAGCAGGGTAGTGGTTAGGCATCAGGGGAGTGGTTAGGGGGTGATCAGGCTAGCAGGGGAGTGGTTAGGGGGTGATCAGGCTGGCAGGCAGGCAAGCAGTTGTGAGCCAGCAGTCTTGAATTGTGAGAGGGGTCCCAGATTGGAAAGGGTGCAGGCTGGGCTGAGGGAAACACACACACACACACACACACACACACACACACACACACACACTTGCGTGTGCACACGTGCACAAATTTCGTGTACTGGGCCTCTAGTCTTAAACATAAAATAACATAATTTCTTAAACCAAGGTGAAAAACCTCACACACCTTTGCAGATATCTTATTTGACAAGTTACAAAGTTGTGGCGAAGGGTTGAAGCTGTTTAGTCAACAGCTGAAAAAAGGAATCTTAAATGAAAGGAGAGAGAGTTGTGCTTTTGCTTGACACCACTAGATGGCATCATGAGCAGTCTCACATAGGGTTTATGTAATCAATCTAGTTCTACTCAACTGTCATCTTCTATTACAAATCAGCATCTCAAGCCTTTGCAGTTTGCGGCCTGATCACATGAAAAGCTAAGAAACAGGACAAGATCAGACACTTGTGGGTAAAAATAAAAATTAGAAATAAGGGGCTGCAGCTCAACCCCAAGAGAATGTTAAATTACCTCCTGGACATGAGGCCAGATTGCCTATGATTTCTTCATTACCCCACATCTATCTCCCCCTCAGGCATCCAAAGTAACCTAATACAATTCCTAGATCTGCTGCTAAGAGTTCTGAAATCCTGTGCAGAGATGAACAAAAAAGGAGGAGAGTGGGAATGGTCTAGAAATACCAGCAGAACTGGATAAACATTTGAGTGCTTATAAATATTAAATTCTAAATATGAGCTCAAGAAAGGCCTCTGCTGGTCAGAAAGGATGGGGGAAGAAGGTTGGGAGCATTCCTAAGTCTGTGGACATCTTTCTCCTCATGCAAATGTCCTATCATCACCTGTTCAGAGTGATCTGTCACGCCTGGAGAATTTCACAGCCCAGGCAACACTTTACCATGACACATAACTATGACCTCTCAGGCTTCTTCCATATACCTATCTCATCTGAACTTCTCAGCAAGCCTACCCAGTAAGGCAATCCTTCTATGCCCACCTCGCACTGAGAAAAGTAAAGTTCACAGGAATTGGAGTTGTTTGAGCAATAGCACTGGAACAATAACCATGTGTTAGACCTCTTCTAACAATTTGGCTGGCTTCTCATGTTATAAATTGACTTTTAACTTTTTTTTTTTTAGCTTCATAGAAACAGAAACAAGAGATGAAATGCTAGGTGCAAATAAATCAATAAATACTGGTTTGTCAATGTGATTCTATTGATCTGAGATTGTTGCCACAACCTGCACAGCTAGGTTTCAGGATCTGAAGGAGGGGCCGATGCACAAATGAGTTCACCCAAGGAATATGGAAGGCCATGGACCTTGGACGTTAGCAGGGCTGTGTTGAGATAGCAGTGGCTCGATACAATTTGTTGACCTAATAGCCTCAAAGTAAATGTTTACTGGACCTTACTGATCTTTACTGACCTTAGAAATGGTCTGTCTGCCACCTTTTTTAAATAAATTTTTATTGTTCATATTATTACAAATGTTCCTTTCCCCCCCTTCTCACCCCACCCTCTGCCCTTTCCCCACCCCCCATTGTCCTCATCCATAGGTGCACAGTTTATGTTCAGTCTCTTCCCACATCCCCCTCTCCCCTTTTCCCCAAGAATAAACAGTTCACTCCCCTTCCATACCTCTAATTCTATTATATTCAACAGTTAATATTGTTCCTCAGATTTTTTTTTAGTTTCCTTGGTTTTTAGATTCACTTGTTGATAGTTACGTATTTGTTGTTCATAATTTTTATCTTTATTTACTTTCTCTTCTGAAAGAACATGAAACAAAATGCTCTTTTCTTTTTTATTTTTTTAAAATATATTTTATTGATTTTTTACAGAGAGGAGAAGAGAGGGATAGAGAGCTAGAAACGTCAATGAGAGAGAAACATCGACCAGCTGCTTCTTGCACACCCTCTACCGGGGATGTGCCTGCAACCAATGTACATGCCCTTGACCGGAATCAAACCTGGGACCTTTCAGTCCGCAGACCGACGCTCTACCACTGAGCCAAACCCGTTTCATCCAAAATGCTCTTTTCTAATGTGCATTATTTGATGAGCTTGGACATGTGGATACAGAAGTGACACTGTCGCATCTATATGAATAAAAGGGTAAAATGCTAATTAAACATAAAAAAAAGAAATGCTGAAGGGTATTCTTTAAGAAGAGGAAGAAGAAAAAGGTAAAGATAAAAATTATGAACAACAAAGACATCAAATATATACCTACCAACAAGTGAATCTAAAAATCAAGTGAATAAAAAATCTGAAGAATAGAATGGACTAGTAAATATAATAGAATCAGGGACATAGAAAGGGAGTGGACTAACAATTCTCAGGGAGAAGGAGTTGTGAGAGGTACGGGAAGAGATTGGACAAAAATCTTATACCTATGGATGAAGACAGTGGTGAAGGGTAAGGGCATGGGGTGGGGTGGGGAATTAGGTAGAGGGGAACTATGGGGGGTCGGGGGAGAAGGGACGCCTGTAATAATCTGAACAATAACGATTTATTTCAAAAAAATACATACAGGGGCTTTGTGAAGACTCAGAAGGGCCTACAGAGGAGGGGGTGAGCAGGGTTGAAGGGAGAGAACTGCCTAGTAATGCATGGATGATAAATCTGGGAGTCTAAGATGCCAAGTAAGTGAATGGCAAATTGATGTCATGGCCAGGTGAGCACACGCTTTACAATTATTCCCTATTTTAACATGTCATCTACTTCTTCATCAGAATTCAGCTTATGAGAACATTTAGTTACTTCTTTCGGCTCTAATTTCTGCCACTCATATATCTTTTGGGTCACACCACAGAGGAAGAGACTTGCTTTATGAATGGCAGGAGGAAGGAAAAAATACATATATGTGTACATATATTTCAAACAGGGAAGAGATATCTGTTCTAGTTCTAGGAAATAGTTATCCCACAGCACAACCAAATCACAACCAGCAGGATTTACAGACACTACTACTAAGCCAGCCCCTGGATGGGGGATGTTGAGGTTATGGGTGGGAAGCATTTCCATTGTAGGAAATCCTGGGCAAGTGTGTGCTTGAGAAGCCCAGATTCTCTCTCTCCTCATCTACAAAGCACCATCCTCATCATCATTTCTTGCCTGAAACCAAATTTATACTCAGAAAATCTGAAATAGGTTCTCACAGTAAATTGCAACATACTACAAAAAAAGACTCATATTTATTAATTCTCTGAATAACACTTTTTTTTGGCAAAGCATCAGCATAATCTCATTGATTCTCATAATCTTTCTCTTGTGTTTGTCTGAGCAGGCAGCCAGCTGTGGTAGTGTATCCAGCCCTAATGCTCCAAGAACCTGAGCTAAGATCTTTTCTTTAGCTTTACCTTCCCTGCGTCCAGTGTGTTGCTCATTAAGGATTTGTTAAGTTCATCTTATGGGACAGGTGCCCAGAAAATGATTGCTGCCTGAGATAAATCATGGCTAGCTGTTGGCCAGACTTTCCCTCCTCCTTTCTGGGCCTCCAGAGCAGTCAGGACTGAGTTCTCACTGGAGAGTGTGCCAGAAGAGCTGGTGCACTTTTCAGGCCTGACCTACAGCACTGGACTTGTCCCTGCCACAGCAACTTGGTTTGTGGGTAGAAGATGATAGAGTGAGCCACAGGATGGGAGGACCCCTGAGACACTACCCAGAGGAAAGCTGCCCAGCAGTCAGAACACTCACTTTGTACTTTATGAAACTTCTGTTTTACAGCAGCTACAATTACCTTAACTTGCCACAGCCCTGCCTTAGGCAAATGGTGATTCAGTAACTCTATGGAGTAGGGACACAAACTCATGAACCATCTTTCATTTAGCCAGTATGCCAAAGATGCAGAGAAGCACGTTAAAATCTTGAAAAGGAAGATTGATAGTCACATGATTTTCTACTTTTTTTTTTTACCTTTTACATACAGTCTAAGATTTTCCCCTCTCCTTACATATCTAGAAAATGTCTCTAAAGGCTTCAAAACCTAAGATACAAAACTAGGTGTCCTATGTGACAGTAAACAGAAGAAGGTTTCTTCCACCTGCATTTTCCTATAGTCAATTCACAGTCATATTAACACAGCCAGTTAGGTTCCAGAACACCGTGTCAGCAAGCTTGCTCCTCACAGGATGGGGGTCACATCAGATGATCCTTGTGTCTGTCCACTAAGCCCTCTGCCAATAAGGCATGAAGTCATTAAATTGCCTTCAGGCCCCTCCAACTTTGCATGGAATCCTCTTCTCTTCCATGGCAGCTTTTCCCAGAACACATTTCCCAGGCCTCTCATGTTCTGTCCATCTCCATCTTATCAAAACCTGTGCTTAGGCAATTAGCAGGATGGAAGGACCTAGAGAATCAACCCCTTTAGGTTAAAATGAATGACAGATGCACATCTCATTGATGGATTTCTAAATGTGTAGAGTATTAAGGAACCATCCTGTTTGGGTCCCTTTCACCCAGAAAAGGAAATAGACTCAGAAGAATGAAGTGACCTGCTAAGTAATGATGGACATGAGATAAGAATCCAGAGTTCTACTCTTGGCTCCTTGCCTCTCTCCTTCCCTCTTATACCTATTGCTATGTATATTTTTCCATGGAACAAACTCTGATTGTGGGCATCAGCAGAGTGGACAAAGCAAGCCCTGACCAGTGCCACTCAAATAAAATCACACTTGTTTATAAATCCAAACCTAAGCATAGACTCCAATAGGAGAAGGATACAGAGATGCTCTGCCCAGTTTTCACTCTGGCCCTGGGCAAAACAAAACAAAACCCGGCTCAGCATTTGCCACCTTCCTTTCACAGTTATTATCCAGGTATCCATCAATCAACATTATCAATGCTAACATTGAGGTGTTTGAGGGGCCTGTGGAACTTACTTTTAAAATAGTAATAAAGTTCTGTGTCACAGCTATGTGAGGATGAAGATCATTCTCAACAGACTGTTGACATTCCAGAAAATGTAGACATCACTCTGAAGGGACATACAGTTATGAAGCACCTCAGGGACTTAAATCACATCAATATGAAACTCAATCTCCTTGGAAAGAAAGAGAAGAGGCTCTAGGTTGAAAACAGTGGGGAAATAGAGAGGAACTGACCATCGTTCCCACCATCTGAAGTCATGTACAGACATGATCAAGCTATTACACTGGGCTTTCTTTATAAGATGAGGACTGTATACATTCAATTCTCCATCAGCATTTTTATTCAGGAGAACTAGAGGCCCAGTGGATGAAATTTGTGCACAGGGAGAATGTGTCCCTCAGCCCAGCCTGCACCCTCTCCAATCTGGGACCCCTCGAGAAATGTCCAACTGCTCACAATCCAGGACTGCTGGCTCCCAACTGCTCACCTGAGTACCTGCCTGATTGCCCCTAACTGCTTCTGCCTGCCAGCCTCCTCACTTCTAACCACTCCCCTGCCAACCTGATCGATGCCTAACTGCTTCCCTGCAGGCCTGATTGTCCCTAACTATCCTCCCTTGCAGGCCTGCTCCCCCACAATTGCCCTCCCTGCATTCCTGGTCCCTCCCAACTTTCCTCCTCTGTCAGCCATCTTGTGGCAGCCATCTTGTGTCCACATGGGGAAAGCCATCTTTGACCATAGGAGGGCAGCCATCTTGTGTGTTGAAGTGATGGTCTATCTGCATATTACTCTTTTGTTAGATAGGATGGTTCTCTTGTTGAAATCAGAAATTTCTTAAGTGAATAATACAGCCCTAGGTTTTAGGTGAGGTCAGGTATTGCTAGTTCAGTATCTCAAGTTCAGAAAGATGAGTTAATTCCTGAAGAAAATGACAGTGAACTTACATTAAATTCAGCTGCAAGTCACAACAGTTAAAAACAAGGACATCAGCCCTGGCCAGTTTTACTCAGTACTTAGAGCCTAGGCTTGCAGTCTGAAGGGTTGCAGGTTCGATTCTGGTCAAGGGCACGTATCTGGGTTGCAGGCTCAATCCTTGTCCTGTCAGGGCAGATGGGGGAGGCAATCAATCAATCAATGTGTCTCTCTCACATTGATGTCTCTCTCCCTCTCTTCCATTCTTTTTATTTAAATCAATGGAAAAAATATCCTGGGGTGAGGATTAACTAAAAACAATCCTATCTAATAAAAGAGTAACATGTAAATTAACCATCACTCTGCAACAAAAATGGCGGCACCCATAGCAGACGCTGGTGGGTTGGCCTGGCAATGGGAGCCCTGCATCTGCTCCTTGGCCACAGAGGGAAGGGAGGGTACTCTGGCCAGAGGACTATGCGCGGTATGCTGAACTCCTGTCACCAGAGACAGCACGAGCTTACCATCTGAGCCTTGGCCAGGCCAGCCATGTGGCGGGAGAGAAGGAGCCTGTGGGGCTGCGAGCCCAGTGTCCATGCCCCAGCCAGCCATGTGGAGGGAAAGGGGGAACCAGAAAAATTGATCTTTCCAGTTCCTGATGCTGAGGGAGCCCTATGGGTGCCAGGATCCTCCACCTGCAGCCCCCAGTCACAGTCCATCCAGAGGCTGGAAGCCCCCGGCCCACAGTACAGATGTGACCAACATGGTGCCGTGATGCAGGAGTGTCTGGCAGGCATGCTACAGGCATCAAATCACTGCTGCCAACACCGTCCCCCCACACTCGCAAGTAGTATGGTCCAACTCAGGGGGCGACTCCTGAGGCAAGGCTCCCAAGGCAGCTGATGCGCACCACACCAGGTGGGGAAGCCAGACCTGAAAGCCCAAGCCCCCGAGTACCCGAACTGCAGGGTTTCGTGGGCTAGGGCCCTGAGGAGGCCCCAGGACAAGCATCTTCCCAGAGGCTGTGTGGAAGGAGGGGAGAAACCTCTGGCTAGAGGCCGGGGTGAGGGATGCTGGCATCTTTGCAGGTCGGTCTGAGAGACAAACCCCTCCCCCACCTCTGCACCCCCGTGCACGAATTTCATGCACCGGGCCTCTAGTAAGGATATAAGGAAATGTTAGATGGTATTTATGTTTCTGAAAAAGGAACAGCTCAGCAGGCTGATGAATAAGATTTAAGTGTCTGGCTATAGAAACAGCAAGATGCCCAATGATTCCTCGGGTTTACTGGTGATTATAAGATGCAGTAAGACATGTATTAATTTGGGGGGGGGGGATAGTAATGAAACCCTAGAGACTCCTTATATCTCTAAGACTACACCCACCTTTGGGAAGTCCACCACAATTGCATGCTATAAGAGACAAAAACTAGATTTGCCCCTGAATCGTTGAGGAATATCAGACTCAAAATCAGATTAATTTATATATTCAGAATTGACCTACGTATTGAAAAAAAATGGTCTGAGTCATGGCTGTTTTCAATAAATTGAGGAGAAAGAGAGAAATTGATTTGCTGCATATATTAAATATAGGCACATTCATTGGTTTTTATGCTGAAACTAATTTTGGATGATTTTTTTTTTCAGTCTTAACCAATTGCTTTCATAGCCTATATATATAGTGAGTAGGAGGTTATTCTCCATCTTAGCAGATATTTCATTGTCAAAGTCTTCTTTAGAATAGTTAGGTGTCCATTGATTTCATAGGTGCATTTGCCTTTTTTTATTATTTGAATGGTGAGAGTAATTTGTCTTCCTCAGCCATTTTGTGTTTGGGGACCAGAGGATATTTATAAATTCTGGAAGCATAACAGATGGCTTCTCCTCTCTTGATGAAAGTGAGCAGGTTTGTCCTGTCCCATAGTAGCTCTTTCTGTGGCACTGCATCTTCCCATCAAGCAACTAAAGGCGGCACTGAAACCCTAACAGAGTCACACAGACCAGAGCAACGCAGAGAAGGGCAGTAAGGAGCGTGTGCCCATTCTATGAGCAGAGGCAGCGCTTTCTAGTGCACACGCAGAGAGAGGGGCAGGAACTGTGAAACCAGTTCACGTTCACTAGGTATGACGTATGACGTATGACATATGAAGTATGAAGTGGGAAATCACAAGCAATCACCATTGAAGGTTTGGAGAAGTTAAACTAATGTGTCTCTACTGATGCCATGCTTAAGGTGCCTCTTTTTAAAATTAAATCCACGCAGAAAAACAAACAAAAAGGAAAAACATAAAAACAAATAAAAAGAAAAAAAGACTCATAATAATCACTGGAAAACAGTAATGAACTCCATTAATGTAAAAGAACTTGCTTTACATAAAGCACATACTATGATAAAGAATAAGACAACAAACCAGTCAGAGTGTAGCATAATCCCTAAGCAACCTGACGCTTTCGAATTAATCATTTTAGCTTCCAGTCCGAATTTGAATGCAAGAGTTTCTGAATTCAGCAGACAGGGTTATCTAAATTAAATCAACAGTGCAAGTCTGTGAGTGTCCCACGAAGTCCTTGTCGCAGGCCAGCTGGCCTTCCTGCCTGTTGATATTCTCCTGGGACATGAAGATTTCCCACGTGCCAAGGTGACGTTAGGGTTCAAGTCTTCTTTCAGTCACTGTGCTGCCTGGCCGCCCTTTTCACACCCACTCAGACCTTCGGGTCCCCAGGGGAGGGGCGCTCCCAGCGCCAGCCTGGCGGGCTGCGGGCTGCCAGGGACTGGACAGGCGGTGCGGGGCCAGCAGACGGCGGGGCCTTGAGAGATGCTCACTTTCAGAGTCCGGGGGGCGCTCTGCGTGGGGCCTGACCCCAGGCTCTGTGCAAGCCCTGGAGAGCTTGTCGCTGGCCAAGGACAGCCCCTCACTCTCATCCTCTGGAAGCTCCGACACAGCCCACTGACCACTGGGGCTGTGGGCCCCGTGCCCTCTGGTGCACAGGCCTGAGTGTGCTAGCGACACCCTCTCCTCCCCGGGCCTATCCAGCACCACGGGGTCCGGCCTCCTTTCCCGGGGGCCCTCGGTGGGTCCCGGCCCCCTCGGCATCCTCCTGCCCAAGCTACAGAGCAGGTCGGCCACGCTGAGCAGCACAGAGAGCGCGCTGAGTGCCCAGAGGAAGAGCATCAGCGTGGACTTCTCCGTGGGCCGAGAGACGTAGCAATCCACCGCGCCAGAGCAGGGAGAGTGGGCGCAGGAAAATCTGTTGGGGACAGAGAATCCGAAAAGGAGGTAATGCAAGGCCCCGAAAGCTGTCTCTGCCAGGGTCCGAAGACAGAGGTGCACAATGTAGCCGGAGGAAAAGTCTGGCACCACTAGGCTGCGCCCCTCCCTGCAGTGAAGAGGGCAGCGCCTATCCCTGGGGCTCAGATCTGCGAGGTCCTGGCTCCCTGAACCACCATCTGTCCCACAGGGTCCCCAGGCGGCGAGCTGAGCTCCTTTGTGCAGCACATAGACACTGAAAACCGCAGAAGGGAGGAGAACAGACAAGCTTTGGATCAGCCAGAAGCGTAGGTGGGACACTGGGGAGAAAACATCATAGCAGACATTGGCGCACCCTGGCTGCAGAGTGTTGCACACAAACCTCTCCTGTTCATCCTGGTAAACGGGGGACCCAGCCACAATGATCACCACCATCCTCAGCAGGATCATGAAGATAAGCCAGATCTTCCCTGGAAAAGAGAAGGACACTACCATGGAAACAGACTTCCTCCTAACAATGATGTTTAAATATGTCCTGGGGCTGAGAGTGAAGTGTGAAGTCCAAAAGCATGCATTTTAGTCATAGCAACAGTATTAGCTAGTTTGCATGTGACAAATATTTATTGAGCATTTACAATGTGTCAGTCAGTGTGAACTACTTGTTTGTGAAATGTATTGAAATTAGCAGATGTTAAAGAAGAGTAATTACAGAAAATGATTAATTTGACTATGCTAGTTCAGACTTTTGGTAATGTCTCCTGGACTGAAAGTTCTAGAAAGAAAGTTGAGCTGAGAAAATGAATGATGCAAATAAGAACTTACTTTTTTAGAAGATTAAACTTCTTAAAGGATATTAGTACATTCCTATAACTGTGTAGAGCAAATACAATAAGTCTTTATGAGACCCAGCACATGAAAATTCATACACTGGAGGGGGGATGCTTCAGCCCGGCCTGCCCCCTCTCACAGTCCAAGATCCCTCAGGGGCGGGAGGAGACCCAGCGATCAGGAGAAGGCGATGTCCCCATCACACCTCTGCTGCTTGCCAGCAGTGCAAGCCTCAGCTGGCCCTGGTTACTTGAGCCTTGGGCAGCCCTGGACGGCTGGGGGCTGAGGGCAGGTCTGGCTGCACCACACACCTGCTACCACTGTCCCAGGTGGGGCTGAAAGGACAGGGAGAGTCTGGTGAGGCTGAGGGGATTGGGTGCTGCCATCTTTGTGATGGTGTGATGGTCAATTTGCATATTCCCTCTTTACTAGATAGGATAATGGTCTACAAGACCTTCATTTAGTAACAGAACTTGTATTTATTTTTTTAAATACATATTTTATTGATTTGAGAGAGGAAGGGTTGGGAAGAAAGACATCAATCAGCTGCCTCCTGCATGCCCCCTACTGGGCATGGAGCTGCAATGTGGGCATGTGCCCTGACCGGGAAGGGAATTGAACCAGTGACCTTTTGGCTTATGAGACAAGGCTCAATCCACTGAGCAACATGGGCCAGGCAACAGGTTTTGTACTTAATGTTGCTTTATGGCTCTTGGGATCAAATTCTTTAAACCCTGTCTTGGTGCCTCCATTGGTGAGAGTGTGTCCAGCACACCAAAAGGTGGGAGGTTCAACTCCTGGTCAGGGCACATACCAAGATTGCAGGTTCCATCCTGACTCAGGGATGTTTCTGAGTGGTGACCGATCTATGTCTCTCTTTCTCTTCCCCACTCTCTAAAAATCGATAATCATGTCCTCCCGTGAGGATTAACAAAAACATTCTTTAAGAATAATCCATTTTTCAGAACTTTCAGTAATTTAGAATTCCTTTCCCTATTTCAGTGATTATAATTAATGAGGTTTGTCTTTTTTCAACTTATCATGAATAAATATGGTCAGCCTGGGGAATCAAAATAACTTTTAAAGTCTTCTTTTCATGTCACGAGTCAACTATTTTGAAACATGTTGTTTAAGGCTCAGTGAAAATAATTTGTAAATACTTTGTTTTGTGATAAGATACAGAAAACATCACCTTATAGAAAAACAAAACTCTATTATAAATGAAGGTAGTTAAATAATATTATTATGTGATGAAGTTATTGACTCAAACTTTTAAAGGCCAACTTGATTTTGTTTCAATTATACAAAATAACAAGTAAGAAAAATACCAATGACTAATCCTTTTTTCAATCTCTTTTTCTAGGACACCCATACCTCTCTAAAAATGTGTCTTATTTGTACTAAATTTAGAAGTCTTTAGTACTTTTTTTTGTTTAAAAAATAACTAAAATTGGGATTTGGTCTAAAGCACAAAAGAAATTGCTATTCTTTACAAATTAAGCTTCAAGATTAAACTCTAAAATGATGAACAAGAAGAAAGCATAACAGGCATTAATATATCTTTAACTTTTATTATTGTGCCTTTCCTGGTAATGCAGCCAGAGAAGTGTTACCTCTTTCACCTGCTCAGGCTTTAGACGCAGCACCAGAGTATCAGCAAGAAGAGGCCTCAGGAGAGAAAGACTCACTTCCTTAAATGATGGAGGAACCATGGTGAAGTCAGGAGCTTGAACCCACAGCCCCCTTTTGCTCCCGCAGTGCACAGACTTTTGCACTTCGTGTTGGTGTGGGTGTGGAAACCAATAAAAAAAAAAAAAAAAAAAAAAAAAAAAACAGAATAAGACCGTGGGGGGTGTTTCCTGTACTCACCCACAATAGTCACATTGCAGTTTAACGTGATGATGAGGAACCCAAGCAAGTCCAAACGGTCCATGCTTCCAGAATGTTGAAGATTCAAGGCTGCTGGGTATGTCAGAAGATTGTTGTTTCCAAGGAGGTGAAAAATCTTTGGAGAAATAAGAGTATGTTAGCTACAAAATAGTTAAAAATGAAAGTTAGAAATATGAAAGGAAAGATTTGAGCCCAGGAGCAAGAGGTCAGTTTTTCTGTCCCGAGCTGTTTGCCTCTAGGCAAAGTGTTCCTGACAACTGTGGGGACCAGAAGACTGCAGGAGTCATCTCTCATGTGGGCTATTCTTACCCTCTGGGGACATTCCAGGCCCTTAGTAGTGCTCACGTGTCTTCACCAGAAGAGACAAAGGCTTTAGGGTATACTGTATAATAGAAGTGACTACATTTAGCCCAAGATAAAAAAGTGCTATTAACTAGCCAAGTAAATTCTCTATGAAAAAAAGGGTGTTTTCTCCTTGAAAACATTTCCACACAATCTCACCTATTAAAGAAACACTAAAATGTTCATGTTTTGTCTTTTTCATGAAGCATAACCCATTATAACTCGAAAAGCTCTTGTCTTCATTCTCAATTCCTGGCAGGGTAGGGGAACATCTAGCCTAAGAAATCATTTGATCTGGCCCTGCCAAGGCCTTAGGGGTATTAGTTAAATGTTTGACCAAATATAGCAGGCTAATTTTTAAGTTAATAAGTGTATGGCCTGAGAAGGATGTTATAAATATCCACATGGCACAGACTTTGACACACTCCATCGCTGATGGTCTGGTGCTTCGATGCAACATTCTTGGTGAAGAAGCACTTAACTTCTTAGTCTGAGTTGGCACTGAAACTTTTTCAGTTGGCTGAGGCATTAGGGGGATTTCATGGCTAGAACTGACTGCTTCAGTTTCAGGCTCTGGTTCTTTGGTTTTTTGGTTCCACACTTTATGTCACTCTTTCTTTGCTCTTGGTTCCTGAGTGACCGTGAGCTGCTCATTGCTGGTAGAGGAGATACTGGATTCTGCCTCCTCCTCCCCAACTGCCTCATTCTTAGACTTCCAAAATCTTCCTTTCACATAGGAAATGCTGATACAGTTCCTGCTCATCACAGGCCTTTCCCCAACCCACACTGTGTTATACATGCAGCCGATGGACACTGACTGTGATGTCCTGTGTGTTTCAGAAGGAATCCAAGCCCTTTGATGGTGGTGACCAAAGAAGCAGACGTCAACCTGATTCTCCTCCTTCTGAATGACATTGGCTGGCCAGAATCCAAAACCTTTTATCTTAGCCCAAATCAGTTCATGATTAGGTATTCAAGGATAGCAGAACCAATGGTCAAGACCAGCATTTGATAAATAGAAGCAATTCTTACAAAGCTGTAGCTCATTCATCTCATGACAGGTGGCTTAAAACAGAATCCTTGCTGTCAGGTTGCTCTCTGTTTGCTCCATAGAAATTCACTGTGTTGTGGAGAAGTAGCTGACCATCAGCTTTGAACTCTTCATAACTTCTATATTTCCCTGCTCACCTGCCTGTCTTCCTGATTGCCCCTAACTGCTTCTGCTTGCCAGACTGACCACCCCTAACCACTCCCATGCCAGCCTTATTGATGTCTAACTGCTCCATTGCCAGCCTGTTTGGCCCCAACTTCCCTCCTCTGCCAGCCTGGTCACCCCTAACTGCCCCCCTACTTGCAGGGTTGATCACCTCCAATTGCCCTCTGTTGTAGGTCTGGTCCCTCTCAACTGCCCTCCCTTGCAGGCCTGGTCCCTCCCAACAGCCCTCCCCTGTTGGCCATCTTGTGGTGGCTATCTTGTATCCACATGGGGGCAGCTGTCTTGTGTGTTGGAGTGATGGTCAATCTGCATATTACTCTTTTATTAGATAGGATAGAGGCCTGGTGCACGGGTGAGGGCCAGCTGGTTTGCCCTGAAGGGTGTCCCTGATCAGGGTGGGGGTTCCCTTGGGGGTTCCCTTGGAGTTCCCTTGGAGTATGTTTCATTCCAAGCTCAAAATGACAAAGGGCACCTAGGGAAACTGAATTCAGCTTCTGGAAGGCTTGGAAATAAGTGCTTAATTTTTTTCTGTTTTGTGTGTGTGTGTGATTATCTTAACCCTGGGCGAGGGGCCTGTGGGTTTCAGGCCAGCCACACACCCCGGTGACCCAAGAGGAGGCCCTGGTATCTGGGGTTTATTTATCTTCTACAATTGAAATTTTGTAGCCTGGAGTGGCCAAGTCTCCTGCTTGCTCTGTGGTGGCAGCCATTTCTGTTGGGGTTTATGTATCTTCTATAATTGAAACTTTGTAGCCTTGAGTGAAGGCCTGAGCTGGCCAGAGCTGCAGAAGCTTGGCTTCCTCCATCGCCGGGGACAACCCTAGCCTTCTGCTCTTTCAGTTCCATGGCTGCTGCCATTTCTGTTGGAATTTATTTACCTTCTATAATTGAAACTTTATACCCTTGAGTGGAGGCCTGGGCCCACCAGGGTGTGTGGAAAGTTTGGCTTCCTCCATTTCCAGGGAAACTCAAGCCTCCTCCTGCTCTCTGTGGCTGCAGCCATCTTGGTTGGGGTTAATTTGCATACTCATTCTGATTGGCTTGTGGGCATGGCTGTTGGTGAAGTAGGGTAATGGTTAATTTGTATATTACTCTTTTATTAGATGGGATATCACATATCATATTTATGGGTCAGGACAAGCCATTCACACTACAGCTATTGTCATTTTATTTTTAGACATATTGTTGGCTGTTGTCATTTCTATTTGATAATCTAAGCAGTGTTTCCCAAAGTGTGGTATGCATACCCCCAGGGGTATGGGAAGAGTTTGGTGGGGGTACACGTTGCACCGGAGTTTGGTGGGGATATGCACTGCACCGTGCTTAGTTGCGCCTAATTCTACATTCTCATGAGTATGAGGGGTACTCAGTGTTATGAAAATTATAGAAAGGGTACACATATGTCAAAAGTTTGGGAAACACTGATCTAAGGGAAAAGAGGTCAGTGCTCCTGACTAGTCAGGTATTGCATGTTTTTAAAATTGTACTAGAGAAAAGAAAAATTGAGGCCTATATGAATCAATTCGCAAGAGGAATGTGTCCCTAAGAGCCATGGGGACTAGAGAGGTATTTAAAGTGGAGGAAAGAATCAAAGCTCCAGATCTGACCCACTCCTACTACTTCAGCCACACACCTCCACTATTATCTGCATTGTTTTTATGCTTTGGCCAAGACTCAACTTGAATAAAGGAGTCTGTATCAAAAAAAAAAAAAAAAAAAGGATATGTTAGAAAACATCTGCCTACATGAACGTAATTATGGAAGGCACTCTAGTACATGAAGGCAAAGTACCCAAGCTCTGGCTCTGACAGCCTGGATTAAAATTCTAGCTTCTTAACCTTGGAAGAGTTACTTTACTCGGTTTCCTCATTATAAAATCACAGTGTCTAACCCTTACCCTAGAATAATTGTGAAGAATAAATAAGAAAATATGTAAAGAATGTAAAATAGTACACAGCCAATGATGTGTACACAATTATTGTCAATCCTCATTCTTATTACCTGCCAAGAATAAGGTAGCAGTGAAGAGTGTGAAGCTTGAAGTGGCTTTTCCAAAAGGTGAGTGCTCCATGGTCCTAATTGTTTGGCTCAGAAACCTGGCAATAGAAGGATATATTTCATCCCAAGCTCAAAATGACAAAGTGCACCTAGGGAAACTGAATTCAGCTTCTGGAAGGCTTGGAAATAATGGTTGCTTTTTTTCCTGTTTTGTATGTCTGTGGGAATATCTGAATTATCTAATTTTAGAAATTAATATTTTGCTTGTTCTCAGAGTTTAAATGACTTTTCAGAACTGTGGATAGAAAGCAAGTTTCAACAGCTGCACCAACAAACCAACCATGTCTAGAGTCGCATCTTATTTGTGTCTGTAAAATCTAGTAACAAAAGAGATTATAACCAACTAGAGGCACAGAGCACATATGCATGCACAGGTAAGGTCCCTAGCGACTGCCAACTGCCAGCCAGGGCCTCCCTTTTCACACGCCTTGGTCTAGCACCACCCACTCACCTGCTCCACCATCCCACTGTAGGCCACTCTTTCCAGGGCCTACCAGGCCAGCAGCACCTGCGCTGCTGCCTACTGCCAGCACCATATTGCTGACACCAGCCATGTTCTGCACTGCCCCCCTGGTGGTCAGCGTACATCTAACTTCCACTCGGTTGAACTTCCTCCCATGGGGACAATTTGCATAGTAGCCTTTTATTATGTAGGATTGATTTTTTTTTTTTGATTTTTTTTTTTTTTTACAATATAGCTTACCACAGGCATGGGTCCTATAGGGTGAACCAGCTGGGTGCAAACCTTCTCACACCCACACTCACATACTCCCCCGCACTAGACTTACAGCTGAAAATTAACAATCTGGGCAACAGGACACCTGAAAAACTGGTACAAGGAGGAAATGTTCTTCTGCTGAGTCACTTCCTGTTCTTAGGGTTCCAAAAATGTCATTCTTGAATGTATTTTGAACTCTAGTTCAATTCAACTTCACAGGAACAAAGGCAAATGTCTTCTACCTACCAACATAATATTGTTGGCATCACTTGGAATTTGTTTTTGAGTAGTTGAGCAGGTTCTTACAAGCAGAGAAGTGAGACTTCTATCCCAAAGAAGCAAATTAACCATCACCCTACTTCAGCTCAGATCTTTTAGGAGACATTTTAGCAACACAAAGCTGTCTTCTCAACCATGACACAGTGCAGCCTCCCCAGGTCACAGGAAGGCATGCTTGCCAAAGATCATGTAGTAAAGTGATTATCTAAACTGCCTGTCAGAGGAAAGCATGTCAGATGAAGAATGCAAATCTGCCCTGGTCAGTGTTTCTCAGTGGTTGGAACATGCACCGAAGGGTCTTGGGTTCAATTCCTGATCAAGGGCACATACCTGGGCTTTAGCTGGTTTGGCTCAGTGAATAGAGCATTGGCCTGTGGACTAAAGGGTCCTGAGTTTGATTCCAGTCAAGGGCACATGCCCAGGTTGTGGGCTCAATACCCAGTTAGGGGGGCATCCAGGAGGCAGCCAATCAATGATTCTCTCTCATCATTCATGTTTCTCTCTCTTCTCCCTCTCCCTCTCTAAAATCAATTAAAAATTTTTTTTAATTTAAAAAGGGCACATATCTGGGTTGTAGGTTTGATCCCTGGCTCCAGTTGGGGCATATAGGTGAGGCAATCAATCAATGTCTCTCTCACATCAATATTTCTCTCTCTCTCTCTCTCTCTCTCTCTCTCTCTCTCTCTCTCTCTCTCTCTCTCTCTCTCTTCTCCCTTTCTCCTCCCTCCTGCTCTCCCTCTCTCTCTCTCTAAAAATCAATGAAAAAATATCCTCAGGTGAAGATTAAGAAAAAAAAAACAATTGCAAATCAATAAATATTACTTTTGAGGCTGGTCATTTATCCACTAAACCACATTACCACAAGGCAGTCCTAAAGATGCCCTAAAATCAATTTCCACTGACTTGCTGACTCATGCAAATTTGGAAGTGAAAGTCTGTTTTAGAATATACTTAGTCCACCTTCCTAACTCTACAGGTGAAATCAAAGATGGGTCAAGATCATCCAGCCTCAGTAAAAAGCTTAAATAGTACCTGGTGTTCCTGCCTTGGCCAGAGAATTTTTGACCTCATAACACATCAAAAGTCCAAAAAGTTTTAGCTGTCCAGAATGTTAAAAGAAATCTAATTATCTGCATAGCACAGTGTTAATCCTTTAAGTATTTGAAATAGTATTGCTTTAACTTTTTTCAAGGAAATTTTCTATGGTGCCCTTTGGAAGCTAGGTAAATGAGCAGGACAGCGTACAGAGACAGGGGTGTCCCAGCAGCCACTCAGAATTGGGTTTTCTTTGGAAAGAGAGCAAAGGTCGTCTCCTCTACTAGCTTGCCATTTGTCCACAAGTTTGAGCAGTATGTAAGAACACCCTTCCTGGGTGCTAAGATTTGAATGTGTCTCCCCTAAAATTCTTATCTTGAAATCCTAACCCCCAAGGTAATGGGATTAGGAGGCGAGCCCTTTGGAAGGTGATTTATGGAATTATTGATCTTTTAAGAGTCCTGAGAAATATCCCTTTCTCCTTCTGCCATATGAGTTTACAGGGAAAATATGACCAGAAGCTTTCCCTTACCATACAGCATATCTGCAGTGTTTGTACTTCCAGCCTCAACAACTGTGAAAAATAAATTTCTGTTGTTTTAGACCACCCACCCTGTGACATTTTATTAGAGCAGATAGACTGGGGTACTGTAGTATCAGTTGAAATAAAATCAAATAGTCAGCCGAAACTGGTTTGGCTCAGTGGTAGAGCGTTGGTCTGTGGAATGAAAGGTCCCAGGTTCGATTCCGGTCAAGGGCATGTACATTGGTTGTGGGCACATCCCCGGTAGGGGGTGTGCAAGAGGCAGCTGGTCGATGTTTCTCTCTCATCGACATTTCTAGCTCTCTATCTCTCTCCCTTCCTCTCTGTAAAAAATCAATAAAAATATATTTTTTAAAAATCAAATAGTCATATAAATCAGCCTCTCACCATATCTAATTTAATGACAATTTTCAGAAAGGTCTTGTGTGGGGAAATAGACTGTAAATTCAGTTCCATTCTGGATGTCACCAAGAGAACAAACACCTCAAATTAACAAACAGATTATACCAGTGTTCTCTCTCCAAGTGATTGACACCAAGATCCATTTCACCTAAGCCAAAAGCCTAGTACTTAACTTGCTTTAAACACTTAAAAAACAAAAAAAACAACAAAACAAAAAAACTCACCGCTAAACACTCTTTAGTTGCTTCCCATTGCCTCTGGGACAATGTCAAACAGAGCTCACCAAACCCCAGGGGACCTAGGCTCCCCTCTCCCCACCCTGCATTCTGCCCTCCAACAGAAGCGAACTTCTTATAGTCCCTGTGATCCTGTGTAATATGCAACACTAGGAATTACAAATTGTTTAGGGTCTGCCCTGTCCAGCCTCTTCACCCTGCCACCCCTTTCCCACAAGACTACAGCCAGACTCTAGTTCTCCTCACTATCTATCCGTCTTCCTTTATACTCTTCCTTAATACAGTTGGGCATCAGTTCAACTTAACAGTCAAAGGAGTAGAGAGAACAAAATAGGAAAATGGATTTGCATCTTACTCCTATCACTTACTCTGGGTCTTATTTCCTCTGCTGTAAAACAGGGGTCAATTATTTTGTTCCAACTTCTCTGTGTTTAGCCTAGAAGCTTAGGGTTTCTGAAACCTAGACAATTTTATCCAAATCTTAATTACCCAGAACAATTGTATATTACATTTTTTTCACCCAAGAAAACAGAACCAATGAGCCCTTGGTGTTCCCTAGACAACACTGGAAGCCCCTCTGAATGGTGAGGATTTGTCCCATGAGGAACTCTAGACCTCTGTACAGGCCACCCAACTATAGTGCTTTGCTAACCATAGTCTGAGTATGCTTGACTCTACTATATATACACTGTCCCATTTTCCTAAGCTCCAACTTTCATACATAATCCTAGAGTAATATATATATATATATATATATATATATATATATATATATATATATATATATTACTCTACTATATATATACATAATATATGTATATATAGTAGAGGCCCAGTATATACACTAGGGGCCCAGTGCATGAATTCATGCACCTTGAAAGGAACTGTGAGTCACTAGGCTGTGGTAGGCACAGAGGTGGGTCTTGGCCCATCCTTTGCCCACATGCCCAGCCCCTTCCACCACAGCCCCTGGTTCCCTGTCTGCAGCAGCCCCACTCCCACTGCTGCCACCACCATGCGCTAATGGAGCTGGCTCCACTTGCACCCACTGACGTCATAGAGCAATTGGAGCCAGTGCTGGCAGCGGATGTGAGTGGGGCCAGTGCCATCAGCAGGTGTGAGTGGTAGTTGCTGCCCGGATCACTCCTCAAGAGCAAGGGGAGGTGGAGAAGCCCTGAGAGGTGATCAGGGCTGGCAGCTGCCACTCACACCCACTGACGGTGCCAAGCGGTTGAGGCTGGCACCAGGCACCAGCAGCAGGTGCAAGTGGTGACTCCAGCGCCAGCAGCAGGTGTGAGTGCCAGGCAGGACCATGGCACACAAGAGAAAATAATTGTTAGTAACCACCAGAGGCTCACCCCAATGACAGTGACCAGCACCCTGCATTAGTCTGGCGCCCCTGCTCTCCTGCTCCATCATCCTGCAGTGGCCATACTCTGCTGCCTGCTATTGATGCCCATCATGTTCCACATGCGCCCCCTGGTGGTCAGCGCATGTCATAGCACTGCTCTATCCCTTGAGCCAAACTGCCTAGGGCTTGACACTACTATATTAATTTCACAAATAGAGAGGGAAGAGGTCCTCTCTATTTGTAACCAGTGTGTATGCTTTGTTTTTTGGAAATTTTAAGGTACAGTATTTTAATTAAACTTTATTTTTATACTAGTGGCCCAGTGAATGAAGATTCATGCAAGAATGGGCCTTCATTCCCCTGGCTGCTGACACCACTGTTGCTCTGGCCAGAGCAGCCTTTCTGCCTTTCTAAGCTGCCCAGAGGCCAGGAGCAGCTGGGGTGATGCAGAACACCTGCGTCATCACCATGGCAACAACGCAAGCATCCCACCCTGTCCCCAGCCACTGGGCATCTGTGTATGCAAATTAACCTGCCATATTTGTTGAGTTAATTTGCATACTCATTCCTGATTGGCTGGTGGACATTGCAAAGTTACAGTCAATTAGCATGCTACTGTTTTATTAGGTAGATTTGTTGTTGTTTTTTTTATAATACAGGTAGATGAGGGGAAAAAAAGTGAATATTGCTTTAATTATTTCCCTCTCTGGATAATTGAGAGGCAGTTTCAGAGGCCCTAGTTACGACCTATTGCCCAAACATAGCTCTACCTTTTATCTAATAGTCAATGTTAAATGCTTGAAGTCCTCTAGTTTTCAAAAGTGATGAAAATGAAAATACCTCTGAGAGAGGCAGCACACTAATTCCTTTCAGTCATTTTCACGATAGTGTGAGTTTAGAAACATCATTTCTGGCAGGAGGCTTTTCTATGAAAGTAAGGACCTTAGTTGAGAAAAGGAGCCAGTGAGGTATCATAAACACTGTCCCATTTTCCTAAGCTCCAACTTTCATACATAATCCAAAGGCCACATTCAAATTTACAAGTCCTTGTGCTTTCCTCTTATTCATTTTTATGTTTTAGGCAATAGCAGAGAGAAGTAAGAAAGGTCAGAGAAAAAGAGGAAGGAAAGGAGGGAGACACTGAGTGGCTGCAAATATAACACTGGAAGCCCCTCTGACTGGCAAGTTAGCGGATTCTCAACAAGACCAGTTCATGTTCCCCTTCTGAGCCTTTCTCTCTGCCTGTTTTCAGTCTGCCCCCTTTCTATGCCCCAGGAAATACTAGAAGGGAGAATGAAGGAATTTGATCTATTTTAAAACTCACAGCTGTTGAACACTAATCCTCAAAACATTCACAACCACTTTGATTTGGGACAAATGATTAGCCAGTTTGTAACAAATGAAAGATATATTCAGAAGTTCCAGACAGTGGTGTCTCAAAGAGCAGACGATAGTTAATTCATCTCTGAGCCAATGTCGGTACCCTGTATCTCAGCAATTTGAGAGATGGGATCTCCTCAGACCGCCTTTTTAATTCCCTTTCTCTTAAGGAACAAAACGAAAGGAAGGTAAGAAGTATCCCCTTTCACTGCTGCAGTGCTGTTGGGACAGCCAGGACCTCTCCAGAAACCAGCCCTTTAATTACCAGGCTCTATTTCCATGTGAAAGTGAATTCAAGGCAGGGAACGGAGTGGGGGGATGGACAGACTGCCTTGCAGAGCACCTGGGTGATAAAACAGAGTGGATCAAACAGATTTGTAAAGGGGTCACTTAGATCCAAAGTGTGTAATCTGGGTAGGAGCAGGGGACAGGGAAAGGACAAAATGTCCTGTGTCTTTCCCATCAGCCAGGCCTACCTTGCCCCGTGTATGCACGTTTCCTGAATTAATGGCTCCAGATCACACAGCTAGGAGGTGGAAGAACTGGAACTGAAACACAGAGTGTGACATCAAAGCTCTTCACCCTCTCCTACATCAGAGCACTGTGTGAGGGAGCTGCAAGAGAAACTGAAAGTTGTGTTGTTTTTCTTCTCTAAAGAAGGTAACCAAAAACTTGTTGAATACTTCTGAAAAAGAGTGAGAGTTTAATTTAATAACAATATATTGATATCTCCTCCATGGCAGACACTGTGCGGGGCTGAAGAATGTAGGTGAATAAGACATAACCTTTCCCTTCAAAGAGAGGGCGGCAGACAAGTGCATTTCTAACAGTAAGAACAGTGACTGACTTTCCAGATCTCAAAAGATCTCAGATACGGTTAAATGGTCATGTAACAGTATTGAACCTCAAGGCATCTAACAGAAGTGTGAAGAGAGCATGAAGAGAACGAATATTTGCAATGTGTGTGTGGCAGGGGTACGGGGGTGAGGTATGTTATAAATGAAGAAAATATGGCTCTATTGTGTTTCATGACTGCCTAAGACAGAGGTTGTGGGTGAAATGGTTGGGATTCTACTCCACTTTATTTGACTCGAAGGCCCATAGTCTTTCCATGTTCCACAGAGATGGGAGCAAGCGTTAGAAACAAGTTCTCACTCTCAGGCAAGACTAGAAGAAACATATCTTTCAACCTCTGCTCTTCCTTTCTGAAACCTGCTAAGATCTGTAGAGGTGTGTTGATAAGCTACTTTAATCTTTCTTGGAAAGAAGTGGCATAAAATATTTAATCATTTATTAAAAGGCAACAGAAAACACTTCCTGTGAGCTGAGCTTGGGTTTATGAAGAAGCTCTTTAAGAGGTAATCTTATTCTCAACACTACCTCCAGGCAATTTCTTTAGGAAATGTGACTGAATTCTAAAAGATTAAATTGTGTATATAAAGTAGATATTTGAGAATCATTTTTCTGAAGAGTAGCTCCTTTTTCATCTTTAGTGGGGGCTTTACTGGCTTAATAATGAAAGTGACTCACCCTGAGAGCTAATATTTTTTTTAATCTTTATTTTTCTGATCATTACAGATGCTCCTCTTCTGCCCCCCCCCACCCCCATATCTCCCCTCCACCTGATTCCCACCCCCTCCAGGCCTTCCTCACTCCACCACCACCACCCACTGACTTTGTCCATGGGTGTAAGCTCTGTTCAATTTCTTTCCGCACGCCCCACGACCCCTTCCCCCTGAGAATAGTCAGTCTGCTCACTTTCCATGCCACTAATTCTATTACATTCACCAGTTTGTTTCTGTTCATCAGATTTTTTTATTCATTTTATTTTTAGATTCACTTGTTGCTAGATATGTATCTGTTGTCACTTTGTTGTTCATAATTTTTTTATCTTCACCTTTTTCTTCTTCCTATTCTTAGAGAATACAATTCAGCACTTCATATAATCCTGGTTTGGTGGTGATGAACTCCTTTAGCTTTTTCTTGTCTGTGAAGCTATTTATCTGATCTTCAATTCTAAATGAGAGTTTTGCTGGGTAGAATAATCTTTGTTGTAGGTTCTTGCTATTCATCACTTTGAATATTTCTTGCCACTCCTTCCTGGCTTGCAGACTTTCTGTTGAGAAATCAGCTGACAGTCATATGGGTACTCCCTTGTAGGTAACTCATTGTTTTTCTCTTGCTGCTTTTAAGATTCTCTTTGTCCTTTGCCCCTGGCATTTTAATTATGATGTGTCTTGGTGTGGTCCTCTTTGGATTCCTCTATTTGGGAGTTCTGTGTGTTTCCTGGACTTGTAAGTCTATTTCTTTCACCATGTAGTGGAAGTTTTCTCTCATTATTTCTTCAAATAGATTTTCAATATCTTGCTCTCTCTCTCTCTTCTTCCGGCACCCCCATAATTCGGATGTAGGTATACTTGAAGCTGTACCAACATCCTTACACTATCTTCATACTTATGGATTCTTTTTTCAATTTGCTCTTCTGGTTGGGTGTTTTTCGCTTCCCCATATTTTAAATCTTTGACTTAATTCTTGGGATCTCTAGTCTGTTAAATCTCTGTATATTATTCTTTATTTCAGTCAGTGTATGCTTGATTTCTGAATGGCCCTTTTTCATATCCTTGAGTTTTTCACTAAATTTTTCAGAGGTTTCTAGAAGATTCTTGAGTAACCTTATAACCATGGTTTTGAACTCTACATCCAGTATTGTACTTTCCTCCATTTCTTTTATTTGTGACTTGTTTCTTTGTCTATGCATTTTTGGCTGCTTCCCTGTGTTTGTTTTTATGTACTAGTTAGCTGCTAAGTCTCCTTGAGTTGAGAGAGTGGCCTTGTGTGGTAGGTGTCCTATAGGGCCCAGTGGCTCAGCCTCCCCAGTCACCTGAGGTGGATGCTTTTGGTGCAACCGTTAGTGGCCTGTTTGCATAGTCTTGTTGTAGTTAGCCCTTGATTACTATTGGTATTACTGGGAGAATTGACCTCCAGGCCAATTTCTTGTGATGACCAACTGTGTCTACACTGGAAGATCTTTATCTGTTGTGCAGGAAACACCCTTATGGGGCAGGCTTTGGTGCTCACTGAGTCTGTCCCTTGATTGTGTCTCTTATGGATGTGAAGAGTTGTTATTTATTTATTTATTTATTTATTTATATTTTTTTTACAGAGAGGAAGAGAGAGAGATAGAGAGCTAGAAACATTGATGACAGAGAATCATCAATCAGCTGTCTCTTGCACTCCCCCCCCCCTCCACTGGGGATGTACCCGCAACCAATGTACATGTCCTTGACCGGAATGGAACCTGGGACCCTTCAGTCCATAGGCTGACGCTCTATGCACTGAGCCAAACCAGTTTCAGCAGGTCTCCTTATTTTTATTAAATGCTGAACATTGTGTATGTTACATTGTTGTATATCTGGATTTTATCTTCCTTCAATAAGTGTTAAATTTTTATTTAACAGGCAAATAAGTTGTTTGATTAGTTTGATTTTCCTGAGGCTTATTGTAAGCTTTGTTAGAATGGATCTAACTTGACCATATTGCATTTCTAGTCTTCACTGAAATTCCCAGGTGTTTTACTAGGTACAGTATCTTCATTCTGGCTGGCCAAATTTAAAAGAGAGCTGTGAGACCTAGGAATTGTACAGCTTAAAACTTCTTTGAAGTGTTCGTTTCCTGACCTGAGTGAGTTTTGCTTTTGCACATACAGCTTAGCATTTAGCCAAAGACTCAAGGGAGACCTTCTGAATACATTTCTGGAGTTCTATGTAGCTCCTCTTCTCTGGTATCTCCCCTACACTCTCTAGCAGTATCAGTCTCCCCAAACTCTAACCTCTGTCTTCTCAACTCAGTAGGCCTCCACGTGGATGCAGTCCCAAACTGTCTCCAGATGAAAAGCTGAAATAGTCATAAAGTTCACTACACTTCTTTTCCTTATGTCAGGTATTATACTCCTTTGCTGCCTGTTTTTAATATTTGAAAAGTTTTACCTCACATATTTCATCATGTTTTTTGGTGTGCTTTTTTGGTTACTTACTGTGGGAGATATAGTTCAGGATGATGATGGGTAGAAACCTTCCTTCATGATCTGTGTCAACCTTGACTCCAATTCCCCTTTATCCTGGAGACATAAGGAAAGAACACGATTTTTCCTTTCATTAATCCTTAATCTATCATTGCTATATGAAGATATGTATTTGATGCAAGGACTCTGCAAGCAATTTGATCTGAAGTATTCTAACTGAACCATGATAGGTAAACGTGGGTATAATCACTTATGGAACAGACTGTGTATCCTTAGGAAAGAAAGAAAAACAAAAAGCAAGAGAATGGAAGAGGAAAAAGAACTAAGGAAAGAGAAGTGGAGGAGGGGGAAGACACACACACAAAAAGAACAAATAAGGAAAAGAACAAGGATTTTACAAATGCATGAGTTAAGTTTTCAAAAGAATAAGAACATTTCTGCCTTCAACCTTGTGACTCACCTCAAGTGCTGGGAGCATTGAGGCATGAATTAGAAAAAAGAGGCCAAATTATTTGTTTTTACTCATTGCATTTGTTCTCTTTTGCAAGAAAGGGTATGTTTCTGATAAGAAATTTTTACAATAAGGCAGTGAAAAGTGATAATAATATTTAAAATATTTTAACTTAAAAATTACAAAATGAAGACAATAGATTTTGGCACTGGAGTGAAGGTAGATGTTGACTGCTGGAGACTTCAGTGAGTTACTGTTTCTAAGCATTCTAGCTGTGCTGAATAATAATACAGCTCATGCACTGCAGCCTTTCATTTCCTAGAGCACATTCTGACCTCAGTGAATAATCCACTCTAAAGGGCAATAGGTGTGAAGTTCTTATTTTTTATTTGTATTTCTCATTTCTTCCTTTTGTTCCAAACTTAGCTCTTTAGAAACAAAACTCATATGGTTGCTAGGGTTATCAAAACTGAGGGCCTTTTTCTTTCTGACAAGACAGACAGCTGGAAATCTAATGTGCTCTTGTTGTTTTGTGTTTTTGTTCAGTGGGGAAATGATGTCCTCATGCAGTAAAAAGCCTCAGCAATGGACTAAACAGGCTGGGAATGCAGGACATTTCCTGGGTACATTTTTCTACTATTTTTCAGGATCAACCAAAATCTAAAATTGATTGTTTCCTGTTTCTTCTTTTTTGTTAAATTGGTACATTGAAGCAGACTAGAAGCTAAAGATGTGCAAATATGTCTAAAAGTACCGCTTTTGCAACATGGCCATTGGGAGCAATGTCAGTGATCAAGGAGAGTATATGCATGAGCTTCTGAAAGTAGCTTGTGGATGCTTTCTCTAATTGGAGCCCAGAGAAGAAAAGGCTTCCCCTAAAAGATCATTTCAAGCAAGAATTTCTATTAGCCACAAAACATGAGTTTTCCTGCTCAGTGTTCCATTTTCCATACTGTGAGGGTACACTCATTGATTCTAAACTAAGGGTGGAACTACGAGCAGTTGTGGGAGCCAGTCAGGACCTTTGGGGTGGGAGTGTATTGATCTAATTCTCCAAACAAGGATCACAGGGGTATGCCTATGCCTCCATCAAGTGGGGCTCTATTGAGGAAGGATATCAGTGACCTAGGGAAAACAGAGCACATAGCAGCCACTGTAGTTAGGCTCAGTCCTCCCAAGAGGCTCCTCTGTTCATCCACAGACATTCTGAATTCCAAGCGTTATAGGGAACCAACTCAGATAACCTTGTCAATGTCAGCACCAACAACTAACAATGGATGGAAGGGAAGAGGTGTTACCTTTAGATGGGGAAACATATGAAGAAAAAAACCAACATGGCCAGTGCATTTAAGTATATATAATTGAGAGAGAGAGAGAGAGAGAGAGAGAGAGAGAGAGAGAGAGAGAGAGAGAGAGACTGGTAAGCACGCACTGAAAAGGCAGCACTGGTAGACTGAGAAAGGACCTCAAAAGTCATTGACCCAACTACTTCAGACATCAAAGAGTAAAAATGAAGTTAAGAAAAGTGTTATGGGAGGAGAACTAAGATGGTGGCATACGTAAACACCTGTACTTGCTGACTTTCACAACCACATCAAATCTACAAATAAAAGACAAAATAACTATCATCCTGAACCATAGGAAAGCTGGCTGACTGGAAGTTCTTCAACTAGAAGGAAAGAACGAATTGCATTAAGATTGGTAGGAGGTACAGATGTGCTGAAGCACACACAGAATGGGCTGGAAACTGGGTGTGCTCTTTTTTGTTTTGTTTTGTTTTTTTCAATCAGGAGGAAGATACAAGCTCCTGATTGTTCTGAACTCCAAATCCGGGTGAGACTTTGGGGACCCAGACTCCTATGGGGAGAGACTGGACTGCCTGGTATTGGGCTAGAACTTGAGGGCAGCTTTCTTTCAGAGGTGCTCACAGCAATCATTGTTCCTGTGCGGGGGCATAGATGTGGAGATGTGGGGATCTCTCCAATGCATGGCTGACTGGCAGCCATTGCTGTTTGCTCTGCCCTGGTGATTCCCTGAGACCCAAGCAATTTACAACCCCACCCAAGCTGTGATCAGCATCTTTTGCATATGAATGGTCTGTCCTTTCTCAGCCTAAAACCTGTTAAAAAGGCAGCAGCTGGGTCAGAGATCCCCAAAGCGTCTAAAAGAAGGCCCAACTCCCAGCAGTAGCAGCCTGCATTGCTTCACATCTGAGCCTCATTTGGGCACTTTCAAATCCTATTCAAAGAGGATGAATCTGCAGATCTTTCTGTAGTTCCTGCTGGCTGACCCCGGGCAGTGGCTGACTTTATACCTCCTGGGACTTCCAAGAGCCAGTGTACCCAGTGGTCAGTGTGAAACCATACCAAATTACAATTCTTCACATTCATAAGCAACACACTCAAGGGGAAGACTCAATGAATATCAAAGCCCCACTGAAGCAAGTCCTGCCCCTAAGGGTATCTCCTACAGAAGTTCTTCCATTGTAGACAGGGCTGGTCCTCACAGCCAAATGGCCTGGAGGTCAATTCCTCCAAGAGATACAAATAGAAACCAAGGCTTAACTACAAGACTGTGCACATAGCCCAAAAGGGGTGCACCAAGAATGTCCATCTCAGGTAATTGGGGAGGCTGAGCTACTGGGCCCTATATAATACCTACCACAAAAGGCCACTCTATCAACACAGGAAAGCAGCCAAAATGCAGAGACAAAGAAACAAGTCACAAATGAAAGAAATGGAGGAAAGCAAAATACTGGATATAGAGTTCAAAACCACAGTTATAAGGTTATTCTAGAAATCTTCAAGGAACTTATAAGACCTTCAAGGATCTTAGTGAGAATGCAAAAAAAAAAAAAAAAGGAAATTAAGCATATTTACAGAGATTTAACAGTAGACTAGAGGATCCCAAGAATCAAGTCAAAGATTTGAAATACGGGAAAGCAAAAAACACCCAACCAGAAGAGCAAAAAGAAAAAAAGAATCCATAAGTATGAAGATAGTGTAAGGATGTTGGTACAGCTTCAAGTATACCTACATCCGAATTATGGGGGTGCCAGAAGAAGAGAGAGAGAGAGAGCAAGATATTGAAAATCTATTTGAAGAAATAATGAGAGAAAACTTCCACTACATGGTGAAAGAAATAGACTTACAAGTCCAGGAAGCACACAGAACCCCAAACAAAAGGAATCCAAAGAGGACCACACCAAGACACATCATAATTAAAATGCCAGGGGCAAAAGACAAAGAGAGAATCTTAAAAGCAGCAAGAGAAAAACAATGAGTTACCTACAAGGGAGTACCTATACAACTGTCAGTTGATTTATCAACAGAAACTCTGCAAGCCAGGAAGGAGTAGCAAGAAATATTCAAAGTGATGAATAGAAAAAACCTACAACAAAGATTACCCAGCAAAGCTCTCATTTAGAATTGAAGTTCAGATAAATAGCTTCACAGACAAGAAAAAGCTAAAGGAGTTCATCACCACCAAACCAGGATTATATGAAATGCTGAAGGGTATTGTTTAAGAAGAGAAAGAAGAAAAATGTAAAGATAAAAAATATATAGCCATAACCAGTTTGGCTCAGTGGATAGAGCGTCAGTCTGCAGACTGAAAGGTCCCTGGTTTGATTCTGGTCAAGGGCACGTACCTTGGTTGTGGACACATCCTCATTAGGGGTTGTGCAGGAAGCAGTTGATCGATGTTTCTAACTCTCTATCCCTCTCCCTTCCTCTCTGTAAAAATCAATACAATATATTTTATTTAAAAAAATTATGAACAACAACGTGACAACAGATACATATCTATCAACAAGTAAACCTAAAAATAAAATGAATAAAAAATCTGATGAATAGAATAAACTGGTTAATGTAATAGAATCAGAAGCCATTGGGAGTAGACTGACAATTCTCAGGGGGAAAGGGGTGTGGGGGTGGGTGGGAAGAGACCAGACAAAAATATTCACCTATGGACGAGGACACTAGGGGGGCGAGGGCATAGGGTGGAGTGGTAACCAGGTGGAGGGGAGTTATGGGGGGTTAGAGGGGGAAAGAGGATGATCTTTAATAATCTGAACAATAAAGATTTTTTTAAGTGATATGTGTTGAATTTTGTTCCTCCAAAATTCATGTGTTGAAATCATAACCCTCAATATCTCAGAATTGGTGTCCATATAGTAAAAGAGTTTAGGACACACAGAAACACCTTATAGATATGTGCACACTGTAGAAAGTTAGCAGGAGGACACAGCAAGAAGGCAGTCATCTGAAAGCCAAGGAGAGAGGCTGCAGACAAAACCAACTCCGCCTATATCTTGATCTTGGCCTTCTAACCTCCAAATGAGAAAATACATTGCTGTTGTGTAAACCACTTAGTCTATGGTATTTTGTTATGGTAGTCAAACTAATGCAAAAAATAAAGGAATTTGCCCAAATTGACATAAGAATTTGGGGCCAATCTTTAGGGACTGAGATCTTCTCATTTAACCATGGAGTTGTCTTACACACATGTACACATGTATATATATAATAGGGGAATCAGTCTTTAAGAGGGTCTTTTCTGTAGAGACCTATGAAGGCACAGAAAACTTGTGTAGTTAAACACTACTTAAGATGGTCATAAGAAGCCTAGTTCTGGAGACTCAAATTAGAAGTAGAATGGGTAGTGAACACTAAATCTGGTCTCCTGGGACTCAGATACTACCTAAAGGGTCATGTGTGAGAGCTCAGCAAAGGGGAAGCCCATGACACTAGGGGGCTAAGTTAAACTGCAGGCTCTCCATTCCCCTCTCAGCTGGCTCCAGCCTGCTCTAGGTGACAGGTGCCTTGGCTGCCACCACCAAACATGCCAAGCTGAAGAGGAAATACCTATGCATTCCCATGTTGTCTAAAAGTTTGGATCAATGCTATTTTTGAACAATTTCACACAAAGAACGAATAAACTCCTACTGAACTGCAAGCTGTTTCAAGGCCAGCTCCCTGGATGCTCTTCTAATGTAAACCATCTATGGGCGTTCTCTCTGTCTCCTCCCCTCCCTCTCCCTCTCTCTGTAACTTGGGTAACCTAGTGTATTCTCACTCTGAAACTATCCTTCATAAAATGACTCTCTAACTTTATAATATCATTCACAGTACTTTATATCAACATGGTACTTTGCTATCTGCTGAGTGTTTCTCTCCCCCAAGTGACAGGTGAAGGTGTGCGTGTGTGTTAGGTGGAAGAGTGAGTGCCTGAGGAGAGGAAGTTTCCCTGGTCCAGCGACTGGGGCAGGTGGAGCTTCCTTTCATTGAGATGGGCCATTAGAGGACAGGGTGCAGCTGGGGAGGGAGGAAAAGCAGCCTCAGTCAAGCAGAAATGTCTTTGACAGTTGGATCTGAGAGTGTTCTGGGCTGGAGTAAAAAATTTGGAAATTCTCCAGTAGAAAGCCTATTGGTGCTTGGCCCCCTCTTTGGAGGCATGTACTTAATTCCTGGAAAGGTTCAATTTCTATCACCTGTACCAGAGATCCCCACCAAACATAACTTTTTTTTTTGTAGATGTAGAGCGAGACCTCTATTTTGATTATATATGGTATCAACCTGTCTGTGGAAGGACATGCTGAAGCAAAGATATTCAATCCACTGGAAAATGTTCTTTCTCTAACTTCAACTTTTTGCTGCCACCTGCTCCTTATTCCTCTTTCATCCTTCCCCCTCTAAATGCATCTACCCTTTTGTACCCACGCTATTTGTTCAAGCCTCTTTTGCTCATGAGAATGAGGTCACATGTCTCACATCAGCACTTTCGCAAATCCTTTTCTGCTAGAATCATTAATGGGAAACTGATCTGTTTTCAGATGCCAGCTGGTTAGGCCGGTTGGTGAGAAGTATGCTTAGTGGGTGGCAACTGGCTTGCCTTGGATTGTTTCTTCCAAGAGAAGCTGAAGGGAAGTGATCATTAAGACCTCTTGAATCAATAGAGACTTGGTTTGAATAAATGTCAGCTCTCATAAAGCTGCACCTCTAAATCTAATGCTGGTATGTGCCATTCTAGAATCTCCCACTACCCCCAAGGCCCTGAGCATCAGCTTTGACCTGGAGCACTAAGTGAACTGCAATGCTGGCAAATCCTGTTATCCACAGTTATTTCAGGACATTTTCCTGCTAACAGGTTGTCCCTGTTTGGCACAAAGTTTCCATGAAAGCAGTAAGTTGTCAACCCAATTCATTCAAAGCGGACAAACTGTTCGATCTGAGGGCTTAAGAATAGAATTTGTTTACTCTAACAAGTATCATATGCAAGCAGAACTTGGATAGGGAAAATAGCTTAATGTAATTTAATACCAAAATGCTCCTTTATAATAAGTTACATATACAACAGACTGCCAAAGAACATGAAAATATTTACTCACAAAATCAAACCTATTTCAACAGCTAGGAACATTCAGGTTCCCCCCAGTATTTGGTTCCAAGAGATTTGATAACTGGGATTCAGAGAAAGTTGCAAAACGCTATGGACCTTGGAAGTGGAAGGATGAGTGGTAATTTCATGTTGCAGCGAATTTAGAGACTGTTTTCTTCTATTGTAGTAGTGTAGTATAGAATTCTTCTATTGTAGTAGTGTTCCCAGAGCTTATATTTGTAAAATTATAACTTTTAAAAATCATAGGAAAGGGAAAAGTCAAGCAATTTGCAAAAGCAAAGGTCCTCTAGTGGAGGCAACAAAATACAGGATTTGAGTATGCTTTGCTGTGAGCAATTTCTGTTATTAACTAGTGAGTGAAAAGATAAAATATAATTAGAGGCTAAAAACCTCAAGCACCCACAAATGTATAATTTCAAGTTCAAAATACCTTTATTACCAACTAGTGGGCCATTCAAAGTGTCCATTTAAATAGGGCAAAAAGGTGGTGACAGGAAACAAAGTTGTGGATTAATGAGCTGGCCACCTAATAGGGCAAGAGATGGGAAATATTTTCATTGGATTCAGTACTAAGCTCTTTAATAAATAGATCATTCAGTGGAAAAATTCTTTTCTTTTTGTTCAATTGTTTTCAAGCAGTGAATATGCACTCAAAAGACTTCTAAAGCATTGTCTTCTTTTTTTTTTTAATATATTTTATTGATTTTTCACAGAGATGAAGAGAGAGGGATAGAAAGTTAGAAACATTGATGAGAGAGAATCATCGATCAGCTGCCTCATGCCCACCCTCTACTGGGGATGTGCCCACAACCAAGGTACATGCCCTTGCCCGGAATCGAACCCGGGACCTTTCAGTGCGCAGGCTGATGCTCTATCCACTGAGCCAAACCAGTCCATGCTAAAGCATTGTCTTCTTGATCCGTCTTTGTCATTAATAAATTATGTCACCAGAATTTCCAGGGAAGCAAAATTAACAAATAAAATCTACAAATTCAAGAAATCACGTGGTGCTTGTTCTTCCTGGAGGGCTTTTTAACAATGGACTGATTCATTTCACTCCACAGGAAGGTAAGATGGTAGAGAGATTATCAGCATGAATTTAGGAATCAGACTGGCGGAGTTTGAACCCTTACTCTGCCACCCTTAAGTTAATTAATTTATCTTTACTAAAGCTTTATCTACTGGCAAGTGGGGGAAATACCACTGCATAGGACAACTGGGGATTTTTTTTTATGCAAGAAATGGTTCTCAAACTTGTTTCTTAGAATATTCAAATATGTTTATGGTTTCTCAGGGATTGTTAGGTGAATTGAAAGTGGTGCCCCCATGGGTTCTTCCACTGAAGCAGTTCCCTGTGTCTAAGAAGAGTTCACTGCAACCGTGACTGATTAGGCTCAGTGGATAGAGCCTCAGCCTGAGAACTGAAGGGTCCTGGATTTGATTCCAGTCAAGGGCATGTACCTTGGTTGCAGGCATATCCCACTAGGGGGTGTGCAGGAGGTAGCTGATCAGTGTTTATCTCTCATCGATGTTTCTAACTCTCTATTCATCTCCCTTTTTCTCTGTAAAAAAAAAAAAAATCAATTAAAAAGTTTAAAAAAATAAAATAAAAGTTCACTGCATGAACTGGGTGCAGGCAATGAAAATAACCTCTGATTGTGTGCATAGCTAGTAAAGCTGTTGTCCCACAGCATAAAGCATTAGAGCTGTCAGCACCAAGGGCATCCCAGGTACACACCTTTTCTTTCTCACAAATATATGTACAAATTAAAGATGATTATGGCTGGCAGATTTGGCTCAGTGGCTGTGTCAACCTATGAAACAGGAGGTCATGGCTTGATTCCCAGTCAGGAAACATGCATGGATTGTGGGTTTAATCCCCAGTGGGGGGGATGAGGGAGGAGAGGGCGTGCAGAAGGCAGCCAATTGATGATTTCCTCTCATCGTTGATGTTTTTATCTTTATTTTTCTCCTTCTGGTATCAATGAAAATATATTCTTTAAAAAAAAAAAAAGGATGATTATAGTATAGTGGTGTGGGAGTGATGTAAAAAAAAATTCAAAATCCTCATTTTCTCCAAGATAGTTATGTGAACTCGATTTTCTCATCTATCAGGAGAATAAGTTGGACAAGGTGATCTCTGTGGTCCTTCCTAAGATTTATATTTTATATTCACAAACGTGGAATAAAAGCTAATGAAAAAAATGGTCAGAGATTAAAAATGGAAGTAGTGTAAGTGGATGCTGCATGGACATACCACTAGGAACAAACTGGAATTACAACTGAAATACAGAAAAACTTCCTGAATAATCAATGGAAAACATGCAGGAGAGAACCCTGATACTCGAGGATCAAAAGTGGATATTACATAGAGACTGGTAGGAGGGGTGGAGGTGCAAAAGGGTTGGCCAGGTGCCCACAGACAGCAAGTGAAGTCCCAGAGAGATTTCTCAGCTGTGGGAGAGTTGTCACTGACAACTATGGGATCTAATCCCCAAGCTGGGACCCCCAGCAGAGAGCACCAGAACTGAGAAGAGTACCCACCTAACATCTGGCTGTGAAAAGCAGCAGGGTACTGTCTGCCAGAGAGTAACAGCTGAACACTCAGGCACCCTCTTAAAGGGCCAATGCACAAAATTCTCTGTGGTGCCACCCACCTTGTGCTCTGGCAGGAGGAAGGTGAAGTGAACTGGAGGGGTTAGAGCAGAAGCCAGGACAGGAGACTCAGGGAATAGAGCTCAGAGGCAGACACCCCAAGTCTCCTGGGCTGAGTTATTCCCTCCGTCAGCAGAGGACATCTTTCCCAATTTGCCTTTCCTGGAGGAGAGGGAAAGAAAGTTGACACACCCTATTGGAAAACCTGAGGCCACTTAAGAGGTTAAAAATAACAATTAGCCTCCACACAGAAGCAACTGCTCTACCCTGATGAAAAAAATAAATTCTCTCCACACTTGAGGACAATTGCCTAGGGGACATTTCAAGTTAGAATCCTATCAGTCTGTAGGCAGAGGTAGTCTTTGGAGGCTTTGAGTCTTTGCCTGATCGAATTAGTCAGAAATAGCCTTTAACACTGTCCTACTCTAGAGATTGAGAGGTGTAGAGGATCTACCATGTTTCCTCAAGAATAAGACAGTGTCTTATATTAATTTTTGCTCCCAAAGATGCACTAGGTCTTATTTTCAGGGGATGTCTTCTTTTTCCATGAAGAAGAATATGGTACACATTTATTGTTAAATGAAAATAAAGGAAATTTATTACCCATATACGGTACGGTAGTACAGTAGTTGTCAACACAAACCAGACAAACTGTGAATCCTACAGTATCAAGAATTTACTCATTTAATCAATGACAATCATGTCATCATCTTCTGGAACATCATCATAACAATCCAATTCCTGAATTTCCTGGTGAATTTCTTGTGACTCCATTTCTTTCAGAATCAGTGGACCAAATCTCTTATGTTTAGCCTAGGGGGAGCCTTATTTTCAGGGGATGCCTTATATTTCACTCAGAAGGAAACCTGTAAGTAGGTCTTATTTTTAGAGGATATCTTATTTTCGGGGAAACATGGTACCTACTACATATTTATAAACCCAGACAGCCAAAATGAGGAGACAAAGAAAGAACCCCCAAATGAAAGAATAGAGAATTCCCCAGAAGAAGAGATAAATGAAGCAGAGATAAGAAATTTATCTGAAACTGAGTTCTGAGTAATGATGGTAAAAAATGCACAATAGCATGCAAAAAATATAGTAACTATGAAAAAAGATCATTCTGAGATTAAAAAAAAATTATATATAACAAATAAAGAACACATTGGAAGGAATACACAGCAGATTAGGTGAAGCTGAAGACTGAATCAGTGAATTAGAAACCAGAGTTGAAAATATCATTCAATCAGAGAAACAAAAAGAAAAAAACCATTAATAAACAGGAGGACAGCTTAAGGAAGCTGTGGGATAATGTGAAACATAACAATATTAGAATAGCAGATGTGCCAGAAGAGACAGAAGAGGAGAAAGGGATAGAGAACCTATTTGAAGAAATAATGGCAGAAAACTTCCCTAACCTGGCAAAGGAAAAAGTCACACAAGTTCAGGAGGCACAAAGAACTCCAAGCAAGAACCCAAATAAGACCATGCCCAGGCACATCATAATTAAAATGCCAAAAATTAAAGACAAAGAGAGAATCTTAAAGGCAGCAAGAGAAAAGAAAACTGTTACCTACAAAGGAGTTCCCATAAAGCAGACACCTGATTTCTCATCAGAAATTCTATAGGCCAGAGGGAATGGCATGAAGTACTCAAGGTAATGAAATGCAAAGATCTGAGACCAAGATTATTATAACCAGCAAGGCTATCATTCAAAACAGGCAGTCAATGCCAAAACCGGTTTGGCTCAGTGGATAGAGTGTCGGCCTGCAGACTGAAGGGTCCCAGGTTCGATTCCAGTCAAGGGCATGTACATTGGTTGCGGGCACATCCCCGGTGGGGAGTGTGCAGGACGCAGCTGGTTGATGATTCTTTCTCATCGACATTTCTAGCTCTCTATCCCTCTCCCTTCCTCTCTGTAAAAATTCAATTAAAAAAAAAAAAGGCTAAAGGAGTACATCACCACCAACCCAGCATTACAAGAAATGCTAAAAGGACTGCTGTAATGAGAAGAAGAAACACAGAGAGAAACCTAGTAAAACAGAATTAAAATGGCAATAAATAAGTACCAATCAATAATAATGCTAAATGTAAATGGATTAAATGTTTCAATCAAAAGGTGTAGGATAGCTGAATGGATATAAAAACATGACTCCACTATATGCTATCTACAAAAGACCCACCTCAAAACAAAACAAAACAAAACAAAACAAAACAAAACAAAACCACACACAGGACGAGAGTGAAGGAATGGGAAAAATTTTTCCATGCTAAGAGAAAAAAGCTGGAGTAGCAATGCTCATATCAGATAAAATAGACTTTAAAGTGAAGGCCATCCCAAGAGACAACAAATGTCACTACATAATACTACAGGGTTCAATCCAACAAAAGGAGATAAGCCTGGTAAACACACCCAATATAGCAGCACCTAAATATGTAAAATAACTTCTAGAGGACTTTAACAGAGAGATCAACAACAGTACGGTCATAGTAGGGGAATTTAAAATCCCTCTCTCTGACTTCACTGGATAGATGTTCCAGACAAAAGTTTAACAAGAAAACAGAGATAATAAATGACACACTGGATCAGATAGATTTAATTGACATTTATAGAACATAACACCCAAATGCTGCAGAATATACATTTTTCTCAAGTGCACATGGATCATTCACAAAAAATGGACCACATGTTAGAACACAAAACAAATCTCTACACATTCAAAAATATTGAAAACATATCAAGCATCTTCTCAAATCACAGTGGAATAAAATTAGAAATCAACTACACCCCAAAATATTCAAACACATGGAGGATAAATAGCATGTTGTTAAACAATGAATGGGTTACTATCAAGATCAAGAAAGAAATAAAAAACTTTCAGGAAACAAAGAAAAATGAATGCACAACCAAAAATCTCTGGGACACAGCAAAAGCAATCCTGAGAAGGAAATTCATAGCACTACAAGCATACCTAAAAAACAAAACAAAACAAAAAAACACACACACAGAAAAATCAGCAAGAAACTATTTAACCCTACAACTTAAAGAACTAGAAAGAGAACAACAAGAAAAGCCTAGAGTAAGCAGAAGGAAGGAAACAAAAGAATAGAGCAAAAAGAAATACCACAGGAGTGTCTATGTACAGGTGAGAAGATAGCAGCAGTGGGGGAAGCAGAGTGAGGAGTCAGGCAAGAGACAAGGCTCACTGAAACGGGCTGCCAAATATACTCCTCAGCCCACAGTATATTTTTGGAGATTTTAGCCCTGATGAATTAAATCAATTCTTTGTGACTGCTCACTCTCCAGTTTAGCTTCCTCAATACAATGAATCAGTTCTGTGTGGCATACAGGCTGCAGATGAACTACCTGATGGAAAAGAATATCAGAGAATTGAGTTTGGTGTTAACCAAGTAATTGAATCCAATGACACTTTGCAAAGAACTCCCAACTACAGTATTTCAAACACATTGAACCCTCAGGCCCCTGAATTTATTCTTAGTTGTATAACTTTCAAAAAGACCCCTGATGACATAGATAAAGAAGCCAACTACAGCTCCATTGACTGCCAGTACCCAGCCTCTGTTCTTGATCTGGATGGCAGTTCCAACACAGAGTGGAAGTTTTGGAAAATGATGGCAGCTCGGGTGGTCTTGGACAAAGGGAGCGTAAAAAGAAAAATGTCCACCTGGATATTATCATTACTTTAAAGATGGCGGTGAGGGTAATATTGCCACAGAAGCCCTGAAGGCCATGCCAGTTTAACCATCCTGAACAGCATATGCACAGAGGATGTAGAGTTGTTGGTCAGTATGCCCTTGCTGGGAACACCCAGGACTTGTAGCAACCCTCAGGCCTCCACAGACTTTGTCAGTGGCGCTGTGCCTGGAGGTTCTTTTCCTAGGGTCCTGGACAGCAATGTTAGGACTGCAGGTCAACCTAAGGGCTGCCAGGGGCCTGACTTTGAACAGTCCTGATTTCCTACAGAGGCTGACAGGGTCAGCCTGTTGAGGACAATTGTGGCTCACCTTATGTTGGAATTGATACTACTGAAAACTTTGGTGTTACTAATGCACAAATACTTGAATCCTTGGGTGAGGGCTCAGCTGCCAATGGAATAGAGTTGCACACTGTGGAAAACACGGACTCGGACCCAGCTAAGGTCAAGAGCACTTCCCCTCCCACTGAGGCCCTGGCCTCTGTAGTGGGCACCATTCCTGTCAGTCAGCCTAAGTCATGGGCTAGTCTTTTTCATGATTCTAAGCCCTCTTCCTCCTCGCCTGTGGATTCTGAGGAAACTAAGTATTCCCTTCTTGCCACATCTCCCCTGGTCTCTGAAAAACAGGCTGAAATCACAGAAAGGCTTGTTCCAGTGTTAGAGGATCCTGTAGCCATAAAGATTGCAATTACTGGAGAATGTAACCCTAATACATAAACCAGTTTCATTGCAACCCCGTGGACTGATCAACAAAGGAAACTGGTGCTAGATTAATGCTACCCTGCAGGGACTAGTTGCTTCCCCTCTGATGTATCACCTGATGAAGTTCATTCCTCTGTATTTAAAAGTGCAAAGACCTTGTACATCAACACCCATGATAGACAGATTTGTTCGGCTAATGAATGAGTTTACTAATATGCCAGTAACTCCAAAACCCAGACAAGCTCTTGGGGATAAAATCATGAGGGATATCCTCCCTGGAGCTGCCTTTGAACCCACATATATTTCTAGACTCCTGACAGTCATCAAGTCGAGCCTGTCAGAAAAGGGTCGACAAGAAAATGCCAAGGAATACTTGGGCTTCATTCTAAATGGACTTCATGAGGAAATGTTGAACCTAAAGAAACTTCTTTCACCAAATAATGATAAACTTTCTATTTCCAATGGACCCAAAAGCTACTCAATGAATGAGGAAGAGCAGGAAGAACCAGGTGAAGGAAGTGAAGATGAATGGGAGCAAGTGGGCCCCAGAAATAAGACTTCAGTCACTCGCCAGGTGGACTTCATTTAGACCACAATCATTGGCATTTTGGGGGGACACATCAGGTCTGTGGTTTACCAGCAGAGTTCAAAAGAATCTGCCACCTTGCAGCCATTTCTCAAGTTGCAGTTGGATAGCCAGTCTGACAAGATCCATACCATTCAAGATGCATTGGAAAGCTTGGTGGCAAGAGAATCTGTCCAAGGTTAAACCATAAGAACCAAAGAAGAGGTCGAGATTAGTCGGAGGGTGACCCTGAAAAAGCTTCCTCCTATCCTTGTGTTGCACCTGAAACAATTTGACTGCAGATGTCAGAAGCTTATAAAAAAATATTGAATATCCTGTGGACTTGGAAATTAGTAAAGAGCTGCTTTCTCCAGGAGTTAAAAATAAAAATAATAATTTTAAATGTCAAAGAACCTATCACGGTAGCAGGGCGACGGATGGTCACTACTATGGACGTCTTCCAGATTGATCTGAATGGTGGCTGTGCATCGATGAACAGATGGTCAAGGTGGTAAAGCCCGCTGCAGACTGCACAACCTACCTCCTCTTTTACCGCCAAATGGACCTGCTGTGACCGCCTGTGTGTGTGTGTGCCGACACCAGCTTATAGAACACAAACTCTCACTGACTTCCTTCCTCTCTTTAATGAGAAACTCTTCCTCCCTTTTGCAAAAACAGGCTAGAATGAAAAGGAGATGCCTTGGGTTTGTGCACAACATAGTTTATGGTGTCTTCTAACTTCCAAATCAAAATCACTTGGTTGAAATAGACTGTCACTTGATTTAAGAAAATACACCAAAAAATCCATAATATTGAAATAATGCTGATTCCTGAGTTGGAAGGGAACTTGCATTTGATTTCAAGTCTGATTGTTTAGTAGGACGAATTCTGCACAAGCAATGATTCTTGTAAATTTGTGAAATTTAATTTTATCTTTACTTAAAAAATGAATTTTTTAATCCATAACATTTTCTTCCCCCACCCTTTAGTTTTTGATAAATGATAAAAATGAGCCAGTTATTAGAGAAGATGAAGTTCTTCAAAAGAAATAAACAGAAAAAATGAGTTGCTGGTTCCTAATAGGAAAACAAAACAAAACATTTTAATAATTGTGTGAAGAGAAACTGCTTATGTACACATTATAGATCAAACATTTGAAATTAAGGTATTAGTCATATAGATGGGTGATTGTAATTTTATTGCCATTAAAAGATTTCAAATTGCTTTCATGCTCCTGTGTACACATAATGAAATATGGGCAAAATAATGAAGATTGATCTTAAGTCCACTCTGTTTACTTTTTGCTGCCTGCTCTTCTCTAATGCTGTGTACAGTTGTACACAGGTTAGTGATGCCTAGGATATTAAGTTGTTGCCTATCAATAAAAATCACTAAGTTGGTCTAACCCTGAAAAAAAAAAATAACAAAGACACTAATTTATATATATATATATATATATATATATATATATATATATATATATATATATCAATGATACCAAGAGCTTGTTCTTTGAAAGGATAAACCAAATTGATAAACTGTTAGTCAGACTCATCAAGAAACAAAGTAGAGAACCAAGATGTTTGTACGCCTGTACTTTTTGCCTCTCACAACCACATCAAAATTCTTCTCCACTTTCAGAATTCAAATTATCAATCAGAACCACGGGAAAGCTGGCTGAGTGAAAGTACTAAAACCAAAGAGGTAAAAAAGAAAGTGCATAGATACTGGTAGAAGGTGCAGAACGGGCTGGCACCCAGGTGTGCTGCTTTTTTAATCAGGAGGGAGATGAAAGCTCCTGCTTGCTCTGAACTCCAGTTCCAGATAAGACTCTGGGTGACTGAGACACATAGGAGGAGATACTGGACTGTCTGGCATCCGGGCAGGAACTCGAGAGCAGCTTTCTATCAGACAGAGGTGCTCACAGCAGTCATTGTTCCAGCACTGGGACCTCTCTGGTGCAGGGCTGACTGGCAGCCATTGCTGTTTGCTCCATCCTGGTGATTCCCTGAGACCTCACCCAAGCCAATTTACAACTCCACCCAAGCTGTGCACAGCAGCTTTTGCATATGTATGGCCTGTCCTTTCTCAGCTGAAAACCCGTCAAGTAGTCAGCAGCTGGGTCAGATACCCCAAAGCTATGCCTCATCTGGGCACTTTCAAACCCAATACAAAGAGAAGGAAACTTCAAATCTCTCTGTAACTCCTGCTCGGTGGCACCAGGCAGTGGCTGCCTTTGCACTTCCTGGGAGATCCATGAGCCAGTGTTCCCAGTGGTCAGTGTGAAATCATACCAGATTACAACTCTTCACATCCATAAGCAACACACTCAAGGGGCAGACTCAGTGAGCACCGAAGCCCCACTGAAGCAAGTCCTGCCTCATAAGGGTGTTTCCTACATAGCAGCTCTTCCATTATAGACATAGCTGGTCCTTGCAGCCAAATGGCCTTGAGGTCAGTTCCTTCCAGTGATACCAACAGCAATTAAGGTTGAACTACAAGAAGACTGTGCACACAGCCCACTAAGGGGTGCACCAAGAGTGTACACCTCAGGTGACTGGGGAGGCTGAGCTACTGGGCCCTATGAGATACCTACCATAAAAGGCCACTCTATCAATTCAAGGAGACTTAGCAGCTTCCCAAGACATAGAAACAAACACAGAGAAGCAGCCAAAATGTGGAGACAAAGAAACATGTCACAAATGAAAGAAATGAAGGAAAGCAAACTACTGGATATAGAGTTCAAAAACATAGATATAAAGTTACTCAAGAATCTTCTAGAAATCTCTAAGGAATTTAGTGAGAACTTCAAGGATCTTAGTGAGAATGCCAAAAATAAAATGGAAAAGGACCAGTTAGAAATTAAGCATACACTGACTGAAATAAATAATAATATACAGAGATTTAACAGTAGACTAGAGGATCCCAAGAATCAAGTCAAATATTTGAAATAAGGGGAAGCAAAAAACACCCAACCAGAAAAGCAAAAAGAAAAAAGAATGAATAAGTATAAAAATAGTGTAAGGAGCTTCTGGGACAGCTTCAAGCATATCTACTTCCAAATTATGGGGGTGCCAGAAGAAGAGAGAGAGAGAAAGATATTGAAAATCTATTTGAAGAAATAATGAGAGAAAACTTCCACTACATGGTGAAAGAAATAGACTTACAAGTCCAGGAAGTGCAGAGAACTCCCAAATAGAGGAATCCAAAGAGGACCACACCAAGACACATCATAATTAAAATACCAGGGGCAAAGGACAAAGAGAGAATCTTAAAAGCAGCAAGAGAAAAACAATGAGTTACCTACAAGGAAGTACCCATATGACTGTCAGCTGATTTCTCAACAGAAAGTCTGCAAGCCAGGAGGGAGTGGCAAGAAATATTCAAAGTGATGAATAGCAAGAACCTACAACAAAGATTACTCTATCCAGCAAAGCCATCATTTAGAATTGAAAGTCAGATAAATAACTTCACAGACAAGAAAAAGCTAAAGGAGATCATCACCACCAAACCAGGATTACATGAAATGCTGAAGAATATTCTCTAAGAATAGGAAGAAGAAGAAAAAGGTGAAGATACAACAAAATGACAACAGATACATATCTATCAACAAATAAACCTAAAAATCAAATGAATAAAAAATCTGATGAATAGAATAAACTAGTGAATGTAATAGAATCATTCACCAGGGGCATGGAAAGGGAGTGGACTGACAATTCTCAGGGGAAGGGGTGGTGGAGGGATGCAGGAAGAGATTAGACAAAGATCTTATACCTATGAATGAGGACAGTGGTGGGAGGGGGCGAGGGCCTGGAGTGGAGTGGGAACTGGGTGGAAGGGAGCTTTGGGGGATGGAAAAAGAGGAGCATCTGTAATAATATGAATAATACAGATTAAAAAAAAAAAGACAAAAAGAGAGAGGACCCAAATAAATAAAATTGGACATGAAAGTGGAGAAGCGATCATTGACAACACAGAAATACTAAGCACTGTAAGAAAATACTATGAACAACTATATGCCAACAAGCTGGACAATGCAGATGAAATAGAAACATTTCTTTAAAAATATAATCTCCTATGTACAAGAATCTTCTAGAGCAGAAACCGGTTTGGCTCAGTGGATATAGAGAGTCAGCCTGTGGACTGAAGGGTCCCAGGTTCGATTCTGGTCATGGGCATGTACCTTGGTTGCAGGCATATCCCCAGTAGGGGGTGTGCAGGAGGCAGCTGATCAATGATTCTCTCTCATTGATGTTTTTAACTCTCTCTTCCTCTCTCTTCCTCTCTGTAAAAAATCAATAAAATATATTTTATTTAAAAAAAAATCTTCTAAAAAGATTCTTCCTGCACAGCAGCTCTTCCATTGTAGACATAGCTTGTCCTCACAGCCAATTGGCCTGAAGGTCAATTCCTCCCAGTGATACTAACAGCAATCAAGGTCCAACTACAAGACTGTGCACATAGCCCACTAACGGGTGCAACAAAAGCTTCCACCTCAGATGACTGGACATGAAAGTGGAGAAGCAATTACTGACAACACAGAAATACAATATTATAAGAACACAAAGCAATCAAGAGGAATCAGAAAACCTGAATAGGCCAATAACAACTGATGAAATAGAAGCAGTAATAAAAAAAAATAAAAAAAAACTCCCTCCCCGCCACACACACACAAAAAAGCCCATTTCTGGTGACTTCACAGGGGAGATTTACCAAACATTCAAAGAAGAACTAACAACTATACTCCTCAAACTATTTCAGAAAAATCCATGAGGAAGGAATACTTCCATACTCTTTTTATGAGGCCAGCATTACCCTGATTCCAAAACCAGATAAAGACACTACAAAGAAAGAGAATTACAAGCCAATATCCCTGATGAACACAAATGCTAAAATACTCAACAAAATAGTAGCAAGCTGCATCCAGCAATATATTAAAAATACCATACACCACGATCAAGTGGGATTTATTGCAAGGAAGCAAAGCTAGTACAATTATTGCAAATCAATAATCGTGATACATCACATAAACAAACTGAAAGACAAAAATCACATGATTATATCATAGACACAGAGAAAGCATTCGACAAAATCCAACACCCATTTTTGATAAAAACTTATCAGCGAAGTGAATAGAGAAAGCATCAAAATGATAAAGGATATATATATATATATATATATATATATATATATATATATATGTGTGTGTGTGTGTGTGTGTGTGTGTAGGTGTGTGTGTGTATATGTATGTATGTATGTGTATATATATATATATATATATATATATATATTATATATATGACAAACCTAGAGAAAACATCATACTCAAAAGGCAAAAACTAAAACCATTTCCCCTAAGAACAGGAATAAGACAGGAATGCCCACTCTCACCATTCCTTTTGACATAGTACTAAAGTGCTAGTCATAATGTGGGAAGAGACTGAACAAAAACTGTGCACCTATGGATGAGGACAATGAGGGGTGGGGAAATGGCAGAGGGTTATTTTTTAAAAAATAATAAAGTGCTAGCCATAGCTATCAGACAAGAAGAAGAATTAAAAGGAATCTAAATTGGAAAAGAATAAGTAAAACTGTCATTATTTGCAGATGACATGATATTGTACATAGAAAACCCCAAAGACTCCATCAAAAACCAATAGACTTAATATATGAATTTGGTAATATATCAGGACACAAAATTAACACCCAGAAATCTATGGCTTTTTTATACACCAATAATGAATTTACACAGGAAGAAAGTAAAAATAAAAAATAAATTAAATCTCATTGCACCAATGGGAATAAAAGTAAGGAGGTAAAAGATCTGTTCTCAGAAAACTACAGGACATATTTCAAAAAGAGAGAGAGAGATAAGAAGATATAAACAAATAGAAGAATATACCATGTGCATGGATTGATAGAAACAATATTAGTAAAATGTCCATACTATCCAAAGCAATCTATAGATTCAATGCAATCACCATTAAAATACTAATGGCATATTTCACAGACCTAGAAAGAACTCTCCAAAAATTCATATGAAATAAAAAAAGACCCCTAATAGCTGCAGCATCTTGAGAAAGAACAAAGTTGGAGGGATCACAATACCAGATATCAAGCTATATTACAAAGCCATTGTTCTCAAAACAACCTGGTAGTGGCACAAGAACAGACATATAGACCAATGTAACAGAACAGAGAACCCAGAAATTGAACCAAGCCATTATGCTCAATTAATATTTGACAAGCCCTGACCAGTTTGGCTCAGTGGATGGAGTATCAGCCTGTGGACGGAAGGGTCCCAGGTTTGATTCCAGTCAAGGGCATGCACTTTGTTTGGGGGCACATCCCCAGTAGGGGGTGTGCAAGAAACAGCTGATCAATGTTTCTCTCTCATCGATGTTTCTAACTCTCTATCCCTCTCCCTTCCTCTCTGTAAAATATCAATAAAATTTATTTTTTAAAATTTTGACAAAGGAGCAAGACATACAATGGAGTCAAGACAATCTCTTCAATAAATGGAGTTAGGAAAACTATACAGATACATGCAAAAAAATGAAACTAGATCACCAAGTTACACCATACACAAAAATAAACTTAAAATGGATCAAGAACTTAAACATACGAAGGAAAACAATAAAAATACTAAAGGAATCCAAAGGGAGCAAAATCTCAGACATATGTCGAAGCAATGTCTTCACTAATACTGCTCCTAGGACAATGGAAACTAAAGAGAAAATAAACAAATGGGACTACATCAAAATAAAAGCTTTTGTACAGCAAAGGAAATCATAATCATCAACAAAACAATAAGAAAGCTCACTGCATGGGAGAGCATATTTGCTAATGATATCAACGATAAGGGTTTAATCTCCAACATTTACAGGGAACTCAAAGTTAAATAATCCAATCAAAAAATGGGCAACTGACTTAAATAAATACTTTTCGAAAGAAGACAGAAGGAAGGCCCAAAGTCACTAATCTTCCAAGAGATGCAAATCAAAACAATAATGCGATACCATCTCACACCTGTCACAATGTCTATCATCCACAAATCTACACATGACAAGTGCTGGCAAGGCTGCAGAGAAAAAGGAACCCTTCTTCACTGCAGGTGGAAATTCAGACTGGTGCAGCCACTGTGGAGAACAGTATGGTGTTTCTTCAAAAAACTAAAAATAGAACTTTAATTTGACTCAGTGATTCCACTTATAGGAATATATCCCAGGAAATAAGAAATACAATTTAGAAAGGATATATACACCCCTAAGTTCATAGCAGCACAATTCACCATAGCTAAGATTTGGAAACAGCCTAAATGCTCATCAGCAGCTAAGTGGATTAAAAAACTGTGGTACATCTACACAATGGAATACTACACTGTGGTAAAAAAAGGAGTTCTTACCATTTGCAACAACATGGATGGAGCTTGAGAGCATTTTGCTAAGTAAAATAAGCAAAGTAGAGAAAGATAAATATCACATGATCTTACTCATTTATGGTATATAATGAACAACATAAACTGATGAACAAAAACAGATCCACAGGCAGAGAAACATCTATCAGAACCTCAAACCTCAAGGAAGGTAAGGGATAGTGGGGGTAAGGGAGAGAGATCAACCAAAGGACTTATATGCATACATATAAGCCTAATCCATGGACACAGACAACAGGGGGGTAAGGACATGAATTGGGGGGGGGCGGGGAAGGGGGGAGGAATGGGGGAATAAAAACACTTATGTAATACCTCAATCAATAAAGAAATTTTTAAAAATATATAAATTAATAAATAAAGCCAGTGGATCTGTTTATAAGGGCCCAGAAGGAGGGCTAGGAATAATCTCTAGAGGGTCCAAAGAGTCCTGGACTCTCTATTTTGCCTGGCTGTCTTAAGCTGGGTGTGATGGAGACACTTTGGAATCCTGTCTATCTTGTCTGCCGGTGGGATAATCCATTCCAGGTAGGAGTCAGTCCTTGGGTGGCAAATTTCTTTACCTAAACTAGCGGTGTCAAACTCAATCAGAGAAGGGGCCAAAATCTAAAATCCAGCCTAAATCGCGGGCCGAATGGTTTACTGAACAGTCATAAACTGTCATTGTGATGGAAACGCAGTGGAGTGCAGTGCGGGCCACATTGCAAGGCCTGGCGGGACGGATTTGGCCCGCGGGCCTTCTGTTTGACTCATGTGACCTAAACAGTCACCAGGGAGGAAGGGATGAATTGAATCAGAAGTTGATACAGGCAGATCATCTGGACTGCTTTCTGGGTGGGTTATAAAGCCTGTAAGAACTTGAGTAAAGATTGGTTATGGATTTCAGCTTTTATTCACTAGAATCTGTAGAGGACTCACTTGTTTTTAGGGTAGCCTCCTAGGCTGTTTCTTCTGCTTCTACTGCCTGGAGGTAGGAGACACAATGGGGTGAAGTATTTTGGATAAGTAGGCTACTGGACCTTTTTTAGGGGCCGAGACTTTGGGTAAGAACCCCTTTGGCTATGTCTCACATACGTAGAGGTGGAAAGACTTAGTTACATCTGGTAGCGCTAGTTGGCCCATTGTTCTTGCTCTGCTTATGTTTGTCTAACTGCCTACTATATATTACCTCAAGGATCCTGGCTCTGAATTCTTTAAGGGAAAGGGGACGCTGGGTTTCCTCCGTAATTACTTCCTGCTGAGGCAGGTCAGAGGTTTCTCTCAGAGCCAAGAGTTCCTTGCTTTCTGTCAGAGGGATAATGAGGCCTGGGCACAGAAGGAGTTGTACTTGTGACCTGGCAGAGACAAACTATAATAAATGGTTCTGTGGAAGAGAAAGAAAATATTTCAGTTTAATAACCTCTATTGAAATAATATTTTCTCCTCAAAATTACTTCTATTGTATATTTATCAAAAGAGCAAATCAAGATCAATTTATCTATTGTATTCAATTTGGTCTGATTGTTTGCATAAACACAACAAGAATGGTAACTACCTTTGCAGGAATTTCATGATTGAATCTTAGTGTGCCCCGAAGGGCCAGGAAGCCAAGCCACCCACCTGCTCTCAGGCTTGCCTGCAGTATCTGCTGAGTTAGGTGAATCCTGCATCTGCAGCAACTCCACCTGGACCCACACCCCAGGCTTCAAGGCCCATCTCAGCAGCCCTCCTACTCATTACGGCCTAGAGCACATGGGGGTTCCACAGGGACACAGAGGCACCCTTATTGCTCCCCTTCTACTATGACCAACTGCCAGCAATAGTAGGGTATGGGCTTGCCACGCCAGCACCAGCTATTTTTAGGGCTCCCAAGCAGGATACCAGGCTTTTTTTGTGGCACTCTTTTGGCTTCAAGTCTTCAGAGTTCAAACAGGGCTTTTAAAACATGATATTCCAAAGTTTTGTCAATAAAACCACTATTGGAAACCAGACTTATTGAATTCATGCAAAGAAATGTATTGTCATTTATTTATTTATTTATTTATTTATTTATTTAGTATTGCCAAATTTCGGCAGAATTATATAAGGAGAAAAATATACTGACCTGCTTTAAGATCTTCTGATTTTTGGATTCAAGGCAAGATGGAGCCTGGCAGGAAGGTAGGGAGGGAGAGTGTGTGAGAGAGTGAGGAACCCATAGAGGAGAGTGTAGATGTGTGTGGTGTGTGTGTGTATGAGCTAGGGACAATTAGATTCTGCAGGTCCTCCAAGGGGCTGCCAATCTGAGCAGTCTTAGATGGTGAAGCCCCGCTCACAAAGCGGACTTCAGGGGGGCTGGTGCTGGCACAGAGACCACACCATCTTGAGAAACAGAGCTGCCTGAGACTAGGATCCTGGCCTCAGACACAAACTAGGTCCCTGCAGCCACTGGGGACAGAGAACTGTGACCACAGCTTCAGACCAACAGAAAACAAGAATCCAGACTTCCTGGCAGCAGATTTCCGTGAGTCAAAGAGCCTATCCCCCTCCCCACAGGCTGAAGGATAGCGCAGTAATAACTGATAGATCCGCCTCTCGCCCAAGCTGCACCGCCCCTACAGAGAATCTGAGAGCGCACAGGGATGCAGCTCCCCTTCGGGGAATTTGGTGCTCGCTCGGATACAGCTGCCTGGGGCCCCTGACTCACAGCGCATTCACACTGAGCCAGTGACTCCAATTCTTGGTGTATGCACACACAGGTATCTTGATTCTCAACAAGAAGCCGCACGAGGCAACAGAAACTCTGACACTCGATTCGTGGTGCAGGCACAGGAAAACTGACTCCTGACAGGGGCTAAGGGACTCATTTTCAGCACATACCAATGTGTGGTGAAGGCAGGGCCCTGATTCTAAGTACGCACATGAGATCACACTGAACACTGGTGACACTGACCATGGGCAAGCCTGGTTCCCACCAACACACAGCAGCCACACGTCCTAGTGTCAGAGCACTTCAGTGAAACTCAGGTGGTGCGAAGTTCCCACGGCACATGGTCCAGGTCCACACAAATTGAAGCTTGAACTTTCTGTGATAGTCAGAACAGGAAGACGACACAATCCACAGATGAAAGAAAATGAGGAGTCACCAAGAAAGGAAATTAGTGAAATTGAAGCATGCAACATGACTGAAAAAGAGTTAAGAGTAATGGTCATGGAATTTATACATTGAATGGATGAGAAAATCAACAACTTATGCAAGAATAAGGAAGAAATCAAAAGTGACATAGCTACAATCAAAAACACCATAGAAAGTTTCAACAGTAGACTAGAAGCAGCAGAGGACCAAATTAGTGAGTTGGAAGATCAGGTACAGAAACAAGCTCAATCTAAACAGCAATTGGAGAAAAAAATTAAAAAGCAGGAGGAAAGCCTAAGGGAGCTTTGGGACAACAGGAAACGAAGTAACATACGTATAATAAGGCTGCCAGAAGGACAAGAAGAGCAGCAAGGATTAGAAAATCTAATTGAAAAAATAATGACAGAAAACTTTCCTTATATGGGGAAGAAAAAAGTTACACAAGTACAGAGAGTCCTAAGCAGGATCAACCCCAAAAGACCCACACCAAGACACATCATAATTTCAATGGCAAATATAAATGATAAAGAGAGAGTCTAAAAGGCGGCAAGAGAGAGACAGAATTACCTATAAAGGAACATCCATCAGATTATCAAATGATTACTCAACGGAAACACATCAAGATGGAAGGGAATGGAAGGAGGTATACAAACTATTGCAAAGCAAAGGATTGAATCCAAGAATATTCTATCCAGCAAGACTATCAATCAAAATTGTAGGGGAAATCAGGAGCTTTGTAAGCAAAAAAAAGGCTAAGGGAGTTTATCACCACCAAACCAGCAATGCAAGAAATACTAAAGGGAATACTGTAAAAAAGAAGAAATAAACAGGTAAGAAGGAACACAGTCACAAAAATAGATATGACTACAAACAAATACCTTTCAGTAATAACTTTAAATGTAAATGGATTAAATGCCCCAATCAAAAAGACATCAAGTGGCTGAATGGATAAAAGAAGAAGAAGAAGAAGGAGGAGGAGGAGGAGGAGAAGAAGAAGAAGAAGAAGAAGAAGAAGAAGAAGAAGACGACGACAACCCATATATGCTGTCTACAAGAGACCCATCTCAGAAGAAGAGATACACACAGATTGAAAGTGAAGAGATGGGAAAATATCTTTCAGGCAAATGGAAATGAAAAAAAAAAAAAAAAAAAAAAAAAAAAAAAAAAAGCTGGGGTAGCGATACTTATATTTGACAAAATAGACCTGAAAGTAAATTCCATAACAAGAGATAAGGAAGACCACTTCATAATACTAAAGGGATCAATACAAGAGGATATAACCCTGATAAACATATATGCACCCAATGCAGGAGTACCCAAATACATAACAAAACTGGAAGATATGAAGGGAGGGATCGACAACAATACAATCATAGTAGGGGACTTTAATACACCACTGACATCACTGGATAAATCCTCTAGACAAAAAAATCAGCAAAGACACAGCAATCCTAAATGACTCACTAGATCATATGGACTTAACTGACATCTTCAGAACATTTCACCCCAAAGCCACGGAATATACGTTCTTCTCAAGGGCATATGGGACATTTATAAAAAATAGACCACATATTGGGTCACAAGCAAAGTCTCACCAAATTCAAGAAGATTGAAATCATACCAAGCATCTTCTCAGACCACAATGCCACAAAATTAGAAATAAACTACAATAAAAACAATAAAAAAAATCTCAAACACTTTGAAATTGAATAGCATGCTATTAAATAATGACTGGGTTACTAAAGAGATCAAAGAAGAAATTAAAAGTATCCTGGAAACTAATGAAAACAAAAATACAACAATTCAAAATCTATGGGATTAAATAATAAAACAATTATAGCTACAAGCCTACCTCAAAAAACAAGAAAAAATGGTAGTAAATCATCTAACTCTACAACTCAAAGAATTAGAAAGAGAGCAACAAGAAAATCCCAGAGTGAGCAGAAGGAAGAACATAATAAATATCAGAGCAGAAATAAATGACATAGAGACCAAAAAACAATACAAAAGATCAATGAAACCAAGAGCTGATTCTTTGAAAGGATAAACAGGCTCACCAAGAAGCAAAAAGAGAGGACTCAAATAAACAAAATCAGAAATGAAAGAGGCAATAACCACAGACCCCACAGAAATACAAAGGATTGTTAAAAAATACTATGAACAACTCTACTTCAACAAACTACTTCAACAAACCTAGAGGAAATGGACATATTCCTAGAAAAAATATAACCTTCCAAAACTCAATCGGGAAGATTCTAAAAATCTCAATAGGTCAATAACTATGGAAGAAATTGAAGCAGTCATCAAAAACCTCCCAGCAAACAAAAGCCTGAGTCCAGGCGGCTTCACAGGTGAGTTTTACCAAACATTCAAGGAAGAACTAAAACTTATCCTCCTCAGACTATTCCAAAAAATTCAAGAGGAAGGAACACTTCGAAGCTCCTTCTATGAAGCCAGCATCACCCTAAAACCAAAAGTAGATAAAGACAACACAATTAAAGAGAATTACAGTCCAATATCCCTCATGAATATAGATGCCAAAATCCTCAACAAAATTCTAGCAAATCGGATCCAGCAGTACATCAGAAAGATCATACACCATGACCAAGTAGGATTTATCCCAGAAATGCAAGACTGGTACAATATTCGAAGATCAATAAATGTGATACATCACATAAACAAATTGTAAGATAAAAATCACAATCATATCAATTGACACAGAAAAAGCATTTGACAAAATCCAACACCCCTTCTTGATCAAAACACTCAGCAAGGTGGGAACAGAAGGATCATACCTCAACATAATAAAAGCTATATATGATAAACCCACAGCCAAAATCATACACAATAGACACAAACTAAAATCACTTCCCCCTGGGGAGAAACCAAGATGGTGGCATAGGGCAGACACCTGAATGCAGCCTACCACAACAAATTTGAATTTAGAACTGGAAAACGGGGGAACATTGCCCTGAAGCACTGGATAGCTGACTGAGAGGAGGCTCTGCCATCTGGGAAGGAGAGAGAAGGCGCACTGAACCTCAGGAACTGTGAAGGTGCGGAGAACTGTGCGTACAAAAAGGTGGCCACCAGACTTTGCTGCTGGCTTGCTTGCAGAGCGTGGAGAGGCCGGCCAAGTTTGCTACTGGCTTACTCCCTGCGCGCGGAAAGGGCGGACAGCTAACACACGGCTAACTTTCTTGTGCGGGAGGAAAACAGAACCACCCTATTGCTCTGATAGACAGCCCCAGGCAGGGAGAGGCAAGACTGTCAGGTAGTGGGCAGAGATCTCTGGAGGTGTGTGAAGCCAGCGGCCATTACTGCAGGACTCAGAAACCAGACCCTTGTAGGGAGGGGCTGACCAAAGTTTGTCTGTACCACCCTAGACTCTGCCCCATCTAAGCGGAGCACAGAAGCCCTTTCAGTGGGTAGCTTTCTCATTCGCTGCGAATAGGACTCTCCTAGGGAGGGACAGACAGGAATCAAAGCTTGTCTGCGCCTATACCAAAGAGGTGCATTTGCCTGCAACCAATCGTGTGGGATTCAACAAAGCTTGTCTGTGCCACCCCAAGACTCCACCCCATCCAAGCAGAATACAGAAACCCTCCTAGCTGAGACACTTCTGATCCTCATAGCCAATTGGCTTGGAGATCAGCACTTCCCAGTGATACCAACAACAAGCAAGGCTTAACAACAAGACTGCACACACAGCCCACAGCTACACCAAGACTGTCCACCTCAGGTAACTGGGAGGCTGACCCACTGAACCATATAGGACACCTTAACACACAAAGCCACCCTACCAACTCAGGGAAGCTATGAAAATGCCGAAAAAGGAAACAGGTCACAAACAAAAGAAATGGAGGACAAGAAGCAACTGGATATAGAGTTCAAAACCACGATTATAAGGGTTTTCAAGAATTTTCTAGAAAAAGCCGATAAAATAAATGAGACCTATGAGGTTATGAAAAGGGATCAACTAGAAATAAAGAATACATTGTCTGAAATAAAAAAATATTAAACAGAGTCCTTAAAAACAGAGTGGAAGATCATAAGAATCAAGTCAAAGATTTGGAACACAAAGAGCCAGAGGACACTCCTCCAAAGAAGCAAGAAGATAAGAGAATCCAGAAAGTTGAAGAAAGTGTAAGAAACCTCTGGGACAATTTCAAACAAACCAACATCAGAATTATTGGAGTACCAGAAGAAGAGAGAGAGCAAAAATACCGAGAACATACTGGAAGAAATAGTGACAGAAAACTTCCCCCACCTGGGGAAAGAAATAGACTTATAAGTCCAAGAAGTGCACAGAACCCCAAACAAAAGGAATCCAAAGAGGACCACACCAAGACATCATAATTAAAATTCCAAGAGCAAAAGACAAAGAGAGAATATTAAAAGCAGCAAGAGAAAATCAGGTAGTTACCTATAAAGGAGCACCCATACGATTGTCAGCTGATTTCTCAACAGAAACCATGCAGGCCAGATGGGAATGCCAAGAAATATTCAAGGTGATGAATAGCAACAATCTACAGCCAAAAATACTCTACTCAGCAAAGCTATTACTCAGAATCGAAGGCCAGATAAAGAGCTTCACAAATAAAAAAAAGCTAAAGGAGTTCATTACTGCCAAACCAGAATTATATGAATTGCTGAAGAGGGTTCTTTAGGAAGAGGAAGAAGATAAAGATAAAAATTATGATCAACAAATACGTAACTATCAACAAGTGAAACTAAAAGCCAAGGGAATTAAAAAACCTGATGAACAATATTAACTGGTGAATATAATAGAATCAGAGGTATGGAAGGGGAGGGGACTGACGGTTCTTGGGGAAAAGGAGAGTGGGGGGTGCGGAAAGAGCCTGAACATAAACTGTGCACCTATGGATGAGGACAATGGGGGGGTGGGGAAAGGGCAGAGGGTGGGGTGGGAACCTGGTGGAGGGGAGCAATTGGGGGAAGGAAAGAGGAACATTTGTAATAATCTTAACAGTAAAGATTTATTTTTTAAAAAAATTAAAAATAAAAAAAGAATAAAAAAATAAAATAAAACCACTTCCCCTAAGAATAGGAACAAGACAGAAATGCCCACTCTCACCACTCCTGTTCAATATAGTACTGGAAGTACTAGCCATTGCGATCAGACAAGAAGAAATAAAAGGCACCCAAATTGGAAAAGAAGAAGTAAAACTGTCCTTATTTGCAGATGACATGATACTGTGCATAGAAAACCCTAAAGACTCCATCAAAAAGTTATTAGACCACCTCTCCCTTCCAGGAGACACCCACCTGTGCCTTTCCCTGCCTTTACCCCTAACCCTGCCCTTACCCCCCTGCCCTCCCCTTAAATAAATTTAAAAAAGGTTATTAGACTTAATAAATAAATTTGGCAATGTAGCAGGATACAAAATTAATGCCAAGAAATCTATGGCATTTCTTTACACCAATAGTGAACTTACAGAAAGAGAGACTAAAAAGGCAATCCAATTTACCATCACACCAAAAAAAATTAAGATACATAGGAATAAACTTAACTAAGGAGGTAAAAGAACTATAAGTGAAAAACTACAGGACACTGAAAAAAAGAGATAGAGAAAGACATAAACAAATGGAAGAACATACCATGTTCATTGATTGGTAGAATCAACATCATCAAAATGTCTATACTACACAAAGCAATCTACAGATTTAATGCAATCCCCATTAAAATATCAATGGCATATTTCACAGACCTAGAAAGAACTCTCCAAAAATTCATTTGGAATAAAAAAGATCCCGAATAGCTGCAGCAATCTTAAGAAAGAAGAACAAAGTAGGTGGGATCTCAATACCAGACATCAAGCTGTATTACAAAGCCACTGTTCTTGAAACAGTCTGGTACTGGCACAAGAACAGACATATAGATCAATGGAATAGAATAGAGAACCTTTGTCAATTAATATTTGACAAAGGAGGCATGAACATAAAATGGAGTCAATATAGTCTCTTCAACAAATGGTGCTGAGAAAACTGGACAGATACATGCAAAAAAAAAAAAAAAAATGAAACTAGACCACCAACTTACACCATACACAAAAATAAACTCAAAATGGATAAAGGATTTAAGTATATGATGGGAAACTGTAAAAAAAAAAAAAAAATACTATAGGAATCCACAGGCAGAAAAATCTCAGATATATGCCAAAGGAACTTCTTCACTGATACTGCTCCTAGGGCAATAGAAACTAAAGAGAAAATAAACAAATGGGACTAAAATAAAAAGCTTTTGCATAGCAAAAGAAACCACCAACAAAACAACAAGAAATCCCACTACATGGGAGAATATTTGCCAATGACATCACCTTTAAGGGTTTAATCTCCAAAATTTACAAGGAACTCATACAACTTAACAAAAAGAAGATAAACAATCCAATCAAGAAATAGGCAACAGACCTAAATAGAAACTTTTCGAAGGAGGAGAGAAGGAAGGCTAAGAGACATATGAAGACATGCTTAAAGTCACTAATTATCCGAGCGATCCAAATCAAAACAACAATGCGGTATGATCTCATACCCGTAAGAATGGCTATCATCAACAAATCAACAAATGACAAATGTTGTCGAGGATGCAGAGAAAAAGAAACTCTTTTGCCCTGCTAGTGGGAATGCAGACTGGTGCATCCACTGTGGAGAACAGCATGGAGTTTCCTCAAAAAACTAAAAATGAAACTCCCATTTGACCCAGTGATCCCACTAGGAATATATCCCAAGAAACTAGAAACATGAGTCAGAAAGGATATATACATACACCCATATGTTCATAGCAGCACAATTCACCATAACTAAGATTTGGAAACAGCCTAAGTGCCCATTAGCAGATGAGTGGATTAAAAAACTATGGTACATCTACACAATGGAATACAGCACTGCAGTAAAAAAGGAGTTCTTACTATTTGCAACAGCATGAATGGAACTGGAGAGCATCATGATAAGTGAAATAAGCCAGTCAGAGAAAGACAAATACCACATGATCTCACTCATTTGTGGAATATAATGAACAACATAAACTGATGAACAGGGACAGAGCCAGAGGCAGAGAAGCATTGATCAGACTGCCAAACCTCAGAGGGAAGCTAAGGGAGGGTGGGCGAAAGAGGATCAACCAAAGAACTTGTATGCATGAATATAAGCCTAACCTGTGGACATGAACACCAGGGGGATGGGGGGCAGTGAGGACATGAGTAGCGGGTGGGGAGTGGGAGGGTTAATGGAGGGATGAGGACACATATTAATACCTTAATCAATAAAGAAAAATTTTTAAAAAATCTTCTGATTTTCCTTGTCAGTCCTTTTTATGGATTCTTCAGAGTAATACAAAATGTGTCTGTATTCAGTAAAGAGTTATAGCTGTCCCTGTAGTAGGGTTCCCCCTACTTGTCCTTAAACTATATATGGTCTCTGGGAGGCCTGCCATGGCCTCTCAGAACGAACAAAAAGAACTTTATTCCTTCACAGGGTCTGTAATTCCTGTGACAGAGGGCTAGCGCTCACCACTTCACGATTTCCCTCTGTTCCATACAGATCTCCCACAGTTTCCTAAAGTTGAGGTTTGTGCTACCCGACATGGGCATGGTCACACAGGCCTGCAAGGCAGTATACAGGCTGCCACCTCTCTCTCAATAGAGACCAAAACCTGATGGGTATTTTTCTTTGCACATTTGGACACCTGCCCTTTTGGCAACTGCATTCCAATCTGCAAGAGAATTAAAGATGACTATATTTACATAGTGAAGTATAACATTGGCACTGCGGCTGCTTCTGACAGCTAACTCTTCTGCTACTAAACATGATATATGGTAGGGCTATACAAACATCTTAGGTGACTTAAGTCCATTTTTACCTTCCTATACAAAGAAAAATTGTCCTTGTCTCTCTGAAGTTAGGTCCACAAAGACACAGGTATCATCTAAGTCTACTATATAGTTTTCTGCAAGCCACTGTCAGGGCTGTGCATGATGGCCAGTTCTTCTTTCTAGCCACAAACACAGTCTGTCCAATTTCCCTAAAATGCGTTCTGGCATGGGAGAAAGTTGTTTTGTTGTACACAGTTAGCTTAACCCCTATACTACTGGGCCTGGACTTCTGCCTAACAAACTAGTCTGTAAGTTCAATTTGCAGCCTCTGGTCCTCCTAACGCTATGGGGTCTCGGCCAGTCCCTCAGTCAGACTCCTCTTCTCTTGGAGAATCTCAGAGTCCTTAGACTCCCGGGTCCAGGGAAAGTGCCTTTTCTTTGCCCTTTTTGTTAACCCTTTTTACTAATTACAGGGCCCTGCCATCCTTGTCTCTTATTGCCCTTTTTCTTTAAGCTGCCAGTCCAAAATAGCCAGAGTTGCAGTTAGAAACAGCTTTGCCTATTGCAAAGCACTCCTGTGACAGTGGCTTGGGTATTGGGCCTCTGCCTTCCCACTTGTCCCCTTCGTGGCAGAGCAGCAACCAGCCTCTCCCAGGGGAGTACACTGGAAGGGATCTCAGCCTCTCTGCTCCTGGCAGCAGCAGGTATTGGCAGTTGTGCGGAAACCTTTCAGCACATTTGCAAATACGGAGCTTACACTACCTCTATCTGCTGTTGTCACAGATCCAGGGCTCGCTGCTCTAATTCCTGGGCTGCTGGAAGGCTAGTGGCAGTCACTGCCTTCTGGTTTAACTGCTGTAGCCAGAAGCCTAAGTCTTGTATTGCTTGGTGTAAAACACTCATTACTGACTGTGCAGCTCTAGTGTCAGGTAAAGGTCCGCTGCCCCCGCCTGTCACTGCTGCCGTTGGCTCTGGGTCTTCTTACCGCCGCCCCTTACTGACCCGCTCTTACTCTGGTTAAGTTTCTGCTGGGGTTGAGGGATCTCTGGATTGCCTGGCTGCAGCTCAGATACTTGGGCCCTCTACCTTATTTTGCCTGCTCCTGCTTCTCTGGCGAGTCTTTCCTAAGCCTCCTGCTCCCTCTGCTCTTTGGGGACCCAGTTTCAAGTCCTTAATGGATGAGGAGTCACAAGATCTCCTGACAGGGCACTTACCTCCAAAGCCCTGTCCTGACACCTAGTGTTGGTAGCACTGTCTCCTACTGGGACCTGAACATCTACATCCTGCCAGCAAAGCCAAGTGTCAGAGCAGTAAGGGCACAGCTGCTCTAAGTTGTTCTGAGTTCCTATATATATATTTTATTTATTAATTTTTGTAGTTTTAAGCTTTTAACTAATAAGCCAAATGCTTTATTGTATGTTGTAAAATATAATTTACTGGGCAACTCACGTGCCAGGTTACTGTCATGCCCCACTTTTCTTGCTGCTGCTGCTTCTTCCAGGGCTGCTGCAGGCGCCTTGGGCATCAACACCACTCCCCCCCCACCCCCCACCCCCCTTCTTCTTTCACCTGGGCTGGCTGTGGATTTCAGCTCCGTTTCTCCTCTGCTTGGCTCCTGGGAGTTTAGTGTGTTTTTTAAAAAATGTATTAGAATTCTTTATTCTTAAGAAACCTCAATCCTTTAATGATTACCAAAAGTGAACAGTCAGCATTTTTAAAATTTATGAACACACTTTAAATGTATTTTTTCAAAAAAATATAACTAGATCTTCTGTGATAAAACTAAAGAGCAGGTAAATTAAAAGTTGTCTAGTACAAACTGCTATATTTTTCCTTAGTAATTGCAAGTATATTGTATCGGTCTAATTTAATATTGGGTTAAAAAGAACAAAATGGGGCAGAGAAAGATTTACTGCACCTTGCAACTTGAGACCTTGAATCCAGTGTAGTTCAGATAAGACACCTGGTAGGCTACGACCAGACTCCTACACTAGCAGAGTGGTCTGCAGCCAGTAAAAATGAACAAAAACCTCTCTCTCCCTGCTTTGTAATTAACTGCTGACATTTCTCTTGGTCCCCCAGCTCAGGGCCTGTTGCTCCTGCTGTCTTCCTGTCCTCTTGTGAGTCAAAGAAAGACAATTCCTACAAAGGAGAAACAAATAGTGGGAGTTTCAGAAAAAACTACAGACTACCGCTGTAGTAGTCCTCCCTCCCAGAGGCTGGGGTCCGACCTGTGGGGAAAAATGACTTTTAGTGGGCTTGGAAAGATAGCGGATGAGATAAGGGTGTGTAGGGAGATTTCTTTCGGATCAAAATCCTGGGAGGTCCCTTGAAGGAAATGGTTTTCAATCCAATCACAGATACCGTAAGGGGTGTAAGAAGGGGGGTGGAATCAAGGTGTATTTTCTAGGAAGGCCCTAATGATAACTGAAAACGGCAAGTCAAATAAAACACACAACCACCAAGACAAGAGACCACACAAGACATACAACCAGGGTTAATGGGGTCCATTAATGGTTAATAATAACTTCTGCCTTAGTTCTGCCTGAGATGGCTCACACAGGACTATGATGCCACAGGCAGGGACAGGGCCCCTAAATCCTGCCCCTGGAAGTCTCCATCCACCAAGAGAGATAAGAAAAATTATAAATAACAAGTTCTTTGAAATTTATTGCTGTAAATACCGTGTTTCCCCGAAAATAAGACATCCTCCGAAAATAAGACCTAGCCCATGGAAAGATAAGACATCCCCTGAAAATAAGACCTACCGCAACTTTGGGAGAAAAAATTAATATAAGACATTGTCTTATTTTCGGGGAAACAGCGTAGTTAACTTGAAGACTTTTCTCTTGCTTTTCTTACAAGCAATCTCAGCACCAAGCAATCTGAACTTTGTTTTAGCCTTTAAATCTACCCCAGAACTTCCAAATTTCAATTTAATATAGCAAATTCACAATTCAGGGAAGAGCAATTGATAGACAGAAATTTTTGTTAGCTAAGTGGGCTGATTCCCTCTGACAGAAAAAAACAAAAAAAACCCTGGGAAAAAGGCTGTCCCAGCAGCTGCTTGGGGGGGTTTTGCAATTCACCAGAGCATCCAGCCTCACCATATATAATTAGCTTCCCCCTAAAGTAGGGTTTGGCCTATCTTTAAACAAACTGAACAGAAAGAGGTAACAAATACTCTGTGTACAGCCAGACGTCACAAAGTAGCTTTCGCTTTACAGACGCTCACACTTACATTTATACACCAGACAATCCAAAGTTTTTTACTTCTATCAGATATTTACTGTTTAAACAGTCCATCTGATTCCTGATTAATTGCCTTCTACTTACTTGTAGTGGGCCTGAGTGGGGCCCCTACCTTACGGATTCTGTCGAGAGGTCCAGAAGTGTCCGTCCACTCTCTCCAAATGCTGGCAGGGTCCTGGGCTGAGGTCCGGGAGCGCTCAGGGTCCGTCCGTCGTCGTCGTCATCGTCGTGTGTGTGTGTGTGTGTGTGTGTGTGTGTGTGTCCCTCCCATTCAATTCTGCTAAATCAGCAGGGTGTGCCTCCTGGAGGCCTGTCTAACGCCCCTGGGCCCCAAACTGGGTCCACTCACTTGAGGCCAAAAAGGCCAACCATGCACAGTTGATTTCCCAGTAGTTCAGGGAACCATTGATGTTACAGAAGACCAGAGAAGAACCAAGCAATACTTAGAGAGGAGTTATACTTTATTATTATGTGCGGGCCCAGAGAAACTGTTATTTCAAATTCCGGCCCCAACATGAAGGAACTTTCCCTATTTATGTCTTTACCTTGTTTCCCAAATATGGGATATTTCCGGTTCCCTTTGCAAGTTCTTAAAGAACCCTATGTGCTGGTGCTTTGAGACCTCAACCAAAGGCTTGGCCTGGCGCCAGCACTGATAACTTGGTCTGGGGAAGGTTTATGGCCTCTTGGGAGTAGTCTTATTTTCCTTATTATTTAAGCAAGCAAGCAAGCAAGCAAGCATTTACAGAAGGCAAAATAGCAGGGTTAAAATTTCAAACAGCAGGTTTTAGATAACATGGATGCTTCAATAGTAGACCTTTAGCAGCTTCACATATACAAACTTAGTACTAAGAAAACTGAACAGAAAAGACTGGAAAGGAAGCTGGCTGACCTGTTCAAGTCCAAAATCCATCACCAATTCCCATGGCTGCCAGTATTCTTCCACACCATCCACTTGTGCTGAGGCCTATATGGCACCTGTAAGGCGATTTGTTTTCAGGTGCAATAGTCTACATTTAGCAAACCATGATCTTAATGAAGACATGTGTAGAGCTTTGCTTGAAATCCATAGAGCTTAAAATATAAATCCCAAATTGGTTAATATCCTTTTCTCATTTCACCCAGGGCATGTTTTCCATTTCCTCCTCCCTTCAACAAGACTGGGTGGTGGTGATGGTGGGGACTCTCTGACTGACTTTTCATATGCTCCACATTTATAAGATCCACTCAAAGTAAGTTTTGAGACACTACACTTAGGGGGATAAAGTTATTAAAGATAAAATAAGTCATTGATATAAATGGAAGGCACTCTATTAGATCTCTAGTGTGCAATTGTCTCAACTGCTGGAGATTTCTAAGAGGTCTTAATACTTCGAGTCACCCAAGATTTACAGGACTAAGAACACTTTTTGACTACTGTTGCAAAGAACTGGTTTACTCAGCATCCATAAAACCTTATAAACTTTATATCAATATTTAAAAAATGCAACAGGAAGGCAGTCATTATTTGTTCTTTGCATTTATTTATTTAACACTTATTAAATACCTACAATGAACCAGGAATGAAACTTTGTTTTAAAAATTCAAAACTGTAAAATATGGCCCCAAAATGTGAGATTACCAAAATCAGCCAGCAAGGATTGAAATCACTCCCTCCCCAAATTCTGCTTTGCAGCTCAGCTGAGGATCAAAATCCCCAGAACCAAGGGAAACCCAAAATGGAGAAGCTCCTGCCAGGGCAGAGCAGACATAGCCCAGGCTCTGACCTCATGCAGTAAGGCATGGGAGCATGTCTTGATCTTGGAAGGATCTCCCAGCTTGCCCTCCAATTTGGTTTTAAATCCCTGACTTCTTTCTCTTTTCCCAGTTAAGACTAAAGTAAAATAAACCAAAAATACTCACTGGGATATATACTTATTCTCCCAAGGACTTTGTTGTTTAAGTCAAGTCTAAAGTTAAACAAATTGTGTGGTTATCTTCATCCTTCATTAGTGATGAAAACTGTGCATTCAAAATTACATTTAAGACAATGTATTCCTAAAGAGTAATCCAGCTTTAGTTATAGTGCATTGAGTCACCTTGCAAACAAATTATTCACTACCATTTATCAATAGTTACCGTACTTATACTGCTGTTTTAGGGTTTTGTGGGGTTTTTTTGTATTTTGTTGTTGTTTTTTTGGCAAACTTAGAACAAACCAGAGAACAAAATGTTGTCTTCATCATCATGTAGAAAAATAAAGCAAACCTAAAGTATCTAGCTATGTGTCAAGTGATTCATACTGCAAAGTAAAATCTACACTTACAGCAGAGTTTAAAAATTCTTAGTGCAAGAAACATAACCAATTAATACAGATCAATACTTATTAATGATATGGAAAATTTTCCTATACAGAGGTAGAGTCCAGTGCACAAGGCTAAAACAATATTCAATAACCTAAACAAAGAGTGAGCCGGGTTTTATGGGATTCACTTTAAATTTTAAGTTATCAGACTATATGTACATATAATATATAGACTATACAATTTTTAAAGTAGTTTAATAAACTCCACAAAATAATAGATGCATTGAAATATTTACATAATTCAATTTTCAAATCTCATTCAAATAAAAGGGATAAAAATAAGATTTCTGCTTCAAAGGCAGCAGAACCTCTTTCTTGAAATGGATTGGTAAAATAAGGTACTTTACATGAGAGAAACTAATTTATGCTTGAGAGGTATTCATATTCAGCTAAGAAAATATGTCCCTTTTAAGCTCTATAGAATAGGGAATATAAAATGATTATTTTCTCTATTTTTAGATCTCTAAACTTCTAAATCAGACTCTTAATTGAAGAGAGAAGCTGACTTTGGACCCATACAAAGTATATCAATACAATTACAATGGAAAAATAATTAACTTTTCTTTTCTGCTTGCTTGCTTTTGAAAGATCAGAAAGAACTTGACAATATCTCTGGCCGTTCTGTTCACCCATGACACAAATTTAATTGGAACCTGACCAGTACTTTCAGCTTGATGTTCTTGGGATTTCAGCTTTCTGAATCCCTTTCATTTCCAAAGGGTATTCAAGACATTAATGACAAATTTACTTTTTGATATTTGATCATTAATTCTTTTGATATAAAAGATTCTTATCTAAAAAAATTAGGGATAGTCAGAAAACAAAAAAGTACATCATAATTAATGAAGCATAAACCTTCACAGTTTGAATTTTGTGTAACTTCTCTAAGCACCCACAATGAAAATGCAAGTGTTGTGGTTTTTTTATTCAATCATTCTGTGAAAAATATCTCAGCAAATAGTAACATTTTGCCCTCCAATAATCTTCCCACTGGACTACCCACCCCATCCCTGTTTTTTAATTTTTAATTTTTAAAAAAATTTATACAAATAGACTAACTTTGATTTAAAATAAACATATAAAAATTGATAAGAATATTGCTTGCAACAATGGATGCGGAAGTAGAGGAACAAACTGGGCAGAGAGTACAAAGAAATGGCTCCTACTCAATAACTTCAGGCAAACACCAAACAGTCTGGGGGAAAAATCTCAACCAAGGGCAGCTTCTACTGCACCTTGTTTCCCTGGCCCATGAGGTGTGACTGATTTATAACTACAACTTCAGGTCAGATTAAAAAAAAAAAAAAAAAAAAAAAAAAAAAAAAAAAAGCTGCATGAAAATTGGAAGGCACAAGCACCCATGTTACCTAGTAATTTTTTTTTTTTTTGGGGGGGTGGGGAGAAGGTTAGGCATAAAGAAGGAAAGGGATACTTTTGGTTCAGCACTATTGTCAAGTTAATTTTACCATTGTTGAAGAAAAAGTGTATAAAATAAAGTGGTAGAGAAATGTAATAAGTGCATCCACTTGTGAGGAAGAAAGCTCAGAAGACAGCTCATAGGAATAGTGCAGAGAGAAACAATCAATACTATTTATTTGGATGTCTGTGCCATGGTACAAACTATATTCTCTGCTCTGTGGGGCCAAAACCAAAACAGAATAAAAACCAACAAAAATCCTCCAAATTCCCAAAAAGCAGCTGGAAGGGATGCAAGAAGTCTTAAAGAACAGACTGATCCAGACGGAGGTGATAAAAGTGGCACTCTTGTCTTTAATGCACATCTAACTGTGTTAGCTACTGTTGTGTTTTCCGTCATATTCATCTACCGACCAGGTGGGGGATATAAGAAATGGCCATGTCATTTTTCCTGCCTCTATACAACTTTTCTTTCCCTTTACTTCCTCCTTCAGGATTCAAGTCTTTATCTTTCAAGAAGGAAGTGCAGTTAATGATGACAGGGCAAGGTGCGAAACAGGATTTCCAGAATACTGATTTTGCTTCCCTCAAAGCCTTGCTGCATGTGGGCCACACAGCTCAAAGGCAGTCATTCAGGCAGCCTGATGGAGCTATGACTTTAACAAAACAAAAAAAGGGAAACAAAAACAAAACCACCCCAATTCTGTCTTTTCTCAAACTAAAGGAGAAACTGAGGGATGGTACAGCCTCAGTGGGGACGCCCAGTTAGGAGATGATGGCCGGGGACCACCTAGGCAGAGTCAGATTGTCAGCACTTGCTGACCGCTTCCTCGTGGGTCTCCTCAGGTCCTTGTACTTGTCCTCACAGAGGCGAGAGATGGCCTGAGGGGCAGAAGAGAGAAAATTCAGTCAGGGCTGGACCCTGGAAGTTCCCTCCATGCACTCACTCACCAGACACCAAGCACTGCTTGAGCAGCATCCTTCTAGGTACTGAGGACACTCATGAACGAAAACCCAGGAAGAGGCCCTGCCTTACGTGGTTCACATCCCACAGCAAAGACCCATATCACAAGGCGGGATACGCAGGAAGTGTAGAAACAGCCTCTATTTCCAAAGTGCTTACCAGTACAGTAGCCTAGGGTCAGTCAAAATCCAGCTATAAGGCTCACAAAATCAATGCTGGTTCCCCTCTTAGGGGTGTGTGACCTGGGTATGTGCCCCCATTTAAGTCCTTAGCATCTTTGTCTGCAAGTGGGACCATCATAGTGCCCTCCTCACAAGGTGGCTGTGAAGCACTGGAGCTCCATGCTGGATTTGTATATGAGGGAGTAGTTGGCCATGATCATTAATTAGAGACCAACTCAGAGCAGAAGGGAGTCAGAGGGGGCACAGAAGGGAGCCACTACTGCAGAAGGGAGCCAGAGGGGGCACAGAAACATGGGATGCAGAGATAATCAGCATTGTCTTCATTTTGTTGATGAGGCAGGACTCTCGGCAGAGGGCTGCAGGTAACAGCAGGGCCAGGCCCACACTGGGGCTAAAGTCCTGTCACAGCTCTGGAAAGGCTCATACCACCCAGGGGGCTTGTCTCAGACACATTCACCTGCCACCTGTACGATGATCCAGGGGTGAGGGTGACATTACTAAGCAAAGATGAGGTCTTTTAACTTCTACACAATTCCAGAGAAAGTCTGGGTATTGTGCCAGGGTTAGGGGGACAGACACAGTGTTCATCCACCAGGAAGTCACAGCCAAGGGAAAAGCACAAAAGCAGCCAACCACTTCACAGCCAACCCTGTGCCCTGATCAGATCCAACTGGCTCTTGCTAGGACTGCAGAATAATATTTGAAGTTGGTCTCGCTGCTTGCTCTTCTCTCCCTGATACATTCCCCAATGCTTTGAATCACTTTGCCTACCCTGCTCCCTGGCCTCCACACTGGCTTCCACCACAGGCACTGCACCAGCTCCTCCCTCAGCCTGGAAGTGTCTGCAAAGTCACATCTTTGTACAAACATCACCTACTCAATGAGGCCCTGACTATGGAACCCCTACCCTGTTCTCCTCTTTCTTTATAACTCATCTACTAACACAGGGGTGCGGGAAATCAGCTATAAGGCCCACAAAATCATTTGATCTGGCCCTGAAAGTCATTAGGGGTGAATTAATTAAATGTTTGACCAAATATAGCAGGCTAAATTTTAAGTTGATAATTGTGCATGGCCTGCAAATGATGTTATAAATATCCAAATGCTCCTTGGCAGAAAAAAAGATTCCTCACCCCTGTTCTAACATATTAATTATTTCAAATGTTATTTATTTATTATGTTTATTGTTCACTGTTTGTCTCCTCCCAACAGAACACAAACTGTAAGAGCAGGCTCTTTGAGCTTTGTTCATGACCATTCTCAGGGCAGAGTTGTAACCAGCACCTGATATCAGAAGGCCCTGAGTAAATACGTGTCGAATGAATATATAAGTTCCACTCAACATATGCACATAACAGAGGCATGGACATAACAAAGGAATGGCCAAAGTACTAAAAATAGAGGGACTAAGCAATTTATTCTATTTTTGGGGAATCCCTGAAGGAACACACATGACTGATAAATAGACATCAGACCCAGGCTTCAAGGGCTGTGCTTGGAGGGGAAGAATTATCAGGAGGGAACTGGCATTTTCAGCAAGGCAGTGTACTGGCATGGTTAGAAGCGGCTGAGGGCTTGGGGAAGGCAACCAGCAGGCAGCAGGGGATGGAGAGAGCAGAGCTGACAGTGCCAGGCTGACATGGCTGCTCACACACTGGCTGGCTAAGTTGTTATTCTGTGGCGATGTTAAACTGCCAGCGATTTTAAGAATTTACATGCCAGCTCTAGCCAGTCTTGCTCAGTGGGCAGAGCATCAGACTGCAGACTGAAAGGTCCTGGGTTTAATTCCATCAAGAGCATTTTGCAGGCTCAATCCCTGGTCCTGGTTGGGGCATGTGCAGGAAGCAACCAATTGATGTCTCTCTTACATTGAAGTTTCTCTCTGTCTCTACCTCTCCTTTCACTCTCTCTGGAAATCAATGGAAAAATATCTTCAGGTGAGGATTAATGAAAAAAAGAAAAGGAATTAATGTTCCACAACCTAGTACAATTGCATTTCAGAAAAGCAACTCCATTGGCAGCATGGAGGATGGACTGGAGAGAGACAGGAGTAAAGGATGTCTTCCTCCAAATGAGAGATGAATTAGGGTAACAAGTGGGCTGTACTATTGATAATTCATTTGGAATGTTTCATATATGAAATATATGTGGCATACTTAAAGAAGAGAAAATCAGATCCCTTAAGGACATTTGAACAACCATTTTTTAAAGCATATTATTTTCATTATTGCTCTATTTGTTGTTTCTCAGCTTACCAACAGCACAAGTCTGAATGCAATTATCGTAACACATTAGCAATGTACTATTTCATTCTAGATTTTATTATGCAAACTGATACCTTTAATCACGTCTTCCACATGCATAGAGGGATACTAGTTTATTTCAGAGAGAAATGACCTCCTAATTGCATTTGCCCTGGTTCTTGATGCTCTCCTATTTCTATACTCTACACTGCAACCAACATACCAAAATAGCCAGCTTGCGGGACATATGAACAGGCATAAAACTTCAGGTTATGGTATCTCCTCTGAGGTCTCAGGTTGCTTTCTATGATGGGGTTCAAGTATGCCAACCAAATGGACTAAGAGGGGTCTGGAAAACAATGAAACCCCATTCCTAAGAAACTATTTCAAAGGGGTGCCATCTGCTTTCCCAGAGAGCACTTCTGTCTAGCCGTACGGAGGAGGAGAAGATCTGTGTATCAGGAGCAGAGAGAGGGAACATTTTGTCAGATTACTGGCCTTCTTCCTGCCCATGGGCACTTGGCATGGGCACACCAGGAGCAGGTGAGTTCTCCCCTCTTTCCACTCAGATAAGCGAATGGAATGAAAAGGAGTGGTATGCACGACTCCCCCAGTCTCAGCCAGTCTGGGTGCCCCCTATCTAACTGACCTGAACCATTAAATATTCTCACTCAGAGAACCACAGTTCTGCTTTCCTTCGGGGTTGAGTGGCTCCCAGGAGCTCCAAGATCTTCTCCTCACCTCGGCACTGAAGGAGTGACTGAGCCCATCTCAGCACGTGAGGGATATGAGGACCACTGCGCATATTCAAACAGCATTCATGTTCACCCTGATATCAAATTCTATTTCATGTGTGTGCTTGTGAAGATTTGACAGTATGTGCCTTGAAGCAAGTCTTTCAGAGGAAGGGTTTCCTATTTTATGCTCTTGAATACAAGAGAAATGAGAGATTTAATGAGAAATTTCACTCTAAAGGCTGGTACATAATGACAGAAAAGTGACCAAGTTCTGAAAACCTCCCTGGATTTTCATTTTAAAACGAGAGCTATGCATCCAGTCTTTTCCAAATTTAGTTTTATTACATTTCCTTTTTGGAAATAGCATTATTTACTTTTAAGAATGATTATGTTAAGTTTTTGCTTTCTTAAGTTGAAATCCACAGCTTAATCCAAACTCTCTTCCTCCCACCTCTAGACTTTATTTTGTTCACACCGTTAACCCTGTTAGACCATCACTCTGGCCACCTTGACCAGTACTAGCCAGGGGAGGATGTTTCACCTAGGATGGAAAATGAGGTATGGACTTCTTGGGTCTCACCAATCTTGAGACATGACTATACTGTCTACTGCTTGGTCAAAGCAGAATGAGGCCAATATGGTGCCTTGAGATAGAAATGCAGAGGTCCTCCACACACTGCTCTGAAACAATGGGTTAAGACCTAGGTACAAATATGGAGCCTAGCTCCATATAAGTATACAAGACACAAAATTCATACAATTTAACAATTGCAGACCTTAAACCCAGACCAAGGCCAAAGGGGCTAGCCCTAACTCTAACTGGGCTATGGGGAAAATAATTTGAAAAACTAAAAAGCAGAATCAATCATTTTGGATTCCTAATAATTAGGGCCTTCTAGTATCTTTTTCCTTATAAAAGTGTATGCTGGGAAATCTTTTTTTTTTAAAATATATTTTATTGATTTTTCACAGAGAGGAAGAGAGAGGGATAGAGAGTTAGAAACATCGATGAGAGAGAATCATCGATCAGCTGCCTCTTGCACACCCCCCAATGGGGATGTGCCTGCACAACCAAGGTACATGCCCTTGCCCAGAATCGAACCCGGGACCTTTCAGTCCGCAGGCTGACACTCTATCCACTGAGCCAAACCGGTCCCGGCTGGGAAATCTTTTTTTGTGGATTTATTTTTTAAAAACTGAAGCTTAAAAAACATTTGATTTAAAAAATTGAATCAATGTGCATTAAAAAACTGATATTAAGAAGGTTATTGAAAATATAAGGTTGTACAAATTATCATTAAATTAACTGATGACTTCTAAATCCAGGGTATCTTGCCCTTATTTCATAACAACACAGTGGGAGAAATCAACATTGTAATTACTCCCTTTACCCTTCCATGGCACCCAGATGAGTTGACAATAGTGAACCCAAAAGCAGTATGTTAAAATACATTACCTCAAGCTTGTGAGCCCTTTCCCTGCTCAGGGGCTCCAAAGGAAAGCTCAGGTTATTTGCTTCTGCCAGAGAACGAAGATCAAAATAATACTTGGCATAAACACTGGAAGGAACATTGATGTTGAACTGGAGCAATTCAAGAAACTGTCGCTCTAGCTCATTCCTGCAAAGACAAAAATAGCACACATTTAGCTGCCATCGTAGGCTGTATGGCCTGCAAAGGCAAGCTGCTGGACACAAGACTCCAGAAAAGTATATCCTGAGGAAGAAAAACCATGTAATTAATTACCTGGTTGGATACCAGAGTTACAGTTTAACCACCAAATTGGTATTAGAAGATGAATCCACTGAATTAGATGCCCACAAGGATAAGGCCTGATTAATTGGGGTGATTACTTCAGGGAAATTTCTTTCACTGAGACCTAACACACACATACCAGACTCTGGCTGCAAATCTCAGCATGCATCATCAGCTTAGTCACAGGGCAGATGAAACAGTCAAGAGCTGTCAAGTGGAGCCTAGAGAGCAACCAAGACCCCAGCCTAGAGGAAAGGCCTCTGCTAGACAAAGTGGATGCCCTTCCTCACTGCCCTTTACCCACCTATTTAACAAGAGAGAGGAAGAGCTGTGGTAGTTTCCTCAGGCAAAGGAGAGAAAGAAGTGACCTTTCAGTGCATAGGACAATACTTCATCCACTTAGCCATACTGGCCAGGATGATTTTTGCTTTAAATGACATTAATTCACGTCTCATTTAAATGAGATTTAATAACAGATCTGTGAAGTACTAGATAACATTTTAATAAAACAAGAATTTCGATGGATTAAAGATGGAGGCAGAGGAGGTAGAAGTTACACCCACCTCTTCCCAGGACCAAAGTGGATTTACAACTAAAATATAGAACGACCAACCTGAATAACCAATTGAAGACTAGCTGAACAAAAGTCTTATAATCAATGACTTTCTGAAGAAGCCACATCTAGACTGGTAGAAAGTATGGAGGCATGGCTGGCCCTGGGCTCATGTGTGGCAGTTGAAAAACCAAAGATATCACAGCTTCAAAGGTCCCCCCTGAGGAGCGAAGGGTCTCAACTCCTTGACGGGCTACCCAAAACTGAGCACCAACCAGTACGGGGGGAAAAGAAATCCACACAGCATCTGGCTGGCAAAACCTGTGAAGACTCTGTCTGCCAAGGAGAGACAGGAATTGGCTAAAAACTCAGATGCCCTCTTAAAGGGCCAATGCACAAAATCTGGTTCACAGCCACCTCACCCTGGGATCCGACAGGAGGGAGGCTCAAAGTGAATGGGACTCATCCAGGCAGAGACTGAGTTGTGCGGCTTCAAGGAGAGAGCTGAAGGGACATCCATCAAGTCTCCTCTTCCACATCATCCACAGATGCTATTCAAAACTATGGTTATAAGGATTCTCAAGGAACTTAGGGAAAAAAAAAGATGAGTTCAGTGAGAACTTCCAACAAAGAGATAGTAAGCATAAAAAAGAACCAGTCAAAAATAAAGAACACTCTACCTGAAGTGGAGAATATACTAGAAGGAATCAATAGCCAATTAGAGGAAGCAGAGGATTAAATCAGCAATTTGGAAGATAAGGCAACAGAAAATATCCAATGAGAGCAGAAAGATGAAAAAGGCTATTTTTAAAAAATAAGGAACCTTTGCAAAAAGTGTAACAACATCTGCATCATAGGATTATTAGAAGAACAAAGAGAGCAAGGGATTAAGAACATATTTGAAGAAATAATGACTGAAATCTTCCCTAACCTAGTGTAGGAAAAAGCTACACAAGTCCTAGAAGTGCAGTCCCAATCAAGATGAACCAAAAAAGACCCACAGGCAAGACATCATAATTATTATTATTTTTTTTAATCAATCTTTATTGTTCATATTGTTACAAAGGTTCCTCATTTCTTCCCCCCTCCACCAGGTTCCCACCCACCCTCTGCCCCCTCCCCACCCCCCATTGTCCTCATCCATAGGTGCAGTTTATGTTCAGTCTCTTCCTCCCTCCCTTTCCCCGATAGTAAATCCCTTTTCAGATAGTAAATCAGTTACTTAGCATTTTCTCATATCAATAATACCACCACATGCCCAATGATACATTTCACACGAAAGACATTTCCAAATACGTCAACCAGCCTCATCCAGGCCCCACCCATGGCACTCACAGATCAACACCCCAGCCCTATACTAACTCAACATATCCAGATCTAAGCCTTCATCACTTGATTCAGCAGACCCTCAAGTTCCCACAAAAGTTTCCAGCCATGTCTGAGAGGCAGCCTTGGGGCAGGGGCAGGTGAGGAGCGAGCTGTTCTGGGCCTGGCTGCTCTGGGCCTGGCCTCTGTTGCTCTGGTTCGTTCCACAACCAGCTGCTCTGGGTCTGAAGACACATCATAATTAAAATGGCATGTGGTACATTTACACAATGGAATACTATACTATGCAACTGAAGAAAAAAAAAAGAAGGGGAAAAAAGAAAGGAATTCTTACCATTTGCAACAGCATGGTTGGACTTGGAGAGTGTTATGCTAAGTGAAAGTATTATGCTAAGCTAGTCAGAGAAACATAAACATAATATGATCTCACTCATACATAGAATCTAATGAATAAAACAAACTGATGAGAATAGATCTAGAGACACAGAAGCACAGAACAGACTATTGAATCTCACAGGGAAGGCAGAAAAGGGTATGTGGATGGGAAGAGATTAACCAAAGAACTTTTATGTATATATGCATGTAACCCCATGGTGTCACTGACAATAGGGTGGTCAAGGCCTGGGTCAGGGGTAGGGGCAGGCTAGAAGAGCTCAGTGGGAGAGGGGGTGGGAAAAGGGGAACATATATAATGCTTTTAACAATAAAGATTTTTTAAAAATTAAAATGGCAAAGGTTGAAGACAAAGAATGAATCTTAAAAGCAGTAGGAGAAAGACAGTTATTTACTTATAAGGAAGCTCCCATAAGACCATCAGCTGATTTCTCCACAGAAATTTTGCAAACCAGAAGGGAGTGGTAAGAAATATTAGAAGAAATGAAAATCAAGCATCTACAACCAAGAATACTCTACCCAGGAGTTCATTAGTAGAAGCCCAGTGCATGAAATTTGTGCACAGGGGTGTGGAGAAGTGTCCCTCAGCCCAGCCTGCACCCTCTCTAATCTGGGACCCCTTAGGGCAGGCGGACATCACAGCCTGCCTGCCTTCCTGATTGCCCCTAACCACTCCCCTGCCAGTCTGTTTGCTACCCTCCCCTTGAGGCCTGGTCACCCCTAACTGCCCCAACTGCCCTCCCTTGCAGGCCTGGTCCCTCCCAAGTGCCTCCCCTACTGCTGGCCATCTTATGGTAGCCATCTTGTGTCCACATGGGGGCAGCCATCTTGTGTGTTGGAGTGATGGTCAATTTGCATATTATTCTTTTATTAGATAGGATAGAGGCCTGGTGCATGGGTGGGGGCCAGCTGGTTTGCCCTGAAGGGTGTCCCGGGCGAGGGGCCTATGGTGGTTTGTAGGCTGGCCACGTGCCCCAGAGAACCAAGCAGAGGCCCTGGTAGCTGGGTTTTATTTATCTTCTACAAATGAAACTTTGTAGCCTGGAGCGGAACCTTCTGCTCACCCGGTGGTGGCAGCCATTTCTGTTGGGACTTACTTATCTTCTATAATTGAAACTTTGTAGTCTTAAGCAGAGGTGTAGGCCGGCCAGGGCTGCAGAAGCTTGGCTTCCTCCATCGCTGGGGGCAACCCTAGCCTCCTGTTCTCTCCAGCTCTGTAGCCACACCCATTTTTTGTTGGAATTTATTTATCTTCTATCATTGAAATTTTGTAGCACTGAGTGGAGGAGTAGGCCGGCAAGGACAGGCGGAAAGTTTGGCTTCCTCCATTGCCAGGGAAACCCAAGCCTCCCTCCTGCTCTCCTAGGCTGCAGCCATCTTGGTTGGGTTTATTTGCATATTTGTTCCTGATTGGCTTCTGGGCGTGGCTTGTGGATATAGCTGAGGTAAGGTCAATTTGCATATTACTCTTTTATTAAATAGGACTAGAAGCCTGATGCAAAAAATTCATGCAAGAGTAGGCCTTCTTTCCCCCAGCTGCCTGCACTGGCTTCCCTCTGGCACCCAGGACCCGGGCTTCCCTTGCTGCCCCAACTTATTCAGAAAAGTCGTCTGATCTAATTAGCATATTATGCTTTTATTATTATAGATGTTAAAGGCCCTAGCAGGCATGGCTCAGTGGTTGAGCATCAACCTTATGAACTAGAATTAAGCATTGATCTATGAATTAGAAGATCACAGTTTGATTCCCGGTCAGAGATGATGCCTGGGTTGTGGGCTTGATATCTAATGGAGCATGCAAGAGGAAGACAGTTATTCCCTCTCCCTTCCTCTCTGAAATCAATGAAAATATATTTAAGCAAACAAACAAACAAACAAAAAGAAATGTTAAAGAGACTTCTTTAAGGAGAAGAAAAAATAAAAAATATCAGTAATAAAATGGTAATCACTACATACCTATCAAAAGTTTTTACATGTTAATGGATTAAATCTTCATATTAAAAGACAGCAATGGCTGAATAGATACCAAAGCAATACCCATATATATTCTATCTATAATAGACTCACTTCAAATGGAAAGACACACAGACTAAAGTAAAGGAAAAGGAAAAGGTATTTTATGCAAATAGAAATCTGAAGAAAGCTGAAGGAGCAACACATTCAACAGCTGTAGACTTTAAAACAAAGGCTGTAACAACATAGAAAGACCTAGCAATTCCAATTCTGAGTATTTATCCAAACAAAACCAAAAAAAAATTTTAAATACTAGGTATACCAGTTAATAATGTGGATTTTGTAATAAAAGAAATCACGATAATTTCAAGAGAAACATTAAAAGTGCTTTATGCAAAGTAATGACTATTGCTAGCTACACATTTCCCCATCTTTCAAGTAATTTGTGGATACCATCCCAAAGAACTTTTCTTGTTTTGAGGTAAACCATTCAGAGACCCAATTTTCCATTTCTTTGTATGTTTTGAAGGGTTACTCAGAAAGTGTGTATGCCACCAATCGGAATCTGAAGGAGCAAGGTCTGGTGAATACACCAGGTGGGTTAATACTTCCCAGGCAAGATCTTTTAACATGTCTTAAACTGGTTTTGAAGTATGTGATGGTGTGTCATCATAAAGCAAAATTACCTTGCCATGATCATTTCACGGATCAAAGCATGGTTCATATTGATTATTTGTTGTCAGTAACGATCAGTATTAACAGTTTCACCTGATTTTAAAAGCTCATAATATACCACACTTTCCTGATACCATCAAATGCAGAGCATTGTCTTCTTTCCGAAGCAATTTGGCCTTGCAGTTGATATTGATGGTTGACCTGGATCAACCCATGATTTTGTGCATTTGGGATTCTCAAAATAAATCCACTTTTCATCGCCATTCACAATTGGATGCAAAAGACTTTCTTTTGCGCCACTGAAGCAACATTTTACTGATGACTTTCCCGTTTTCCATTTGTCTTTCATTTAGTTGATGTGGCACCCATTTTCCTTCTTTTAAAATTTTTCCCATTGGAAATTGTTTGCTGAGCAACGTTTAATCTTTCTGCAAGTTGTTTTTGAATTTGACATGCATCTTCATTCAATAATGCTTGTAACTGTCTTCAAACTTTTTCAGTTGACCTGGATGTTCTTTGTCTTTCACATTGAAATCACCACTTTTAAAGCATTTAAACCAACGTTCACAAGTATCTAGAGATGGAGCACATTCACCATAAGCTTCCTGAAGTATTAGCAGCACTTTTCTTCAAAATAATGAATTATAACTCCCTGCAAATGGATTTTTTGGGCACGAAATTCGACATTTTTAAGTGTAAAAATATTTATGATGTTAACACCTTCAGCAAATTTGACATATGGAGTTTTAAAACTTGTCAATATAACAAAATAACATAAAATCAAATCACATATACATCTATTGAAAAAAATCTGCATTAACCGGTACACCTAGTATATATACATCCATATGTTCACTAACACATTGTTTACAATAGCCAAGATAAGGAAGCAACCTAAATGTCCATTGGAAGATGAATGTATAAAGAAGATGTAGTACATATACACAATGGAATATTACTCAACAATAAAAAAATCCTACCAGATGCAATGGATGGACATAGAGCTTTTTATGCTAAGTGAAATAAGTGAATCAGAGAAAGACTGATATCATATGGTTCACTTGTATGTGGGATCTAAAATTCAAAATTAATTAACCAAAACAAAAACAAACTTATAGATACATAAAACAAACTGATGATTACCAAATGGGAGGGGGTTGAGGGGCTGGGTTAAAAAGGTGAAAGGGCCGAAACCAGTTTGGCTCAGTGGATAGAGCATCGGCTTGTGGACTGAAAGGTCCCAGGTTCGATTCCGGTCAAAAGCATGTACGTTGGTTGTGGGCACATCCCCAGTAGGGGGTGTGTAGGAGGCAGCTGATCAATGTTTCTCTCTCATCGATGTTTCTGACTCTCTTCCTCTCTGTAAAAAATCAATAAAATATACGTTTTTAAAAAACGTGAAAGGATTAAGTAGTACAAATTTCCAATAATAACAACAGTCATAAGATATAAAATACATCATAGGGAATACAGTTTAGTCCACTAGAGGCCTGGTGCACGAATTCGTGCACAGGTGAGGTTCAGCCTGTCCACCCCGATTGGGGTCAGCTGGCCAGGAGCAGAGGTTGCAGGAGGTTGGCTAGCTGGCCCCATCCCCATTGGGCCAATTTGCCAGCTGCAGTGCGCATCATAATGACCCATCTTTCTGGTCACTTGGCTTTTATATATATAGAATACATATGATACTGTAATAATTACGTAGTGTGCCAGATGGGTACTAGACTTATTGGGGTGATCTTTTTTCATAAGTTACACAAATAACCAATCAATATATTGTACACCTAAAACTAATACTGTACTGTCAACTGTAATTGAAAAAATATATATTACAAAAATAAATGCCCAGCCTGCGTGGCTCAATGGTTAAGCATCGACCTGTGAACCAAGAGGTCACATCTGATTCCAGCCACATGCCCAGGTTGTAGGCTCCAACCCCAGTAGGGGGCATGCAAAAAGCAGCTGATCAATGATTCCCTCTTATGATTGACATTTCTACCTCTCTCTCCCTTTCTCTCTGAAATCAATACAAATATAATTAATTAATTAATAAATACTTTCCACAAAACATTAAAACTCAATTTGGTCACCTTTTTTGCCAGTTTACAGCAAGGATCACCTATCCTCCAATGTCCAATAGCATGTTCCTCATCTCTAAGGTCTCTTCTCACAGTAGCTTTAATATTCATGTTTCTAGTGACATTCGAATTATGTAAACTCCAAGATTACAGAAGTCTCCTCTACAATTCCACTCTTTTCTTGCTGGATCCTCACCAGAATTACCTTTAACACTATTTCTACTAATCATCTCTTTTAGGCAATCTATGGTTTTTCCAATATGAGCCTCAAAACTCTTCTCCCACTATCCTGTTCAAAAGCTGCTTCCATATCTTTAGGTATATACTATAGCAGCACTCCCATTCCCAGTACTAAAATCTATGTTCGTCTCTGGGCTGCCATAATAAAATGCCACAGACTAGATGGCTTAAACAAAAGAAATGTATTTTCTCACAATTCTGGAGGCTAAAAGTTCAAGATCAAGGTGCCAGTAGGTTTGATTTCTTCTGAGGTCTCTCTCCTTGGCTTGCAGATGGCCATCTTCTCCCTGTGTCCTCATATGGCTGTCATTCTACCATGTTGTCTGACTGTAGTCATAATGGATAAGAGCCAAACCTAATGACCTATTTTAATTTAATTACCTCTTTAAGAACCTAATCTCCAAATACAGTTACATTCTGAGGCAATGGGGGTTAGATCTTCCATATGTAAATTTTGAGGGAACATAATTCAGTCCAAAACACTGGGTATCTGTTACAGTAGCAGTCGCTAGCTGATGGTCTGTGGAGGTCCAATAGGTTGGCGACCGCTGTGTTACAGGGCTCAAAGGGACACTGGTCTTCATGCTGGAATATGCTTTCTCTTAGAGCAGTAGTCGGCAAACTCATTAGTCAACAGAGCCAAATATCAACAGTAACAACGACTGAAATTTCTTTTGAGAGCCAAAATTTTTAAACTTAGACTTCTTCTAATGCCACTTCTTCAAAGTTGACTCACCCAGGCATGGTATTTTGTGGAAGAGCCATACTCAAGGGGCCAAAGAGCCACATGTGGCTGGCTAGCCACAGCTCGCCGACCATGGCCTTACAGCACTCAGAGGCTTTCTATAAGCAAGCCTAGGAACCTAATAGCCTTAGGGAACAGATTCCTAGGTCAGTAACTTTCATTTCTCTCTTAAAACTGACTTGCCCAAGGATACACCAAGTGTACAGGTTCTCTTTCCTTGTCACTCTTCTCCCACTCTGGGGGGGGGGGGGGGGGGGGGAGAGGAAGGAATACAAGTCACCTACCTAACCAAGTTCATTGTTCCAAGGTGAAGAACCTCTGAGAAGGCAAGTAAAGGGACTTATTCCAATTTTTGGTGTTAAAAAAGTAAATGAACTCTAATGACAGACTAAAACCTTGGGTGGTTTCTAATTTCTGCTTTTAACAAACTGAAGAAATTGGAAGGCTCATTTAAGTAATTTTTACTGATAGATGACTATGTGATTTTAACAAAATTTTTAAAGCATTTAAAGACTCACTGGAATGACACTATTACAGTAAGTCTTGGAAATTCATGTACTTACTTATATAAACGTGTTCTCTCAGCTCTTATGTTAAAAGAATCTCCTCCCAACCCTTAAAACTCTTCATTCTTAATTTTTTTCTGCTCCCTGTTATTTTAACGCTTTTGTGGTATTTTAATTTGCATTTGTATCTCATTTCCTTACAAAAACAGGATATAAATGATGAGAAGATTTGAGTCTTACAGTGACTTCAGGAGGTATTTTCCTCTTTGACCTAGTAAATAGATACAACTGCTCATGGTGGGGAATCCCTTTCTACCTGCTCTTGTAGAACCTCAGTAGGGCCACCTACACCAAGTCATTGGTTGTACCTTATCCACTTTACACAAAGGAGAAGAGACAACCTTGATGATCATGATCCCTGTGGTGCGCAATTCAGTGTCACATGGTGTCAGGCAGTTATGAGAGAACCACCACCAATAAAGTCAGCATTTCTTACACCTTGTACCCAAATGTCCTCCTCCTTTATGTTCTGAATGACAATTCTTTTTGTAGTTGTTCCCATTTGAAATATAATCAAGAATTTTATTTTTATTACTATCAAAGGCTTCTTTATACTTTTCTTAGTTTTATAATAGAGAATTACAGACACAGGAAGGAGTTTCATATGTTAGTAGCAGGAATGAGCTCTGTAACAAAAGACCCAAAGAACATCAAGTATGTTTCACAGGAGCCATAAAATGGGGTGCCCAGAAAGTAAGTAAACAAGGCATGGTTACCCCAACCTTCTGAGAAATCCATGTGATACCCCACAAAGTAGCTCTCATAGGCACCGTGAAGATCCTGCATCCCCAGGAATATTTGGTCCAGGGAAATGGCTGTGGATTGGGATACAGCTTGGAACCTCCTCCAGCCTAAGGCTTCCTCAAGAAAGCCAAGCACAATGTAGCAGGATATAAAATTAATGCCAAGAAATCCATGGCATTCCTAATCACCAACAGTGAAACTACAGAAACAGAGGCTAAAAAAGCAATTCCATTTACCATCGCACCAAAAAAATTAAGATACCTAGGAATAAATTTAACAAAGGAAGTAAAGGACCTATTTGTGGAAAACTACACGACACTGAAAAAAGAGATAGAGGAAGATGTAAGGAGATGGAAGAACATACCATGTTCATGGATTGGTAGAATCAAGATCATCAAAATGTCCATACTTCCTAAAGCAATCTATAGGTTCAATGCACTCCCCATTAAAATACCAACGGCATATTTCACTGACCTAGAAAGAACTCTCCAAAAGTTCATTTGGAACAATAAAAGACCCCTAATAGCCACAGCAATCCTGAGAAAGAAGAGTAAAGTAGGAGGGATCTCAATACCAGAATTCAAACTATATTACAAAGCCACTGTTCTCAAAACAGCCTGGTACTGGCACAAAACAGACATATAGATCAATGGAATAGAATCGAGAACCCAGATATCAACCCAAATCAATATGCTCAATTAATATTTGACAAAGGAGGCAAGAATATACAATGGAGTAAAGACAGTTTCTTCAATAAATGGTGTTGGGAAATTTGGACAGACACATGCAAAAGAATGAAACTAGATCACCAACTTACACCATTCACAAAAATAAACTCAAAATGGATACAGGACTTAAACATCAGACGGGAAACCATAAAAATACTAGAAGCATCCACAGGCAGCAAAATCTCAGACGTATGCCAAAAGAACTTCTTCACTGATACTGCCCCTAAGGCAATGGAAGCTGAAGAGAAAGTAAACAAATGGGACTACATCAAAATAAAAAGCTTTTTTGCAGCAAAAGAAACCATCAACAAAACAACAAGAAAGCCCACGGTGTGGGAGAACATATTTGCAAATAATACCACTGATAAAGGTTTAATCTCCAACATTTACAGACAGCTTATACAACTAAATAAAAGGAAGATGAATGATCCAATTAAAAAATGGGCAATGGACCTAAATAGAATATTTTCAAAAGAAGACAGAAGGCCAAAAGGCTCATGAAAACATGCTCAAAGTCACTAATTGTCCAAGAGGTGCAAATCAAAACAACAATGCGGTACCATCTCACTCCTGTCAGAATGGCCAACATCAACAAATCAACCAACGACAAGTGTTGGCGAGGTTGTGGAGAAAAAGGAACCCTCGTGCACTGCTAGTGGAAATGCAGACTGGTGCAACCACTGTGGAGAACAGTGTGGAGTTTCCTCAATAAACTGAAAATGGAACTCCCATTTGACCCAGTAATCCCACTTCTAGGAATATATCCCAAGAAACTAGAAATACCAATCAGAAAGGATATATGCACCCCTATGTTCATAGCAGCACAATCTACAATAGCCAGAATTTGGAAACAGCCTAGGTGCCCATCAGCAGATGATTGGATCCAAAAACCATGATACATCTACACAATGGAATACTATGCTGCCATAAAAAAGAAGGAATTCTTATCATTTGCAGCAACCTGGATGGAATTGGAGAACATCATGCTGAGTGAAATAAGCCAATCAATGAAAGAGAAACACCACATGACCTCACTCATTTGTGGATGATAAAGAACATTATAAATTGATGAACCAAGAGACAGATATAGAGACAGTAAAGCAACAGGCAGACTGTCAAATTACAGTGGGGAGGGGAGGAAGATCTGGGGGAGATAATAGATCAACCGAAGGACTTGTGTACATGCATATAAGTACAACCAATGGACATAAAACTCTGGGGAGGGAGGGTATGTATGGAAGGGAGGGAGGGGGGCAAAAAAAAAATCAATAAAATATATTAAAAAATAATAATAATAATAAAATAAATAAAAAATAAAATAAAATAGCCTGACCTAAGTCTTGGAAAATTGCTTCTCTGTGAAACTCAAGAGTTCATGGTTTTGTGATTCTCATCAGCTGGGAAAGAGTTTGGGGTCCAGATGGCTTATAGGAAAATGAAAAATTATTTTGCTATTGATTAAAGGAAACATCACCTCAATTTATATATATGGTTACACTATTAAATCCAATATTCAAAAGTAAAAAAAAAAAAAGAAAGCCAAGCAAATAATGTGAGAAAAGTTTTAGCATGAGCAGTGTCAAAGTTACTATAAACTATAAGCAACTGTAAGTAGTTCATCCTGATTGTTTTCCAAAACAGCTCCTTCCTCCTAAGAGGCTCTGAATCCAGACCCCAGATACCCCAAGGGGATAGGCCTGCAAGTCTCCTGCTAATAGTCCTTACCTAAATCTAAGAATTGAACCATATGAGAAATCTTACGGCTGCCTTAAGAGCCCTGGATGCACCCTCTTCCTCACCACCCCAGGATTTATGGTATTTCCACTGAGCTGAGTACTTGAGCCCAGCTGGGGAGAACATGCCATCCTAACAATGAGATGCATGACAGGTGCCAAGGACAGAATGCCCATTTTAACCAACTGATAAAGAATGACAAAACAGTGAAAGTTTTCACTCTGAAACTAAAAAGAACCTAGTCAGCATGGCTCAGTTGTTGAGCATCAACCAATGAAGCAGGAGGTCACAGTTAGATTCCTGGTTAGGGCACATGCCTGGGTTGAGGGCTCAATCCCAGCATGGGGCATGCAGGAGGCAGCCAGTTAATGATTCTCTCTCATCATTGATGTTTCTATCTCTTTTCCCCTCCCTCTCTATTCCTCTCTGAAATCAATATTAAAAAAGAAAAGAAAGCCGAAACTGGTTTGGCTCAATGGATAGAGCATGGGCTTGGGGACTGAAAGGTCCCGGGTTCGATTCCGGTCAGGGGCATGTACCTTGGTTGCGGGCATATCCCCAGTAGGGGGTGTGCAGGAGGCAGCTGATCGATGACTCTCTCTCATCGATGTTTCTAACTTTCTATCTCTCTTCCTTCCTCTCTGTACAAAATCAATAAAATATATTTAAAAAAAAGAAAAGAAAAGAAAAGAAAAAAACAACAACAATATTTTAATTCTGCTCTTTGTGTGGCCCACAAAAGAATGGTGCAGGACATTAACTAAGTGTTATTCTACAGTGGGATATTCTCAAATGTAAACTACCACAGACTGCAGAAGGCACTATTCTACACCTTTCTAATGAAAGTAAAGAAAGGCTTTGCCAGTACCTATTCATTATCCACAATGAAGGGAAATACAGGTTTTTATGTATAATATTCCACTACCGTGCCTTCATTGTATATCATCAGCTCCCAATAGACATTCAATCAAATTCATTACTATACTATACTATACTATTACTATACTATACTATACTATACTATAAAGACATTCAAAAGACATTCTCCTTCCCAAACAATTCCACTGCTCTTCCCTCCAACACACACACACACTCACACTCACATGTCCTCCACTGTAATGTCTTTCAGGATCTGGCAGTAATCCACATTCCACACAGCTTGGTCATCCCACACCTTGGAGGCCAGCAGGATCGCACCCAGAACAATTCGCTTCCAGTTGGCTGGACAGATATCTATCTCTGCATATGTTAAAAGTCTTTCAAGGTATACCTGGAAGAAAAGACAATGCCAGAGATAAGCAACTTGAGTTGTTTTCTCTCACATACTACCACACATAAAATTCTAAAATTGCCTGATTACATTTCACCAGTCTCTAACAGGATTTAATACCTGATCATATTTATTTTTAAAAAGTCAAGAGCTCAAACAGTCTGGTGTATAATGCACACATTCTGTAATTGTTGACAAACACATTTTTAATGAAAAATTTCAGCTAAAGATAGAAAATAAAATAGGATTTACAAACTGGCATAATTTAGTTTGAGGATAGACATCAGAAATACCCACAAAGCCACACCACTTGAGTTGGGTAACAAAGAATGTCTTTTAAAGTTTCCTTTGGTAAAAATCTGTTATATTTCTCCGAACAATGGAATTCTTTTTCTACAGTTTATCATTTATAAACCTGAACTGCATCAGAAAGGGACAAATCTAATTATCATACTTCTCAAAAAACTTGCTAATACAGACAAAATCTATAGTATTAAAACTATTCATAGTTTATAATTTCTGTAAAGTCTTAAAATATGCAATTTCTAAAAACTAATGTGTGGAGATGTTAAATACACAAATAAAATAGAAATTATATTCTGCTAAATAATATTATTGCTCATATTGGGATGGGAAAAGTTAAAAACATTAGGACTCTGGAGGGGAGGCTGTACTTTAGGATCTTGAGTGATTTTGTGAAGTGTGACATGAATGTGGAAATGGAAAAACATGATAATGCCATAGCTGACTAATATTATACAACAAAAAAGACTACAGGATGAGAACAATAGATGATAGGTATGGTTAAACAGGAGGACTTTATTCACTGTAAAATACTGAGCACTCAGTAAGTACCAGCTCTGTGCTCATCACTGGAGATAAAGTGTGGAGGGGGCAGTGACCCCTCCAGCTACGGAGAGAAGAGGGGCTGGAAGGAAGCATAGCTGACGGGAAGAGGCATCAGGAGATTATGAAGCAGTCCTCTAAAGCAGGGTTTGACAGTGGAGACTGGCAGTCACATTCCAGGGATTCTTGTGATCCCAACAACTGGGCTGCTGTGGGAGGTCCCAGACTTCCAGGTCACACAGCTGGATGGGTGACACCTTCTGAGATAGGGAACACCAGGCAGCAGAGGTTGGTGAAAAATGATAACAAGGATGGCTGTAGATGTTTTCTATCTGAGATGTCCCAGAGAATGCCAGTTAGGCAGCATACATGCAGGTCTGGAGCACAAAGGAAACAGCACTGAGATTGAAATCTGAGAGTCTGTGACAACACAAACAGAGTAAGTTGTGGGCATGGATCCAATGACCTGGGGAGAAGGGGAGAGAGAGAAAAGAAGGGGACAGGCCTTAGCCATGAGAGTTCCTCTTGTTTTAACATCTGGAGAGAGGGTCAAGGGACAGGCGAGGGAGGGATAAAGTCTATTATGTTCTGCTCTGAAGTCTTCTAATAGTTTGGAGAAGAAATTACAAGGTTAAAGCTAGGTATTACAATACTATACAGGGCTTCTGAGTAGTGGTCTCTTTAACAGTGAAACATAAAACTAAAGAAGCAAGGCCACTTCAGACAGTGACTATATGGGTGAAGAGGGGCAGGGGAGGCAGCAGGGGTCAGCCATCTAGAAGGGAGAAGGGGAGAAGGAGGGGCGGAGGTAGAAGAAAGAGGAAGAGAAAAGGGGAAAGAAGGGGGAGGGGAAACTATCCCTAGTGAAAGTAAAACTGAGCAGATTAAGAAAAGTCACAGCGTTAGATAGCAGCTCCTCCTTGGAGCCTCCACTGGTTCCCCTGATTCCTAACCCAGGGACAGAAGAATCCTATGCTCCCTCTAACGCAGAAGTTTCCTATGGCTTCTTTTGCAATCTGTAACAGCCCCACTGTATGTAAAATAAGGTGCAATGGTGAACACCCAGGGAAGTTTGGAGATGGGGATCAGAATCTTGTCTGCCTCTTCTATTGAAATATGGCTTTGCCAAGAGGGGGTTGGCATTCAACTATTTGCTGAATAAAAAAAATATAAAATAATGGTTCATTTGCTCCGAAAGGTTATTGTTCTTTTTTTCAGTGCTCCATTAAAAAAAAAGCAATTTTTAAATCTTTAAAATCTAGACTTTTATGGCTCTCATATAACAGGTGTTCCCTAGAATTAACAGGAGCACTGTACGCACTAAAAGACAAAGTTAAAATCATGAGAAGAAACTAACATATTTGAAATCCCCAAAACAAAATAGCTAATAAAGTGACAAACAGTTTACTGAAAGGTAATAAAATAAGAAATCATAACAGGGCAAATCTACCTTGATTTCCCCCCATATTAGTCTGGGTAATCCTTCTACTTACCACATTGCTGTCTTGGTCTCTCCCCCTAGTAAACCACGTATTTGTTCCCTGAGGACTAAGACCACATTGCACTTTGCCCACTGTGTGCCAGTGTCTAGAATGATGCCAGTGCAGGGCAGGGCCTGAGTGCTTGCTTAATTGATACATCATCCTGCAGAATGAGTAAGGAACAACACCTACATAGAAGCTCTGGCTCTGGAATACTGATGCAGGTGGGCAGAATTCTTGTGTAAGTGATTTATCTAATAAAATGGCCACAAACAATGGCATCTGGGAAAGGTGACTGCACTTAACAAAGGTAGAATGGAGTTAAATGTGACACTGGGTCTTTGTTTTGTCAGACAGCTACAGTGGTGAACAGTGAAAGGATCCAGGAGGAAGAGTCCACTCTGTTATCTGAAGCACAGAAAGTAGAAAGACCTTCAACTAAGTTCCAGGAGGTCAAACAGCAGGGCACTCTTAACTATTGTATATGGGACTGAATGCGTTTCCAAATCTCTCTCACTGAACCGTAATAATACTGGGTCATGGTGACCATTGGTGAAATAAAGGATGTCATTGAACAGAGCTCAGTAAGCTTCTTAATATTTGGAGATTTTAGTTTTAAATGGCATTTATTATACTAAAACTAACGTTTTTTTATTTTTTATCATGATTTTTATTTGTGTGAAAATCCTAATTCTTTAGGTAAAGATCCAGGCCAGGCCAACTGGAATTGCAGTTGAGACCCAGATTAAATCTTTTACAAAGATAGATGATGAACTTTACTCATTCTCCAAGGAGAAAGTCCAAGAATCCTATATAAGACCAATTGGTAGAAGAACCAGCAGAATGACTAGTTGCTATGATGCACACTGACCACCAGGGAGCAGACGCTCAGTGCAACTCCCAGCCCACAGGCCCCAATCAGCAGTGGCGGCAGGGGGTGGGGCTGGCAAGTGGGCAGTGCCAGGCCAGTCAAGGCAGGTGCCAGTGGGACACCTTCCCTCCCATCGCCCCACTGGTTGCCCTGAAGAGGGAGGTGACTGGTGGCAGCGGGGGAGAAGGGGGGCAGGGCAAGCAAGTGGGCAAGTACTAAACCAGCCAAGGCAGGTGTCAGCAGGGGCTCCCCGATTACACCACAGATCAGCTCTGATTAACCTATGAATTTCATGCACCGGGACTCTAAAATATAATAAAACTGTACTAAACAGAAAACTGAAAATGGAATTAACTAAGCCTCTAGATTTTTAAGGCAATAGAAAAAGGAGGTTGTGAAATAATCTTCACCCATATGCCTAAGACTCTATCCCTTTATACAAAGAAGATAACAAAAAAATCTCCAGGCTCCCCATTGAAATTGGCTCTCATTGGCTTGGTGCAAAAAGTTGATTATCCAACTTATTTACCTTATACCTTAGTTGATACATATTAATAAGTATTCTAGATACTTATATATATTAGGGCTAACTAAAGGAAGTAGGTATTAAAATACGCTCCCCAGCAGAAACCGGTTTGGCTGAGTGGATAAAGAGTAGGCCTGCGGACTGAAGGGTCCCGGGTTCGATTCTTGTCAAGGGCATGTACCTTGGTTGCGGGCATATCCCCAGTAGGGGGTGTGCAAGAGGCAGCTGATTGATGACTCACTCTCATTGATGTTTCTAACTCTCTATATCTCTCCCTTCCTCTCTGTAAAAAAAATCAATAAAATATGTTTAAAAAAAATAACATATGCGCCCCATTATTAAGGAAAGGCAGTTGTTATATAGGGAGATATGGCATTCATAGTAAGCTCCAATTAATAGCATGCAATTTAGCAAAACTTGCCAGCACAGGTATATTCAAGGATCAGCTGGAAATTCTTTAGTTAACTCCCACTTGAGTATTTTAAGTCTCTGCCAAATGAAAGAATATACAATTGATTTTTTTTTTCTAAACGATATCCTTAGATCACTGCTAGGAAACTCTTATTCAATTTTCAGATTTATATTCATGAGAAGAACTACCCTAAGGAGTCTCTAGAAAATACAGTTTAGTGAGCAATTACAAAATAACACAGGATTCAGTTGACTGTACATGACAAAACTATTCACAAAGGCATGGGGAAAGAGTAAAATGCAAGCAAACTAGTGGAATCCAAGATTACAGAATCAAAATTCTAACAAAACAAAAAATGTCTGATGATGCTGAAATCATTCTAATTCCATTTTAATGTGTAACACTAGGTCATTAATCTTAGAGTCTCTATCACCCAGAGTTACCTCTTACTTCCTGGCAACTGGAGAAGCATGTGAATGACATATTTGGATTTTAAAGAAATTTTAGGGACAAGTGGGGCAGTTAGGGAATAAAAGGGGGCTCATAGGGAGGAAGACATATATTCACAGAGGCCAGAGGAATGTTACAAAATAGGGGGGGGGGAAAGGGGGCACCCAGTGGGCTTTGAACTTTGAAACTGATATTCTGCAGGAGTGTGACTGATTAGGAGAGCACAGGGGAAATAAATTAAGGAAGAGTCCAATTAGAAAGAGACATATTCAGACAAAGAGCTGCCAGCCTTTATAAACTCATAGACAAAGAAAATGAGATATCAGAACTGATTTTTTTCCCATTAGAGGGAGCAAGTTTTTCCCAATAGGGTACCCCTCCCCCAGGGGGAGTTTGTGTACATTTATAATAAAACTTCCACATTTTTATTTATTACTAGAGGCCCGGCACACAAATTCATGCATGGGTGGGGTCTAGCCAGCCCGCTCCGATGGTGGCCAATTGGGGTGGGGCTGGCCAAGAGGAGGGGCTGCGGGAGATTGGCCAGGCAAATCTGCCCGATGGGCCCCTCCCACCCCAATCAGGGGCAGGGCCGGCCAGCCAACCACCCATAGCCTCTTCCCCCCCAGACCGTTGGCCCTACCCTGATTGGAGTGGAGCATACAATTGGGGGCAGAGCTGGTCAAGGGAAGGGGCTGCAGCCAGTGGTGAGGGGGAGGAGCCGTGTAAGGTTGAGGGGGCTGGTGGGGGCCTGGAACCGGGCTGGTTGGCCATCGCAGTGTACGTCAAAGCAACCAATTGTTACGGTCATTCTGCTATTCAGATCGCTGGGCTTTTATATGTATAGATTATTACTAGAGGCCCAGTGCACTGGTGGGGTACTTTGACCTGTCCTATGCCCTCTTGCAATCTGGGCTGAGGGATTCCACCCCTAACAAATTTCATGCATCAAGTCTCTAGTTGTTTAATAACATGCTATTTAGCCTACCATGTGTTTCAATGTTTTTGGATGTTTTTATTTTAGTTGATTTCTAATTTCATTTCACTGTGATCTGAGATGCTTGATATGATTTCAATCTTCTTGAACTTGTGAATACTTGTTTTGTGTCCTAACATGTTATCTATCTTTGTGAATGATCCATGTGCATTTGAGAAGAATGTATATTCTGTTGCTTTGGAGTTAAATGTTCAATAAATGTCATTTAAATAGATCTAATCCAGTGTGTCTTTTAGAGTCACTGTTTCCTTGTTAAGCGTTTGTCTGGAAGATCTATCCAGTGAAGTCAGTGGGGTATTAAAGTGCCCTACTATGACTGTATTGTTGTCTATCACTCCATTAAATTCCACTAGACGTTTTTTTTTTTTTGTTTTTAAAATATATTTAGGTGCTCCTATAATGGGTTCATATATATTTACCTGGGTTATATATCCTCTTAATGAATTGATCCCTTTAGTATTATGTCATGAACTTTGTTGTCTCTTGTGATGGCCTCCATTTTGAAATCTATTTTGTCAGATGTGAGTATTGCTACTCCAGCTTTTTATCCTTTTCCATTTGCATGGAAATTCTTTTTCCATCCTTTCACTCTCATCCTATATGTATCTTTTGTTCTGAGATAGGTCTCTTATAGACAGCATATAGTTGGGTCATGTTTATGTATCCATTCAGCTACTCCACGCCTTTTGATTGACACATTTAACCCATTCACATTTAAGGTTATTATTGATAGGTACTTATTTATTGGCATTTTAATTGTTTTCTATTTCTTCTTCTCATTACAGCAGTCCCTTTAGCAATTCTTATAATGCTCACCTGGTGGTGATGTACTATTTTAGCTTTTTTTTTTTTTTTTTTTTAATCCTGGAGGCTCTTGATTTGACTGTTTTGAACGATAGCCTTGTTGGATATAGTAATCTCTGTTTCAGATCCTTGCTTTTCATTACCTTGAGTACTTAATGCCATTTGCTTCTGTTCTGTATAGTTTCTGAGGAGAAATCAGGTGTCAGCCTTGTGGGAGCTCCTTTGCAGGTAATAAATTGCTTTTCTCTTGTTGACTTTAAGCTTAACTCTGTCTTTAATTTTGGCATTTCAATTATCATGTGCCTGGGCATAGGCCTGTTTGAGTTCTTCTCATTTGTGGTTCTCTATGCTTCCTGAACTTGGGTGACACTTTCTTTTACCAGGTTATGGATGTTTTCTGCCATTATTTCTTCAAACATGTCCAATAATCTTTTCTTTCTTTCTGCTTCTTCTGGCACACCTGTTATTCTAATATTTGTATGTTTCACATTGTTCCACAGTTCCCTTAAGCTGTCCTCCTGTCTTTAATTTTTTTTCCGCCTTTTAGTTCTCTGCTTTAGTGATTTTTTTAACCCTTTCTTCTAATTCACTGATTCGATCCTCAGCTTCCTGTAATCTGGTGTGTATTCCTTCCAATGTGTTCTTTATTTGTACTATGTCATTCTTCATTTCTGTTTTCATATTTACTATTTTTACTCATACTGCTGAGCATCTTTATCATCATTCATCTGAACTCTGTTTCAGATAAATTTCTTATCTCTACTTCATTTACCTCTTCTTCTGGGGAATTCTCTAGTCATTTCATTTGGGGGTTGTTTCTTTGTGTCCTCATCTTGACTGTTAGTTTAGCTTTGTGACTATGTAGTAGATAGATCCTCTACACCTCTCAATTTCTAGGAGAATGTTAAAGGCTTTTTCTGACTAATTAGATCTTGCAAAGACTCAAAGCCTCCCAAGACTGCCTCTGTCTACAGACTGACAAGATTCTGACTTGAATTGCCCCCAAAGCCACTGTCCTCATATGTGGAGTTTTTTTCAATAGGACAATTACTTCTCCCTGGAGGCTAATTGTTATTTTTAGTCTCGGAAGTGTCCTCAGGACAAGATGTTCTCCAATAGGTGGGCCAATTGTCTTCCCCTCAGGCAAGGCTGCCTATTTAGCAAATGTCTCTGTGGGAAAGATCTCCTCTGCTGGGTGAGGGAATAACTCAGCACAGGAAACCAGTGGTGTCTACTTTCTGAACTCTAACCTCTGAGTACCCAGTCTTGGCTTCTGTTCAAGCTGCTTCAGTCCATTCTGCCCTCCCTCTGCTGGAGCACAAGGTGGGTGGTTCCACAAGAAATTCTGTGCATTGGCCCTTTAAGAGGAAGCCTGAATTTCCAGTTGTTGTTCCCTGGCAGACAATAGAACCCTGCTGCTTTTCACAGCCAGAGGTGGGTATCCTTCTCAATTCTGTTGCTCTCTTCTGGGGACCCAGAGTTCTTAATGGCAACCCTTCTCAGCTGAGATCTCTCCAGATCTTCAGTTGCTCTCTGTGGACACCTGGCCAGCCCCTTCATGCCTCCAACCCTCCTACCAGCCTCTATGTGGTCTCCACTTCTGGTCCTTGTATATCAGGGTTCTATCCAGTACGTCTTCTATTGATTATTCAGGAAGTTTTCCTGCATTTTATTTGTAATTCCAGTTTGTTCTTAGAAGTGTGTCCATCAGAAATTTTATTTTCTTCCACATTTTTATTTAAAACCTTTTAGTCTGTAAATTTTATTATTCAAACTTCGTAGGACAAAAAACCACAGAAGGAGAGTCCTAACTGCACATCTCAGATTCATCACTGTACAGATGTCATTTGACTTCCTTAGAAACTATTAAAGTGGTCCAAGAAGGCAGTCTTCAGGTCATAACCAATGCATTCCACAGGTCACATTTTCATCAGAGTACCAGGCTCTGAGAGGCACTTTTAGGCTTCAATCTAGGGGCTAAGTGATCAGTGTCTGAACCCTGCCAAGGCCACACATGCTGGAACCCACTCAGCTGATCATGACTGTTATTCATCATCTACAGATATAGGAAGTACAAACATACATCATCTAAGGAGATAGAGCCTACCTCCCCACTCCTTAAGTGGGCTTCAGATAGTCACTTCTTTCAAAGAATGAAGCATAGAAAATGAAAAAGAGTAAATTTAGAGTGGATAAACTGGACAAACATGACCTCAATCAGGTGATCAAGGTTATTATCAACAGGATAAGTCTTGTTGACAGTATGTACCTTTGATAAAATATGATGAAAATGGAACTTTACCTGTATAGTTTTCTTCCCCAAGATATACAATCCCAGCCCAATCATGAGAAAAACATCAGACCAATATCAACTTAGAGAAGTTCTTCCAAATAACTGACCAATAGTTCTCAAAACTATCAAGATAATCAAAATAAGCAAAGCCTGGGAAATTATCGTAGCCAAGAGGAGCCTAAGAAGACATGAAAACTAAATATAATGTGACATCCTGGATGGAATCCTGGAACAACAGGAAACAGACAATGGGTAAGAATTAAAGAAATCTAGATAAATCATGAACTTTAGTTAATAATACTGCATCATTATCAGTGCATTAATTCTAATGTATAAAAAGAATGTAAGATGTTAATAACATTATAGATGTTACAACGTAACATTATATTATAGACTAGAGACCTGGTGCACAAAATTCGTGTATGTGTGTATAAAAAAAGAAATGAAAGAAAGGGAAGAAAGGGGAGAAAGGGGAGAAAAGGGAGGGAGGGGAGGGGAGGGGAGGGGAGGGAGGACAGGACAGGACAGGACAGGACAGGACAGGACAGAAAAGAAAAGAAAAGAAAAGAAAAGAAAAGAAAAGAAAAGAAAAGAAAAGAGAAGAAAACAAAAAAAAAGAAAAGAAAGAAACTGTGGGAGAGCCAAGATGGCTGCAAAGGCAACAGCAGGCTGCAAGATTGTGTGTGAGTGAAAGAATGGAAGAAGAGTGTATGGACATGTGGGGAGTGTATGTATCTTGAATGAGGGACAGCTATATTCCAAGGAATTGTTGGAGACTGCCAGATGGGGCTCACCTGGCTGGGCAGTCTCTACTGCAGCTGTAATCTCTCCAGGAGTGGCCAGCTCTGCCACAGAAACCGCGCCATCTTGAAGGGGAGAGTCATGATCTGAAGCCCAGCCTTACCTTCAACTGGGGAGACCTCAGATACCTCCCAGACCATACAACCCCAAATCCTAGGGATCAGCTGCTTCAATTGCAAACCCAGGAACACCAAGATTCCAGCCTCTCTGACCACGGGTGCCTAACAAGTCTGTCCAGGAGACAAAACATCGCAAATACACAGACAAGCCCTGTGCCTTCTCAAAGAGCAGATAGAAGGAATAGTTGAATCAATTACATCTACCTGGAATTTGTGAATTAAACATAGCTGGTGAGGTAATCCATGGACCCATGGATGAAAAGGTCAGGTATCACCTAGGGAAAGGTGAGATCTGGGATCCAGACTGGAGAGAGAAACTCGTGCGAAACATGCATAGTAGGAAAGAGTCTCAAAGGAAGACTGTGCCCTACAAAATCCAGGGCTATTGGGGTCAGTGTAGCCCTTGAATGTGGAAGGGGGTCCACAGGGCTGCTGGCAGAAGGGGACTACAGAAATTAACCCACAGCAGGGCTGGGCCCAGAAAGGCAATCTGAAGTTCTACCAGTATGCCGGCTGTGGAGTGTCATGGAAAAAAAGACGGGAGTCGGCATGCATCCTGTGGTGTTTTTCTTCTTTTTCTTTTTAAATACTTGCTTTTGATTGCTAAGTCTAGTACATAGGACCTTCAATTAAAAAACACTCACTGAGACTGCAGGGGAAAACTGTTTTTGTTGAACCTGGGAATCAGAGTGCGGAGAGACGAGCAGAAAACCAGCTCAAGGGCAGTCTATCCCCGCAACCCAGTATTGAGTGCTGCAGGGAAAGCAATCTAACCCTGGGGAGGGAAGGAGCGTTTTAGCAGCAGATATCAATACAGAAACACTGCCATCCAGGGGTTGTATCAGAAATTGGCTCTTGTGTAAATACAACTAAATGCAGGCTGAGAAACAAAGGGATCCCGACTGCTTGAAAACAGGGTTGTGGCTTATGAAACAGAGGAGTAATGGAGCACAGGGAACTTCAATACTGTGCTGTCTACCTGACAGGAAACAGACCTGCCAAGCAGGTCAGTTTCCTCCTCCTCCCCCTTTCCCCTCCTCCTCCTCCCCCTCCTCCCGCGCCTCCTCCTCTTCCTCCTCCTCTTCCTATCTATTCCCTATTCTCCTTTTCCAATAGTAAATGAATACATAGATTAAAGGAGGAAAGTTTTATATATATAAAAATATATATAAAAATTTATATAAGTTTTCACATATAATCTATATATATACACATTACAGTATATATATATATATATACACACACACACATTACAGTATGTGTGTGTGCATATATATATTGTAATGTGTGTGTGTGTGTGTGTGTGTGTGTGTATATATATATATATATATATATTTTTTTTTTTTAATTTTTTACTTTTATTCTTATACACTCATTCTCTTTTTACCTGCTCTATACTAAATCGGGGCTATTTCCCCATTCATTCAATTCCTTGACCTTACCTTCTGGGAATAGGCTACACTTTCTCAGATTCATCTGGGTGTTTGTTATTTGGGGGTTTGTAGTTTACGTATTTTGTATTAGTTGTTGTTTGTAGTTTGCATTCATCTCTGGGTGTTTGTTGTTTGCATTTTTGGATTAGTTGTTTTATTGGCATTTTCTCCCCATATACTTATATTTTATGCCCCTTCTTTTTGCTTCTCTTTCTTTTCTCTTTTACATTTTTTCCTTTGCTCAATATCATATTTGCTCTCTTTTCTTTCCACTGACTTTCTTTTCTCTGGTGGTCACCTTTATTTGGGGTTAGTATCGTGAATACATTTGTGTTTGGTGCCCTGTGTGTTGTGTCTTGGTGTGTTGTATTTTGTGCCTTTAAGTCAACGCAAGACAGAGAGCTACATAACCAGACACCCAGAGAGGAGCAATCATGGGGAGACAAAGAAACAGCCCCCATATGAAAGAAAAGGAGGTATCACCAGAAAAGGAAGTAAATAAAATGCAGGTAAGCAACATGACAGAGAAAGAATTCAGAGCAATGATCATATGGATGCTGAAAAGGATAGAGGACAAATTCAACAACATGTGTATGAACCAAGAGGAAATGCAAAATGACATCACTGCAATAATGAACTCAAGAGAAAGTATCAACAGTAGACTAGAAGAAGCGGTGGACTGCATCAGTGAGCTAGAAAACAAGGTAAGAAAAAATACCCAAGCAGAGCAGCAACTGGGAAACAAACTTAAAAAACAGGAGGAGAGACTAAGGGAACTTTGGAACAACAGGAAATGAAACAACATCTGCATAATAGGGGTGTCAGGAGAGGAAACTAAGCAAGGAATAGAAAACCCATTTGAAGAAATAATGACAGAAAACTTCCCTAATATAGAGAAGAAAAAACTCAAGTCCAAGAAGCTCACAGAGTCCCAAAAAAGATGAAACAGAAAAGAACAACAACACCAAGACACATTATAATTAAATTGGCAAACACCAATGACAAAGTAAGAATCTTAAAAGCAGCCAGAGACACAGAAAGTTATCTATTGTACAAAGGATCCCCAATCAGACTAGCAACTGATTTCTCAAAAGAAACATCAGGCCAAATGGGAATGGAATGAAATATACTAAGTCATGCAAAGAAAGGATCTGAATCCAAGAATACTATACCCAGCAAGGCTATCAATCAAAATTGAGGGTGAAATCAGGAGCTTCGCAGACAAAAAAAACCCTGAGAGTTTATTACTACTAAACCAGCAATGCAAGAGCTACTAAAGGGTCTGCTATAAAAAGAAGACATAGGAAGGGAAGGAGGAACACACGCATAAAGAATAAAAATGGTGACAAACAAGTACCTATCAATAATAACTTTAAATGTAAATGGATTAAATGCCCCAATCAAAAGACGTATGGTAGCTGAGTGGGTAATAAAACATGACTCGTATATCTGCTGTCCACAGGAAACCGACCTCAGAACAAAGGACTCACACAGACTGATGGTGATGGGATGGAAAAAAGTTTTTCAGAAGAATAGGAATGAAAAAAAAAGTTCGGGTAGCAATACTTATATCTGACAAATTAGACCTCAACAACAGAAAGAAAGGGAGCAATTCAACAAGAACATATAACTCTGGTAAATGTGTATGAACCCAATACGGAAGCACCCAAATACATAAAAAGAAAATTTGCAAAGATATCAAGGGAGAGACCAACAACAATACATCATAGTTGGGGACTTTAATACCCCACATTGACACCACTAGACAAATCCTCTAAACAAAAAAATCAGCAAAAAAAATGCCAATCCTAAATGACTCACTAGCACATGGAATTAATTGACATCTTCAAAACATTTTATTCCAAAACCACAGAATATGCATTCTTTTCAAGTGCACATGGGTCATTTTCAAAGACAGACCACATACTGGGATACAGGAAAATTCTCTTTAAAATCGAAGTAGATAGCAATCATATCAAGCATCTTCTCAGATCACAATGCCATAAAACCAGAAATCAACTTCAATAAAATCAGTGAAAAAAAAAACAAACACCTGGAGACTAAATAACATGCTATTATACAATGACTGGGTTACCAAAGAGATCAAAAGAGAAATAAAAAGCCTCATGGCAACAAGTGACAATGAAAACACAACATTCCAAACTCTATGGGACACAGTGAAAGCAGTTTTGAGAGGGAAGTTCATAGTTCTACAGGCCTATTTCAAAAAACAAGAAACAATGGAATTAATTATCTAACCATACAACTCAAAAAAAGTTAGAAAGAGCAACAAAAAAAGCCAATCGAAACCAGAAGGAAGGAAATAATAAAGATCAGAGCAGATATAAATGACATAGAAAACAACAACAACAACAACAACAAAAAAATACAAAAGATCACCACCAAGAGCTGGTTCTTTGAAAGGATAAACAAGATTGATGAACCTCTAGTGAGGCTCACCAAGAAGCAAGAGAGAGGACCCAAATAAACAAAATCAGAAATAAAAGAAATGAAGTAACAACTGATCCCACAGAAATACAAATGATTATGAAAAAGTACTATGAACAACTCTATTCCAACAAAATGGACAACTTAGATGAAATGGACATATTCTTAGAAAAATACAAGCTCTCAAAACTCAATCAGGAACAAGAAAAACAAAAATAAAACAAAAAAAACCCTGAATAGATTGATAACAACTGAAGAAATTGAAGCAGTGAGCCCTGTCCAAATGGCTTTACAGGGAAGTTCTACCAATCATTCAAAGAAGAACTAAAACCTATCCTCCTCAGACTATTCCAAAAAATTCAAGAGGAAGGCATACTTCCAAGCTCTTTCTATGAAGCCAGCATTACCATAATCCCCAAACCAGATAAAGTCACCACACACTAAAAAAACCTATAGGCCAATATCCTTGATGAACACAGATGCTAAAATCATCAACAAAGTTCTAGCAAATCAGATTAAGCATTACAATAGAAAGATCACACACTATGACCAAGTGCAATGTATTCCGGCAATGCAAAGATGATACAATATACATAAATTAATAAATGTGACACATCACATAAACTAAGAGTCAATAACCACATAATCATATCAATCATAGAAAAAGCATTTGACAAAATCCAACATCCTTTATTGATAAAAACAAAACAAAACAACCCTCAGCAAAGTGAGAATAGAGGGGTTATACATCAACATAATTAAAGCTTTATATGACAAACCTACAGCTAAAATCATACTCAATGGGCAAAAATTAAACTCATTTCCCCTAAGAAGAGGAACAAGACAAAGATGCCCAATTTCACCATTCCTATTCGATATAGTACTGGAAGTGCTAGCCATAGCTACCAGACAAGAAGAAAAAAGGCACCCAAATTGGAAAAGAATAAGTAAAACTGTCCTTATTTGCAGATGACATGATACTATACATAGAAAACCCTAAGTACTACATAAAAAAACTACTACCTAATATATGAATCTGACAATGTAGCAGGGTACAAAACACTCAGAAATCTATGGCCCTTTTATACACCAATTATGAACTCACCAAAAGGGAAACAAATAAAAACAATACCATTTACCACTGCACAAACAAAAACAAAAACAAATAAGATACTGAAAAATAAACTTAACTAAGGACCCAACCTAGTTGGGTCGGCAACTAAGTAAGTGCGGGTTTCACACATATATGGCTTCAGTTGAATTTTTAGGTTTGCAGACGTAGTACAAATGTAAAACACATTTTGTTATTTGGTAGTTGGCTATTCAGCTGTTAATCAGTAAAAAAAGTTTTTTGATCTGTTTTGTAGTTTTCGTTTGGCGTTCGTTGAAAAATGGAAAATCAAAAGGAACATTTTCGTCATATTTTGCTTTTTTATTTCCGCAAAGGGAAAAACGCATCGCAAGCTCATAAAAAGTTATGTGCTGTTTATGGTGACGAAGCCTTAAAAGAACGGCAGTGTCAAAATTGGTTTGCCAAATTTCGTTCTGGTGATTTTTCACTCAAAGATGAAAAACGCTCTGGTCGTCCAGTTGAAGTTGATGACGCCCTAATCAAAGCAATAATCAATTCGGACTGTCACAGTACAACACGTGAGATTGCAGAGAAGCTTCATGTATCACATACATGCATTGAAAATCACTTAAAACAACTTGGCTATGTTAAAAACTCGATACATGGGTTCCTCACGAACTGAAAGAATCACAGTTAACGCCACGCATTAGCAGCTGCGATTTGCTAAAGAAACATAATGAAAATGATCCATTTTTAAAACGACTGATAACTGGCGATGAAAAATGGGTTGTTTACAACAATATCAAGCGGAAAAGATCGTGGAGCAGGCCAGGTGAACCAACTCAAACAACATCAAAAGCTGATATTCATCAAAAGAAGGTTTTGTTATCAGTTTGGTGGGATTACAAAGGAATTGTCTACTTTGAACTCTTACCACCCAACCGAACGATCAATTCTGATGTCTATGAACAACTAACAAAATTAAACAATGCAGTTGAAGAAAAGCGGCCCGAATTGACAAATCGAAAAGGTGTTGTATTCCATCATGACAATGCAAGGCCACACACATCTTTGGTCACTCGGCAAAAATTAATGGAGCTTGGTTGGGATGTTTTGCCACATCCACCATATAGTCCTGACCCTGCACCATCTGATTACTTTTTGTTTCGATCTTTACAAAACTCCTTGAATGGTAAAAATTTCAATAATGATGATGATGTCAAATCGTACCTGATTCAGTTTTTTGCTAATAAAAACCAGAAGTTTTTTGAACGTGGGATTATGATGCTGCCTGAAAGATGGCAAAAGGTCATTGATCAAAATGGGCAATACATTACAGAATAAAGTTATTTAGTTCCATGAAAAAATTGTCTTTTTCTTTTAAAAATCCGCAATTACTTAGTTGCCGACCCAATATATGACCTGTACTCAGCAAACTACAGGACATTGAAAAAAGAAATAGAGTAAGACATAAACAAATGGAAGAACATACCATGTTCATGGGTTAGTAAAATCAAAATTATTAAAATGTCAATACTACCCAAAGCAATCTACAGAGTCAATGCAATGCCCATTAAAATACCAGTGGCATATTTCAAAGATCTAGAACAAACTCTCACCAATCACTATCACCACAGCTGTGCAGATAGAACCAACCTTGTTAGCAACACTCAGTATGGGACTGTCTGAGTAATGTCCCCACAGCTAAAAACTTTGCCACTTTCCCTACAGAAAGCTTATCTTACTAACTTAAGTAGTGAAACAGCAGAATGTGAGTTTAAACCACTACTAGCAAAGAAGAAGACTCTAATAAATAGCTTTGGAATAGTCCTTATGTTTCAGAAAAGGTGTGAGGCACATCAACGTCATTTTTATTTACTTCAGCCAGTAAGTAGTCATTACTATGCTTACTTTGTACTTTTAATAAATATTTATTGAACATTTATTATGTATCAGGATGTTTTCTAGATGCTGGTCATATTGCAGTAAACCAAAACAAAAAAGACAAAAAGATAGAAAATCATTAATCATAAAGGTTAAAGACAAAATAAATAAAATAATGAGTAAAACCTAAAGAATTAATTGGTGATAAGTGTTTTCTGGAGAAAAACAAAGCAAGAAATGATAGAAAGAAAATGAAAAGGGAGAAAGGAGAAAGGAAGTTATAATTCAAAACACCATGACCCCCTGATATGCTTTCTGAGCAGACCTGGAGGAAGGCAAGGAGGTACCACATGCATATCTGGGAAAGAGGATTCCAGACAGGTGCCAAGTGTCAAAGACCTGAGGTAGCTATGTGTCTGGATGCCACAGTGGCTGGAGCAGAATGACGGGTGTGTGTGTGCGTGTGTGTGCGTGTGTGTGTGTGTGTGTGTGTGTGTGTGTGTGTGTGTGTAGTGATAATAGCTGAGTTGAGAATAAAAAGGAGGCCTGATCCTGATGGAGCCCTAGGGGCAAAAAAGGGCTTTCTTTGTGGCTTCCTTTGAGCATGATGGGGAATCACTGGAGGTTTTAAGCAGAGGAGCTTAGAGTAAGAAAAATAATGGCTCAGGCCAAAGCCCTGGACCTCTTTCTCCTGTCACCTCTGAGTCAAAACTGATTTTGTTAAGGGTGAACATCTGACTCCAAAGAAACTAAGCCAATCACTGATGGATCCAATCAAAATTAATCCCCTCTCCAAAATCTGAACTAAATAAATATAAGAGACAAAATTAGCCAGTGTTGTGACTTAATGAAAAAGTGATGCAGAGTCAAGTTTAAGACAGTTACTTCTGTTTGTGTAAGCAGCTAGTTGGTTATTAACAAATGAAGATAGCATATAAAATCAGATATTAAGCCAGATTAACTAGGAAGGAGCAGCTTCACAATCATTCCAGGCATCTGAGTGGACAGGAAAGATTGGCTTTCCGATCTATCCAAGGAACAATAGGCTGTTCCACAGCTGAGACATGCTCAGCAGAAGCCAGATGAGGGGGCAAAACTATGAGGCTTTTGCAGTAGGAGCCAAAATAGTGACCATAAAGGGAGGAGTCTAACCTGGGAAAATATGAGAAAAAGAACAGGTAGGATAAAGGCACAAAACCCCAGAAGATCCAGGAAAGCCTGCTTGCTCTCTCCCCAGTCCAAAGAAAAATAATCAAAGCTTAACAAAGACAGAGGGGGCACTCTCTCTCCATTCAGCCTCAATGGCCTGGGTGTAGCAAGCGCAGTGGCAGGCCAAAGCATAGCATGGAAAGTGGGCCAGAGAGGAACGAGACTAAGCTAGACTACTGAAGTTTCAGATGCTAATGCAGGGGTAATGGCATAGCATCTCTGGACCACAACCCTCCTCCTGAGCTCAGTAAGGACAAGTGTGGGTCTGCAGCCATAGAGGATGGACATCTGCCGCAATTTGGAGCTGAGCCACCTGGTCATGTCATCACCTGGTCACAGTGATGACAGTGTGGCATCCTCTTCAGGGGTATCTTATGTCCTGTGTGCCCCTCCAATAAATCTTATCATGGCACCTCATACCCCTAAAAGCATGTATCCTTGAAATGCATTTCCCACCTTACCATGAAGAATCCTATTACTTCCAGCAAAACTTTCCTGATTCAAAAAACCAGAAGTGAAACTGAAAATTAATGCTGTAGAACAGCAGGAAGGAACAGAGGCAGGATGAGATAGCCCCTGAAGGGCAGGGAAGGAGAGAAAACCTGTTGATTTCATTATACAGCCTGAAGTACTCCCATTCTAGAGGACAAGAGATCTAGGGGCCCAGGACTTCCCAATAAATCTCCAGCCTTGGCCTCTTTGTGTAGATTTCTTATCCTCATAGTAATTAAAATCCCTGGCTTAGGCAGGCAGTAAACTATATTTTAGTCTCAACTACTACATGGCGTTAAGGATTAAACCAGCTAAAGTGACTCCTGAGAGAAAGGGGCAGAAGGGCAATTGGATGCTATGGCCTTTCACCCAACTCTGGCTTCCCACAAAGTGCTCTTATAATTCAGCAAGGTGCAATTCTATTACCTCACCCTCATTTTTAATTTCCTAATGTCAGTATCAATAGAAAAGCTTTTAGCATAGCCTATAAGGCTAAATATATTTAGTGAAATTAAGTTATTGTTACTCTTTTAAAATAAAATTAATTAAGCTGTGAAATATTTGCTTTGGGTTTAGTAGGTGCTGGGTGTTTGAAGGTCTTGGAAGCTCTCTTACCACAGGCAGGTTCCAATCTTCTTTCTTTATGGGAAACAGGGCCAAGGTTAACTGCTATCTACCTCACCTCCACACCCCCACCCCCATTTCCTCTTGGGCAGTAAGCCAAGAGAATACAGGAGAAAAGCAGAGATTAGTGCATCTCTGTCAACTCTTTAGGAAATGTTCTACTTTTCTAAGTCTAGGGTACACAAGAAAAGGAAAGCATTATTACACAGGGTCTGGTTACATCTGTCTGCATGCAGGCTGACTCTCAGCCAATACAAGTGAGAGAAATTAACTTGAAACACAGGCAGACAGGGCAGGGGTCCAATGGGAAACAAAGGTAGGGCAGACACAGCAGCTTGAGCAAGCCTAATCACAGAAACCAATCATGCTGAAATAATGGAATGTTTTTGGACACAACGTGGGAGGCATGGGAAGCCAAGGAAAAGCCTGCAGCAACAAGGTGTACTGATGCATAGGAACAAAGAAAAGAGAAAGTTCAGGTCCACGGCTGGGCAATAAAAATGAAGGAATCAATCAAGTGGCCACACAGGTAGATATAAAGCAGGCTTGTAGCAAATATATACCCCTGGACTACAAGGCTTCACGGGCAGCCCATTATTAGGTCCCCCTCCCCTTGTGGGGAGTCTGAATCTGTTTGTAATAAATTTTCCACACCTTTGCTTACATTTTCTGGTCTCTGGAGCTTATTTTTCAGCGTGGTGAGACGACCCAGGGGGAAAAAACCTCTGCTCACTGTTCAGATTATCACAAGCAGCAGCCACCAGAGAGTTGGTCTGCAGTGCTGTACCCACCATGAAGAATCCCACAACTGTTCATCCTTAGGTTGTTAGCAACAAGACCCCAATATACGCTAATCTCCTGCTAAGCTACCAGTTTACCTAATAGGATAGGTGAAGACTTCTGTAGTTACAATGACTGACAAGTATGTACCATTCCTATAGAACTCAAAAGACATGAGTTAACTGATCCACCCTTTCACCCTGAAGACAAGAATACACTTCAGATATTCTCTCAACATCTTTGCAGAAACTGAGGAAGCCGCAGGGATGAAAAATCTTACCTTCATGCTAATAAATCTAAGCAATGAGGCATTATTAGGTCAGTCAGGTCTAAATTTCATAAGAATTAAAGGTAAAAAAAATCCCTACCAAATCCACCAGCAATAGCTTCAAAATAAATAATTTCTTCACGGTATAAATCTTAGTACTAATCTCATCCATGGTTTCACCCAACTTTCTTACTCTTCTTTTTTCTTCATTGCAATTTCTCTATATAAAAATTTCAACCCTGTTGTTTTTTAAGAACATGTAAACCTGTAGGATAACAAGGCTGAGCAATAAATTTTCTTCTCAATTGTGACATAAGAGCCTAAATCATCCAAATTGCCTAGTGATGAATGCCTATTTTAGTCATTAGGAGGAGGTTCGAGGAAAGAAGAAATTAACAAAGGCATGAATTAATGAATGAATAAATAAACAGGTTTCTGTTTCATTAGCAGTAGAGCACAGAGCTCTGTGTGAAAGAAATAAAGGGTCCTCAAGTGGCCTATAAACTTTCTATTTGACAATCATCTCTTCTAAGAGGCTCCAGGCAATGTCTGTCTGACTCCTCCAGGACAACTCATTATCTGATTTGTTCATAATGTAAAAGGTCAGTGACAATGGGTTCCATTGTCAAATCTACTTCCCAAATGATATTTCACCTACATAGTCCGCCTAAAGTTTTAAAAATCTAAGTAATAGTAAAGATTTTTATCTCTTGTTTGAGCCTGAAAGTGCAGATTCTAAGTTGTCTTTGAATATCTTAGAGACACATTATTTACAAAAAACAGAAAAGAGAAGGTAGCAATATACACTCCTTCCTATACATGTATTCATGTTAGATATATATTTATCCTGTGACTGTCATTAAAACTTTTGTAGGCATCAACAACAGGAAACCTAGACATTCATAGGGAGGGGGCAGCCTTGTCTTACCTGCATTTAAGGTTTCAACATTTATTGGTTTGTACAACTGACTTTTAAGGGGACTGTGGAACAGACTTTATACCCTCTTTTAGGAAAGGCCTATCGAATATCCAAAAGAGAAACTATAGTGTCCTTAGGATACCTGATAAGAGTCCCTGTGCACCACTCCACTCAACTACCGGATGGGCCGTCTCTGGAGGGCACTCACCAGAGTGACAATGGCACATTCAGCCGTCAGTTGAGCAGCACTGAACAGTGTCCGAACAAACCGGTAAATCTGCTTCTGTTCTGGGTTATGTTTGTCATAATCTGGTGGCACTTCGGATTTCTGGGGGGAAAAATATTTTCAGATAGCAGGCCACCCAATAAGAGCAAAAGAGAAATAATTAAACAATATAATGAAACACAAAAAGGAGAAGATTACCGAAAGAGGGTGAAGGTTTTCATCAAAAATATCTAAGAGCATCCTTCCATCTGGGTCTCTGGTGGGGAAAATGAATAGAAAACAGAGTTTACTTTGTGCAAGAATGAGTGTCCTTCAAAATAAAACAAAATATATTTTGATTCAACTGTTATTTGAAGAAAGAGAAGGCAGTGAATAAAAATTTGTTTTACTTAAGTACAGTATTAGATAATTTTTTGTCTATAAAATAATTATAAATTAACTTGTGTGAGAACTCAAATTTTTATTTTCTGAGTTTTCAAATGAACCAAATCTAAATTTAACAACTTGTGTGTTTTTTAAATTTATCTTTATTGTTGAAATTATAGATGTGATCCCTTTCCCCGCCATTCACTCCCTCATCCCGCCCCACCTAACATCTTGTTTCTTGAGCAAAGGCTGACAGATCTGCTTAAACTAGTAGTATGCTGTGGTTGACATAAGAGCCTAAATCAAGAAGTTCAAGAGGAAATTCAATGTATCCTAGAGATTAATCTGAAGTGTTTAACAACATGCAACTTAATAATTTCATTAATAAGAGTTTCACAATTTTGTATTGAAAAAACGAGGTGATGCATAGAAAAGCTCAACCTATAAACCTATAAAAATAAAAATAAAGTGGCTGTTGCTATCAGGCTAGAAAATGAGCCATGTAAAGTGGTGGCTTTCACTCTAAGCACAGTGCCTCGGTCAGCTGTCCTGCAGGGACTATTCATACCTCACCATAGACAGCTCTGCTTTTCATCTGTTGAATTTTGCCTAAAAACTTTTCTTTACAAACCATATTTGGAAACGTTTGCTTTTGGTAACAGCATATCATTTCCATAGTTTGTGCTTCCAGAGTCAATTAGGCTTGTGAATGGTATAAGACTCCAGACCTGTCCCTAATACACAGCCATGGTGGTAAACACTACAGTTTCTGCTCTATGAATTTACTGTCTACAAAAAAATAAAAGAGAAAGAAAGATCTTTAACAGAACAACTCAATTTGCATTACCAATTGTTTTTAAAGCTTTGGGCATTCATACCTGTGCTTATTTTCACTAGCCTGCAGGAACACAGGTAGCAAAGATTTAGATCAAGAGTGGGGAACTTCCAGCCCTCAGGCCTCGGCCCTGGAAATCCTTTGGTCTGGCCCTGCCAAGGCATTAGGGGTGAGTTAATTAAATGTTTGACCAAATATAGCAGGCTAATTTTTAAGATGATACTTTCATATGGTCCAGGAATGATGTTATAAATATCAAAAGGCCCTTGGCAGAAAAAAGGTTCCCCACCTCTGATTTAGATAAACGCCAGTAAAGACAGGTTCAACCAGGTAGGGCCTGATAGTGGAGTCTCAAAAAGCTGTCTCCTTCCGGTGCACGCGGTGACACTTCCTTTTATAAGAACCCCAGCTATGAGAAATGAGCCCATGCCTCACCTCACTGCCTCTGCAAGATTACTCAAGGTGCTACGGGAGAGACAAAGCCTGGCCCAATACCCCTCCTTCTTTGGGCTGTTCAGTCCTCTTCAATTTTTCTGATGAGTAAGACCCTGCAGCACTCTCAAGAAACATTCATCAGAAGTAATTTTAAAAATGAAAATGTAGCTTCAAAATATAAATGAGGATTAAGAATTTAAGCTAAAATGACTCCTCCGTGAAATGGATTTTCCTTTCACCTCCATTTAAAGCTATGTGTCTTAGCTGATCAGCATAATCTCTCCCAAGCTAATGGATCTATCACCAGCCCCAGAGGTGAGGCCAGTATGATTTATCAAGGAGAAAGTCTGCAGTTGGTCAATGCCACCTCATCCCAAGAAGGGTACAATCTGTATGTCAATCATGCTTGTTTACAAATGCTCACTTTTTCAGTTGGGACTTTCTCACTCCCATTCACTTACTTTTGGCCCAGTTTATCACCACTGGGCAAGTAAAGCACATGATTAGAAGTCTCAGTGGTATATTACCTGGGTTCAATTTCCCATTCCCCAATTTACCAGTTGTGTAATCTTAGGCAAATTATTTCACTTGCTGTACCTCAGTTTCTCTATCTGTAAAATGGACATAACACTGAGACACAGAATGGTGAGTTCGGACTTTCATTGTCCTATGAAGAGGTTCTTGTCCTACGAAGTTTGAAGAATAAAATTCAGACTAAAAGATGTTTAGCAAAACTGTGGAAGTTTATTTTAAGTGTATACAAACTCCCCCTGGAAAAGGGACCCCAAATGGGAAAAACTGCTCTCTCTCTAAAATGGGGGAAAATCTAATCCTGAGTCTCTCTGTCTCTGGGTTTATAAATGCTGTGAGCTCTTTGGCATTCTACTTTCTAATTGGATCCTTCCTTAATTCATATCCACTTGTGCTTTTCTAATTGGCTACTTTCCTGCATGGTATCAGTTTCAAAGTCTTAAAGCTCACAGGTCTCTTCCCCCTTCTCCTTCCTCTTATCTTGTAACATTCCTGTTCCTCTTATCTTGTAACATTCCTCCATCCTCTGTGAATGTAAGATAAGCAATCTGGCAGCTCGGAGCTGTCTCTGCTCATTATGTATGCCTTCCTCTCCCACTGACCCCACTTCCCTAAAATTGTGTATCATGTCCCTAAAATTCCTTTCAATATCAGTATCACCTCATGAAGTTACAAAAACTAAATGAGCCTGGCTCACTGGTTGAGCATTAACTGATGAACCAGGAGGTTGTATTTTAATTCCTGATCAGGGCACATGCCTGGATTTCGGGCTTGATCCCCAATAGGGGGAATGTGCAAGAGGTGGCCAATCGATGATACTCTTTCATCATTAATGTTTCTATCTCTCTCTCCAAACCCCCCCCCCCCCCAAAACCCCACAAAACCCTAAATGAGATAATGCATGTAAAGAGCTGCCTGGGGTGGCCAGAGTAAGCACTTACACAGTTGGCTCATAGTATCAGATATGACTATAAATTAACTTTGGTATCCATAACAGTCTAAGAACTGAGAAATCACTTAAAGATACTAATGCAAAACTAGTTGCTTTGAAAACACAGTTGAGTTCCATAAATGGTACTACATAGTTATCTAAGACTTAAATGTTTTAAAAGTTTGAACGACTATCATAGAAATAGGCAGCAAGACAAAACATACACTTTCATTGATATGTTATTCTTCTGGTCAAGGTTTAAATATCCAGTAGCCTTCATTTTATAAATTTTTAAATCCAAAATTCTCAAGCACCATAAAGAACCATAAACCACAATTACAATACAGGAAAATCTAACTACAGAAAATACCTTTCCAGGTGTTTACCTCCAGATATTTGTATTTTCCCATAAGACTGTTCAGAACTCTGTCATCTAACCTTCACTTCATTGACTTATCACAATTCCCCCATGCCCTTTTTGTAAAACACATTTAAGGGCCCTATCCGGTTTGGCTCAGTGGATAGAGCATCAGCCTTTGGACTGAAGGGTCCCAGGTTCGATTCAAGTCAAGGGCATGTACCTTGGTTGTGGGCACATCCCCAGTAGCGAGTGTGCAGGAGGCAGCTGAATCGATGTTTCTCTCTCATTGATGTTTTTCTCTCATCGATATTTCTAACTCTCCATCCCTCTCCTTCTGCCTTCCTCTCTGTAAAAACTCAATAAAATATATTTAAAAAAACACAAAACACATTTAAGGCAGTATGGTCCATTGAGATCCATTCTAACCATGAGGTGGCCATGCTTGTCCCCAGAAATCAGTGTTTTTTTTAAAAAAAAACAAAAATAGGCCAAATGGAGTTACTTTTACTAAGCTATGTCACCAAACCAACACTTAATAACTAACCTAACTGTAGTTTCAGGAGTGGAATTTTAAGCTGTTTTGGCATTTCCTATCAGCACTACTGAGATAATCTGCCTTCCCTAAGTAAAGGTATCCTTGCCTGAAATAATCTAATCTTTTAACTTCGTAGTCCCATCCTCTTTTTGCCTATAAAAACTTTCTATTTTGCCCTGGCCAGCGTGGCTCATTTGGTTGAGAGTTGTCTTGTACACCAGGGTTTGAGTCCTGATTATGGCACATTACCCAGGTTTCCAGTTCAATCCCTGACAGGAGGCAACCCACCCATGTTTCTTTCTCACAAATGAAGTCTCTCTCTCCCTTCCTCTAAAATCAATACAAAGAAAACCCCCACAAACTTTCCATTTTGTATAACACCTGAAACTCCCTTCTAGCTGCTGGATAGAATGCTGCCTAATTCATGAATCACTTAATAAAGCCAATTAAAGCTTCAAATATACTGGGATGAATTTTTTTAAGGAAGGGGAAGAGAAAGAGAAACATGGATGTGAGAGGGATACATCAATTGGTTGCCTCCCTTACCTGTCCCAACCTGGGTGGAACCTGCAACCTAAGTCAAAACCTAACTGGGATTTGAACCCAAGACCTTCTGGTGCATAGGATGCCCCTCCAACCTGAGCCACAGTGGCCAGGGCATTACTGGGTTGAATTTCATTCTTTAACGTGAGTTGTTTTTATTAGATTCATATAACATATATAAATGATACTTAATAAGACTGCAATGAGAGTGGCTTTGTTCTTATGAAAATGAGGAAGGGTGCTTGGAAAAGACACAATAAGAGGCCATCTCTAAAAATAAATCCCTTGTGTGGTCAAAACCTGAAGGATTCTATGATCAGATTGTTCTGCAAATGTCTTACATTTTGTTGATATTGACTTAAAAAATCAACATTGTTCAAAAGGAAAAATTACAGGCGTGGCTTACAAAAGAAAGTCATTTTGATATTCTAATCAATGCCATGCTCAAAACTAAAGTCTTGATGCTTCATAAAAAAAATTGACAAAGGGCCTGGCCGGTGTGGTTCAGGGGTTAAGTGTCTACCCAGGAACCAAGAAGTCAAGGTTTGATTCCAGGTCAATCTCAGTCGGGGGTATGCAGGAGGCAGCCATCAATGATTCTCTATCATCATTGATGTTTCTATCTCTCTTTTCCTCTCCCTTCCTCTCTATGAAATCAATAAAACCATTAATACTTTTTTAAAAAAATGAAAGTGAATGTACTTTTACATGTTTAGTGTTCAAATAAAATATTAATGATATATGCTTAAATGATTTTTCTATGATTCCCTATTAAATTAACTATCTTCATATTTATGTCAGAAGGTTTCTACTCCATTAATATAATTTATGTCTAAATTCAATCCAAAATTTCCTCTACTAAATTGAAACACTAAACATTTTTTACATTAATGTAGCATACAAGAAGCTTTGCTTTGTTTTACTAACTTCAAACATATATACCCATCTAGTTTCCTTTGAATTAGAAGCAGTTCACAGCACTTACCTGAAAAGTTTTGGTAAATTATTCTAATTTTAGAAACCTATGAAAATATGAAGGCCAAAGCAACTAGAAAATAATAGAAAGAAAAAACAAAAAACATAGAATGTAATGTTTTTAGCACAAAATTAATCATCCACATACCTGTTTTTGATGTGATAATATATTGCGAGAGCTACACTGTAAAATAAAATGCAATTCAATGTTTCATAAGCATATTCAAATGTTATGTATTATCTGACATTAGTCTGATATTTAAGTAAAAGTCAAACAATCCATCTGAACAGTCCCATTTAAGTCAGAATGCTGATTTAAAAAATGATCTCTTTAAAGTAAATCAATCTGGTACTCATTCCTAGAAATTATTAAATCTTGTTTCAGAAATACTGCAACTTCAAGTGCTATTTAAAAATTTCTCTTACTATCTGAAATCTTAAGCTTTCCTCACTTGTAAAACACAAGCATTATGTACAAATACAGGTGGTACAAATTAAACACCTTTAGAAATCTCCAAATCAGTACTTACTATTTTAGAAAAGTAGTGGTTTCTTTGTAACCACCAGAAAAATGTGACTATCACTCACAGGGGTTTGATATTTTCTCCCTTAAATCAATAACCTCTTGACAACCGGTCTACTTATTCATTCACTTGCTGAAATGGTACTGCAACTACTATTTGTTATATGTTCTTCAAATTTTATTTTACATTTTAAAAGATCTTAATTTAATGAAGTCATTTCCCCTTTCTGATTATAAAATGCATTATATCCATAAGATGAAAATTTTAGAAAACATAGAAAGTATAAATAAAAATAATCTTTTTACCCAAAGATGACTATTAGCTTGAGACACATAGATTCTATACATTATATGTGTAAATAAATAGGTTTGTGTCCCACTTTTATTTTCAATAACATTTTCCTTACAATTAAAAATATTTAAATACATGATTTTAAATGGCTATGCTTTATCATATAGTTGCTGAATATTGTTTCTAATGCTTTGCAATTATAACTAACAGCATAATAAATATTCTCAGAGATAAATGTGTGCAACCTGTGTACATTATTTCCATAAGAGAACATCTTGTAATTGTAATTACTCAATCTAAAGTCATAATAATTGTAAGGCTCCCCACATACACTAACAAATATCTTTGCAAAAAAACCTATACCAGTATACTTCCCCACCAGTGTCTGTTTCACCTCACCCTTGCTAACACTCACCTTATATGTTTTAACAAAATGTTTTCTAACAGGGTAGGTTAAAAAGTGGTGTACTGTTTTCAATTTGAGTTTCTTTGAGAACCTATCAAGTTGGCAGGGTTATTCCTATCAACTGGATATTTTTTTAAAATTTCCTCTTTTGTAAACTGACTAGCTCCTTTCACTATTTTATTTTTTATTTGCTTCTACCACTAATTTTTTTAACTCTAAAATTTACTGAAGAGGCCAAAATTCAGTTTTTTAAGCTACTAAGAACAATGGTAATAAGTCTTATCAGATTGTGTTCTGGGTCTCAGAACACAGAAACTGCCATCCAAGACACCTACTTAGAACCTTAGGCATGCATGCTGGATTCCACTAGCTCAGAGGTTTACCAATAACTTAACATGACAATAGCCAATCTCACTGTATCACAAGAAAATTTATTTTCCTCCAAATCTCTTTTCAGATCTATTCATTCAAATAATTTTAGCTAGTTTTTAAAAATATTCAGGAGCAAAGAGTAATATATTCTCTTCTAATATTTTGAAAAGAATCTAAATTCATGAAAGAATTGTAATTGAAGTAAAAAGGTTTCAGAATTTTAAAAAAATAATATAGCTTTCAAAGTGCTTTCACATACATGAAAAAATACATGTAACTGATTCTATTTTACAAATGAGAAAATTTGGGCTCAGACACCAGATGCCAGGATTTCTGACTTGGATAATAGTTTTGTGCCCTTTCATTCTCCCATAATGCACCAGGAAAAAAGGGAAGAAATTACTGTTTTATTCTTACTGTAGTGATTGCTCTTCTAATCTAATGTTAAGATTTAAGCTGAATGCTTCCTACCATTGGGCTTGAAGTGATTAGTCACTCTGATTGAGGGGAAAAAATGGTTCTTGTTTTCCCTGGGTGGGAATATGACACAAGAAAACTATCACTACACTGGAAATCAAAGCAACCTGGGTTAAAATCTGGCTCCTTCATTTATTATAGTTCATTTCTCAGAGCCTTCATTTCCTCATTTATAAAATTAGGACAATTTAATCTATATCACAAAGTTGTTATTATAACCAAATATAAAAGCACTATCTCAAAGTTCTAAAACTAAAATTATTATTGTGATTCCCCTATCAATATTTCCATCTCAAGAGGTCTACTGTTTTCTGTAGATAGAGTGAAAATTTTCAGGGACCCAAACCCCCAGAGCCAAAAACAAGATAGGACATTATTGTGGCCTCAGACTTCCAAGAAGAATAGAGCCACTCTGAAGGAGAATTTCTACTCCAGGTCATATCCTAAAAAGCGAGAAAATCAAGCTGAGAATGCATGTACAGTCCAGCTCCATGGGGCAGTTTCATTGGTTAACTTGAAAGAAAATGATTGCTGGGGGCAAAAAGGCAGTCCAGCTGAAAACTTAGTCAATTCGGGTGTCAATCTCCGCTCCAAATGTCTAGCTTTGGAGGCCTAGTCAGTACTGCCACATCTTCAGAAATGGGTGAGGTTTCACTGAAAATGGGCAGGGGCCAAACCAGAAGTATATTTGGATCAAAGGTTTTACTTAAATGCTTTTGCCACGTAACTAAGAGGAAAGAAATGCTATTTTCTTGACCAAGAAAACAGAATAGATTGTAATAATTGGCACTGTACTTGTCTTACTTCTTACCTAGAACTAAATCAACAAAGCATGTGAGGATCCTAAGACATCTAAAAATCAAGAAGTGCTGAACCACAGAGATAAAGACAGGTGGGTAAATAGTGCTCTCTGATGCTCAAAGGCCCAGGGCCATGCACTACTTGCCAGTTGTGTAAATGTGCCCCCTCCCCCAACACCTTTTCCTTGATCATCATCCCTTTGCTCCTTATAGAATTTGGGAGAGGGAATGGTTGGTGAATACTAACTTTAGATCATAGCTGTTGGTATTTAGGGGAAAGATAGGAAAACAAAATTCTCCAACAAGAAATCATGCCTATGGCCGGGATGGTATGGCTCAGTTGGTTGAGCGTCATCCCATGCACCAAGAGATGGTGGGCTCAATTCCTGGTCAGGGCACATGCCTTGCAGGAGGCAGCAGATCAAATGCTTCTCTCTCTCTCTCTCCCCCTCTCCCTTCTCTCTCTCTCTCGCTCTCTCTAGCAGATCAATGCTTCTCTCTCTCTCTCTCTCTCTCTCTCTCTCTCTCTCTCTCTCTCTCTCTATCAATTTATAAAAATATTAAAGAGGAAAAAAACACACACGCCTGGGGGGGGGGGGAATGAACAGAGAGAGGGCCCAAACTTTTTATCTTTAGGCTTTTCTTTCATTGTTGGAATAGCACCCAACCCTCCCCCCACTCAGTAAAATAAAATTTGTAAATGTGTTTGCTCATTTTGGTATTTCGCCAATTTACAGAATTTTCTTTTAAAAATAAGAATATAAATTGGTTTTTTTTTCAAAGAAACAAAAGAATTTTCTCAAAGAAACAAAAGAATACTTAGTTTTCAAGAAGCAAGTTCAGCCCACAAATGCTCAACATGTCCACAATGAAGTTAAACTACTATTGTATTAGTGAGTGTGTAACCAAATGTCTAGGGGGAGGGAGGCAAGACAGGAATATGATAGGGTTTAAGAAAAATTTTAGAAGATGATAGCATTCAGACATAGCATCTTCCCTACCCCCTTGTATTTTCAGGGCTCCAAGGTCCAACATGTACATTTTTTAAAACAGGGCACTTTTTAAAACAATTAAGCTACTGACTAAAAGAATATGAAATTTGGGTGGTGCAGAGAAAATGTCTTTTGGATCAGGGAAGCCACAGTATCCACACTGCTTTGTCTCAAGTCAGCCTTCTTAACTGGTCTAGCTTTTCAGTTTCTTTCTCTTAACTGAATTAACCTACAGTTTACTTAAAATATTTTATTTAAGACTTTCAAGGGAACTTTAGGGAGAAGAAAACAGCTGACCACTTATATCAGGGGCCCTTAACCTTGGCTGCCTATTACCGTGTTTCCCCGAAAATAAAACCTACTTACAGGTTTCCTTCTGAGTGAAATATAAGGCATCCCCCCAAAAATAAGCCCCCACCCCCCTTCCCAGGCTAAACATGAGAGATTTGGTCCACTGATTCTAAAAGAAATAGAGTCACAAGAAATTCACCAGGAAATTCAGGAATTGGATTGTTATGATGATGTTCCGAAGATGATGACATGATTGTCACTGAATAACTGAGTAAATTCTTGATACTGTAGGATTCACAGTTTGTCTGGTTTGTGTTGACAACTACCGTACTACCATACCGTATACAGGTAATACATTTCCTTTATTTTCATTTAACAATAAATATGTACCGTATTCTTCTTCATAGAAAAATAAGACATCCCCTGAAAATAAGACCTAGCACATCTTTGGAGCAAAAATTAATATAAGACACTGTCTTATTTTTGGGGAAACAGGGTAGAATCTCCAAGCGGGGTTAAAAATCCATACATTGGATCTGTGTGGTGAGACATCAAACGTCAGTGTGTTTTTAATCTCCCAGGTGACTCCCAGGCACAGCCAGAGCGGATTCCACTGATTTAAATGATGCATAGTTGTAACTTAAGTGATTGCACCTCCCAGACTTGTCACTAAAATATTAAATTGTCACCCAGTTTCCTTGCCCACTCCTAAGTATCCATGTTACAACCAGTGGCGATTTTAAGTCATCCTAGGATGAACCACTGAGCAACTGATTCAGATCCATCTGTACATCCCAGGAGTTCCCACTGGCCCTAAAGGGGAGGCTGTCCCACTCCTCTGCCTTGCTCTCCCCATGAAGATGATTCCAGGATTAAAGGGAGTTAGTGGCTTTCGCTTTGGGCTCCAAAGCTTGAGCAGATGCCAACAGCCACATAGTGTGTGGATGTTCAGGGCTTTCCACTCCTCTCCACAACTGCTCATCATTTACTCTAGGAAACGCTATACTTCCCATTTCCCAGCAATAAGGAAAGAAGGCTCAGGGAAAGAAGTGGCTCATAGTCACACCTCTTCCCATCTATAGTAGCTGACTTTTGGGGTTTATGCCCACTCTCATTTACCACGCCCTTAACACCAAGGTAATGAAAGAAGCCACATTTCCATTTAGAACCTGGAAATACCAACCCCGCAGCAGAGAAGGCAGTCTCTCTCCAAGTGAACAAACTTCCACCTTCCTCGTGGAGTGAACCCTGTCCACAGAAGACCATGATAGTCCCCACTGCTTGATTGAGGCTGTGCATGTGGCAACATTCAGAACGGGGCTTCTAAGCCTAAAAACCTGCACACTGAGATAGAATACTTCCTATTTAGCAATGTAAACACTTACCTCAAACACCACTATGCACTATTGTTAAATGTGTATTTTCTTAAGTACGGAGGTAAAATACCCCAGGTTTTTTATGGATGAGCTGAAGACCACAGATCCTGGCACATCAGAATCTCTGTGATCTCTTGTTATCAAAATGCTAGTGGGAACATTACAGGAAAAATCAGTGTTCCTTCCTTCTTACCTCCCATTTTTAAATATAAAAACTAAAGCCCAACGGGAAGGATTTTATATCAAGATTCACCTTCTTCCCTTAAACCCCACTTGAAAATATGATCCCCAAAAGAAGTCTTATCCAAACCCTCACCCCTCGGTAACAGAGCCGAGGTCAGAACTCAGATATTGATTGTGAGCAAGGATACTTTCAATTATGTCAGGCCTGCTTTCTACTGTAGCCCAAGTCTTAAAGTGGAATCCCATTTTATTTTGAAGGTAAAATATTAGCAGAGTCGTGCAAGGATAGCCTTAATAAAAAGTGGGAAGGTAGAAAGTATGCACAAAAATAAAAAATATGCTTTAATCTACATTTAAAATAATTTCAAATTTTGGTATTTCTATCTAACTGGTAATATTAACAAATATTTTGAACACCCCACATTTTAACTACCAAAATCACTTTTTAATAAGATTTTTCATAGTCAGTGTCCTCCTCCTACCAGACCTCACAACCAACCAATTAGGAATAAAAAAGAATTCATTTAAGCAAAAATCTGTATACCCACCATTTAATTGTATACTTGAGGTTTGGTTGACTGACTGTGCTATCATCTAGGAAAATAGTGGAGCAGGAGCTGTACTTCCTTGCTATTTGTCCTGGAGGATGCTGGAAAAACAATGGTGACAAGACAATAACAATTAATCAGGGCTCAAAATTCTTCCAAAGAATATCATCCCCTTAAACTTCAGACCAGATCACAAAGGAAAAATGTCTTAGCAAGAAATGTGAATACTATCAAGCACGAACAATATAAAAACACTTTCTCCTTACAATGAAATTCCTTGTTCTTCCACATATAGAAGTCACCACTCAAACCTCCCTCATAGGAAGAACAGTAATCTTGCTATCAAGCATCAGAGTGCAGAGTCCATAAAAATCACCTGCCCTGGAGCCTGTGTTAAACAAGTAGCCTGCTAATCACATTAACAAAAGCCTTTAATTAAGGGAATGTCCTGGTTTTATGCACAGCTCCACGGCACTCTATTCTTGGGGTAAAAGTATTTAGGGGCTATGGAAAATGCAGCCAACGTTAATTTAGAAACTCCTGGTTAATCTGCTTGAATTTCAAGAGGTGATGTTTAAAAAAAAAAAAAGTTTTATTTTGTTATGGCAAAGTTATCTTTTAAAGGGAAGATTATCTGATACTTTGCAAGAGTATCAATGGATGATCTTCAAATAATGTGTCTGTGCACTATGTAAGGAAGGCTTGTAAATTGAAGTTACAACTTGGATGTCAATTTTAATATGGCATTTTCATACCTATCTAATTCATCACAATATTCTCATTAAGACACCCTAAGGCACTAACATTTTTTTTTCTTTTTTTAAGCTCTTAAAATAATTACATTAAAATCATGTAAGACACACTAAAAATCAGAAACTAATAATAGCTATTAATATGGGGAGTAAGTTTTTAAAAAGTTCTTATAAAACTTTCCCTACTAGTGTAAAATCTACTACAAACAAAACTTCAACAGATATGTTTAACACAAATAATTTATTAACTAACAGATGTTTGGAGATACAATATAACTTTGGGAATAATCCCCCCAAAGAAGCAAAGGACAATAATAATTCACTTCTATTATTGTATAGTTTCAACTATTCTGACACAGATTTCTTCATGACTAAAATGTGAACAGAGCCAAGGAGTGGAGCTAAGTAATGCATTCTAGTTAGCACACACTACATCCCTTCACAATCTAAGAAACTACCATCCTGAGTTAGGGCAGGAACAACCCTAGGCACAAAGTCCCTAAGGTTCAGAAGATTAACTTGAAATCAGCCCTGCTGAGGGGCTGGCCAGTCCTGGTTTGGGATTGCCCAGATATAAGTCAGCCTGAGCCTCCAAACACTAAGGACTGGTGTGCCAAAGCCCCCACTTTGCCAGGATATGCCAACTCAACTTTTAAACTCTTACTTCTAAATTGAATTAAAATTGCAAGTATTAAATTATAAAAGATCTTCATTTTCAGCGGGTGTCATCACTCTAAAATATCATCTGGGCATTAAGTTATTTGTTGAAAGCCAGAACTACATGATTGATAGAATGTAAACCTCTTGATCTGAAATCTACACCACTAAAAAATAAATAAATAAATAGTGTTCTGAATACGTGTATTCATTTACAACTCACAAACCCATAGGAAGGTAAGTAGAATTCCCATTTAACAGACAAGTCAAGAGTCCAGAGAAATGAAGTAATGTTCCTAAGGTCAAATCTAAGACAACAGAGCTCAAAAGGGATAATTGTGTGACACCAAATCAATATGTTTATACCTATAGTTCTTCACTTATGCCATGTTCTCCCGGATCTTTTCATATAATACCCCAAAGGCCCTTTACCTTCTCTGACCCCACTCATCCTAGAACCTTGTTGACAGCCCTTGCTCAGGACTCCTTCCTGCCACCTGGGCTGAGTGTCCTCCCAGATGCTCTCAGGCTTTTGTGACTTCTGCAGCACTGATCAATCTCCGCTGCCATTTTCAGCTTATTCATCTCTGTTCTCTCTAGGATTTAGACTCCAAGTCTCTTGAAGATAGACTGGATAAATTTCTTGAATCGGCAAACACTAACAGCTTCATCCAGGGACCAGAGTGCCTTTTTGGCCCACACAACAGCCATCACATAGGAAGCTTGCCTCCAGAGGCAAGCTGGTCTTTGAGCTGGTCATGACAGCACAGCCTCAGCAGAAAGGAGCATGCCATGTCAAGCTGGCAAACAGAAGCAAGGGAGAACATAGCAAGGACCCATGCCACTGGTCAGTGAAATGCTGACATGCTTAGGACACACCTCAGTGGAGCACTGGCTGGTTCTCTGCAGGGAATTAATTAATATGGACAACACATTCCAAGACAAGATGAGCTAGAACATGGTTGGAGTCAGAAAGTCTAGAGTTCAGGACGTAGCTCTGCCACTGATTAGCTATGAGAAACATTCTATTAACAAAAACACCTGGCCTTGCATTCTTTAACAATGTCAACAGCATGAAAGAGAAAGTTTAAGGGTCTCTCGAGATTAAAGGAGACCTAGGAGCACATCAACTAAATGCCAGATGTGATCCTGAATTAAAACCAGCACCAGATACCCGGCCAATGTGGCTCAGTGGTTGAACCAGGAAATCACGGTTCAATTCCTCGTCAGGGCATATACCCGGGTTGAGGGCTCCATCCCCTGTCTGGGGAGAGCATTGATATTTCTGTCTCTCTCTCCCTCTCCTTTCCTCTCTGAAATAAAAATCATATAAAAAAGCCAGTACCAGAGAATATCATGCTACACAGGACATTATGGGACCACTTAATTTAAACAACGAATATGAACAATTAAAAAAAAAGTATCAATGTTAAACTCTTGATTTTGATAACATTGATAATATTGTGTTTACACAGAAAATATCCTTGTCTTATGAAATACAGTGAAGAGATTGGGAAGTAAAGTGCAGAATAAAGGCAAATTACTCCAAACAATTCAGAAAAAAATAATATAAGAAATGTGATCAGATAATGAGGTAAAAATGATAAAACACTGGTGAATCTAGGTAAAGAATAAATGGGAAACTTCTATATTATTATTAAACTGTTCCATAAATTTGAAATTTTTCCAAATAAAAGTTAATAGCATATATTAAGTAAAAGAACAAAGTATAACACAGATGATCTGATTAAAGCCTTTACTTAATAAGTAAGGGTAGAAGAGTCTGATTCTTAGAGGGCTTTTCTGACAAAGTCCTTGTTGCTTCTCAGACTGATTTTTTCTCTTTCCTTTCTCTGCTCTAGAAGTCCCTAAGAAAGGTGATGAAGTTGAAAACTGAGAAGTTAAGGGAGCAATAAAGCAAAAAATAAAATGACATAGTGAGAAGGGTGAGGCGTCCATAAAAGGCCTATTGAGCTCACATGAGGAAAAGATGGGTCCCTCTACTCTCAGCAAAAAACGAAGGGACAGGGAAGCCACAGATGAGGTCAAATTAGAACTGCTCCTTCTCACAGCAGAGTCTCAGATCAGGTACCTTGTTCAAGAATCTGTGCTGGCTGATTCAGAGATAAAATCCTCAGACCACACACAAAAGACAAGGGCTTCAAACACAGGAACTCCCACTGAGAACAGGCATTTTGTAGGACAAGTCATCAAATCAGTTCAGTGACCTTCCCTTGGGTGCCTTAACAAGGACAATGTATTTTAATAGTTTTCCAAATAATTCCACAATTTATATTACGCTCTATTTGTGCCTCATAACAAGAGTGATAGAATGAAGTGTAATAGGAAAGCATGAGACAAGGAAAAGCCTTCCACAGATGTAACCAGACACTCAAGAAACTGACATCTGTATCAACATTTTAAAATGAATAGCATTATAACCTCTAGCCAGGCTCACCAAGAAGCAAAAAGAGAGGACTCAAATAAACAAAATCAGAAATGAAAGATGTGTAGTAACAACCGATCCCACAGAAATACAAACAATTATGAAAAGATACTAGGACCAATTCTATTCCAACAAAAAGGACAACCTAGATGAAATGGACATATTCTTAGAAAAATACAAGCTCCCAAAACTCAACCAAGAAGAATAAAAAAATCTGAATAGGCTGCTAATTACCGAATAAATTGAAACAGAGATAAAAAACCCAGCAACAAAAGCCCTGGTCTGGACCGCTTTACAGGAGAGTTCTACCAAGCATTCAAAGAATTAAAACCTATCCTTCTCAGACTATGCCAAAAAATTCAAGAGGAAGACACACTCCCAAGCTCTTTCTATGAAGCCAGCATTACCTAATCCCAAAACCAGATAAAGACACCACAAGAGAGGGAGAGGGAGGGGAGGGGGGAGGGGGAGGGGGAGGGGGAGGGGAGGGGAGGGGAGGGGAGGGGAGGAGAAGAGAGGAAGAGAGAGAGAGAGAGAGAGAGAGGGGGAGGGAGGGAGGGAGGGGGGGAGGGGGGGAGGGAGGGAGGGCGGGGGAAGAGAACAGGCCAATATCCTTGACGAACACAGATGCTAAAATCATCAACAAAATTCTAGCAAATCTGATTCAGCAATACATTAGAAAGATCATACACCATGACCCAGTGAGATTTATTCCAGGGATGCAAGGATGATACATCTGCAAATAAATAAATGTGATACATGACATAAACAAACTGAGAGACAAAAATCACATAATCATATCAATTGATGCAGATAAAGCGTTTGACAAAATCCAACACCCTTTCTTGATAAAATCTCTCAGCAAAGTGGGAATAGAGGGGTCATACCTCAACATAATAAAAGCCCTATATCAGTGTTTTTCAACCTTTTTTGGGCAAAGGCACACTTGTTTCATAAAAAAAATCATGAGGCACACCACCATTAGAAAATGTTAAAAAATTTAACTCTGTGCCTATATTGACTATATATAAAGTAATTCTCTTGAATAGGAATCAAATAAACACAAAGAAAGTATTTTATAATTACTTTATTATGAAATATTAAGTAAACAAAATAGTGAAAAATTATAAAATTCTTGTCTCGTCTGCACCTACGGCACACCAGGCAACATCTCGCGGCACACTAGTGTGCCTCGGAACAGCGGTTGAAAAACGCTGCCCTATATGACAAACATACAGCCAACATCATACTCAATAGGCAAAAACTAAACCCCATTTCCCCTAAGAACAGTAACAAGACAAGGATGCCCACATTCACCACTCCTGTTCAACACAGAACTAGGTACTAGCCATAGAGATCAGACAAAAAGAAATAAAAGACATCCAAACTAGAAAAGAAGAAGTAAAATTGTCCTTATTTGCAGATGACATATACTATACATAGAAAACCCAAAGACACTATCAAAAGACTACTAGACCTAATAAATGAATTTGGCAATGTTGCAGGATACAAAATTAATTAGAAATCTATGGCCTTTTTATATGCCAATAATGAATTCACAGAAAGAGAAATGAAAAAAAAAAATCCCATTTACTATTGCACCAAAAAATTAAGATACCTAGGAATAAACTTAACCAAGGACATATATGACCTGTACTCAGAAAACTACAGGACATTGAAAAAAGAAATAGAGGAAGACATAAATAAATGGAAGAACTAATATGTACATGGATTGGTGGAATCAACATCATTAAAATGTCCATACTACCTAAAGCAATCTATAGATTCAATGTAATACCTATTAAAATACCAATGGCATATTTCAAAGCTCTAGAAAAAACTCTTCAAAAATTCATCTGGAATAAAAATAAAAAATAAAAAAATAGCCACAGCTGTCCTGAGAAAGAACAACAAAGTTGGAGGGATCACAATACCAGAAATCAAACTATATTACCAAGCCACGGTTCTCAAAACTGCCTAGTACTGGCACAAGAACAGACATATAGACCAATGGAACAGAATAGTGGACCCAGAAACTGACCCAAGCGATTATACTCAATTACCGTATTTTTCGGGCCATAAGATGCTCCGGACCATAAGACGCACCAGTTTTTAGAGAAGGGAAATGAAGAAAAAAATTCTGAAACAAATAGTGTCCTAAAATATTTTATGTGCATTAAAACCCAACATCACAGTCATAAACATATGTAATCAACCCTGTAAAGTAAACAGCAGCATTTAGAACCATTTTAGAGCCGGGCAAGCACCCAGAGACCACACAAGAGCCGGGCAAGTAAAAAAACTTTTTTTTTTAAGTATATGTGTAGGCTATATTTGGACCATAAGACGCAGGGACTTTTCCCCCCCACTTCTGGGGGAAAAAAGTGCGTCTTATGGTCTGAAAAATACGGTAATATTTGACAAAGAAGGTAAGAGCATAAAAAGGAGTCAAAACAGCCTCTTTAATAAACGGTGCTGGGAATTTGGTCAGATACATGCAAAAAAATGAAACCAGATAACCAAGTTATACCATACATAAAACAAACTGAAAATGACTAAAGAACTTGAATGTAAGATGGGAAACCATAAAAATCCTACAAGATTCCATAGGCAGCAAAATTGCAGACATATGAAGTAGCAATATCTTTACAGACACAGATCGTAGGGCAAGAGAGACTAAGGAGAAAATAAACAAATGGGACTACATCAAATGTATAGCATTATAATTTTTAGACATTCTGGGGGAAAAAATTAAGAAGAGAGGATATAACAAAACAGCACCCCCATATCAACATCCACTGTGTCAAGACAAATTAATGGTGTGGGAACCAAAATATCTAAGGTTTCTTAGTGAGGTGTGAAAATCCTGTACTCTATTATTGTTGCAACGTTCCTGTAAGCTTGAGATGACTTTAAAGTAAAAGTTGGATTCCTTAACTTTACTAAGTTTTAAAATCTTACTGAGATTAAAACCTTAACTGAAGCTTCTTTCACACCCTCCAAGCACACTTTATTGGTACTAACATAGCTACATAGCGATTGCTCAATAAATTAAAAATAAATCTCCCAAAGAGGCAAAAGCAAGGTTTAGAATTTTTTTTAAAGTATATATTTTTATTGATTTCAGAGAGGAAGGAAGAAAGAGAGATAGAAACATCAATGATGAGACAGAATCATTGATCGGCAGCTCCTGCATGCTGCTACTGGGGATTGAGTCCACAACCCAGGCATATGCCCTTGACCGGAATCAAACCCGATGCATTATCCACTGAGCCAAACAGGCTAGGGCGCAAGGTTTAAAATTTTTAAATTTCTTGTCCTGGCCAAGTAGTTGGTTAGAGCGTCATCCTGATACACAATGGTTGCAGGTTTGAACCCCCGTCAGTGCACATACAAGAATCAATGAATGGCCTAAACCAGTCTGGCTCAGTGGATAGAGCGTCAGTCTGCGGACTGAAAGGTCCCAGGTTCGATTCCCGTCAAGGGCATGTACATTGGTTGCAGGCATATCCCCAGTAGGGGGTATGCAGGAGGCAGCTGGTCGATGTTTCTCTCTTAACGATGTTTCCAGCTCTCTATCCCTCTCTCTTCCTCTCTGTAAAAATATAAATAAATATATCAATATATATATTTTAAAAAGAATCAATGAATGAATGCATAAATAAATGGAACAACAAATTGATGTCTCTCTTCCTCTCCCTCTCCTGTCTTCCCCAGCTACACCCTGCATTCCCTTCCTTCCTCCCTTTCTCTCATGAAATAAAAAATAAATAAAAAAATTTACATTTCAGTTCCTGGATCAAGCTTACTACATTCATTGACTTCTCTGACTGACCAAGTGAAGGGTATAAACAGAAAAGATCCCATTTTACCAGAAATCTGCTCCTTCCCCTTTCAAACATAGTAGGCAGAAATAAGCGCTCTAAAGCAGGATTCTCAAGTGAAGCAGAACAGAATACACTCCATCCTGGGAATTCTGGTCTTCATTATTTATGAAAAACTATATCCATACTCAAAATATCAGAAAGACTTTCATCAGCTCTGATACAGAACTTGGAGAATTAAATAGAATTTATCTATATTCTAATGGGCAATAACACTGACTTGTTTATATGGTGCTATAATTAGTTTGCATGTTAAAGTAATAATTAAGTTAGTTTAATTATTAAATTAATAATTAGCTTATTAATTTCTTCGCAATGGTATTTTGTCTACATTTTCAAAGGGCAGGGAAGATAATATTACAGCTTTAAGACTTTCTAACACACAGCTTCGATGCCAAGTACTTCAAGATCTATAAATACTTAAATGCAGATTGTCTAGAAATCCTTAGACAAACCCTTGTAAGGTCAAATACTCATTCTTGGTTTTCAGTATGAGAATTTATAGCTTACTTATTTTGGTAATTTACCTCCTTCATCATTCCATACCCCATAGAGTTTTTTCTAAAGAGAGGCACGTATGTAGACGGACAGAAAGGGATGGCTATAACGTTCCTGAACTCCACCCTCCACACTTCACAGGAGTGCAAGCTGGAGCACTATGGTGGGTGCGAGTGGAGGAGAAGGGGAGTGCACATGGAACCAGCCAGCCATACATGCTGCTCAAGAAAGAAGGATAAATGATCTTAATGAAACGCTTTATGCCTGGAAGAAGGGGAGGAATATACCGCTCAGAATGGCCAAAAGTCTAGAACAAAGCTTTTAAAACTCTTTAAAATTAAAGTATTGTCAAGTGTATCATTCTTTGAGAATAAAAAGGACATTCAGGCACTATTGAACTTAATAAACAATAATTAGGAGAAGGTAAGTTATAGAAAAATATAGCCTCATAGAAAACAATTATGTGTTTAGTCAAATGAAACTGAGTTACAAAGAAAGAGTAATCTTGGGTAGGGATAGAAGAAAAAAAGGATCAGAAATTCAAAAGAAGTAGCTTTCATTTGGGCCCATGTGGTGTTTGCTGTGGTATTATTCACACATCTTCCCATAAATAACATCAGTCTGTGGCTTCTGGAAAAACATTTGAGACATTGGATAAATACCAGCCATGCTTGTCCAATTGCAAACCATAAGGACACTGCCATATTCTTCACATTCTCCCAAGTATCAACAAAATGCATGAAACCTTTTCACTCATCCCAGACACAGTTATTTAAGTTCTCTTGACTATACAGTCATTCTGAAGGACACAGGCACAATTTCACTTACATGGTTAATGAAGAGACTCTTGCGTTTTTCTCTCACTGTGAAAACAAAAGATGCAACAAAAATGTTACATGACTATATGCCAACCCCTTACAGGTCACCAAGGACTAGCCCTCTGTGTCACGATCCCATCCTTCCACCAACCAACATATTAAGAATATGTAACCTGCACAACAGAGATCTGAACTTGGTTAACAAAGCAAAATATATACCCACTTAAATTATGGTATGCGAACAAAGTAAATGTAGGTGTAATTAACAGAATAAAATTTCAATTATAATGTAATTAACTAAATAAAATATCAATTAGCAAATCTTATAAAACTTGTACACATCCATTAATTTAATATAATTAACAAATAATAGGACTACTGATTTCTAACCTGAGCAGACCTGCAAGGTGCAGACACACAAAGGTCCATAGTATAGGTTCAAATATAAATAGTAATAACCATCACAGCATTAAGATACATGACAAAATATGCTAGAAGCATTATTAGCATGGAAACAATTCCTCTCCCTGATAGGTCCTGAGGAATAAAGCCGGGTTTCTGTCTAGGAGGCTTTCAACACCCTCTCCTTCATGAAGGCTGATAATATCACAATACAAAATACTGTCCTATCTCAGAGATGGAGACCATAGTGTTTATCAAAACAGAGGTCCTCAGCCTGAAATGTACATGGATGACAAGGAACCCTAAGAAGCTTTTTCATGACCATTTTATCATTGAACTTTGCATTTTCTTTCCTGAATACCTAGTTTTAAGGGTATATACTAATCAATCAACATATTTATCGAGTAGGTCATTGTAGAAGACAGCAAGGTTTCCTACAAAGAGATGAAATCCTGAGCCTCTAGGAATCAAGAATGTCACCTTGGACACAGCTGTTGGGTTGGGAGGGTAGAGGGCTTAAGCAAAAAAGAAAAAGGAAAAACTCATTGACAATGACAACAGTGGGGTGATGATTGCCAGGGTAAAAGGTGGAGGGTGGGAGGGCAGTGGAGGGAGGTCAAGAAGGGTATATGGAGGATAAATGGTGATAGATGCAGACTTAACTTGGGGTGGCGAATGCACAGATGATGTGCACCTGAAACCTGTATATTTTGTTAACCAGTGTCACCCCCAGTAAATTCAATAAAAAGGAATAAATAAATAAATAAATAATACAAAAAGGTGTTAAGTACAAATCCAGTTTACTATCTGAGGAGCCTTTGCCCTTCCTTCACCACCTAAGCACACCTCCCAAATGCAGATGCACTAGTTTCCATCCCTGTGAATTGTTGCTAGTTTGTGTTTAATTGAAGTCCTATCCTCGCTAAAATGATAAACCAGCCTGAGGGTACTCTTGAGAGCAAATGCCTGCAGGCCATTAGATGGACTCATTCACAGGCTCTGGACATACACAGAGTATGGGGCACCTGACTATACTTGAGGCTAAACCAGCACACTGGGAGTGCCCACATAACAACTGCAGACTACATCTGCTGGGCACAACGTGGAGAATGCATGATCACTTTTGACTTACTTGAAATAAGTATCCACAGGTGAAACATAACAAAAGAAATATGGGGAGCTATAAAAAGCACTAAGTTTTAACTTCCTTCCTGATACTATACACTTGGTTTGCATGTGCATGCATGTGTATCTGTGCATGCGTGTGTACATGTGCATGTTTCCCTTACATTATTTCAATACTAAATAATTATGCATCTAGTCAGGCTTGCTCTACCACATGTAGGTATGATGACATGATTTCTCATTGGCTATAAAGATCTGAGAACACTTTCTACACAGGCAGCAAATTCCATAGGCGACACTTAGCCCTTGCTGGGTACCCAACAATAGGTTTGTGCAGAGGTTTTGTTAGGGGGAAGGGTAAGTAATAGGAATGGTACCACAATTGTTTAAAGATTATTCACTTCACCTTACTAACTATAAATAAAGGGCTTTCTTACAGACCCTGGGAAACTGGAGGATGTGCTACAAGAAGAAAGACAAGGCTATAAAAAATAAGAGCCGCCTTGGAGCCTGGTTGGGTCCATTATTCAGAAAAGAGAATACATTTTGAGAACAAACCAAGGAAATGCTTTGATTTGGTTGCTGAGCCTGGACCCTGACCCCTTCTGGGAGTTTGCCTCTGAAATGCTGACTATTATCCTGTCCCAGGAATGGGCCGACCTGGGTTTTCACATCATAGAAAATTAACTACCTTGTTATTGGATTTCAAGATCCTGGGAGGGGACATAGGGACCACAGACCTTGTCGCCCTTATTCTGCCCGCTTACTCCTTGCAGGTAGCCCTTCTTCCTTATCCATATATAATCAGCTGGCTAGCAAGAGATGCTCAAGCAGAATTTTCAGGATGACCTGCTACTCTCCCATACTGATGGCATTATTAGAATAAGCACTCATACATGATTCAACCTTGTCTCTGCTTAATTTGGCTCAAGTAGTGACAGGTGACCGTACCCATTTTGTATCTGGTTTCAGCTCTAGAATCTCCCAATTATGGGAATCACCTCCAAAGATATACATGCCTCAAGAAATATTAGAGCTTCTTATATGAGTATTACTAAAAAGATTAAGAATTACTAGAGAGAGGAACCAAGATGGTGGCCTAGGTAAGTACCTAAGCTGCCGCCTCACCCAACAATTTAAAAAACAACAACTAAAATCAGAACGCACTTCATCCAAAAACACAGGAAAGCTGGCAGAGTGGGAAATCTACAGCTAGAAAGGAGAGAAACTCACGGATCTGATTAAGAGCCGCAGAGCACTGAGGTAGGGAGACGCTGGCGCGCAGAGAGGAAGTGCAGCCGAATGCCTGGCTGGCTGGAGAGAGGGGAGGAATTAACGATTGCACTGAACCCTTCTGACTGTACTGAACCCCAACCCTGGCTGAAACCCCATGGACCCAGGCTCATACGGGTGGAATCCGGACTGTAGAGAAAGGCACCCAGAGACTCAGAGACTGGGAGACGGGGGAGCTGGGAGCCGCAGTGAGCAGGGTCTAAAATCGCAAGTACTAGTAGAGGTCCGACCGCGGAGGTTGCCGAGGCCTCTCCATAATGGAAGGAGTCAGAAGCTCCAGACTACAGAGACCCAACCCAATTTCGGGCGAGCTCCTGTGGCACCCACGCTCTTGCACGGGGAATCAGGATGGTCAGGCGGAAACTCAGGCGAGCGCACAAGGGCAGGGCTGACGGGAAGCCAATACTGTCAGCTCAGCCTCGAGACTCCGCCCTATCCAAGCTGAGCACAGAGGCTTCTAAAATTTTGCAAGTCTGATCCTATAAGACTGTCTCCAATACAGAAGGTATCCCAGAGTAGACACAGCTGATACCCACATCCAACCACTTCCATGAACCCCAACTGGCCTTAAGGTCAATTCCTCCCAGGGATCTCAACAATAAAGACTTAGCTACAACAAGGCTGTACATGCAGTCCACAAAGGGGAGCACCAAGAGTGTCTACCTCAGGTAACTGAGGAGGCTGACCCACTAGGCCATATAGGACACCAAATACACAAAGCCAACTCTTGGAAGCAGCGAAAATGCCAAGACAAGGAAATAGATCTCAAACGAAAGAGATGGAGGATATAGAGCTCAAAACCACGGTTTTAAGGTTATTCAAGAATATCCTAGAAAAGGCCGATAAATTTCATGAGACCCAACTAAAAATTAAACATAAACTGACTAAATTGGAAAATATTATGCAGAGATCCAACAGCAGAATGGAGGTACACAAGAATCAGGTCAAAAACCTAAAAGACACTCCTCTGGAGAAGCAAGAAGAAAAGAGAATCCAGAAAACTGAAGGTAGTGTAAGGAGCCTCTGGGACAACTTCAAGCGTACCAACATTAGAATTATGGGGGTGCCAGAAGAAGAGAGAGTGCAAAATACTGAAATATACTTGAAGAAATAATATCAGAAAACTTCCCTCACCTGGTGAAAGAAATAGACTTACAAGTATAGGAAGCGTACAGAACCTCAAATAAGAGGAATCCAAAAAGGAACATTCCAAGACACATCATAATTAAAATGCCAAGGGCAAAAGACAAAAAGAGGATCTTACAAGCAGCAAGAGAAAAGCAGTTGGTTACCTATAAGGGAGCACCCATATGACTATCAGATGATTTCTCAACAGAAACTATGCAGGCCAGAGGGAGTGGCAAGAAATATTCAAAGTGATAAATAAGCGAGAACCTACAACCAAGATTACAGTATCCAGCAAAGTTATCATTCAGAATTGAAGGGCAGATAAAGAGTTTCATAGAAAAGAAAAAGTTAAAGGAGTTCATCACCACCAAACCAGTATTATTGATATATGAAATGCTGAAAGATATTATTTAAGAAGAGGAAGAAGATCAAGTGAATTAAAAATCTGAAAAACAGAATAAACTAGTGAATATAATCAGGGGCAAAGAAAGGGAGTGGGGATTGATAATTATCAGGGGGAAGGGGGTGTGGGGGTGCAGAAAGAGACTAGGTTAAAAATTGTCCTATGGATGAGGACAATGGCGGGGGGGGGGGGGGGGGGGGAGGATAAGGGCAGAGGAAGGGGCGGAACCAGGTGGAAGGGAGCTATGGGAAGGGGGGGGAAGGAGGAGAAACAATTGTAATAATTTGAGCAATAAAGATTTATTTAAAAAAAAAAGAATTACTAAAAATTGAGAGGATTAAAATATAGAATCATCAGTGTTTTGACTAAAAGTTTTAACAAGAAAGTATTAAAACAAACAAAAATAAAATCACAATACAGGAACAAGTAAGAATGTTGTGAAAGTGTATGCTATTCTTGTACAAGGATAACTTCTAAGGCAGTGGTCGGCAAACTGCAGCTTGTGAGCCACATGTGGCTCTTTGGCCCCTTGAGTGTGGCTCAGCATTAGAACCACTTCTTCAAAATAGACTCGGCAAGGCCAAAAACCGACTTCTGTGCATGGGCCACATAGTTTTGATAGCACTGTACATGCACGACCACAAGTGGTATTTTGTGGAAGAGACACACTCAAGGGGCCAAAGAGCTGCAAATGGCTCATGAGCCTCGGTTTACCGACCACTGCTCTAAGAAAAGAATCAGACCACTTCCATGAACCCCAACTGGTTCCAATGAGAATAATAGAAAACAAAAGTTCACTAAGACTATTACAAAACATGTAAGGACAAGATATCAGAATCTATTGTAGAACACTTATAGACACTCTATGTTTATACAAATGAACACCACACACTCCTTTATTCCCTCAGGGCAACTGAACCTGCCGAATCTTATCTGAAATCAGTACTACCTTCCTGTATTATTTTGTAATGCCTTTGAAAAATCAAACCTACACAGTATCTGAGAGGCTTATCATATGTGTCCCTATGACAAATTTCCTTCTGGAATATCTCCTGAGTCCCCAAACCAACTGCCTGTCCCAACACATACACAATCTTCTATCATTTGCAGAAGGTTATCTTCCATAAGCTGCAATGAATAAGGAAATCTTAGAAATGAAACAAACCTTTTCTTAAAGTATTGCAATTTATATATTAAACAAATGCAACAGTGAGGCCTATGGGGAAAGTGACAGATATTATTTCCCCATGAACTTCAAGTTTTCACACTTACTTTCTTTACAGGACTGCCCTGAAATTCTCTTACACTCCACTTCCTTCACATCAAATTTAATGCCACTGATTTTATGGCATACCTTCATTATATCTGCCATTAAAAAAGGAATAAAAGTGCTGCCAATAAACTCTGAACAAGCCACCACTTGTTCTGACTTCAGAGATGTTACAGTTGAGGAAACATGTCTAGAGAATAGACAAAAAGTAGGGAAGTCAGGGAACACCTCCTAAAGAGACTGACTTTGGGCTGACATGGTATTGTGGACAGAGGCTGCCGAGTCAGCTGCAGTGCCACAAAGCAGAGGGACCAGAGCAGCACAGAACTGGGGGATGCACAGTAATAGGTAAAGGAGGATTGGCAGGAAAGGCAGAAAAGGCAGAAGAAAAAAGACTGCATGTGCCAGTTTCCTTTTTCCTGCAGGACCAAGAACCGATGAAGGGCTGTTTGAGCAGGGAGGGGTCCAAATGGACCTGCTTTTCAGAATGCTCCTTCTTACATCCAGAAAATGCTCCTTCTTACATATAGAAAAAAGTGAGAGAGGAGATGGAGGCAGGAAGGCTGGGAAAGAGCTGTGGTCATAAATCAAGAGAGGGAGAGGAGCTGTGAGGAAGGAAGGTGCTAAAGGAGGAAGGAAGAAATACCAGGCATTTAGGAGACATTTGAGATAAAAGACACTTACCATAGGATTCCTAGGTTGCTAGTTGGGGACCCAGATTGACAGAAGTTTTATCCTTCACAAAAGAGGTGATGTAGAGAGGAAGCAGGCAGAAAAGGAAAGATGATGACTTTTGATTTGGGCATAACAATACTGAGGGGTCTTGTGGGATTGTTAGATGGGGTGTGTTACCAGGCAGAGGGAAATATGCTGGGGAACACTTGCTTATAGTGCCGAAATGGGGTGACATCCTCTTGCCAAAGGTCCTGGGATAGGATGGCTCAGAAGAGTGAGTACCAAGTATTAGCATTGAGTGACCAAAGTACCTATCTCACAGGTAACAAGAGCAGACACTGAGCACAAGATGATCCTATTGCCTGAGGTCAACATGCTTCTAATATCATAGATCTTTATTCCAACACAGCCTGGAGTCTGCCCTTTCCTGTGGACAGTCCTAGTAGGGCAGTGGCCGCGCGTGAGCCACATGTGGCTCTTTGGCCCCTTAAGTGTGGCTCTTCCACAAAATACCATGGTCTGGGTGAGTCTATTTTGAAGAAGCGGCATTAGAAGAAGGTTAAGTTTAAAAAATTTGGCTCTCAAAAGAAATTTCAATCATACTGTTGATATTTGGCTCAGTTGACTAATGAGTTTGCCGACCACTGTACTAGGGGATTAGGGAGGACTTGTGGCTTGCATCTGCAGGTGCCACACAGTGGTGACAAATTCCATTAGGATTATGACTCCTATGGCTAGACTCTCTTCAAAGACACACATTACAAGGGAATAGAGGAATAGAGCATGGAGAGCACAGGGAAATAGAGCATGGAGAAAACAGGAGAACAGGCAGAGCCAAAAAGCACAGAAGGCTGATGGCTACTTACCAGGATGGTGTTCACAGGCATGTGTATTAACATGTTACATGAATTGAAAAAGATGAAATGACACCTTTTCTGACAAAAAATAAGTCTGATTTGACAATCTTGCCTAGTTTTGCTAACAAGGTCCTGTTAAGGACATGCAACGTTTTGACAAAAACATATTTAAATCAAAAGAAAAGCTAAAAACCTTAGTTCAGAAGAAAAGCATAAGTAAGGATCCTTCATTCAACATATATTTGCGTTCCTTTTATGGATTAGTCACTGTACATGGAGTATAGATGTAAATGCAGAAAAGACATGCAATGAATCTAACAGAATGATGAAGACCATGGCTTCCATAGAGGAGGGGTATGCAGATTGCAACTGGGTCAAAGCAATCAAGGACGGTGTTCTGAAATGAATCACAGATTCATTTTACAAGAGCTCCTCTGTGAATAGGTTAAACCAGGTGCCACCAAATGAAAAAGGTAGCAGATGTAATTAAACATTATTTGTGTGTCTGGTAGAGTCTTTTGGTTTATTTTATAGAACCTGAAAAAGTGAGAAGCTACTATAACTGCATGAGAAACTCTTGAAATCAAGTGGATCCCAATTTGTTACTGTCAATAAAACTGAAGAACAAGGTTGAAATATACCTGGTTTTAGAAATTACTTTAGATGACAAATCCAATGAGATTTTTTGACATATACCGTATTTTTCGGACCATAAGACGCACTTTTTCCCCCCCCAGAAGTGGGGGGAAAAAGTCCCTGCATCTTATGGTCCAAATATAGCCTACACATATACTTTTAAAAAAAAGTTTTTTTACTTGCCCGGCTCTGTGTGGTCTCTGTGTGCTTGCCCGGCTCTAAAATGGTTCTAAATGCTGCTGTTTACTTTACAGAGTTGATTACATGTGTTTATGACTGTGATGTTGGGTTTTAATGCACATAAAATATTTTAGGACACTATTTGTTTCAGAATCTTTTTTTCTTCATTTCCCTTCTCTAAAAACTGGTGCGTCTTATGGTCCAGAGCATCTTATGGTCCGAAAAATACGGTAAATCAGATGAAAAAGAATTTAATGATATTACTATACCAAAATTCCTTCTGTTTCCTTCTATTTCTGGATAGAAACAAAGTCCCTCAGCACTTGTATCTACAAAAATAAAGAATCTGATGATGACCAGTGCTCATTCCAGTAATATGTAATATTCATCCATAGAAGCATGTCAGTATAAAATGTTTTTCTAAAACTCATTTCACTATTCCATTTAATTACTCATTCAAGTTTTAATTTGCTTGCATTGTTTTGATCAATTGTGAGTTAATAAAAATGATATCTAAGTCTAGAACTTATTTTTAACATTTAAAGATATGAAAAATAAAGAGGATCCATATTTTCATAGAAAAGAAGTATGACAGTGTGATAAAGGACATCAAAAAAATCAAAATATATTAAATCATGATAAAATTCTATGGAAAATGGCATGGAAATACAATTTCAAGATGAAAAATTAATATGCAATGTCCAACTATTCAAGAAGAGTGTGTTGAAGACAAATGGCGGCAGAATAGGCAGATGTGTCCCGAGCCTTGTCCTGGAGCAGATAGAAGGAGCAACTAAATCGAATAGTATCCACTGAATTGGCAAAGTAGACACAGCTGGTAAGACAATTCCCAGCTGGGAAGGGCAGAGGTAAAATCAGGGTCTGGGCTGGAGAGAGGTGTGAGACCGCTAAGCCCAGAGAAGAAAGAAAGCCGCATAGCACCAAGGCCTCGGCCTTTAAGACAGGCGCGTAACATATGACCTTGGAAAGGAAGTCCACAGGGCTGCTGGCGGCAGGGGATTCGAGATCTAAGCCGATAGCCACGAGAGGCTGAGCCCAGAGGGGGCAGCCTGAACAACTGCCCAAACCTCGCCATGCTGAGGGGAGAGGGGCTCACGGTGGCACAGCTCTTTCCCCTCTTTTTGGTCTTTGCTTTTATTCGCTAAACCCAGTTCATAGGCTCTTTCAATACAAACACTTACCTGTGGTTGAGTTGCAGGTGAAGATGTGGACTTTCTAGGGTAGGGGTGTCGAACTCAATCAGAGAAGGGGCCAAAATCTAAAATCCAGCCTAAATCGCGGGCCGAATGGTTTACTGAACAGTCATAAACTGTCATTGTGATGGAAATGCAGCGGAGTGCAGTGATGACAGCGCAGTGCGGGCCACATTGCAAGGCCTGGCGGGACGGATTTGGCCCGCGGGCCTTGTGTTTGACACATGTGTTCTAGGGAGAGGCTGGGAGAGGAGAGGGTCAGTGAGAGGTGACTGCAAGTCTGGCACTGAATCATACCTGATGTGCTGGACCTAGACAGCCATTTTCTCTTGTAGAGATAGCCCCTCCCTGCAATCTCCCAGCAACCAATACAGCCGCACTCAGATTACACCCTGAGTGTTACAAAGGATTAAAAAAAAAAAAGTTAACAACAAAAAAAAAACAACCTCCCAAACTATAGTTTGGTCAGAAACAGCTGCTTGAGAAATTAAGATTGAAAGCGGGCAGACAGGCTAAGTAGGAAGATTAATCCCACCTGCTGGCAGTCAAAGCTGTGGAGATAGATACAAACAGAGGAGCACTGGACCCTTGGAGCTTCAACAACCGAACAGGAAACTAAGAAGTGGCAGACAATACAGAACAATGGGATCTTAAACCAACAACCATGGGGCATTAAAACTCGGCAGAAACAAATGAAACTTCACTTTTTCATTTTTATTTTAGAGGCCCAGTGCATGAAATTCATGAATGAGGACAGCGGGAGAGTTCCTAAACCCAGCATGCACCCTTGCGCAATCCGGGACCACTGGACATCCCTCTTGCAACCCAGGACCGCTGGCTCCTAACCACTCACCAACCTGCCTGCTTGATGTCCCCTAACCACTCTCTTGCCTATCTGATTGCCCCTAACTGCTCACCTACCTGCCTGATCCCCCTTAACCACCTCTGCCTCAGCCTCGCCACCTCGACTTCATCTGGAAGGATGTCTGGTCTAATTAGCATATTATGTTTTTATTATTATAGATTATTTTGCTGTCTTTTTTCTTTTTACTTTGTTTTTTTGTTTCTTATTTTTTACTTCTTTTCACATTTTTTCATAATTCTATTTTTATTTTTTTCCAATTTTATTAATGAATTTAAAACATTTTTTAATTGCAATTATTTATTTAAAAAAACATTTTTTTTTTTACTTCTTTCTCTTTCTCTTATCCATTTATCCTCCTTCTACTTCCTCTATACAGAACTGAGGTCCTCCTCAGATTCATCCAATTCTGCAACCCTGTTTTCTGTATATAAGCTCAGTCTCTACAGATTCTATTCCCACATTTTCTGGGTATTTGGTGTTTGTATTTTTTGGTTTACCTGTTTGTTCTGTGGTGTTTTCTCTGCATATATTATACATATATTCTTTTTCCTTTCTCTTTTCTCTCTTACCATTCTTTTCTCTCCTTGATATCATTGGTGCTCTCTTTTCTCTCCCCTAATTCTATTTTCTCTAGTGGTCATTTATATTGGGGTTATAGGTGTCGTGAATATATTCGTGTTTTGTTCCCTTGGTGTTGCGTCTTGTCAAGTTGCATTCTGCCCCATTGGGTCCATATGATAGAGAGAGCAAGCCACATAACCAGAAACCTGGGGAGAAAACTCCATCCACGAACAGGTCAACAACACTCCAGACCAAACTACAGAGGCAAGAAGAGCGAGACATGAAGGAGAGAGCAAAAGGGAGTGTGTGAACATGTGTGGGGTGGGTGTGAGGACATGAGAGAGAGATAATTAGATCCCACAGGACCTTCAGGGGCAGGCAGACTGGGCTTGCCTAGCCAGGCAGCCTCTGCTACCATTGCAAACAGTCCCAGGAAAATCGGCTCTACAGCAGAGGTGCACCTTCTTGAAGGGAAGAACTGCTGTGATTTGGAGCCCCACCTCATCTCCACCCAGGGTGCCATCAGACACCACCCATGACTCTACAGCCATCCCCACCAGGGACCTGCTGACTCAGCTGCAGTCCCACAGTCACCAAGACTCCAGCCACCCCTGCCACAGACTCCTGTGAGTTCCAAAGCATGCTCCCCTCTGGCCAGCCAACGCTTTAGCCCAAGGCACTGTGACTATGTGAGCAGCAACTGCATGAGCAGACCACCCCCATCCAAGGTGCAGCAGCCATGTGAGCAGACTGTACCTATCTAAAGAGCAGCAGCCTCACATGGCCTGGCCCTGTCCGAATAGCAGCAGCCCTGCACAACTCACCGAAGAGTAGGAGCCCTGTGCAGCCAGCCCCTTCTTAGAAGCAGCAGCTCTGCTGGCATCCGAGGAGCAGCACAAAGGTCCACTTCACCGCCAACTGAGGAGAAGCAGCTCAGAGAGCAGCTCGCCCCCGTCCGAGGAGCAAAAGCCACCCGCAGCTTGTCCCCATACAAAGAGTAGCAGCCTCACAAGCAGCCTGTCCCAATCTACGGTGCAGCAGCCACATGAGCAGCTCACCTGAGTATGTGAAGCAGCTCTGTGAGCAGCCTGCCCCCGTCCAAGGAGAAGTCACACGAGGAGTCCGCCCCCATCTGAGGAGCAGCAACCTTGTGAGCAGCCCGTCCCCATCCGAGGAGTAGCAGCTGTGCAAGCAGCCCACAGGAGCCACCACTCCTATGGCAACCATGCAAGCAGTACCCACCAAAGGAACAGCTGCTGCCATGATCATCTCAGGAGCAGCCACCACCCAAGGAGCTGCTGCCAGCGAAGGCGCAGCCCCTGAACAGCTTGACACCTAGATCCTTCAGTGAAAGCTAAATTGGAGAGACAATAAAACACAACCCCCCAAAAGAAAGGAAAGGAGGAATTACAAAAAAGGAACTAAAAGAAATGGAGGCGTGCAATAGATCAGAAAAAGAATTCATAAACAAATGGATGAGAAAATCAACAACTTATATAAGAATAAGGAAGAAATAATCAGTGATACAGTGCAACAACAACAAAAAAAAAACTATGGAAAGTTTCAATAGTAGACTAGGAGAAGCAGAGGACCGAATTAGAAGACAGGGAAGCAAAACAGACACAAACTGAACTGCCTTGGAGAAGAGGAGAGAGTTTTGGGGCAACATGAAGCAATATACAAATAATAGGATAGGAAGAGGAACAAGGGTAAGAAAACCTATTTGAAGAAATAATAATGTCAGAAAGCTTCCCTGATGTAAGTAAGAAAAATGTCACATAAGCACAGAGAAGACCAAAAAAGATGAACCCGAAAAAACCCACACCAAGACATGTCGTAATTTCATAGGCAAACCGACAGGACAAAGAGAGAATCTTAAAGAGTGCGAGAGAGAGACAGCAAGTTATGTACAAGGGATCTCCCATTAGATTATCAAATAATTTACCAACAAAATCACATAAGGCCAAAAAGGAATGGAAAGAAGTACACAAAGTGATGCAAAGCAAGGGACTGAATCCAAGGATATTCTTTCCAGCAAGGCTATTATTCAAAATTGAAGGGGAAATAAGGCGTTTCACAGATGGGGGGGAAGGAGGGGGGAGGAGGGAGTTGGGAGTTTATCACTACCAAGCCAGCAATGCAAGAAATGCTACAGGGAGTGGAGTAAAAAGAAATAAAAGGGGAAGAAGGTATACAGGCAAAAAATAATAATAATAATAAAATGAGTACAAATACCTATCAATAATAACTTTAAACGTAAATGCATTAAATGCTCCAACAAAAAGACATCCAATGGCTGAATGGATAAGAAAACATGAGCCATATATATATATATGCTATCAACATGAGACCCACTTCAAAACAAGGGACTCAGAAAGACTGAAAGTGAAGGGATAGAAAAATATCTTCCATATAAATAGAAATGGAAAACAACAAAAAAAGCTGAGATGGCAATAGTTAAATCTACTCAATAACAAGAGAGACCTCAGAGTGAAGGCAATACAAGAGAAAAGGAAAGTCACTTCATAATACTAAAGAGATTGATACAAGATGATATAACCCTGATAAACATATGTGCACCAAACACAAGAGCACCCAAATACATAAATAAACTCCTGGAAGATATCAAAGTAGAGATCAACAACAACACAATCATAGTAGGGAACTTTAATACCCTACTGACATCACTGGGTAAATCCTCTAGACAAAAAAACACACAAAGAAACAGCAATCTTAAATGACTTACTAGATCAGATGGAATTAATTGACATTTTCAGAACATTTCACCCCAAAGGCACAGAATATACGTTCTTCTCAAGTGCACATGGGACATTTTCAGAGACAGACCACATATTGAGAAACAGGAAAAGATTGAAGAAGACTGAATTCATATAAAGCATCTTCTCAAACACTTGGAAGCTAAATAACATGCTATTAAACAACAATTTGGGTTACCCAAAGAGATCAAAGAGGATAATTAAAAACAACCTGAAAATGAATAACAATAAAAACACAACAATCCAAAATATATGGAACACAGTGAAAGGAGTCTTGAGAGTGAAGTTTACAGGCCTATCTAAAAAAACAAGGAAAAATGGTAATAAATCATCTAGGTCTACAACTCAAAGAATTAGAAATAGAGCAACAAGAAAAGCACAAAATAAGCAGAAGGAAGGAAATAATAAATGACATAGTGACAAAAAAAAAAAATCAATGAAACCAAGAGTTGGTTCATTAAAAGAATAAACAAGATTGATGAAACTCCAGCCAGGCTCACAAGAAAGCAGAGAGAGGACCCAGATAAACAAATTCAGAAATGAAAGAGGTGAAATAACAAGACTCCACAGAAATAGAAAGGATTGTTTAAAAATACTATAAACAGCACTATTCCAACAAGCTAGACAACCTAGAGGAAATGAAATAGACATATTCCTAGGAAAATACAACCTTCCAAAACTCAATCAGAAAGAATATGAAAATCTCAATAGGCTGACAACTATGGAGGAAAAAAAGCTTCCAGCAAACAAAAGCCCTGGGCCAGAAGGCTTCACAGGGGAGTTTTACCAAACATTCAAGGAAGAACTAAAACCTATCCTCCTCAGACTATTCAAAAAAAAATTCAAGAGAAGGAATACTTCCAAGCTCATCAGATGAAGCCGCATTCCCCTAATCACAAAACCAGATAACGAAAACACAAAGAAAGAGAATTACAGGCCAATAACCCTCAAGAACATAAAATGTTAAAATCCTAAACAAAACTCTAGCAACTCGGATCCAGCATTACATCAGAAAGATCACACACCATAACCAAGTAGTATTTATCTCAGGGATGCAAGGAAGATACAATATCCACAAATCAATAAACATGATAGATCACATAAACAAACTGAGAGATAAAAATCACATAGTAATATCAATTGATGCAGAAAAAGCATTTGACAAAATCCAACACCATTTCTTGATAAAAACCCACAACAAAGTCAGAATAGAGGAACCATACCTCAACATAATAAAAGCCTTATAAGACAAACCTAGAGCCAACATCATACTCAATGAGCAGAAACTGAAACCATTTCCCCTAAAAACAAGAACAATACAAAGATGCCCACTTACACCACTCCTATTCAACATAGTACTGGAAGTGCTAGCCATAGTGATTAGACAAGAAGAAGAAATAAAAGGCACTCAAATTGTAAAAGAAGACATAAAACTGTCATTGTTCACAGATAAGATAATGAATATAGAAAACCCTAAGACTCCATTTAAAAAAAATTATTAGACTTTAAATAAACTAGAGGCCTAGTGCATAAAAATTCATGCACTGGAGAGGGGTCCCTCAGCCCGGCCTGCACCTTCTCACAGTCCGGAAGCCCTCAAGGGTGAAAGGTGACTTGGCAATCAGGGGAAGGCAACACCCCCATTACACCTCTGCTGCTGCCACTACTAGCAGCACAAGCCTCGGCTGGCCCTGGTTACCTGAGCCTCGGGTGGCTCTGGGCGGCTGGGAAGCCACCATCCTCACACAACAGCATGAAACTAGAAATAAACTACAATTAAAAAAAAAAAACCTGAAAAAATTTCAAACACATGGAGTCTAAATAGCATGTTAAAAAACCACAAATGGGTTACCAAGGAAATCAATTTAAAAAATCAAGAATTACCTGGAAACAAATGAAAATGAACACACAACACAAAATCTATGGAACACAACAAAAGCAATTCTCAAAGGGAAGTTCATATCATTATAGGCCTATCTCAAGAAACAAGAAAAAAAAACTAATAAACTAACCAAACAGTTAACAGAATTAGAAAGAGAACAACAAGAAAAGCCCACAGTAAGTAGAAGGAAAGAAATAATAAAAATCAAAGCAGAAATAAATAACATAGAGATTGAAATTTTTTTTTCAAAAGATCAAAGAGCTGCTTCTTTAAAAAGATAAATAAGATTGGTGAGCCATTAGCCAGACCCATTAAGAAACAAAGAATAAAAACAAAGTGTGTTGGAGGCAGGGGGGGGGGGGGGGGGGTGTTTAAAAAAAAAGAAACAAATAAAAAGGACACAAATAAATAAAATCAGAAATGAAAAAGGCAAAATAACAACTAACATCACATATATACAAAAAGTTGCAAGAAAATAATATAAATAACTATATGCCAACAAATTGGAAACCTGGGGGAAAAGAACCAATTCCTAGAAATATACAATTTTCCAAAACTAAAGTAGGAAAAATCAGAAAGCCTGAATAGACCAATAAAAACTTATGAAATTCAATCAGTAATCAAAAAACTCCCAATAAACAAAAGTCCTTGACTAGATGGCTTCATAGACAAATTTTACCAAACATTCAAAGAAGAAATAACAATTACTCTCTTCAAACTATTCCAAAAAAAAATTCAGGAGGAGGGAAGACATTCTGACTCTTTTTTTTGAGGTCAGCGCTATCCTAATTCCAAAACTAGATAAAGACACTACAAGGAAAGAAAATTCTACACCAAAATCCCTGATGAACATACATAGTAAATTGCTCAACAAAATAATAGCAAATAGAATCCAAAAATATATTAAAAAGATCATACACAATAAGCAAGTGGGATTTATTCCTGGGATGCAAGGTTGGTACAATATTCACAAATCAATAAATATTGTATGATATATCACATAAGCAAAATGAAGGATAAAAATCACATGATCATATCAGCAGATTCAGAAAAAGCATTAGAAAAAATCCAGCACCCATCTATAATAATAAAAGGATAATATGCTAATTAGACCAGACGTCCTTCCTTCCAGACAAAGCCCAGCAGGCAGGAGCTGAGGCAGGGGCGGCAGAGGCCTCTGACCATGGCCATTGCAGCGTGTGGGGGCTGGAGATAAAGCCCATGCATAAATTTCATGCACCAGGCCTGTAGTTTATGATAAAAACACACAGCAAAGTGGAAATAGAGAGATCATACCTCAACATAATAAAGGTCACATATGAAAACAACATACTCAATAGGTAAAAATAAAAGTGTTGCCCTTAAGATCAGGAACAAGACAAGGATATCTGCTTTCAACACATTACTGGAAGTCCCAGCCATAGTGATCGGACAAAAAGAAGGGGGGAAAAAGGCATCCAAATTGGAAAGAAAGAAGTAAAACTGTCATTATTTACAGATGACATAATGCTGTACACAGAAAACTGTAAAAACTCCACCAAAACACTAATAGACCTAATAAATGAATTTGGCAAAGTAGCAGGATAGAAAGTTAATATACAAAAATCAGTGGCATGTTTATGCACCAATAATAAACCCTCAGAAAGAGAAACTAAGAAAACAATCCCATTTACTATTGAAATAAAACAAAAATTTAATAAGAGGTGTAAAATTTATATGGAACTCCAAAAGATCACAAATAGACTCAGCAATCTTGAGAAAAAAGAACCAAGTTGGAGGTATCACAATATCTGATATCAAACTATATCAGCGGTCTCCAACCAGTGGTCCGTGAGGTCTGAAAGGTTGGCGACCATGAACTATACTACAAGACCACTGTAACCATAGCAGCCTGGTACTGGCGTAAGAACAGGAAGATGGGTCAATGGAAGAGAACAGAGTGCCCTGAAATTAACCCATGTCTTTATGATCAATTAATTTTTGACAATCGAGGCAAGAGCATAAAATGGAGTAAAGACAGTTTCTCCAATAAATGGTGTTAGGAAAATTGGACAGGTACATGCAAAAAATGAAACTAGACTACCAACTGATACCATACATAGGTATTAACTCCAAATGGATAAAAGACTTAATTGTAAGTCATGAAACCATAAAAATCCTAGAAGAAAGCACAGACAATAAAACCTCAGACATCTCTTGTAGCAACATTTTTTGCTGATCATCTCCTATGGCACATGTGTCAAACACAAGGCCCGAGGGCCAAATCCGTCCCGCCAGGCCTTGCAATGTGGCCCGCACCGCGCTGTCATCACTGCACTCCGCTGCGTTTCCATCACAATGACAGTTTATGACTGTTCAGTAAACCATTCGGCCCGTGATTTAGGCTGGATTTTAGATTTTGGCCCCTTCTCTGATTGAGTTCGACACCCCTATCCTATGGTAAGAGAAACAATGGGAAAAAATAAACAATGGGAACTACATCGAACTAAAAAGCTTGTGCACAGCAAAAGAAACCATCAACAAAATGAGAAGGAAACCTACTGTATGGTAGAATGTATTCACCAGTGATACATCTGGTAAGGAGTTATTTTCCAAAATATATAAAGAACTTATACAACTCAACACCCGGAAAACATACAATCCAAATAATAAATGGGCAAAGGTAATGGCTGGTTTTGCTCAGTGGTTAGAAGGGTAATGGGTTCAATTTCCAGTTAAGGACACATACCTGGGTTGCAGGTTCAATACCCCAAGTTATTTAGCCAAGATCTGGAAACAGTTCATGTGCTCATCAATAGATGATTTGATTTTTTTTTAAATGTGTACATTTATACAATGTAATACTATGAGACTATAAAAAAGAAGAAACTCTTACCTTTGTGACAGTGTGGATATACCTGGAGAGTATGATGGAAAGTGAAAAAAGCCAATCAAAGAAAGACAAATGCCGTATTATCTCACTTGTATGTAGAATCTAATGAACAAAATAGAACCAGAGCATGGACACATGGAACAGACTGACAGACCTCAGAGAGGAGTGTGGTGGCGAGGAGACTGGAAGAGATTAACCAAAGAACATATGCGTATATGCATAATAGCCCATGGACACATATAATAATGTGGTGAAGACTGGAGGGTATGAGGGTAGCGTCTGAGTGGAGTTGGTAAACGAGGGGGAAATGGGGAACATTTGTAAAAGTATCAACCTTTGATGTGTGTTTTTTTAAGAAAAGGAGTTTTCAGGACAGATTTTCCAAATAGTCAATTCTCTAGCAATAAATTAATTTACTAAAGAATTAAACCACTAAAGTTATCAAATTTACCTATTTTAAAATTTAAAGCAATTATTAGATGGACTTGTTTTCAGCAAATTGGCCTATTTGATAATAGGAAGCCAAAGGAGAAGGAATAGCCAATGGCAGCGAGTGCCATGAGCATTCAAGAGCTAAAGGAGGCAAAAGGTCTTTTAGGCAACCTTACAACAACATATCCTGCACAGAATAGCGATTGAAAAGAAGTCACCTGTGGAATACTGAATGGAAAGAGAAAAGGTAGAGATGGTATAGAAGTTTTCACTAAGCAGAAGAGTAGAGAGGAACACTTCAGGAAGGTGTTGGTTATTGTTCATTTTATTGTGTTTAACCTGTGAGACTCAAATAAATCATTTCATATGTTGAATGGAAAGCTCCAGCATTTAAAGAAAAATTGAAGCAATGAATAGAAGGGTGAGAGGAATTGATACCTTGTGTTCCAGAAAAAAAGGAGTGAATGAGACCTGCTGTGAAGCGGGAAGATATATACTTCCCTAACTCCTTCCTTCCAGAGCAATTCTTCTGTTAGGTCAGATAATTGCTGAATTTCCTTTTACCATGATGATCAAGGCATGTGTTACCAACTTAGAGGCTCTAATGCAATTTCATGTAAATCTAATCAGAAAAACTTCAGAATGATGTTGGTTTGCACCCTGAATTCACTGGAAGAACCAAACCCAAAAGTATGTCAGTCCTGTGGCTGGTTTTTACAGCACTAACATTAAGTGTAAAAAATGTTAATTCTCGTTTTCCATCATTCCCAAGCCCTCATCCCCACTGTCACTTTCCTTCTCTTGCCATATCCTACCCTTCTTTCAATGGCTTTCCACTTTACCAGGCCAAGAAAGCAAAATTTTGTTTTTATTCCCCCCACCCTAATATATTCAAAGCTTCATAAGTATTTAAAGTATACAATGATTTATTCTTTCTCTTAAAAACATTGATTTTTTAAATAATAATAATAATAATAATAATAATAATAATACACCCAGTTGTCTCAAATCAAGTCAGTGGTCTGCTTAACCAATATTACATCAGCATTATACCATATCAAAATTATTACCTAATCATTATTGAGGAATTCTCAATTCCTATAATGAACTTACTGTCTTAAATATATTAAGTTATTTTCTAGTCAACTGAGGACCTTCTTTAAATTAAAGCTTAGCAATTTGCCAAGTCAGGAATAGAATCACACAGGACTCTATCTATAAAAATAAAAGCATGACATGCTAATTAGACCACACATCACGGACCACGGACAAAGCTGGGGCTGCTAGGGGGTGGCTGCAAAGGTCAAGGCAAGCTGCCACAGCTGTGAGGGCCAAACCCCTTGCACAATTTCGTGCATGGGGCTTCTAGTTGTAATATAACATCCTGGTCACAATATCATCATGTAACACCTTTCTCCTAATACTCTTTTCTATAGGAATCCAAATGAGAAGATTTATGATCAGTGTTTAAGTTTTATCTCTCCTTTGTAGCTAAGGACCATGGAAAAGTGAGATAAGCTAGTACTGGAAAGAGAAGAAAAAAAAAAACAACTCAGGAGAAATTCCACACACACCTGGGATAAAATATATTTTGCTTTCTTTTACAAACCGTCTAGGAAACCAATGCTTCTGATCTTTAGAGAACTTATGCAAATATCAATTCTTAAAGAAAAATTTGTGACTCTCAGGATAGAAAACTACTGAGATAGAATGTTCACAACTGATTGGCAACATTGCTTCAAATAGAAAATTCTAAAAATATAACAAGACAAAAGAAAGAAATCCCCAAGAGAACTAGCATCAAACAATATATTGGGGAGGGGGGGTGGTGTCATTACAAAGGATTCTAGTTGGAAATGAAAACTTACACTAGTTATTAACATAGGCCTTGTTTTTGAAAGAAAATATATATATAAATTAGCAACCTACCGTCTGTTTGAGATTTACTGAGAAATATTGTGCTGGCTCGAGGATGGTCTGAAGGATTGAATTCCATGTTCAAATCTTTAAAGAAAGAAGAAGAAAATACATGAATATCCATCTGATAACTAAAGTCAAAATTAATTTTCAATTTTTTCAACCTTACATTGCTAATATATGGTCAAGGATTCAAGGAAAAACATCCTACAGTTATTGTTCATAGATTCTTCTAGATTCAATTAAGAAGACTTTTATTTGGAAATTAAGACAAAGTCATACATCAAAATTAGGCACTTGGCTGGAGATCTATTAGCCTAAAACTCCATTGTCTTTTTACAAGTATGCTCTGTACCTGAGCTACTACAAAATAACAAGATGCTATAACATGCAATTAAAGAGTTAAGTGCTACAACTAATTCATCAAAACTTTATAGTTAAGTAATATGTCCTTGCTAAAGGTGATTTTAAAAAAATAATAAAACCTAGCCAGCTTTAAGACATTTTAGCACCCACACACTCTTCTTCATTAATAGTGTTAATGTTGGGGGGGGGGGGGGGCAAAACACCCTTTAGAGCACGTGTGTCAAACACAAGGCCCGAGGGCCAAATCCGTCCCGCCAGGCCTTGCAATGTGGCCCGCACTGCGCTGTCATCACTGCACTCCGCTGCGTTTCCATCACAATGACAGTTTATGACTGTTCAGTAAACCATTCGGCCCGTGATTTAGGCTGGATTTTAGATTTTGGCCCCTTCTCTGATTGAGTTCGACACCCCTACTTTAGAGCAAAGACTATAAACTGGCCTTTTGTGAGCATAATCTGGGACACGGACATGTTTTGTTTGATCCATACATTTTTTTTAATTTAATGCAATGTATATAATTTTTACATTTTCAAACATACTACAAAGGAAAAAAAATCCGTATTTCCATTTTCTTTTGAGAAATCAGATCATTTGGCGGCACCAGGCCTCCACCCCAATGGCCATAATCTGCAGGAATGCAACAGCTGCCAGCCCCTCAGGTAGATCCTAAGGGTCCAGTCCCTAGTGGTTGCCCCTCTCACTTCCCTGACACTCATCAGGTGTTGCTCCTCACTTTCAGACATTCCTACCCCTATGGGCAATTGGTTTTATAATCCCTGCCTTAGAACAATTTCCAAGGGCATGTATAGACTTGTAAGGTATATAACAATTTAGAATTCCATAATAGAAGAATTTTTCCAGTGAGTGAGAGTGAGAGTGAGAGTGAGAGTGAGAGTGAGAGTGAGAGAGAGAGAGAGAGAGAGAGAGAGAGAGAGAGAGATATTCCGTAAGAAAAGGCTGAGTAAGAAAAACAAAAGAATTAAGTTATGGGAGGAAAGAAAGACCAAAATCATTAAAAAGTCAGAATGATCTTAAAATTAGCTTCCAGCAACAGAATGAAAACTATTTTGAGTTCAACAACTTATAAAGAAACACCTATGGAAAAAAAAGACAAGGATGATCATATATACACCAGAGGCAATATTTAGACATCCTCAAATTACCTTTGCAGTGAGGCAATTTTTCCTACATCAGCCAATGACTATATTACATCAATCACTGTACTATAGCTCCTGGCCTCTTATTGGATGCTTAATTAAGAAACACCTATTGAATCTTATGCTATTTCAATTATCTGGTGCTTCTAGGACAACTATTAAAAGTGCATATAGTATAATAGTTTCGTAGCTAAAGGCATTGGTTTTTTTTGTTTTGTTTTGGTTTTTGTTTTTTTGTTAATCTTCACCCAAAGGATATTTTTCCACTGATCTTTTAGAGTGAGTGGAGAAGAGAAGAAAGACAGAGAAACATCAATGTGAGACAAACACACTGACCGGTTGCTTTCTGCATGCACCCTGGCCAGGGCCAGGGCCAGGGCCAGGGCGGAGTCGGGGTCTAAGGTATGTGTCCCAGGCCACTACTCTACCCACTGAGCAAAACCGGCTATGGCAAGGCATTTTGATGGAAGGAGTGAGATAAGCAAAAGAAAAGTTTCTCAAACTTGCCTCAATTAAACTTGCCTAGGTAAGATTAGGCCAGAAATTTCCTGGTAAAAATAAGGGTTTCCTAATCAACTAGGATTTTGTTATAAAAGAGTTAAATAACAAATGTGCTAAGTTATTAATTTTTTGGAGACTTTTTGGCATATCAAATTTGAAAGTTTTTTTTTTTAATATATTTGTATTGATTTCAGAGAGGAAGGAAGAAGGAGAGAAAGATAGAAACATCAATGATGAGAGAGAATCATTGAGTGGCTGCCTCCTGCATGCCCTCCCACCAGGGATCAAGCCCGCAGCCCAAGCATGTGCCGCTTGGCTGCAATAGAACCTGGGACCCTTCAGTCCGCAGGGTGACCCTCTATCCACTGAGCCGAACCGGCTAGGGCAAAATTTAAAGTTTTTACATAATTTCATCCATGATGAATACAGTTAAGTTTCAAAAGCCTTAACCTATCATTCCCATAGAAAAGGTCCAGTGAAACCATTGTGCATGCAGTGCTTCCTGCCTAGCAGTTAGCGGGGGAGCGACACCAAGAACTCAGTCCACTAGGCTTAGACAGTGACAGCACCCCAAATTCTTACATTGTTCCCTTCATACCCAATTCAGACTCATCAACAGTTCAGTTGCTTTTTTCTTTGGAGCCAACAGAGGACCCAGAATATTCTAAGATTGCTATTTCTTTGGGAATTGAGCCCTGCTGCTTTTACTAGTAAATTCAAGAATGTCCCAATGACAATCACTGACTCCCTAAAAGATTAGGATTTGGTGCTATAATGACAAACCCTAAAAGTTGTTAAAAATGGAGGTAAGGGGGGAAGATCAAACAAAGGACTTGTATGCATGCATACAAGCCTAAACAATGGCCACAGATACCAGGAGGGTGAAGGCATGAGTGAAGAGATGGGGGGTGGGGCAATGGGGGAATAATGACACATATGTAATACTTTAATCAATAAAGAAAAAAGAAAAAAAGAATAGGGGACTTTACAGACTGAGAGGGCTTCTAAAAAAGGCATGTTACAGTAGTAATTATCAGTATACCTAGCTATTCCACCATTAAAAAAAACACATGTGAAAGTATTTTATTCAAATGGAAATAGGTGAAGAAAGAAGCATGATATTATTCTGAGGAGAAAATATGCATAGGCCTAGAAAGCATATTAAAAATATATACACTAGCCGAGACCGGTTTGGCTCAATGGATAGAGTGCTGGCTTGGGGACTAAAGGATCCGGGGTTTGATTCCGGTCAAGGGCATGTACCTTGGTTGCGGGCATATCCCCAGTAGGGGGTGTGCAAGAGGCAGCTGGTCGATGACTCTCTCTCATCGATGTTTCTAACTCTCTATCCCTCTCCCTTCCTCTCTGTACAAAAATCAATAAAATATATATTTTTAAATATATATATATATATATACACACACACACACACACACACACACACACACACACACTAATATATGGTTAGATTAGAATTAATGCAATTGTGCCTTCTTTTTGCTTTTCTGTGTTTTCTAAGTTTTCTGCATTTAGTATGCTTTTATTGGTTTTTAACTTTTGTGATTTAAAACACTTACTTTTAAAAACATGTTAAGAAAAATGACTTGAGCTCTTATTTTCCTCTAAGTGGCTGGACTATTATTTCTCTAGCACATGCTGGTTCAACCAGGTGACGCCCAGAACTCTCTTGGCTGTGGCTGTTGGACCCCTCCCGGAAGTCAGGGAGATGAACATGCAGCCACAAAGATTAATCTCCCCACCAACACTGTCCATCTGCTGTAGGAACTCATAATGAAAAGTGACTGGCACTGAGGAACCCTTGAGTGGAGGAGTCTTTATCCTGCCAGCAGCTACCATGTCTCTACTGTACACTTCTGGTCTAAATAGGGCCATGAGGGAAAGGGTAAAATGACTGTTTGTTCTTCTGTGCAGAACCTAAGCAGCAGGAATCATTTCACACTCTCCCTATCAAGTGTGACACAGGAAGATATCTGCATTTTCCTTTATGGTTAAGTTATAACCCTTGGTCTGATTCTATGCTCACTGTGTCACAGGTGGTTTTCTACATGGTTGACAGGCCAGGTATCATCTCTACCTGGTTCAGTGACACAAAACAAGTCATGAGTTCAGAGGAATCTTCAAGATCAGGGTTTGATCTAATACTCACAGATGAGGTGAGTGAGGCTGAGATTGTTATCTAGTTGGGTGATAACAGAACTGGATCAGAACTCTGGTCTCAGCTAGAATTACCTAGTCCAAAGCTTTTCCCAGAATCCCTCCTAGAACAATCCTTGCCTCAGATCCCGAATGCCCTAGAACAGCGGAAGCCAACCTTTCAGACCTCACAGACCACCAGTGGTCTGCAGACTATGGGTTAGCGACCACTGCCCGAGAAGGACTAAAGCCTGACTGATAGCAGAAGAAAAGACAAATACCCCTCAGTGGAGTTCACATACCCTTCTTTAAATCTACTCTAGAATTTAAACTTTAAAATCCAGATCCTGGGTGAGATAATCAGAAAGTTTTCACACAAAGAAAAAGCAAGGAAATCTTTGCTTCTGGACATAGAAGAGTGTGCAGGCTGCTGAGGAAAATAGAGATCACCAGCGAATTTTTATTTGAAAACACACCCAGATGGTTATACAGGTTAGAGAGCAACATTTCTGAGCTGCGTGGACATTGCTTAGAAAAGAAAGCATTAAAAAGAAAACCAAAAAACAAAACAAACTTTTAATAACATACTGGTTTGCATTTATCTTCAATCCTAACCCAGATATATTTCAAAACTGAAGAGTATGAAGCAATAAAACTACAACAGGGGCAAGCCAATAAGCTAACTTTAACTTTGTACAGCACGTGTTTGAAGGACAGATTTCTCTGAATCACCCTAAAATGAGGATGGCCAAACCAAAGAACCCAGCTGATTTAGCACTATTTTAAATATCAAAATAGCAGAATACAAAGGTATAAAGAATTGCCAGGTGTTTCCTACAAACCAAGTTTAAGACAGTAGCCCCAGATTTTGAGGAGAAATAACTCTACAAAATGTGCTGTGGTACTTTGGCCCGTTTGGCTTGATCAGCCCACGGACCAAAGAATCGGGGCTCCATTCCAAGTCAGGCATCTACCTGGCTTGCAGGCCTGATCCTGGGTCAGGGTGTGTGCAAGAGGCAACCAATCAATGCATCTCTCTCACATCAATATCTCTCCTCCCTCTATGTCTCTCCACACACCCCGCCCCACTCCTCCCCCCACCCCCCCAAAAAAGAGCAATGGAAAAAAATATCTTTGGGTAAGGATTAACAACTTCCCCCAAAAAATATGCTTTGACAAGGACACTCCAATTTGGGGGGGGGGATTTAAAAACAATAGGGGAAAGCATTCTCACAAGCCAAGACAAGAAAGAGCTGAAAGATTCACCACCACCCAATCAGTATTACTAGAAATGTTAAAAGGTCTTTGTTAAGAAGAAGGGGAAAATAAAAAATATAAGAAAATATCACAAAGAAAATAATTCTCTGTGACAAAAACAAACACATTATAAAAGCTGTGGGTCGACCAAGACTAAGGCTAGTAGTACATAGGTTTAAAGGCAAATGTAGGAAGATCATGAGTAACTGCAATAGTAAATTAAGAAGTACACACAAATACACAAACACACACAAAATAAAAAATGATGGCAAAAAAATAAAAGTGAAAAGGACTGAGTAAAAATGGTAGTATTTTATAATGTTTTCAAACTTAAGTGACCATCAACTTAAAACAGATTGCTTATAAACTTGGTATATATTGATATGATGCACATGGTCACTACAAACCAAAAACCTACAAGATATGAGAATTAAACATAACACTACAAAAAGTCATCAACATACAAGAGAAGAAAGCAAAAGAATAATGAACAGAGAAGAACTACAAAAAACAATTATAAAACAAAGTGATAATTGTATATTTATAATTGCTTTACATACAAATGGATTAAATGCTCTAATCAAAAGACAAATGGATAAAGAAGATATGGTGATGTTTTATATAATATTACTGAACTATAAAAAAGAATGAAATCTTACCATTTGAAACAACATGGATGAACCCAAAGGGTAATATGCTAAACAAAATAAGACAAAAAGAGAAAGATAAATACCATATAATTTTAATTATATGGTACAGAGAACAAACTGATGGTTGCCATATGGAAAGGTGGTTGGGGGGCTGGGTGAAAAAGAGAAAGGGACTGAAAAATACTAATTGGCAGTTATAAAACAGGGAGCTGTAAAGTACAGCATAGGGAATATAGTCAATAATACTATAGTAACTTATTAACAACTATGTATGGTGCCAGATGGGTACTATTGTAGAATTATTGAAGGGAATCACTTGGTAAATTATATAAATGTCTAGTCACTACGTTGTAGATCTGTATATGTATAGGTATTCTACACACACACACACACACACACACACACACACACACACGAACACGCGCACGCACGCGCACAATTATTCACATATACACACATCCTTCTTCGGCATTATGCCTACCCTGTGTCTGAGCCTGTGCTATATGACAGGCAAGGTCCCTAACTCATAGAATTACCAGTCTAAGTGTTTGAAAGTTTAAAGATTATTATTCTGTCTGGTCACATTTTATATTACAAATTTACCTATTTTATTTATTTATTTTTAGAGAGAGAGGAAGAGAGACATTAATTTGTTGTTCCACTTATTTATGCATTCACTGGTTGAGTCTTATATGTGTCCTAACCTGGAATCAAAACGAAACCTTGGCATATCAGAACGACTTTCTAACCAACTGAGCTACAGACCTGGGTAGTGGCTTTTCCAGGATACTGCTTCATCTTAACATTGCTCCCCTGTGAGCATTTTGCTGATTACCACTAAATCCACTGGCGATCAGGCAAGGAAGGACATGTAAAAGGTTATGAACAGTCAATATGGCACACATGGGGCTGTGGGTGGGAGAGAGACAGTAAGAGCAACAAGATCAGTGCTAGTCTTGGCTCTCTTGCATATTAGATTTAATAGAAGCAGAGGTACAAGTTGACACATCCAATAATATTTTATTATATCCACAGTATTGGAGATAGACTTTCACTGGCTTACGTGTTTAGTCTTCACTTCCCTGCTTAGATGGCTGACCTCGTTCCCCATATCCCTTTGCTTTGTGTTCCACCAACACAATATTCTTTCAATTTTTCATGGCTTGATTAAACCATTCCCTCTGGCAGGAACAACCCTCTCTAGGTTGGCCCAACTGGTCACTCCTGTTTCTACCTCAAGTCCAGACTGAGGCTTATGGTTCCTGGAAGAACTCCTGACTTATCTAAGTCACTCACTTGCCCTTCTCCATTCCCACCAGTCTTAAAACATGTCTGTGATATACCCATAACCACTAGTTTGAATGTGTATCCCCCAAATATGTCCTGACTAAAGTTCAGTCAATGCATTCAAATGTGTTCTCTATGCCAGCAAGGTATTGAACCAACAAATGGATAGTTCAGGAAGACAAGGAAAGAGAAAAGAAAAGAAAAGGGGGAAAAAAGAAAGAAAAAAAAAGCAGAAAAGGCATTCAGGCCAAAATGTGTGATGTCTTGAATGCCATAACAAGAAGCTGTATCTTTCCTGTAAATGAAGAGGCACAAACCACTGATTCTGTTTCAACAACTGAAACTTTCATAGGAGAGGGGTACATAATAGAAGAGAGATTTTCTTATAGATTCTGGGAAATTGGAGGACCTGTTACAAGAAGAATCAACAGGGCTATAAAGAAAAGGCAACCTTGAAGCGCAGATGGGATCATTACTCAGAAGAAAAGGTACATTTTAAATGCTAATCTTTGCAGTGTTCAAGGACTAATCTTTGCAAGGACAATGACAGAAAGTAGACCCAGGGGACTCACTAGTTTTAGATTTTTTCCTACCCTCTGGCCATATGTAAAGGCTGACTTGAGATGAAATGCCAGCGCGCAGTCTTTTCAGGGTGCTAAACCTGCTGCTCTCAGAGTTCTGGCACCATAAAGATTCTACCTTGTCTCTACTTATTTGACTCAGGTAGCAGTGGGCACTAGGACCCATTTACTGTCCAGTTTCAATTTGACTGCTGGTGTTTACCTTTAGAAAGACTTCCACTGAAAAAAATTTAAAGGTGATGTGACATGTTTTAATTCAAAATAAAAGAACAGAAAAATTATGCAGATATATTAATTGACAACACTTGGTTTATACTGGCATCAGATTATTAAGCATATATTTCAGCAGAAGATAAGATAAAACATGTAGAATTAAAATCTAAAAGACTAAATTCTGGTTTCTGCTTGGCCACTTGAGAAAATCATGTTACTTCTCTGAGTCTCAATAAAATAAGGGTGATGGTGATACACTAATGGCTTCTAGAGGTCCTATGATAATCAAAGACAACCTAGTGGGATATGTGGATCCCACATAAAGGCCGAGTTGGTCCTCATCCACCAGAGTCAGTACCACTTTAGAGCAGGAACCATAGGTACAAGGTTCAAATGTTCAACAATATTTGACAAATAAGTTGAATAATGAGAATAAAAGAAAAGAATGATCAACTGAAGTAGCTCTTCTCAACAACCTAAGGAAAGGAAAAAGAAAAACTGGCAAGGATCAACCATTAACTCAAATATAGACTAATTCAAAAAGAATTAATCTCCTGGATTATTAATATTGAATACCAGGCAAATAACCAGGTTTTTTAAGTATAAGCAATATTGATCAAATCTGCAACTGTACACAACTAAAAAGTATGACACCCTGAAAACCAGTAAAGAGACATTTGAGTCCCCTATTATTACTTAATTCAATAGTCAACAAGTTTTTATTCTGAATCAACTCATGCAGGCATTCTGCACAGGAAATGCAACAGTAAATGACCCTGTGACCATCCAATGTTTCAAGTCTGGGTTGGAGTGTGAAGCAGACAAATCAGCTGGCACAAACAAATGCTATGGGAGAACCAAGGAGAGAGCTAAGGCTTGCTGTAAGAACAGGTTAGTTAGCCAAGCTAAAGGGGAGCCGAGGAACGGTATTTAGGCCAGCAGTTGCCAACTAGTGCCTGCAGACCACTTGTGGTCCATGAGGTCCAAAAGGTTGGCAACCGCTGGTTTAAGGAAATCTTTGGAACAGCAGTTGCCAACTGGTGGTCCCTGGATCACTGATGGTCTGTGAGGTCTGAAAAGTTGACGACCACTGATTTAGGCAGAAGAATCAGTATAATAAAGACAGAAAGTTGAGAGAAAGAGATGGAACACGGCCTTTAAGACACACAGTAGAATATATAAGAAAGGAAGTTGCAAGAAAAACTTCAGGGAAGGGTGGGGATTTTATCTCAAAGGCACCAGGGAATTATTGAAGGAGTGGAGTGACATGATCAAACACACGAAAAACCATCATGGCTGCATTGGGGGGGGGAGGGGGGAGAATAACCAAAGGAGGGCAAGACTGGAGGACAGGTTACCAAGGAGAAAACTGTAGCCGTAATCCAAGTGGGAGGGAAGGTAGCTGAGAGAAGTAGATGGACATGAAGATATTATACTAAGGGATGAAATTATACTAAGGGATGCAAAGCACAAAGACAAGAGGCAGACAAGGATGACATCTGGTGGTTGGCAATGGGGCTATGCACTGAGATTAAGTACAGGGGAGGGAGGGAGCAGGGATGACCCACGGAGGCAGATATGCTGCTGTGTTTAACTTACCTCCTGTTAATTCAGTTAAACCCCATACATTACAGCTGTGCCAATGCCTTAAACTGCTTCCCAACCCTTTCTCCCTAGTATAATACAAACAAGATAGCCTGTTACCACCCAGCACAGTGGAGGCTTCCAGGCAGGGTAGCAGTGCCTGCTGCAGCTTTTCTGGAACTTCAATGACATTGTGTCACTCATGACCTCTCGACTTATTTTCTTTGTTGATGATCAAAGAATAAGCAGCCCATAACTGAATTTCTATCCCAAATGAGGCTTACAACTGCTTATTTTCTAGCAAATAACAAAAAGTTTTCAGCCCTAGCTAGTTTGGCTCAATGGATAGAGTTTGGGGACTAAACAGTCCCAGGTTCGATTCCGGTCAAGGGCACATGCTTGGGTTGTGGACTTGATTCCCAGTAAGGGGGGCATGCAAGAGGCAGCAGATCAATGATTCTCTCTCATCATTGGTGTTTCTCTCTCTCTCTTCTCCCTACCCCTCTCTGAAATCAATATATATATATATATATATATATATATATATATATATATATCTATATCTATATCTATATCTATATCTATATATTTTTTTTAATTTTCAGCTCTGAAAGTTTTCCTTATCATTTGTTTATATTCATAAATTCCCAAAGGAGCTTTTGGTATTTTTTGCCTTTTCTTTTCTCTCCAAGTTAAAGATGTACTGCCAAATTTAATCATTTTAATTATTTAAAATTCTGCTCCATATGTACAGTACTTTCCAAGGTCTTGGTAGATGATGTCATTTGTTTCAAATTGTAATCTCATAGTTCCACTAATTCCCCCCCTTCCTTTCTAATCTTGGTGCTGCCAGGGTTTGATTATTCATTGCCCTCCACCAGCTTATGCCTCTTTAGAATCCTATCACTGAAAAGTCCCTGGTTCTTTCTTCTGTAAGATTCAATAATGCAAAACCTTAGCTTGAATTCCTCTAGTGAAGGGAGTCACTTAGAATCATGAAGACAAGGAACATGCATCTGTGAAAAGATGGACAAACCTTTGCTTTCAATGTGCAGAAATCCCAGTTTATCATCAGAATTACCTTATTTTGTATCAATTTCCCCAAATGTCCCTGCTAAGTAATAATGTAACTGACATATAAAAGAACACTGAGGAATGCCTTCTTCATAGAAGCAGCAGGAAAAGGCAAATGGAAAGGGTGTACCTGGTAACAGGGCCCTCCTGACAGGAGCACACAAAGGACCACACAGCTGGTCTCTGACTTGCAGGATGCTCGTGTGGGAAATGGCTGGTGCTTCTGATCCCTGTAGTGGGTGGCTTTTCAATCCATCACCAATCGCATTACTTTGAAAGGGACAGGTATTTGTGTGCCATACTGCTTCCTCTTAGGTTCAGAATGACCCTCATCCTGGTTCTGGGCATCAGAGTCTCCTGTTTTTCAAGGGTTCTTGGAAGGCCCCTTCCTTACCATCCTCCCAGGCTACAAAGGCAAGGCAACAGTAAAAAAGGGCTGATAGCAGGATGAGAAGAAGCTACTAGTTAATGAGGAGATCTTAAGGAGTGAAAATGTGGGAGAAAAGTAGTGAACAAAACTATCCAGTCATAAGACGGGGATCCTATGTTGCTGGTAAAGCAACTCTAATGCCACTCCAAAAGAGGCATGCAAAAAAGCTCCACTAAGTGACTGCTGGAAAAAAAGCATTGTTTCTTTGGATCTAAACGTGCTATATATTATTATTTTAGTGAAAAATGTTTTATTACTTTATAATAATATTTATATTTCATCATAAAAATTCCTATTGAATCTACTTCTGGAAGTCTATAGCTGAGAAATAAAGATTTGATTTTCTAGAGTTAGGAAAAAACTCCAGTACTCAGTTACTTGGGGTATGGTCACCATTCAAACAAATGCTTCGAGTTTGGAGAGCACTGTGAATCTACTTACATCTATGTAAGGTGAAGAGTGAGGGGACTGGAGTAATGTGGATAAAAACATAAAAGCACCAAGGAAATCCAGTTCACAGAAAGATTTAATTATGCATTTTAGACGCAGGCTAGATTGAATAGCAGCAGGGACAAGGAAAGTTACTAATACTGAAATAGCCCAATAACAAATCAGACATTACATTATTTCCACTTTCAAACACAACACACACACACACACACACACACACACACACACACACTGAAAGCACATATCTGCCACAAAGAATATGCAACATAAGAAAGGACAACAATGCCAAAACCGGTTTGGCTCAGTGGATAGAGCGACGGCCTGTGGACTGAAAGGTCCCAGGTACGATTCCAGTCAAGGGCATGTATCTTGGTTGCGGGCACATCCCCAGTAGGGGGTGTGCAAGCAAGAGGCAGCTGATCAATGATTCTCTCTCATCGATGTTTCTAACTCTCTATCCCTCTCTCTTCCTCTCTGTAAAAATATCAATAAAATATATTAAAAAATAAAAAAAAAGAAAGAAAGAAAGAAAAGAAAGGGCAACGAGAGGTCTTCACATCAAATTCTCACCAAGTGGACCTCTCCAAAATGCTACAGGATCAACCTAAAGAAAGTCCTTCTTCACTGTCACCATCATCCAAAACTCAAGAACAGGATGTGAAAGGTCTTTCCTCCCGTTTCTATAACCAGGAAAGCAGTAGCCAGGCTCCTGGTAAGCCTGAGAACTATCCAGGTTCTAAGTCAGGATTTCAGGCTGGTTCAGTCTATATGAGCACCATCCACCCATGCCAATGTCTCCTACTCCTCACATTCCTTCCTTGCTTACCATAGCTGGATGTTGGAGCCCAACCTCCACATACAAGTTCTTCTAATAACATACTATATTCTGTTCATCTTAATACCCCTTAGAGTGCTTCGCAAGGAGCTTTCTCTATCATATATGCTCAATAAATGATTATATAACAAATAAGACAAGTGAACCTGATTTGGTGAAATTGAGCAAATAACTGAATTTAAGGAGTATTATGATACTGTACCATGTCTTATTGTGATTCCATATTCAATGACACTTTAGAAAACTTTATGTAATAGAGCAGAAAAACAACAAATGTATTTCAAACATTTCATACTGATCATTTCCCTGAGCTTCTGGCTAAAGGTATTCTCCCTTTCCTCTTCCATTTGCTGAAACCATGTTTATAACAACAGCTTGATACTTACTGAGTATATGCTACCTACCAAGAACTGATTGTACCAGGCATTTCACATACATGAAGTCCAATTCTCCACAATAACCTTGAAAGTTATGATTATCCTCATTGTAAAAATGTATTTTGTTAAATGAGGATTGGAGAAATTAAAGAACATCCTCAAACTCACAGTTACAAATGGTGAGCAGAAAAAGGCATTCTCCCACTGCACAATGCAACTTCATCAACACCTCTGACATGAGAAGATTCTATGTTAATGTCAGCTACTGCTTCATAAACAAACAACAGAACACCTAAAGCTTTGGGGGCGTAAGAATTTACATAGCTTTTGTTTCTTTATTCCAGACTGGCAGTTGTTTTAAACTCTAACAATATATGGACCTCAAACAGTAACCCCTCTTATTCTTTCCTTCATTTTTTTAATCCTTTAGGGCACTGGGAGATGCATTAACTAACTACACTTATTAAACTTGGTGTGACGTGTACACACACACAGTATGCAGTACAATGTGAACCCATGAAGGTGCTTACCAATATATGTCTAGATAATAATGGGGATACTGAGATCTGCCAATTCCTCGGACTCCAGGCAAGTTATGATAGAAGCAGGCCCTCAAGGGCTAAGCTGGGGTAGGAGCTAGAGACTGCACAGCACTATCCTTTCAGACCCTCTCTCAAAAAAACACCGATTCTTCAATCATATAACTTCCTAAAAACCCTAGAGACCATGGCCCTGCCTCGTTGAAGTCGTGTTGCAGTGCCTAGGAAGTTCTGTGGCCTCTGCTCACAGCACTGGCCCAAGAGCCTCTTCTCAGCTCTGCCTCACAGTGAGCCTGCAAGTCTCTGCATTAATTAAGGAATCTCATTTGAGCAAATTTCATCTAATTTTACACTCGTCTAAACAAAAACTTTAACAATAAAACATCTTCTTTAATAAAATGTGATGGACCAAACAGAATTTGTTCTCTTCTATGTGGCTCAGCCTCAATCAAGGTCATGAGATGACTGACAAAGCAATTTCTATTTCTTAGTTTGACTTTGCTGTCTCTTCTCCCCACCCATGTGGGGTCATCAATCTCACCTCTCCATTTTCTGTTTTTACTCACTAAGGGCTGAAAGAAGAAACTATTTCCCTTGTATAGAACTGGATGCATGCCGGGACTGGTTTGGCTCAATGGATAGAGCGTCAGCTTGGGGACTGAAGGGTCCCGGGTTCGATTCCAGTCAAGGGCATGTACCTTGGTTGCGGGCATATCCCCAGTAGGGGGTGTGCAAGAGGCAGCTAATCGATGACTCTCTCTCATCGATGTTTCTAACTCTCTATCTCTCTCCCTTCCTCTCTGTATAAAATCAATAAAATATATTAAAAAAAGAAAAAAAAAAAAAGAACTGGATGCAAAGGAGGAACTTGAGGGCAGGAAAAAACCAAGGACAGTGTTCCCCTCGGCCAGAGTGCTGATTCCCTGGAGGTAGAAATTCCTAATGAACAAGGTCACAGCCAGGCTAGGGAGCATTGGTTTAGAACTTCAGAGCACAGATTTTAGGACAGGTTCTGGTTACACTCCCCACATCTCCTGCCTTCTAGATTAGGGGTGTCGAACTCAATCAGAGAAGGGGCCAAAATCTAAAATCCAGCCTAAATCGTGGGCCGAATGGTTTACTGAACAGTCATAAACTGTCATTGTGATGGAAACGCAGCGGAGTGCAGTGATGACAGCGCGGTGCGGGCCACATTGCAAGGCCTGGCGGGACAGATTTGGCCCTCGAGCCTTGTGTTTGACACATGTGTTCTAGACAGTGGAGGCTACACACAGGGACAATGAGTAAGATGACAGCACTTTTCTTTGTTGTTTGCTGTCACTCCTTACTATAATGTTCACTGTGCAATCTCTCCATCCAGAACTCTTAACAAATATCTGCTAAATAAGGAAGGAATGAGAAATATACCTATTTAAAATTTCTCTACAATAATTAATAACATCCACAATCCAAAACCTTTAATAAATTCTGAGCTGGAACAACTAAATTCAGGGGGAAAACTTACAAAGAACTGTGATAGCAAAAGACACTTGAGATTCTCTTCAATCTTAAAAGAGGAAGGGCCATTGTATCACAGTAACCAGTCATTAAGTATACAGCCAATACTGGGACCTTTCCCCAAAGTTCACTGCAGCCAGCAAGGAGCAGTTTACAGAAACTAACCCCCTAGCATTATACAAAACACCACTCTTTTCCTTGTAGGGAGTAAGGTCGTGCTTCCAACCTTTTTAAAACAAAAACAAACAAACAAACAAAAAAATATATACGTATCATGTCCTACTCTGTATCTCATCAAAAAAAGTAAAAGGAGAAACAAAACAAAACAATTTGTAAAAATAAAAGGCAGAAAAAACGTCAGAGAAAACCCAACTCATATTTTTGCACTTATGATTTCCCTATAAGAAAAACTAAAAAAAGTCTAAAATTGGATTACAGTAAAATAACTGTGCAGGATCCAATATAAAGATAACTTATGATCCAATTAACTATTAACTTCTAGCAAGGCACATCATCCATCAGAACTTGCCTCTCACCTCTAAGAAAGAATAGGTAGAGAGTCTATGCAACAGAGACCTGTGTACAAAATGACCAGGAGATTCCAGAAGCCAAGAGACAAAAAAGGGAACTCTGATTATACACTAGACTGAAACAAGGTAACCACCACACAACATCCAAAACACATGTACAAAGCTCTAAAAACTGAAATAATAGACGTATAATCAGAAATTATCTAAAAGCACACAAAGAAACTAAATAAAATTAAAAAATGAAATAAGATTATAAGACGATATTACATCAAAGATGGAAAAACAGTACATATAACTCAGAACAAATACAGTGTGGAAAATATGTGAGAAACCTAGTCAAGACAGCTATAGTAGAAAATAAGTACACTATGGTAAACAACCCAGTGTTTTCACATGAAAAAGGATAAAGTCATACATGATCTGACTCATTATGTGGAATATAAAACAAATATCGGGTCTAGTAATAATTAATGTCGTTTTTAAACATTCGTTTAAAATCTTGCTTGGCGTTGGCTTGTATTGACATAACCTTCAAACACGTGGTATCTACAGAACGTGTGAAGTGCAATTAACAAGTTTTGCTTGAAAAAGTTTGTGTTTGGTTTGGTTTTTGTTGCAAAACTAGGGCTAAGAAGACTGCAGATGAAGAGCATATTCGGCACTGCATGCTTTACGAGTTCCAATTAGGAAGAAAAGCAAGTGAGGCTGCAAAAAACATCTGTAGTGCTCTTGGTCAAGATGCAGTTAGCGCCAGAAAATGCCAGCATTGGTTTGAGAAATTTCGCAAGGGAAATTTTTCATTAGATGACAAGAGTGGTCGAGGCCGTGTGTCCAATTTTGATCAAGAAACTCTTCAAGCTCTTTTGGTGCAAAATCCTCAAATTACCCAACAAGAGCTTGTGACAACTTTAAATGGTTCACAAAAAAACAATTTCCAATCAATTGCGTGCACTTGGCAAAGTCCAAAAGTTTGGAAAATGGGTTCCTCATGAGTTGACCGACAACAACCGTAATCAAAGAGTCACAATTTGCAGTTCGCTCCTCTCGTCAAAACTGTTTGCCGTTTTTAGAGCAAATTGTTACCAGAGATGAAAAATGGGTGCTGTATGTTAATTTGAAAAGGCGGCCTCAATGGTTGGACAATAATGAGGCTCCGCAGCCCACGCCAAAACCTGACTTGCATGCGAAAAAAGTGATGTTGTGTGTTTGGTGGAATTTTAAAGGAATTCTTCATTATGAACTTTTACCATCTAACCAAACCATTACAAGTGCAGTGTGTAGTGCCCAATTGGAAAGGTTAGCCCAAGCTTTAAGAGAAAAAAAAACCGCGCTGATTAATCGGAAGAGCGTAATTCTTCACCACGATAACACACGACCGCATACTGCAAGAATCACTGCTGAAAAACTGCGCCAGTTGGAATGGGAAGTTCTCCCTCAACCTGCATATTCTCCTGATATTGCCCCTTCCGATTACCATTTGTTTCGTTCTTTGCAAAACTTTCTTCTTGGAAAAAAATTTAATAATGAAGAATGCCTCAAAAATGCATTGACCGAATTTTTTGCATCAAAATCACAAGAACTTTACAACAGAGAGATTAAAATGCTTCCGGAGCATTGGGCACAAGTAGTAGAAAACAACGGCAAGTATATTGTTGATTAAATTTTGTTGTATTGTTTAAATAAATTCGATTTAAAAAGTATTAGAAAACGACATTAATTATAACTAGACCTAATATATGAACAGAAAATAAAAACTTATAGATACAGACAAGAGAATAGTGGTTACCAGAAGGGAATAGGGTGGGGGCAAAGAGTTGGGTCAGAGGAAGCTCTGATGACAGAAGAAAACTATGCTTCAGGTGAACACACAAAAAGTATAAAGATGTTGTATTATATATGAAGTTGTACACTTGAAATTTATATTAACCAATGATACTTCAATACATTTTTTGAAGTTTTTTTTAAATAAATCTTTATTGTCCCTACTGTCCTCATCCATAGGAGAACGATTTTTGTTCAGTCTCTTCCCTCACCCCCCACACCACTTTCCCCCCGAGAATTGTCAGTCCACTCCCTTTCTATGCCCCTGATTCTATTGTATTATATTCACCAGTTTGTTCTGTTCATCAGATTTTTTATTCACTTAATTTTTATATTCACTTGTTGATACATATGTATTTGTTGATCATAATTTTTATCTTTTTTCTTCTTCCTCTTCTTAAAGAATACCTTTCAGCATTTCATATAACACTGGTTTGGTGGTGATAAAACTCCTTTAGCTTTTTCTTATCTGTGAAGCTCTTTATCTAACCTTCCATTCTGAATGATAGCTTTGCTGGGTAGAGTAATCTTGGTTGTAGGTTCTTGCTATTCATCACTTGGAATATTTCTTGCCCCTCCCATCTGGCTTGCATAGTTTCTATTGAAAAATCTGCTGACAATCGTATGGTGCTCCCTTGTAGGTAATTAACTGTTTGTCCCACCCTGTTGGAAAAACTCTCACCTCACCTGTGGATGATTGCTTGAGGACATTCCTAACTGAATTTAATCAGTCTGCAGACAAAGGCAGTTCTCTAGAGCACATGTGTCAAACACAAGGCCCGAGGGCCAAATCCGTCCCACCAGGCCTTGCAATGTGGCCCGCACCGCGCTGTCATCACTGCACTCCGCTGCGTTTCCATCACAATGACAGTTTATGACTGTTCAGTAAACCATTCGGCCCGCGATTTAGGCTGGATTTTAGATTTTGGCCCCTTCTCTGATTGAGTTCGACACCCCTACTCTAGAGGCTTTGAGTCTTTGCCTAATATAATTAGAAACAGCAGTTTAGGTCCCTGCCATAGACACCATCCCAGACTGCACACAGCAAGGCAGAAGCCAGCAAGCTGATATCTGCAGAATCAGCTCCATGGGGGATGGAAGTAGAGCCTAGAACAGAGTCAATCAAGATCTGAGACTCCTCTGGAATAAGAAGACCCTGACCACTGGACAGCTGCCAGGAATACATTGGGATTGAACCTCACTGGAGTAAGTCAGAGGAGAGAAGTCCCACAAATGTGACATCAAAAATCAAGACCCAATTACACCAGGAGAGCCCAAACCACGACACAGGGGCATTCCTAGAGCATCCAGCTCAGGTGAACAAAGAGGCTACACACACCACTGGACACCTCAAGACATTTTTTGGCACAAAATTAGACATTTTTAAGTTTAAAAATATCTATGCTGTTAACACCTTCAGAAAATTTGACATATGGAGTTTTGAAGCTTACTGCCAATACAAAATAGCATACATATCAAATAGCATGTATATCATCATATGTGTAACTCCATCTATTGAAAAAAACTTGCATTAACTGCCAAAACCGGTTTGGCTCAGTGGATAGAGCACATGTGTCAAACACAAGGCCCGCGGGCCAAATCTGTCCCGCCAGGCCTTGCAATGTGGCCCGCACCGCGCTGTCATCACTGCACTCCGCTGCGTTTCCATCACAATGACAGTTTATGACTGTTCAGTAAACCATTCGGCCCGCGATTTAGGCTGGATTTTAGATTTTGGCCCCTTCTCTGATTGAGTTCGACACCCCTAGGATAGAGCGTCAGCCTGCAGACAGAAAGGTCCCAGGTTCGATTCCGGTCAAGGTCATGTACTTTGGTTGCGGGCACATCCCCAGTAGGGGGTGTGCAAGAGGCAGCTGATTGATGATTCTCTCTCATCGATGTTTCTAACTATCCCTCTCTCTTCCTTTCTGTAAAAAATCAATAAAATATATATTTTTAAAAATAATTTTGCATTAACTGATACACTTAGTAAAATGTCGAGACAAAGAAACAATCACCAAATGAGTGAAAAGAAGGAATCTGTAGGAAAAAATTAATTTTCCAACTTCAAGGAACAAATAAATTTATTCTAAAAATAGAGGCCTTGCCAAAACTGGTTTGGCTCAGTGAATAGAGCGTCAGCCTATAGACTGAAAGATCCCAGGTTCGATTCCAGTCAACGGCATGTACCTTGGTTGCGGGAACATCCCAGTAGGGGGTGTGAAAGAGGCAGCTGGTTGATGATTCTCTCTCATCGATGTTTCTAACTCTCTATCCCTCTCTCTTCCTCTCTGTAAAAAAATCAATAAAATATATTTAAAAAACAATAAAAAATAAAAATAGAGGCCTGCTGTACAGATTCATGCACATTAAAAGTAAATTAATTAGAAGGTGGCTAGTGGGCAGGACTGGGCAAGATGTCCCTCCCCGCTGGCCACACCTGGAGCAGCACCAGGGCTTGAAGGGAGTCTGCAGAGTGAGAGGGATCCCTCACCGAGGTGGGGTCTCTAGGCCTGGCCCCCAACATCCCCCAAGAGATCCCAGAGTACGAGAGGGCACTCTGCAAAGTTGCTGTGTTGCTCAGCAGCTCCTGCATTGAGCATCTGCCATCTGGTGGTCAGTGTGAGTCATAGCTACCAGGCAGTTGGCCCATCAGCCAGTTGCTTAAGCTTTTATATAGATAGTGGAAACTTCAGCAGTCATGTAGATGGGAAGGAAAATGGGTTAATAGAATCTTCACACCATGAAATGGGAAGACAAACATTCAAAATTAAACAAGGTTAAATTTATTTACTACTGAACACGAATATTGTTTCATTCTAAGTTATACTTGGTGTAAGGCAGTCCAAACCCACCATTATTACTGATCTGATATGAACTAAAAACAAGTTCTTTTGAGGTATGAGTAGGAGAAAAAAAGAGCCTGTCACAGAACTAATAATCGTAGAACTTGCTCCGATCACTCTAAGTCTCAAATGTAGAATGCAGTAGAAACTGTTATAGGAGGACATTATCAACATCACAGCCCAAAGCTACATTTTCATTATATAAACACCATTATTTACCACCTTTTCTTTGACATTTAAGAGGACAAGTTCTACCCTATAATTAATTCAGGTCAGAACACAGTGAAAATCATTAAGCACACAAGACACTATAAGTCTGACTTGGGTATATGCTACTATTCAAACTATTAGCAGATAAAAAGGAAGAGTGCATCTTACTAAATATTGCACTATAATACAATATTAACATGAAACCAAGAGAGAGCGAACGAATTTCCGTGGGGCAAATCAGTAAAACTAAACAGGGAGTCCGCAATCTCAATCTCACATAAGAGCCCCAAACTTGCCCCACATAAGGTCCAGCCCTGGGGAGAGACCAGTCTCAGGTGCTCCTGTGTCTGTCGTTTCTTCTTACCCATATAATAAAATTTCATTTCTCAAATCTAAGCACCCCTATTTGAGTGTCATTCAGAACTGATCCCCACAAGAGGGCCAAAAAAGAGGAATCGGTCCTGGTCAGGAGGCTCTCCCCTCTCTTCCCCTCCTTCCTCCCCTCCTCTTCCCTCCTCTCTCTCTCTCATTTATCAATAAAAATTAAAATAATATAAAAAGTGGAACTAAATCAAGAAAAGTTTGCTTGCTTGCTTAGGAAACTGGTCCGGTTTCATTTGTTTAGCAAAGCCTTTAGGCTGGCTGTACACTGCTATCAAAAAACCCTTCTGATTTTCTAGTTATTTTAAGAAGAAATGGAAAATTATTGGCTTATTCTGAGTCTGAGGTACTGGAAAACATTTACAATGTCCCAAGTACACACACTAAAAGTAAAAATACAGCCAGCTTTGCGTCAATTATACCCAGGCAGCTAATCAATTTGTGATGGAGCAAATAATTTTTCTTCTCTGTTTCTCTGGACAATTTATATAAACACATGCTAATTCTAAGTCTTCTTTAAATCCTTATCAATAGTACCTGCTATGCTGGGAAATACATGTTTATTCAACGTAACACTCTTTTTTAAAAAAAATATATATTAATTTGAACTTCCAGTCAACATAGCAGTGTAAGTAAACACAGAGCACTAACCTCCTCCCACTACAACATCAAAATTACAACTAAACTATAGAACAACCATCATTCAGAACCTCCTAAAAGCTGGCTGAATGGAAGTCCTACAATTAGGGAATTAAAGAATTCACATCTAGAAAAAAGAGAAATCAAGATGGTGGCATAGGGTAGACACCCGAATGCAGCCTACCACAACAAATTTGAATTTAGAAATGAAAAACAGGGGAAACATCACCCTGAAGCGCCAGACGGCTGGCTGAGAGGAGGCTCTGCCATCTGGGAAGGAGAGAGAAGGTACACTGAACCTCAGGAACTGTGAAGGTGCAGAGAACCGTGCGCACGAAAAGGCAGCCGCAGAGTTCGCTGCCAGCTTACTCCCTGCACACAGAGAGGGCGGACAGCTAATGCACGGCTGGCTTTCTTGTTCAGGAGGAAACCAGAATCACCCTATAGCGCTGACAGACGGCCCCAGACAGGGAGAGGCCAGACTGTCAGGCAGTGGACAGAGATCTCTCGGAGGTGTGTGAAGCCAGCGGCCATTACTGTGAGACTCAGATACCAGACTCTAATAGGGAGGGGCTGAATAAAGCTTGTCTGCACCACCGAGACTCCACCCCATCCAAGCAGAGCACAGAAGCCCTTCCAGTGGCTAGCTTTCTCGTTCGTAGTGAATGGGACTCTCTTAGGGAGTGACAGACAGGTATCTAAAGCTTGTCTGCGCCTATACCAAAGAGGTGCGCGCACCTGCAACCAACTGTGCGGGTTTCAACAAAGCTTGTCTGTGCCACCCTGACACTCTGCTCCATTCAAGCAGAATACAGAAACCCTCCTAGCTGAGACACTTCTGATCCTCATAGCCAATTGGCTTGGAGATCAACGCTTCCCAGTGACACCAACAACAAGCAAGGCTTAACAACAAGACTGCACACACAGCCCACAAAGGGCTACACCAAGACTGTCCACCTCAGGTAACTGGGAGGCTGACTCACTGAACCATATAGGACACCTTAGCACACAAAGCCACCCTACCAACTCAGGGAAGCTGTGAAAATGCCAAGAAAAGGAAACAGATCACAAACAAAAGAAATGGAGGAAAAGAAGTGACTGGATATAGAGTTCAAAACCACACTTATAAGGTTTTTCAAGAATTTCCTAGAAAAGGCCGATAAGACCTATGAGGATATGAAAAGGGATCAACAGGAAATAATAAGGGATCAAAAAGAAATAATAAGGAATCAACAAGAAATAAAGAATACATTGTCTGAAAAAAAAAAAAAAATATTATACAGAGTCCTAAAAACAGAATGGAAGATTGCAGGAATCAAGTCAAAGATTTGGAACGTAAGGAGCCAGAAGACACTCCTCCACAGAAGCAAGAAGACTAGAGAATCCAGAAAGTTGAAGATAATGTAAGAAACCTCTGGGACAACTTCAAGCAAACCAACATCAGGATTATGGGGGGTCCCAGAAGATGAGAGCAAGATATTGAAAACATACTGAAAGAAATAGTGACAGAAAACTTTCCCCACCTGGTGAAAGAATTAGACTTACAAGTCCAGGAAATGCACAGAACCCCAAACAAAATGAATCCAAAGAAGACCACACCAAGACACATCATAATTAAAATTCCAAAAGCAAAAGACAAAGAGAGAATATTAAACGCAGCAAGAGAAAGGCAGGTAGTTACCTATAAAGGAGCACCCATACGACTGTCAGCTGATTTCTCAACAGAAACCATGCAGGCCAGACAGGAATGGCAAGAAATATTCAAAGTGATGAACAGCAAGAACCTACAGCCAAAAAGAATCTACCCAGCAAAGCTATCACTCAGAATTGAAGACCAGATAAAGAGCTTCACTAATAAATAAATTTAAAAAAAGCTAAAGAAGTTCATCACCGCCAAACCAGAATTATATGAATTGCTGAAGGGGGTTCTTTCGGAAGAGAAAGTAAATAAAGATAAAAACTATGAACAACAAATACATAACTATCAACAAGTGAATCTAAAAACCAAGGGAATTAAAAAAAAAAATCTGATGGACAATATTAACTGGTGAATAAAATAGAATCAGAGGTATGGAAGGGGAGTGAACTGACGATTCTCGGGGAAAAGGGGAGAGGGGGATGTGGGAAGAGACTGAATATAAATTGTGCACCTATGGATGAGGACAATGGGGGGTGGGGAAAGGGCAGAGGGTGTGGTGGGAACCTGGTGAAGGGGAGCAATGGAGGCGGGGGAGGGGGGGAGAATGAGGAACATTTGTAATAATATGAACAATAAAGATTTAAAAATTAAAAATTAAAGAATTCACATCTAGAGTGGTAGGAAGGAACAGATCCAAGATGGTGGCATAGATAAACACCTAAATTGCTGCTTCACACAACAATTTCAAAACTACAACTCAAAGACAAAACATCTATCACCCAGAACCATGGGAAAGCTGGATAAGTGGAAGTTTTACAACTAGAAAAAGAAAGAGAAAAAAGCATTCAGTGCACAAGCACTGAAAAGCTGAGGTACAGAGGTGCACATAAACCGGGCTGGTGGCAGGCGTTGCTTTTTTAACCCAAAGGGAGACAAGCTCCCAATTACTCTGAAATCCAGTTTCTAGGGAGATGTGGGGGACCCAAACTCCTACGGGGAGAAGCTGGACTGTCTGTCATTGGATCGGAAAGTGAGGGTGGCTTGTTTGCAGAGCTGCAAGAAGGAATAATTGTTTACTGGGCGGGGGCTAGGGACACTGGGACGAGGTCGGAGACGCAGAGATGGCTAAATGGCAGCCATCGCTGTTTGCCATGCCCTAGCCTAGTGACACCTTGATACCCGTGGCACACAACCTACAAACCTACCCAAGCTCCAAGCAGCGGCTTTTGAATATGAATGGCCTGCCTCATCACAGCTTAACCTAGCAACTTGAAACCCTGGTCAGACAGCTCCAAAACCTCCAAACCCCAAGCAAAGAGGAGAAAACTGTAGTTCTCGCTGTAACTCCTGCAGGTTGACCTCAGACAGTAGCTGACCTGCACCCCATTGGAGATCCAGAAGCCAGTTTACCTAGTGGTCAGGGTGAAACACAGACTTCAACTCCTCACATCCATAAGTGACACATTCAAGAGACAGACTCAGTGAGCACCAAAGCCCCATTGAAACAAGTCCTGCACCATAAGCGTGTCTCCACAGCACAGCAGTTCTTCCATTATAGACACAGCGGGTCCTCACAGCTATGTGGCCTGGAGGTCAATTTCTCCCAATGTACCAACAGCAATCAAAGCTTAACTACACCAAGACTTTGAACTCAGCCAACAAAGGGGTATACCAAGAGTATACACCTCAGGTGATTGAGGAGGCTGAGCTATTGGCCCCTACAGGTCACCTACCACACAAAGCCATTCCATCAACACAAGGAAGCAGCCAAAATGTGGAGACAAAGAAACATGTTACGAGTGAAAGAAATGGAGGAAAGCAAACTACTGGACGACATAGAGTTCAAATCCACATTTATAAGGTTACTCAAAAATCTTCTAAAAACCACTAAGAAACTTGATGAGATCTCCGAGGAGCTTAGTGAGACATTTAAGGACCTTAATGAGAATGAAAAAAAAAAAAAAGGAAAAGGACCAGTCAGAAATTAAGAATACACTGTCTGAAATAATATACAGAAACCCAACTATAGATCAATGTACCCCAAGAATCAAACCAAAGATCTGAAATATGAGGAAACAAAAAACTCTACCAGTAAAGCAAAAAGGAAAAAGAATCCAAACATATGAAGATAGTGTAAAAAGCCTCTGGGACTTCAAATGTACCAACATCAGAATTATGGGGGTGCCAGAAGAAGAGAGAAAAATATTGAAAACCTATTAGAAGAAATAATGACAGAAAACTTCCCCTACCTGGTGAAAGAAATACTTACAAGTTCGGCAAATGCACAGAACCCCAAACAAGAGGAATCCAAAGAGGACCACACCAAGACACATCATAATTAAAATGTAAAGGACAAAAAACAGAGAATCTTGAAAGTAGCAAGAGAAAAACAGTTAGTTACCTATAAGGGAGCACCCATACGACTGTCAACTGATTTCTCAACAGAAACTATGCAGGTCACACAGGAGGGGCAAGAAATATTCCAAGTGATGAATAACAAGAACCTACAACCAAGATTACCCGGCAAAGCTATCATTCAGAATGGAAGATAAAAAAAAGATAAAAATTATGATCAATACATACATACCTATCAGCAAGTGAATCTAAAAATTTTCTGTCTACAAGAGACCCACCTCGCCAAGACCGGTTTAGCTCAATGGATAGAGCGTCCGCTTGGAGACTGAAGGGTCCCGGGTTCGATTCCGGTCAAGGGCATGTGCCTTGGTTGCGGGCATATCCCCAGTAGGGGGTATGCAAGAGGCGGCTGATCAATGACTCTCTCTCATCAATGTTTCTCTGTCTCTCTCCCTTCCTCTCTGTACAAAATCAATAAAATATATTAAAAAAAAAAAAAAAAAAAAAAAAAGACCCACCTCTGAATAAGAGACTCACACAGACTGAAAGTGAAAGAATGAAAAAATATCTTTCAGGCAAATATAAATGGAAAAAAAAACTGGGGTAGCAATACTTGTATCTGATAAAATAGACCTCAAAGTGTAGGCCATAACAAGAGATAAAGAAGGCCACTTCATAATACTAAAGGGATCGAAAAAAACGAGAGGATAAACCCTGGTAAACATATATGCACTCAATGCATATACATAAAAAAATCTTGCAGATATCAAGGGAGATATTGACAGCAATATAGTCATAGTAGGGTACTTTAATACCCCACTGACATCACTGGATAAATCCACTAGACAAAAAAATCAGCAAAGAAACAGCTATCCTAAATGACTCACTAGATCTGATAAACTTAACTGACATCTTTAAAACATTTCATCCCAAAGTTAGAGAATATATATTCTTGTCAAATGCACATGGGACATTATCAAAGACAGGTCACAAGCAAAGTCTCTCCAAATTCAAGAGGAGTGAAATCATATCAAGCATCTTCTCAGACCACAATGGCATAATATTAAAAATAAACTACAACAAAACAACCAAAAAAATTCAAACACTTGGAGGCTAAATAGCATGGTATAAAGCAATGACTGGATTACCAATGAGATCAAAAAAGAAATTAAAAGCATCCCGAAAATGAATGACAATGAAAACACAACAATCAAAACTATGGAACACAGTGAAAGCAGTCCTGAGAAGTTCATAGCACTACAGTCCTAGACAGAAGTTCATAGGCCTACCGCAAAAAAATAAGAAAAAAATGGTAATAAAACATCTAACTCTACAACTTAAAGAAATTAGGAAAAAAGCAACAAGCCCAGAAGGAGATAATAAAGATCAGAGCAGAAATAAATGACAAAGAAACAAACAATAAATCAAACAAACAAAAACCCAATACAACAGATCAATGAAACCAAGAGCTGGTTCTTTGAAAGGATAAACCAGATTGATGAGCCTTTAGTCAGGCTCACCAAGAAGCAAAAAGAGAGAACCTAAATGAACAAAATCAGAAATGAAAGAGGTGAAATAACAGACCCTACAGAAATTCAAAGGATTATAAATAAATAAATACATACATACATACATACATACTATGAACAACTATTCCAAAAAACTAAACAACCTAGAGGAAATGGACATATTCCTAGAAAATTTTGACCTTCCAAAACTCAATCAGGAGGAATCAAAAAAAATCTCAACAGGTCGAAAACTAAGGAGGAAACTGAAGCAATCGTTAAATAAATAAATAAATAAATAAATATAAAACCAGCACACAAAAAAAAAGCCCTGGGACAGATGGCTTCATACTCAGAAAATTATAGGATGATGAAAAAAAGATAGAGGAAGACATAAACAAATGGAAGAATATACCATGTTCTGGTAACATCAACATCATTAAAATATTCACACTACCCAAAGCAATCTACAGATTCAATGCAATCCCCATTAAAATACCATCAGCATACTTCAAAGATCAAGAACAAAAATTCACCTGCAATAAAAGAAGACCCCAGGTAGCTGCAACAATCTTGAGAAAAAAGAACAAAGTTTGAGAGATTACAATACTAGATATCAAGCTGTACTACAAAGCTACTGTTCTTAAAACTGCTTGATACTGGCACAAGAACAAACATATAGGACAATGGGACAGAACAGAGAACCCAGAAATGGATCCTAGCCATTAATATTTGATAAAGGAGGCAATAGCATACAATGAAATCAAGACACTCTCTTCAATAAATGGTGCTGGAAAAATTGGACAGATACATGAAAAAAAAAAAAAAAGAAAGAAAGAAAGAAACTAGATCACCAACTTATACCATATACAAAAATAAACTCAAAATGGATAAAAGACTTAAATGTAAGACAGGAAACCATAAAAATATTAGGAAAAGCCATCAGCAGCAAAATAGCAGATATTTATCACAGCAATATGTTAAGGATACAGCTCCTAAGGCAATGGAAACTAAGGATAAAATAAACAAATGGGACTACCTCAAAAGAAAAAGCTTCTGCACAGCAAAAGAAACCATCTACAGAACAACCAGAAAGCCCAATGCATGGGAGAACATATTTACCAATGTTATCTCCAATAAGGGTTTAATCTCCAAAATTAAAGGGAACTCATACATCTCAACAAAAGGAAGATAAACCCACCCAAATAAAAAAATGGACAAAGGACATAAACAGACACTTTTGAAAGAGGACATATTGAAGGCTGAGATATATGTTAAAATATGCTCAAAGTCACTAATCAGACAAGAAATGCAAATCAAAATGACAATGAGGTACCATTTCACAACTGTGGAATGGCTATTAGCAAATCAACAAATGGTAAGTGCTGGTGAGGATGTGGAGAAAAAGGAACCCTCTTGCTCTGCTAGTGGGAATGCAGACTGGTGCAGCCACTGTGAACAGTATGGCTGTTTTCCTCAAAAAAATTAAAAATGGAACTTTCGCCTTAACCAGTTTGGCTCAGTGGATAAACTTAAGGGTCTCGGTTTCGATTCTGGCCAAAGGCATGTACCTTGGTTGCGGGCACATCCCCAGTGGGAGGTATGCAGGAGGCAGCTGATGGATGTTTCTCTCCCATGGATGTTTTTGACTATCCCTCTCCCTTCCTCTCTGTAAAAAAATCAGTTGTTGTTTTTTTCCCTTAAATGGAACTTGCCTTTAACACAGTAATCCTACTTCTAGGAATATATCCCAAGAAAACAGAAGCACAAATCAAAAACGAGATATGCATCCCTATGTTCATAGCAGCACAATTTACAATAGCTAAGATTTGGAAGTAGCCTGTGTCCATCAGCAGATGAGTGGATTAAAAAACGATGGTACATCTACACAATGGAATACTATGCTACGGTAAAAAGAAAGGAATCCCTACCATTTGCAACAGCATGGATGGAACTGGAGATCATTATGCTAAACAAAATAAACTAGTCAGAGAAAGATAAATATCACATGATCTCACTCATTTGTGGAATATAATGAACAACATAAACTGATGAACAAAAACAGAGACAGAGGACATCATCAAACCTCTGAGGGAAAGTAGGGAAGGGTGGGGGTAAGGGGAAGAGATCAACCAAAGGACTTGTATCTATACATATACTGGTAAGCCTAATCAATGGACACAAGACACCAGAGGGGTGAGAGCATGAATGGTGGTGGGGGGGTGAGATGGGATTGGGAGGGCAATGGGGGGATAAGAACACATACGCAATACCTTGATCAATAAAGAAAAAAATTTTAATTAATAAGGTTAATCAGAAAGTACGATTAAGTATGCAGCGAGTGTTTCCCACTATATTTACATACAGAAAAAGGAATAAAAAGAGAGCTCCTTCTTAAAAGATCTTACAGTTATTCTCTTATAAAAAATTTCTGCAATAAACACAGTCTTACTTTTAGAAATACAGAACATGTCATCTTGAAAACATTTAATGGAACATGTAATAAATATTATAGAAATTTTTAGAAAGGCTGAGATTCATGTGACTAGGAATAGGCAATGAGATGGTCATGGAGAAAACTGGGCCATGAATGACTGGCAAATAAAACAGGACTAGAAGGGGAAGGAGAGGGCCAGGGGAAAAGATAAAGAGGACAAGGGTAGGGGAGGGGAGGAAGGAGGGAGAAAACAGCAAGATGGAACATATCGCCAAATCAACAACTGAAGCTAACATCTATGGAGAATCTGCTAGATCCCAGGTTCTTCACAAGCATAATCTCATCAATCCTAAACCATCCAGTGAGGTAGGTAATATTGACAACACTTTAAAAAAAAAACTAGGGTGATTTGCCTTGTCACTAGGTATTAAGAGTCTGTGCTCTTTCCACTCTGCTAGCGATTTTTCAATTGGGTTCTGTGTTACCAGAGTTCTGTAGATACTTGGGCTGAGGCTCCGGCCAAGAGCAGAGAAGGCTCTTGGTTACCTTTCAGAATCTACCTGAGGAATTCTACTTTATTCCATTTTATGTACTATTGAGATCTATATAAGATGTCTTTTTGTTTTAAGTGCAGCAGGAGTTTCAATACTTCACAAATTTAATAATTTGAAAACACTGGCTTGTGACATACTGCCACTATGAAGATCCCTGAGGGGCTAAGATGTATTTAGTAGGTCTGCTGGACTGGGGAACATAGAAGTAAGGAACAGGCCTGCCGTGGGTATGTGTCAGGAAGCAGAAAGAAATGAGACTAAAACACTAGGGCTAAGAAAGTTTCAACAGCTATAAAGTAACGCAGGAGGAAGGAAGCCCTTTCATTAACTTACAACGGTCTGCTTTTAACTCACACCAAAACCAGTATAAGGTACATTCTCAAAGAAACCAGCATTTAAATAGAAACTTAAGAAAGGCATGGCCCAGTGGTTGAGCGTCGACCTATGAACCAGTAGGTCATGGTTTGATTCCTGGTCAGGGCATATCGAGCCAGGTCGGGGATGGATCCCCAATGGGGAGCGTGCAGGAAGCAGCCAATCAGTGATTCTCTCTCTTCATTGATGTTTCTATCCCTCCCTTTCCCTTCCTCTCTGAAATCAAGAAAAATATGTTTTTTTTAAATATACTTAGCAAAGAAAAAAGAAATTCAAATACCAAAACAAATACAACAGATGTGCAATTCTATTTTAAAACCATCTGAATGTGTACCAATCTTGCAAAAAAGTGTGAGGTTTTTTAGCATTCCTCTCCTAGGGACAGGGATACTGTCTGCTGGCTCACTAGGCATCCTGGACAAGTTTTGGGGGGATGTCTCTCCATTTTAGGTTTGCCTCCTACTAATTAATTATTAAAAGGCAGCACAAAGGGCATTTAGATAAAATCAAAATTAACTGATAAGAATTTACCTACATTTAACCATAAAATAAAGCAAGATCAAATTCTGCTATTGTGCTGATTTAATTTATACGCTATATTTTGTACAAACAGAATCTGATAGTTCCCACAATTTGAAAGTATACTCCTTAAAAGAAAGCCAATGAACATTTGGTATGAGATTTCCCATTTTATAAATGCTGAACTATTAGATGATGCCTTTATGAGAGACAGCAACAATAATGCATTCTTACTGCACACACTGAACCTTGAATTTAATGTCTTTATGAAAGTCAAGAGATAAAATGATTTTTGAGTTCTCTGCTTTGCTGTAAAAGTGACAATTATTTAATTCTTAGTCTGTTCAGAAAATCAGACCTTGGCAAATACTCATCAAGCACCCTATCCATGCACTGGGTGCTCTAGTAATGCTGGGAATTCAAAGATGAAATAGAGTACCTGCCTTTTGGAAGTTTATAAAATTTATTAGGAGTGAGCGTGGCTGCCGGAAATGGATCATTGTCTCACTGATAGAAAGATGCAGAAGGCTGGTCAACCTTGAAGCTCTGAAAGGTCAGAGCCAAATCTAATTGAGACAACAACTTCCCCATCAAATAATCATGTAAATCCTTACTGATATGATAATCCATTTATTACCTGTCTAAGGGCTATGGGTGTATCCCAAACCTGCTTAAGGATAATGGGTATATCCCATAGTCTCAATAAAAGGGATAGCAAGGCCAGAGCCTAGTGGTAGTCCTCCCACTAGAGGACTCCCACCTGGCCCCCCATATTGCCAAATTAGATTTCTTCTAGTCTCTTTTCTTTTATGTGCGGCCCTTCTCCGGAACCTGAACCCTGAACAGGAATCCTAAACCACACGGGACGTGAAAGGGGTTCCCATACCCGGCCAGAGTGGCTTAACAGTTGAGTGTCAACCCAGGAACTAAGAGGTTGCCTGTTGGATTCCCAGTCAGGACATATGCCCAGATTGCAGGCTCAATCCCCAGTAGGGGGCATGCAGGAGGAAGCCGATTTTCTTTCTCATCAGTTTCTATCTTTATCCCTATCCCTTTCTCTCTCTCTAAATATATAAATTTTAAAATATACACAAAAACAGGTAACTTCTATATTACTTGTTACAGACCGGACAGAGTACTAGGGAAACACAAAGATCCGAAACCAGCTGAAAGGTCCCAGGTTCAATTCCAGTCAAGGGCATGTACCTTGGTTGCAGGCACAATCCCAGTAGGGGGTATGCAAGAGGCAGCTGATCGTTGATTCTCTCTCATCAATGTTTCTAACTCTCTATCCCTCTCTCTTCCTCTCTGTAAAAAATCAATAAAATATATTATAAATAAATAAATAGTAATAAACACAGAAAGAGCCTGTGGAAGGCAGAATAATGGCCCCAAAGATGTCAATATCCTAATTCCTGTGAATGTTACCTTAATGGAAAATGAGAATTAAAGTTGCAGATAGAATTAAGGTTTCAACTTAATGACTTTAAAACAGGAAAATGATACAGGCTTGTTTAGATGGGCCCAAAAAAATCCACTTAAAAGTGGAAAATAAAGGCAGAAGAGAAAGATGTGATGATAGAAGCAAAGTCAAGAGATATTGGGTTGATGGCTTCACAGATAAAAAAGGGGGACACAAACCAAGGAATATAGTGAGAAAGGCAAAGAAATAGGATTAACTCCTTGAGTTTCCATTAATACTAAAAACCCCTTGACTTTAGTCTAGGGAAAATTCATTAGTCAACAATACAATGATTGAAATTTCTTTTGAGAGCCGAAAACTGACTTCTGTGCATAAGCCACAAAGTTTCAATCGCACATGGTATTTTGTGGAAGAGCCACACTCAAGGGGCCAAAGAGCCACATGTGGCTTACGAACCGCAGTTTGCCGACCACTGGTCTAGGGGTAACACATGTCAGACTTCTGAATCAGAGAAATGTAAAATAAGACATTTAAATTGTTCTAAGCCACTACATGTTGTGATGTGTTGTGGCAGCAATAGGAAATTAATAAAGAGCATTTCAATTAGGAAATACAATTATTTATATACTAGAGGCCTGGTGGATGAAATTCGTGCACTGGAAGGAGTGTCCCTCAGCCCAACCTGCACCCTCTACAACCTGGGACCCTTTGGGGCATGTCCAACTGCCAGTTTAGGTTCAATCCCGCTGGGGTCAGATATCCCTCTCACAATCCAGGACTGCTAGCTCCTAACCGCTCGTCTGCCTGACAGCCTGATTACCCCTAACTGCTCCCCTGCCAGCCCAATCGCCCCCAACTGCCCTCCCCTGCCAGCCCAACTGCTCTCTCCTGCTGGCTTGTTCGCCCCTAACCAATGTCCTCTCCTGCTAGCCAGATCCGCTACAAGTGCCCTCCCCTGCTGACCATCTTGTGGTAGCCATCTTTTGACAACATGGGGACAGCATTTGTGACAACGCGGGGGCAAGATGCGACCTAGGCTTTTATTAGTATAGATGAAAAGGGAACAAACATTCCTCCCAGCGCTTCGTCAGTCATACACACGGTCATTAACCCTTAAAACACAAATGCCAAGTTGTACATACTCATCTATACTAATAAGAAATATGGTAACTGACCGTCACTTCATGATGCCCACAGCCTATCAGGAGGCCAGTGCTGAAAGAGGGGTCTGTGGGCAGCAGCCACAGAGCCGGCCTGAGCACACAGGAGGCTTGGATCACCCGGGACCAGTTGCCAAGGGAGTGGCCTGCAAACGGCCCTCAGCCAGCCCCTCACCCAGGCTGCCCTGCCCCCCAAGGGAACCCCTACCCTTATCCAAGGCACCCTTCAGGGCAAACCAGCTGGCCCCCACACATGCACCAGGTCTCTTATCTAAACTAACAAAAGGGTATTATGCTAATTAGACTGGGAGACCTTCCCGGAAACCTTGCAGAGGTTCTATTGGACAAAACCATTGGGATGGGGCTGAGATAGAGGTGATTAGGGGCCAAGAGGGGAGGGCAGTTGTGGTTTGATCAGGTCAGGATGGGACAGCAATTGCGGTTATCAGGCCAGCAGGGAGCGACCAGTTGGGGTAGGGGTGTCGAACTCAATCAGAGAAGGGGCCAAAATCTAAAATCCAGCCTAAATCGCGGCCGAATGGTTTACTGAACAGTCATAAACTGTCATTGTGATGGAAACGCAGCGGAGTGCAGTGATGACAGCGCGGTGCGGGCCACATTGCAAGGCCTGGCGGGACGGATTTGGATTTGGCCCGAGGGCCTTGTGTTTGACACATGTGAGTTGGGGCTTGGGGCGATCAGGCTGGAAGTGGAAGGGGGGGGAGGGCAGTTGGGAGGCGAGCAAGCCAGCCAGCAGGGGGGCAGTTGGGGGTGAGCAGACTGGTGGGGAGGGCAAGTGTGGGTGAGCAGGCTGGCAGGGGGGGCAGCTGGGTGCAAGAAGGCCAGTGGGGGGGTGGGGAGGAGGAGCATTTGGAGGAGAGCAGGCTGGCAGGCAGAATGGTTAGGGGCAATAAGGCAGGCAGGCGAGCAGTTAGGAGCCAGCAGAGTCCTGGATTACGAGAGGGATGTCCAACTGCCAGTTTAGCCCCAATCCCTAAACTGGCAGTCGGATATCCCCCAAGGGGTCCCAGATTGGAGAGGATGCAGGCCAGGCTGAGGGACATGCCATTGTCCTCCTCCCCCAGTGCATGAATTTCATGTACTGGACCACAAATCCTATATAATACCAATAAAAGGGTAATATGCAAATAGACCAAACGGGAGAACCAACCAATCAAAGTAAAATATACTAATGATATGCTAAGGCTGCTCAACTATGACATGCACTGACCACCAGGGGGCAGACAATCAACTGGTTGACCAGTTGCTATGACGTGTATTGACCACCAGGGAACAGATGCTCTGACCAGTAGGTTAGCTTGCTGCTGGGTTCTGGCCAATCAGGACTGAATGAGATGGGCCAGACACGCCCTGGGGCCCTCCCGCGGTCCCTTCCCAGCCTGACTGTGCACCAGTGGGGTCCCTCAGCCTGGCCTGCGCCCTCTCGCAATCTGGGACCCATCAGAGAATGTTGGAGAGCCAGTTTCAGCCCAATCCCGCAGGCTACTTCCCTTGGGTGCTAGGCACAGGGCTCATGGCAGACAAGTACTGCTGCAGCAGCGCAAGCCTCTCCCAATCGTGACTAATTGGAAGTGAGCCTGTAGCAGGCACAGTGGAGCCAGGATGAGCAGGAGCAGCAGGTAGGAGCTACAGGCAGCACTGGACTGCAGGTTTCAGCCCAAACCCTGCAGGTCACCCAGAGGGACCCCACCCCTGCACGAGTTCATGCACCAGGCCTCTAGTCTATATACTGGCATATAAAAGCCTAAGTGACTGAAAAACCGGTCCACTGGTCGCTATGACACACACTGACCACCAGGAGCACTCAACACAGGAACTGCTCTGATGGTCAGTGCACTCCCACAGCCAACCTTCCACAAATGGCCAACCTCCCGCAGTCCCTCCCCCCAGCTGGCCAACCTCCCATGGTCCCTCCCCACAGCCAGCTGGCCTGATGACCCCAATGGGGGCCGCGGGAGGTTGGATAGCTCTGGAACCTCCCCTGGCCAACCTCCCGCGGCCTCAATCAGCCCCAATCACTGGTGAGGCCGAAGGATCCCACCTGTGCACCAATTCGTGCACTGGGCTCCTAGTCATATTATAATAAGTCTTTAGTACCTATGCCTATAACATCCTTCATAAACTCACCAATCAGAAAAGCTGACTTTGGGAGGCAAACTATTTGTCAGTACAAGGCCACAACGATTCTGCCAATACTACTGATACGGTTATGTTTAACCCAGTTACTAATTAATAGGAAGAGAACAAAGGGAAGGCTAGATAATATGGGCATGCCATTTGTACAGCTTTGCCAGAAAGCTGAAGTTTAACACTCTCCAGATCTGTTCCCCGCAGATCCTGCGGGAAGGGACTGGACAACAGATGCATGCCCAGGAAAGTCTGGGTGTTATAGGGAAGGGTGCTCACCTGTCAGTCATACTTGGAAATAGGGCATTGGCCAGAATAGGTGTAGCCACTGCAAGCTCAGGAAGATTTTATATTTAAACTTCAAAACAAAGAATTCTCTCTTGGCCCTCTTGCGCATCTGCCTCTTTTGTTGCAGGGGTGCACTCCCCAGCACTTGCCCACATGGCCCACAGCCATATGGACACTATACAAAACAAACTAGTGGACTAAAACAAGCCTGCTATTCTGCTGGACTCAACTCCACCATGGAATGGAAACTTTAAAGACATTGGTTTTGCTTCTAGCTCTGCTGAACCCCCAACTGCACATTTTCCAGGACTAGTTTAAGGGAAATGGGACTTTGTAAACTGACTAATGTAACTGCACATGGATAAAAATGACTCATTCTCTAGTATAAATCTTAGAAAATTCTTTTTTTCAAGATATCTCAAGAACCCGACCTCTAGCTCCCACTAGGGGAAAAGGAAACCCCAGTCTCACTAGCATCGGAGAAGTTCTGATACCATTGTTAAAATCTGGTTATTATTTAACAGGAAGGAGTAAAAGGAAGACTAGATATTATAGGCATGCCATTTGTAATTTAGCACTCTCTTGAGTTTGTTCCCGGCTGATCATTGGGGGAAGGATCTAGACAAAGGTGGTTTGGACACATGCCCAGTATGGTCTGAGTAACGTGGGAAGATGCCTACCTGTCTGTCACTCACATGGGATCGAATCAGTGGCCAGAATAGGCATGGCCACTGTAAGGGCACGAAACCTGAATATTTACATTTCTGAACACAGGAGTACACTCTCCTGGTCTTTGGCTCCCTCTTTTAACTCCTTTTGCAGAGATGTGCTCCCCTATCCTCAAACAATGGATTAACGGACTGAATTTAGACTGAATGTACTAAACCCAGCTTCTGGAACAGAAGCTCCAGACACTGGCCTTATTGTTGGCTGTGCGGAATCTACAGCTGCCCCTCTTTCAAGACTGATTTAAGGGACTTGAGACTTTGGAACCCAAGGAATGTAATTCTATGCAAACAAGGTCTTTTACGACATCACATTCTCCCATGCAAATCTTAGAAAATCCATATTGCAAGAACCCCTCTCCCAAAAGCAATGGAAACGTTTGATTCTCCAGTAACAGTTCTACCCACGCAGATTATCTGATAACACTACCACTCTGAACACTGAAGCAGCAAAGAAATGAACACTCACATAAGCATTCTGAAATATCTTTTCATATAGCCTATTTTCCTACAGCCTTAGTGAACCAAGATTTTAAAAATATAGCTTATTAAGTGGCACAATAAAGCTGTACTATCATCTTCCAAACATTGGCCTGGAGACCAGAGAGTCTGCTCCTCTGGAATTGCTCTCCAGAGGAGTTAATTGCCCTGAAGTTATCTGCCAGGCCACATTCTACAACACTACTTATATGCCTGGGCATCTTCACCACATTGACTTCTCCAGGCTGAATAATTACAGTTCCAATTAATTAAAGAATAAACATTGCTCCGCCAATTTAACAGAACCATGTTGGCAAACACCAGAAGACACAAATCTCCCAGATTTCGGAGTTTTCTTGGAACTCCTTGCTAAGTTGTCAAACATTAATACAGGCTAACATCCTTAACAACAAATGGCATGCCGAGATATGTTCTCTTCCTAATTATGTAGTACTAGAGGCCCAATGCATGAAATCCGTGCATGGGCCTGGCCAGAGATCAGGGCTGATCTGAGGGGTGACCAGCAGGACAATCGGGGACCACCGCTGGCACCCACCTTGGCTGGCCTGGGGCCTGTGGGCTGGGGGCAGCTCTTGGGTTGAGCATCTGCCCCCTGGTGGTCAGTGCACATCACACTGATGGGTCAATTTACATATTAGACTTTTATCATATAGAGTAAGTGTATAAAATCAAACCAAGATCCACGGCATATTTAGAAGAAATCTAATAAGAATTCAGAATAAATAGAGAATGTTGGTTTCTGGTTCTCTGCGTTGAAAATGACTCAGCCACCCTGGGCAAGTCACATCCTTCCCATATCAAATGTAGGGTCGTCGATATGAGGATGAAAAGAGATGGCCCAGCCCACCTACTGAAGGGTCTCGGATTTCACTCCCTGTCAAGGGCATGTACCTGGGTTGGTAAATTATTAAGTGTTTGTTGGTTTCTCCCATGTATACAAGAGGTATACATGTTATTAAACTTAATGTTTGTCTAATTAATCTTGTCTCGTGTTAACTTAATTATTAGTCCAAAAACAAAAAGGTTGAAGAGTACAGGATAATTTTTTCTACCCAACATTACCACTGCCCAAACGTTTTAGATCTCCCTCTTTATTTTTTATTTATTTATTTTTTTTTGGAAGGATTCAGTTTGTTTATTTATTAAAAATTATTGAAAGTGTGTAACTTGGCTTACCATCCAAACTAGAAAATAATCTTATAAATAAAGACATTCCAGTGTTCCTAAGGCTTAACTTTGAATGAGCTTTCTGTGCAGTAGAGGTGGTAGAAAAGTCCACGTGGAATGAAATGTTAGTAGCCCGTAGTATTATTTGAACATGGAGGTCATGGTGAGTACAAGTAGATCTCCCTCTTTAATTACCCTATCAAGTGCAACTTTTATACCAGAAAAAAATAAAAAACAAACATTTCTTTACATAAGCAAAACCAGTAACAATATTCTGCCAAGGAGGAAAAAAAAGATTTCAAGGTTTTCTATTTCAGTATTTAAAAGCAACCTTCTTGGCAAGGCAAGAGATGGCCAGAGTGAACTAGCTGAGAGATGACCAATCTAAGATGATCTCTGTTCTCAGAGCCATTATAGGGGTACCAGAACAAGAAGATCAAAAATTGAAAACCTATTTTGAAAAAAATACAGAAAAACTTCCTGAACAATCAACAGAAAACTCTCAGGAGAAACCCTGGTACTTGAGGACCGAAAGTGGAGACGGAATAGAGACTGGTAGGAGAGGCGAAGGGCACCAGCTGGGTGCCCACAAACAACAAGTGAAATCCCAGAGAGATATCTCAGTTTTGGGGGGTTGCCACTGACAACTATAGGATCTCATCCCCAAGTTGGGCTCCCCAGCAGAGAGCACCAAACTGAGGAGGGTACCCAAATAACATTTGTGAAAAGCAGCAGGGGTGCTATCTGCAGGACAGTAACAGCTAAAAACTCAGGTACCTCCTTAAAGGGCCAATGCACAAAATTCCCTGTGAAGCCACCCAATATTGTTCTGACAGATGGAGGATGAAGTGAACTGGAGCAGAAGCCAGGACTGGGAACTCGGGGAACAAAACTCAGAAGGTAGACACCCCAAGTTTCCTGGGCTAAGTCATTCCCTGACACAGCAGAGGATATCTTTCCCATAAAGACATCTGCCTTGCCTCGGGGTTAGACAGTCTACACATCCTATTGGAAAACACCTGGCCCTGAGACAACTTAAGAGATTAAAAATAACAATTAGTTTCCAGGCAGAAGAAACTGCCCAACTCTACTGAAAATAAATAAATAAATAAATAAATAAAATAAAATAAAATAAAATAAAATAAAATAAAATAAAAATAAAATAAAAACCTCTCACCACACCTGAGGACCACTGCCTGGGGAGGCAACTCAAGATGGAATCCTATCAGTATATAGACAGAGGTGATTTCTGGAGGCTTTGAGCCTATGCCTGATCTAATTAGTAAGAAGCAGCCTTTAACACTGTCCCATACACTGAGATGTTGATGACCTATTTTACTTAATACATAATCACAAACCCAAAGAATGACAGCCAAAAAAGAAGAGACAAAGCAACAACCCCCAAATGAAAAAAATAGAAAATTTTCCAGAAAACATAAATGAAACAGAGATAAGAAATTTATCTGTTTGTGAACAAGAATAGATCTAGACACAAATGGTAAGGGAGTGGGAGGTAGGAGAGCAACCAAGCTACTTGTATGCATGCTATTAGCATAACCAATAGACACAGACACTGGAGCGGTGGGGCCTTGTTCAGGGTGGGAATGGCTGGGGAGTAAATTTGGAAAAAAGGAAACGTAAAACTTTAGACAACAAAAAGTAAATAAAATATTAATTGAAAAAGGAAAAAAAAATTTATGTAACAATGCTCAACAGCAATGTAACTATGAAAAAAAAACAGTCTAAGATAAAGAATAACTAACACAAATAAAGAACACATTGGAAAGAATACACAGCAGATTAGAAGCTGAGGATGGAATCAGTGCATTAGAAGACAGAGTTGAAAATATCACTCGATCAGAGAACCAAAAAGAAAAACAATTAAAAAACAAGAGGGTAGCTTAAGAGAGCTGTCGGACAATGTGAAATGTAATAATATCACAATAGGAGGTGTGCCAGGAGAGACAAAAAGGGAGAAGGGAATAAAGAAGGTGTCTGAAGCCCTAACTGCTCTGGCTCAATGGATAGAGCACCGGCCTGCAGACTGAAATGTCCCAGGTTTGATTCCAGTCAAGAGCATATACCTTGGTTGTGGGCACATCCCCAATAGAAGGTGTGCAAGAGGCAGTTGATTAATGCTTCTCTCCCATCAATGTTTCTAACTTTCCATCCCTCTCTCTTCCTCTCTGTAAAAAAAATCAATAAAAAATATATTATATTAAAAAAAAATGAAGGTGTTTGAAGAAATAGCAGAACATTTCCCTAACCCGGTAAAGGAAAAAGTACAAGTTCAGGAGGCACAGAGAACCCCAAACAAGAAGAACCCAAACATGCCCACACCCAGACACATCATAATTAAAATGCCAAAAATTAAAGACAAAGAATTTTAAAGGCAACAAAAGAAAACTATTACCTACAAAGGAGTTCCCATAAGGCTGACACCTTATTTCTTATCAGAAATTCTATAGGCCAAAAGGGAGAATAGCATGAAGTACTCAAAAGTAATGGAAAGCAAGAATCTCAGACCAAGATTAGTATATCCAGCAAGGCTATCATTCAAAATAAATGGTCAAATAAAGAGCCTCCCAAACAAAACAAAACAAAAAAGGCAAAAGGAGTACATCACCATCAAGCCAGCATTATAAGAAAAGCTAAAGAGATTGCTGTATTAATGAGGATAAGAAACAGAGAGAAACCTAGTCATACAGAAGATGGCAATAAACAAGTAGCTATTGATAAAACTCTAAATGTAAATAGACTAAATACTCCAATAAAAAAATGTGGGGTAGCTGAATGGAGACAAAACATGACCAACTATATGCTGTCTACAAGACACCCACCTCAAAACAAGACACACATAGGATGACTGAAGGGACGAAAATTTTTTTTTCCATGCAAATGGAAAAAAAAAAAAGCTGGAGTGGCAATCTCATATCAGACAAAACAGACTTAAAAAGGAAGGCCATCACAAGGGAAAACAAAGGCTACTACATAATACTAAAGAGATTGATCCAATAAGAGAATATAACCCTAGTAAATATGTACCCAATATAGGAGCACCTAAATATATTTTAAAGACTTCTAATGGACTTTAATGGAGAGGTCGACAACAATACAGTCATAGTGGGGGACTTTAACACCCCTGACTTCACTGGCTAGATCTTCCAAACAAAAACTTAACAAAGAAACAGACTCTAAAGGACATACTGGATCAAATGGATTGAATAGACATTTATAGTACATTTCACCCCAATGCAGCAGAATATACATTTTTCTCAAGTGCATCATACACAAAGACAAACAACATGTAGGACATAAAACAAGTATCTACAACAAGCATGTCAAACTCAAAGGCTAACATAGGCCAAATAAGCAAGGTTTAAGTTTATGTGGGCTGCAAAAAAAACAAAAGCTTCAGTTTTCATAGACATGCTGAATACAAAGGGCTGAAATACTAGACAAATCAACATAAAGAACATTTTAATAAAAATTAATATTTTTTCTTGAACATTAACTTACCAGACACTGAATAACTGCACAAATTAATAAGCATAACGCAAATAAAACTATTTTTCTTGTTCTCTGAAAGCGAAATATTTCCTGTTGCGCATACCAAACAAGTCAGTCCAAGACTAATGACGTGGCGATCGGCTCCTAAAATATTCACTGCTAGTATTAGTGGAGAGAAATGGTGTGCCTGCACACGTAAGGTGCGAAAGGAAAATGAATGCAACATGATTATAGTAATCAGTCATTAGTGAATGTTGTAGTTCATTATTAATAACTACCCTGTTTCCCCGAAAATAAGACAGTGTCTTATATTTTTTTTCTCCCAAAGTTGCGCTAGGTCTTATTTTCAGGGGATGTCATCTTTCCATGTGCTAGGTCTTATTTTCGGAGGATGTCTTATTTTCGGGGAAACACGGGTAGTGACCCAGAGCACATATTCATGCATATTTAAAGAAAATTAATTAGAGGGTGGTGAGCAGGGCAAGATTGGATGAGATGGGCCAGACACACCCTGGAGCCAACCTCCCGCAGTCTTTCCCTGGTGACTGTGGAGTGGGGTCCCTAAGCCTGGCCTGTAGGGAACAGGCCACAACCGGCTCTCTGAAATCGCCATGAGAACTCAAGAGTCCAAGAGGGCATTCTTCAAAGCTGCTATTTAGGGTGTGGAACACAAACTCAAGTGTGCCATAAACCAGATTCAGGGCCGATAGTGCCCCAGCAACAACATAACCTATGGTGGCAAAAGGTGGCCTCACAGCCCCATGAGGAATTGGGATGTCTCCTCTCTGGTTTCGGGGTACATCAGCCGAGAACCGCCACTGCCAAGTCACTGCAACTCGGCAGCTCCTGCATCAAGCATCTGTCCCCTAATGGTCAGTGCACATCATAGCAACCAGTCGGGACGTAGCATATTACCCTTTTACATGTATACATCACATAACAAGTTATTGTAAAAATTACCAAATATTTATTAAAATGTTTCTTACATGCCATTATATTGGCTGGGCCGCAAAAATATTCATTGTGGATAGCATGTGGCCCATGGGCTACAAGTCTGACACACTTTCTCTACAAGTTCAAGAAGACTGAAATCATATCAAGCTTCCCCTCATATCACAGTGCAACAAAATTAAAAATCAACTAGAGTAAAAACACCAAAAAAAATTCAAACACAGAGAGGCTAAATAACATGTTATTAAACAATGAATGGGTTGCCAACGAGATCAAGAAAGAATTCCTGGAAACAAATGAAAATAAACATACAACCCCAAATCTCTGGGATAAAGCAAAAGCAGTCCTGGGAGGGAAATTCACACTACAGCCATGCTCCCTCTTTGCCCCCCCAAAAAAATCAGCAATAACCTATTTAACCCTTAAAAAAAAAAAACTAGAAAGAGAACTAGAAAAGCACAAAGTAGATGGAAGGAAATAATAAAGGTTAGAGCAAAAATAACATAGACTAAAAAAAAGAAAAAGAAAATCAAGAGCTGATTCTTTGAAAGGATACACAAAATTGATAAATCATTAGCAAGGCTCATCAAGAAACAAAGAGAAAGGACCCAAATAAATAAAATCAGAAACAAAAGTGGAGAAGTAATCACTAACACCACATAAATACAAAGGATTTTAAGAAAATACTATGAACAACTATATGCCAACAAGCTGGACAATGTGGATGAAATAGACAAATTCTAGAAAAATAGTGTCCCAAAATTGAATCAGGAAGAATCAAAAAACCTGAATAGGCCAGTAACGACTGATGAAATAGAAGCAGTAATCAAAAAATTCCCACCAAAAAAAGCCCAGGTTCAGATGGCTTCATAGGGGAGTTTTACCAAACAGTCAAAGAACTAATACTTAAACTCCTCAAACTATTTCAGAAAATCCAAGAGGAAGGAACACTTCTAAACTCTTTTTATGAGGCATTATACTAAATCCAAAACCAAATAAAGACACTACAAGGAAAGAGAATTACAGACCAATATCTCTGATGAACATAGATGTGAAAATTCTCAACAAAACATTAGCAAATCACATCCAGCAATATATTAAAAAGATCATACACCATGATCAATTGGGATTATTATTCCAGGGATGCAAGTCTGGTACAATATTCGTAAATCAATAAACATGATACATTACATAAACAAATTGAAAGACAAAATTCACATGAACATATCAATAGGCTCAGAAAAAGGATTCGACAAAATCCATTTTTTATAAAAACTCTCAGCAAAATGGAAATAAAGGGAACTTATTTCAACATGATAATGGCCATATATGACAATCCTACAGCCAACATCATACTCAATGGGAAAATAACTAAAACCATTTCCCCTAAGAACAGGAACAATACAGGGAAGCCCACTTTCACCACTCCTGTTCAACACAGTATTGAAAGTTCTAGCCATAGTGATCTAACAGGAAGAAGAAATAAAAGGCACCCAAATTAGAAAAGAGGATGTAAAACTGTTATTACTCATAGATGATATGATATTGTACATAGAAAACCCCAAAGACTCCATAAAAAAACTAGACTTAATAAAGGAATTTGGCAATTATCAGGATATAAAATTAACACCCAGAAATCTGTGGCTTTTTATACACCAACTAAAGATCTGGTGCACAAAATTTGTGCGTGGGAGGGTGTGTACCTCAGCCCAGCCTGCATCATCTCCAATCTAGGACCCCTCGATGTCCGACTGCTGGTTTAGGCCCGAACCCGTAGTCAAATATCCCACTCAAAATCCGGGAGTGCTGGTTCCCAACCACTCGCCTGCCTGCCTGCCTGAATGCCCTTAACCACTTCTGCCTGCCAGGCTGAACACCCCCTAACTTCTGCCTTCCAGGCTGAACACCCCTATGCTCTCCTGCCGGCCTGATGGCCCACAACTGCCTTACCCTGCCATCACCTGCCTCCTTCGCCGGGACCAGCCTCCTCACCACACGGAGCCACAGACCCCAGGCCTCGCCCTGTGGAGTGGCCGCTGGGCCCCACCTCTGCTGTGCATGTGGCCATCTTGTGACAGCCATCTTGTGACAATCTGAGGGTGTGACACCACCTAGGCTATTATTAGTATAGATAATGAACTCACAGAATAAGAAACAAAAACAAAAACAAAACAAAAAAAACATCAATTTACTATTGCACCAAAAACATTAAGAGACCTAGAAATAAACTTAACTAAGGAGGTAAAAGACCTGTACTTGGAAAACTATAGTTGAAAAAAGAGATAAAGAGATAAACAAATGGAAGGATATATTTTGTTCATGGGTTAATAGAATCAACATCATTAAAATATCCATACTACCCAAAGCAATCTACAGAGTCAATGCAATCCCCATTAAGATACCAATGGAATATTTCACAGACTGAGAACAAATACTCTAAAAATGCATATAGAATAAAAAAATTTAAAAAAAAAAAAGACTTTGAATAGCCAAAGCAATCCTGAGAAAGAACGGAGTTGGAGGGATCACAATACCACATATCAAGCTATATTACAAAGTCACCATTCTCAAAACTGCCTGGTACTGGCACAAGAACAGACTATATTAATATATATATATGGATGGGAATGGCTGGGATTTGGGAGGTCAATTGGGGAAAACGGAGACATATGTAAAACTTTAGACAATAAAAATGAATAAACCACCCACATATTTAAAGAGAAAAAATAGAGCCAGAGGAAAAAAAATTTTAGAATAGAATTCTGTTATTTGCAGAATTTTAATATTTTCTACAACTTTTGTGATAGTATACTCCATTACAGGCCCAGTGCACAAATTCATGTATGGATGGGTTACTTGGCCTGTTTGATTATCAAGGCCTAATGGGGGGACGGCCAGGCAAAGAGAGGTTGGTCAGCCAGCCCCCATCCCCATTGGCTCCTATTGGAGGGCTGGCTGCCAAGGGGAGGGACCACAGGAGGCTGGCCAGCCAGCCCGCCCCCCCTCTATCGGGGGTGGGGAGGCTGGCCAGGAGGTTGGCCAGCTACAGGAGGTTGGCTGTGGGAGTGCAATTACCACCAGGAGGCAGCTTCTGCACTGAGCATCTGCCCCATAGTGTTCAGTGTGCATCATAGTGATGGTCAACTGGCCAATCAGTTGTTCCGGTTGTTTCAGTCGTTCATCAAAACAGTTGCTTAGACTTTTATATATATAGATTAGTACAGTTTTGGTAATATTATTACATTTAAAATCTTTTTTTCTTGAAATATTATTTATTACATATATTTTTAAAAATTTTCTTGAAATATTACTGTTTATTTCACATAACATATTTAAAATCATTTTTCTTAAAATATTAATGATTATTGCATGTAAAAAAAAAACTACTTGAAAAAATGACAGAAAATTTGATGAAGGAATTAAACACACACTTTCAGGAAGTGTACAATGTTCCAAACAAGATGAACCCAAAGAGGTCCACACCAAACATAATTACAATGGCTAAGGTTAAAGACATAAAAGCAGCAAGAAAAAAGCAGTTAAGTTGGCTATTAGGAAGTTGCCATAAGATTTCTCAATAGAAACTTTGCAAAGGCACTGGCACAAGAAATATTTAAACGATGGAAAGAACCTATAACCAAGATTACCTAGCAAAGCTATCATTTAAAATCAAAGGTCAGATAAAGAATTATGCAGACAAGAAAAAGCTAAAGGAGTTCATCACCACTAAAGGAGTTCATCACCACCAATTTTATGTATTACTAATACATAAAATGTTAAAGAGTCTTCTTTAAGAAAGAAAGAAAAATATAAGAAATGTGAACAATAAAATGGTAATAAATATATAGCTATCAATAATTGTATCTAAAAAATCAAAACAGCCAAAACCGGTTTGGCTCGGTGGATGGAGTGTCGGCCTGCGGACTGAAAGGCCCCAGGTTCAATTCTGGTCAAGAGCATGTACCTTGGTTGCGGGCACATCCCCAGTAGCAGGTGTGCAGGAGACAGCTGATCGATGTCTCTCTCATTGATGTTTCTAGCTCTCTATCCCTCTTTCTAACTCTCTGTGAAAAATCAAAATATATTTAAATATATATATATATACATTTTTTTAAAAAATCAAAATAAATGAACAAGCAAAACAGAAACAGATTCATAGATAGAGAACATTTTAATGATTGCCAGATTGGAGGGGAGTTGGATAAATGGTGAAGGAATCAAGAAGTACAAATTGTTACAGAATAGTCATGAGAATGTAAAGTACAGCATAGGGAATTCAGTCAATAATATTCTACTAACTGTATGAATAGTGTCAGATGGGTATGAGATTTATCAGGATGATCTCTTAGAAAGTTATATATTGTTTAATCACTGGGAATATACACCTGAAACTAATAATGTATGTCAACTATAAGTGAAAAATGAAAAATGATTGTAGAGGAGCAGTTTGCTAGAAAGAGCAGTATTTCTATTCCAAATTCTACAGCCAGCAAGCTTCCCATTCAAAGCCAAAGAGCTCTATAGAACTTTACCCTACCCAACTCTAGAATTCCAGTTATCCTCTGGTTTACCTTGCATACCAGAGAAGCGTTAGGGGCAATCAGGCAGCCCTTCAGGTGCTGGCTTCTATGGGCCACTGAAGTTTGGTGTAGATCTTGGAACACACTTCATGTTTAATCCAGGAAAATCCACATGAGTGCCTTGTTCATATCGACATTCGTTCATCTGTTACTTTTTGGCCTATTAAGTGGTTTAGTCTCTCTCTCTCTCTCCCTCACTCAAAGATAAGTTTTTTCATTTATTCTAGAGAGAAAGGCAGAGGGGTAGAGAGAGAAAAACATCGATATAAGAGAGATTCATCGATCACTGCCTCCTGCATGCATCCCAACCGGGCATGGAACATACAACCTGAATACATGCCCTGATTGGGAATTGAACCCGCGATCCTTTGGTGCATAGGAAACTGAGCCACATCAGCCAGGGCTAGTGTCCTTTTGATCCTCATTTTAGGTACCTCAGGGCATAAGGCAAGGCAATATTTTTAGATAGTAAATAGTAAAGTGAGGCTCTGACAATAAAGGACAGAGATCTGACAATAAAGATGGAACCACAGAGCTGAAGGCACATTTTTATAAACGCCCTGGGAAGAGCTCTCACAGAATTCACTTCCCTTGAACTCCTCCCTCATTCAGAATAGAGCAGAGAGGAAATAGTCTCCTGACCAAGAGTCCCACCAACAAACTACTCAACAATTCAAGACGATGCAAAATGCTACAGGGAAAGTGAATTTTCTGCCTCCTTCCAGCAATAAGCTGAAAAAGATACTGAAAAGTGTGAGAGGAACTGATACTGTTAGTGCCATAGACTTACCATAGTTGCCTAAACGTTGAATCATGTTTTGGGCTTTAAAGTATGACAAGTATGATATTGTCAATAGCTCTCTTGTGAAAGATACCAAACACTGCTTACTTAAAGTAAGCCCAACATGACACACATGGAGCAAAAATCTCTGGCCCTGTGTGATTAAAACACTTTTAAAGCGACTCAAGTCTTGCCTCTTATTATGTTTTTTTCCTTTTGGTTCTGTCCTTTTCTGAATAGGAATGGATTTGACCTTTGCATTAGTTTCATCTAGCCAGAAATGTGAAAGCAATTCATCTCCTATGGTAATGGTAATAAATATATATCTATCAATAATTGAATCTAAAATATCAAAATAATCAAAACCAGTTTGCTCGGTTGAGAAAATCTACCATTCCACAAAATTATTTAAATTTCACTCCTCTCAAGCAGCAGGGAGAAAAGTAAAAATCTTAATCACTAAGTATTGCTAACCAAAAACATACAGGCAACGACTGGATCCAAAACAAGGCAGCCATGGGCAGGCACCAGGATGTCAAAATCTAAACACAGATCCCTCCCTAATTAGTTGTCACAGGGCTATTGAGGTATGGAACTCTAGTAAGTGATGGTAGATTAAACCCCAACTTTGTCACCAGTTAGCTATGGAAACTCAAGCCCGTTTTTTAACCCTTAAGTTAAGGTTCAGTTTCCTCTCCTGTAAAATGGGTAGAACAATGTAAAAATTTAAATAGATAAAACTGCTTAGTAATTAGCAGAGTTCTTAGCCCAATGTTAACATGAAGAAAATTTTACTACCCCTGTCCATGACCTGTATAACCTGGGCAAGTGACTGTACCTCTCCAAGATTTAGTTTCCTTATCTGTAAAGTGAGGGTATAATTCTAAATTATGAGAGTAAAACAAAATTAGCGTGGAGGTCACGGAGCCTTCATCATGCTTCATCATGCTTCTCAGCACACCTGGACATTGTCCCTTTCTACACTGCTAACATGCAGTCAGTACATGCAGAGTCAGTGTCTCCACAAATCTTTGAAGTCAGTATGCCTAATAAATCTAAGTCTGAAATTAAAGACCACAAGTATGGTTTTGTCCATCAGGCTGGAAACATTAATGTGGGACTGACATTCAAGAAAAAGAACATTGAAGAGATACAGTTAAGTAGTTTGCAGATACCCAAAAAAAACAAGAACAGAAGTTAAAGTTAACACTACAACAGGTACTATGATTTTAAATTGTTATTTGCCTCTTCACCCTTTTAAAATGTACTTTTTCTGGTTATACCTAGGATTAGCCCTTGCGGCTTCAAGCTTCTCTGGATATGGGAAGTTCAAACACCATTTACAATGTAATTTCAATTCCATGTAAGAAAATCAACATGAGTGACTATGCTCATAATTGCATATATTCATCTAGTACTTTTTGGTTTATTAAGCATTTTAGCCTCATTTTGATCCTTAAGAATGTTAGGCACAGCTAAGCCACTCATCTGAAGAGATAAGGAAAAAAAGACTAAATAGCACATTGTAACACAGAGTTCCTTTAACTACAACTTTCTTTCAGTTTGGGTTGGTTTTTCTTTTAATTATGCTTTAAAATCTATCCTGTTTCATTTTCAGGACTTCATCCTACCTGCTAGCTCTCAGGATAAAATACCAACAAAACAAAACAAAAAAAATTCACATCCACTCCACTGGCATTTTTACAAGTCTTATCCATTCTCTACTTCCGCCTGCTTCCTCTCACCCAATAAATATATATGATGATGCTCTGACTCTGATGTTCTTAATAGGCTGGCTTCACTCATTCATTCAACAAATTATTAGTGTCTTCAAGATTTCAGGCAACTATGCTAGGCACATGGGTTATATATCCATGAACAAGACAAGAAAATGTTCTCATGGAATTTCCATGAGTAGAAACAGTAACTATTATATGTGAATATACTGATACAGTGTCTTAGAGATGACATGTAATAAAGAGGACAAAGACTGTACACTAGGATTGCTGATAGGGTGGCATGAGGGACATTAAATGGGATGATAAGGAAGCCCTCACTGAAAAGGTGAGACTTAAACCCAAATTGGAAACAGTGAGGATGTTAGCCAAGAGAATACACAGAGAAGAGCATTCCAGGCAGAGGGACAGAGCAAAAGCCCTGGAGCAAGAGTATGTCTGCTATGTTCCATGAACAGCACTAACGGAGGCCAGTGTGGCTGCAATAAGCTAGTGAGTGATTGAGGAAGGCAGGCAGATTACAAAGGGCCTTGGAGCCCAGTGTAAGGCCTCCATTGTAAAAGTACACTGTAAAGCTTTTACTTCATATGAAATAAGGAGTCACTGCAGTTTTTGAGCAGAGTGATGTGTTAAGTTTTAAAAAGGACCTCACCACAGCTGCTGTTAGGCTACTAAATCAGAAGAGCAGCAGGAAAGGTTTTAAGAAGTGTCAGATTCTGGATATATTTTGAAGGTAGAGAGTCATGCTTTCCTAGCAGACTGGATTTGGGATGAGAGCGATACTGGTTGCCAAGGATTACAGCTGATCTACAAACGATGAAGTTGCCATCAATCATTCTGAGGCCCGATATAATACTATGATACACGTTGTAAGTATCCTGATTTATTTGGTCTCATCAAATTTTAAACTCTATTTAGTCCACTCTTCTCTTTCTCCTCCCACAGAAATAATCTACTCAGGGAAGGCCAACAATCTACTGCAGATAGATGAAGTTCCTTCTCAGAAAGGATGGCAATGATAAGACAGCCTGCTCCAGAAGGCAACCTCAAACTAGTTAATGTTTGATGACTAGTCAAGTAAACAATGGAAAGTTTCCACTGGTCATTTGTTGGCTGTATGACCTTGGACACATCATTTCTCCCTTCTCTGCCTCATTTCTTTGTCTTAAAGTAAGGATAATATTACCCATAGGGTTATTCTGAGTACTAAACAAACAGATGTCAAGCAGTATCTCGCACAGACTAAACAATACATAAAGGTTGTAATTATTACTATCATTATAAGAAATAATACCTAAGGAACTGATGAGTCTAATATAAATTTCAAAAACATGAATACTAATAATCTAACACTAATATACACTGAGTTAAAGACATGGTAAGCTTCTTTCTGACAGAAGCCTAACTGCCTTAACTCAATCACTGAAATCCTAAGGAACAAATATTACCCATGTGTGTTTGAACAGGGAAAACATGGATACATTAGTTCATTTATCTGTGTTTTAAAAGAAACTAACCTGTTACAGAAGCCTCATGAACTTCTCTAAACCTTTCCATTCTAGTTGTCTGGATCATAAAAATGATGGCACCCAGTTGGCATGGCTCAGTGGTTGAGCAATTATCTATGAACCAGAAGGTCATGGTTCAATTCCCAGTCCGGGCACATGCCCCGAGTTTTGGGCTCGATCCCGGGGGGGGGGGGGGGGGGGGGGGGGGGCAGCGGGAGGGGCGGGCTGTGTTTGCAGGATACAGCTAATCAATGATTCTCTCTGATCATTGATGTTTCTATCTCTCTCTCCCTCTCCCTTCTTCTCTGAAATCAATAAAAATATATTTTATAAAAAAGAATGATGGTACTTGAGCACCTCAGCTTTTATTATATGCTGTACTTGTTATATACTGTACTAGAATCAAGAATTGAGATGTAACCTACATAATTTTATTAACTAACTAGAGGCCCAGTGCACGAAATTCGTTCCTGGGGGGGTAGGAGGGTGTCCCTCAGCCCAGCTTGCACCCTCTCCAATCCAGGGCTGCTGGTTCCCAACTGCTCGCCTGCCTGCCTTCCTGATTGCCCCTAACCACTTCTGCCTGCCAACCTGATCACCCTAACCACTCCTATGCCAGCCTAACTTATGTCTAACTGCTCCCCTGCCAGCCTGTTTGCCCCAGCTAGCCTGGTCACCCCTAACTGCCCTCCCTTGCAGGGCTGTTTGCCTCCAACTGCCCTCCCCAGCTGGCCATCTTGTGGTGGCCATCTTGTGTCCACATGGGGGAAGGATCTTTGACCACATAGGGGCAGCTATCTTGATCTTGTGTGTGTTGGAGTGATAGTCAATCGGCATATCACTCTTTTATTAGATAGGATAGAGGCCTGGTGCACGTGTTGGGGCCAGCTGGTTTGCCCTGAAGGGTGTCCCGGATCAGGGTGGGGCGGCCTGGGCAAAGGGCCTGTGGTGGTTTGCAGGCTAGCCACACCCCCTGGCAACCCAAGTGGAGGCCCTGGTATCTGGAATTTATTTACCTTCTATAATTGAAACTTTGTATCCTTGAGTGGATAGTGTGTGTGGAAAGCTTGGCTTCCTCCCTTGCCTGGGAAACCCAAGCCTCCCTTCTGGTAGCCATCTTGGTTAGGTTTATTTGCATACTCACTCTGATTGGCTGGTGGGCGTGGCTGGTGGGTATAGCAGAGTGATTGTTAATTTGCATATAACTCTTTTATTACATAGGCTGTTACCCTGGTAAATTTAACAAATAATTTATGTAGTTTTAAAATGTTTACTAATCATCTAACATTACTGCATGCACACACATATCTATAATAATAAAAGGGTAATATGCTAATTAGACTGGACATCATTCCAGATGTTCTTCCTGACAAAGCCAGGACTGGAGGGAAGCCAGCCAGGGTCCCGGGTGCCTGTGGGTGGCCCGAGGGAAGCCAGCCCGGTCCGGGGTGTCAGAGGGAAGATGTGCCTGTAGTCAGGGTAAAGATCTACTCTTGCACAAATTTTTGGGCATTGGGCCTCTAATACATATATATATATATATATATATATATATATATATATATATATATATATATATATATACACACACACACACACACACACACACACACAATGTATATACATGAAAATATATACACACACACTACATATACTGTATATGTAAATATATGTGTACACACATCCTCTTTAAGTTAAATCTGTTCTCTTGTCCAACCTCTAACACAGAATAAATTTCTATGGAAAGTGCCATTGAACAATGGCAGCAATTCTCAATCCTGGCTGCATCTTAGATTTACCTCGAGAGCTTTAACCATGATCAAAGGCCCAGTCCTATATTTCTGAGCTAACTGACAATAATGCTGAGAACTGCTGGATAGGTAAATCCCAGAGTATTACATGAGCTTGGGAAACAAAGAAAACACTGTTTAAATATTTCTGGGTTTAAAGTAGCATCATCGTATGAACCACAGCCTAAATTAGAAATCTTCTTAACCTGACCTAGTCTCTTAAACTATGCTAAAACCTACAAAACAAGAATGTGATCTTCCAAATGTTTTCTCAAAAGTGCGTGATGACCAAATTTAGATTTCTTTCATGTGCAAGAACACACAATACTATTCAATTTTTCTGGGGCAAAATCCTCCTAAGCCTTATTGCCAAATAGCTGGTTACAATTTCTGTGCATGCATGCATGTGTGCGTGTGTGTATAAGTTTAACAGTATACAGCCTGTGTGTGTGTGTGTGTGTGTGTGTGTGTGTGTGTGTGTGTGTGTGTTTCCCTACTATAGAAACTAACAGAATACAGCCTGGCTCTAAGAAATGTGAAACTTCCTTCTGTTTGTATTTTTAATCCATTATCCTCCTATATAATATGAAAACTGACCATCACGCCCTCACACAAGATGGCCAGCAGGGGAGGGCAGTTGGGGGCGACCAGGCTAGCAGGGGGAGAGCAGTTGGGGGTGATCAGGCTGGCAGGGGAGGGCGAACGATCAGGCTGGTGGGGGACAGGGGGACCAGTTGGGGGCAATTGGACCAGCAGGGGAGCAGTTAGGCATTGATCAGGCTGGCAGGGGAGTGGTTAGGGGGCCATGAGGCCAGCAGGCAGAAGCAGTTAGGGGCAATCAGGCAGGCAGGCAGGCAGGCAGGCAGGCAGGAGAGAGGCTGGGAGACAGCAATCCCATATTGTGAGAGGGCTATGCCTAAACCAGCAGTCAAATCGGGCCTAAACTGGCAGTCGGACATCCCCTGAGGGGTCCCAGATTAGAGAGGGTGCAGGTTGGGCTGAGGGACACATATACCCCCAGTGCACGAATTTCATGCACTGGGCCTCTAGTTTAAAACATAAAGCCTCACCCTGGCTGGTATGGCTCAGTTGGTCGTGGGATATCCCTTGCACCAAAAAATTGCTGGTTTGATTCCCCCCTCAGGGCACAAGGTAGGCTTGAGGGCTCCATCTTCAGTAGGAGGCTTGCAGGAGGCAGCCGATCCACCTTACACTCTCACACAGATATCTTCCTCCCCCTCTCTCTCTCTAAAAATCAATAAAAACACTTTTTAAATAATAAATTCTCTACCCAGTATTAGTTCACAGCATAAAGGAGAAATTATTGACATATGTTTTTGCCTGTCATATTAGCATAACTGGGATGGTGGGGGCTTGCCCTCAGGGGGATAGGAATAGCTGGGGGGAGGGGTCAATTGGGGGGAAATATATATATGTAAACCTTCAGACAATAAAAAAATGTAGTAAATAAATTAATAAAAATGTTTTTGCCTGCCAAGACAGTATAGGACTGGGTAATGGATTTCTTTATTAAACTCATTCACTCACTCATTTCTTTAAAACACAATACTTATTAACTCTTTATTATATACTAGACACTTCAGGTGTTTGTGACTATTCCAGTGATCAAAACATACTTCGTAACATCCTTTAGATGCCTTAAATTACATAAAGTATTCATGTAGTTCAAAAAAATCTAAAGAATAGGTTAAGATAATGGAAGTCCAAAATAATACTGGAAATGTCATATGGAACTTCTAATTTAATGAGCACCTATTATAAACAATACTAGAGGCCCACTGCACGGATTCGGCCTGCCCAGTGGGGATCATGCTGAAAATGGCAGTCCAACATCCCCCAAGGCGTCCCGGAGTGCGAGAGGGCACTCCCCAATCTTGCTGTCCATTGAGCATCTGCCACATGAAGGTCAGTGCATGTCATAGCTACCGGCCAGTGGCTTAGGCTTTTATATAGTATATAGATGTTGCAATGGTCTCTTTATATGTGGTACTCACTGAATACAGTTGCTGTCCTAAAGAAATCAAATCACTACTCAGAAGAATTTTTAAAAGGCCAAACATTCCTTTAATGGAGTTTAAATTTGGCTTTCCACACTAGAGGAAATACTCTATTCTAAAGTTGACAAGAATGAATGGCAGAGTTGAATCAATTTATTCATACAAGAATTTTTTTCAGATTAGTTCAACCACATCAACTGAGAGAATTTTAGTCAATAAAAAGAAAAATCAAGTTGTCATAAAAATATATTTAAAATTTTTTTAAGTTGAAAATTATGTAAACTCTAAGCATGATGCATAAATTGCCCGTCTGTAGATATTAAGCCAAGTAGCTTATTGATAAAATCGTATTAATGAAGATATCGATAAAAAACAACAGTAAAATAAATAAACTTTACTAGGTCAGTGATCAGTTTTTCAACTTCCTTTACAAACACTAGTCCAGAGCAAAAGTCACTCAGATCAATCAGGAATTCATAGAGCTGTAATTCAGCCCCAAGCAAAAACGGACAACTTTACCCAAAACTGTTTCCAAACCATTCTAACGATACTATAAAGAAATTTTTGTAAGCATTCAGGTGGAGTTAGACTCCAATCCCTCAACCGCCTCCGGGGGGAGGGCTAAAGGGGCCCCTTGGTTTTGTTTTTCGTTTTTAAAGGAAATGCTGGTGGGGGACAGCCAAGCGGGAAGTGGAGTCCATTAGTAAGTTTTCTGGGAGTTGACACAGGCCAACCCTAGTCTCCAATTCTAGGGGGACTAATCCCAAAAGGGTAGTCAATCCTCAGTTTGGCCAAAACCTGTCCACTCCGTTCACCTTTTAAAAAACCAACGGGCTCTGCCCGGTCGCCCAACAGCTCGGCCGAGGCCCGGCCCAGCCGCCCCGCCCGGCCGGCCGCCCCCGCCCCCGCCCGGCGCCAGGCCGCCCCGCCCGCGGCCCGAGGGCTCCGGGGCCGAGGCCCGCGGCCGCGCTCACCGTCGATGTTCTCCCGGTCGCTGATGTGCTGCAGGTTGCAGCCCGTGTCCTCGCGGCTCAGGTCGGCGTCGGGCCGGTAGGACTCCAGCCGGGAGTGCGCGTTCCTCCGGAGCTTGGGGCTGGACGACACGCAGCACGAGGTAGTGTTCCCCATCGTCGGCGGCCCGGCGCCCGCGGCGCCCGCCGGGCTCCCGGGGCCGGACGCGGAGCAGAGGCCCGCCCGCCACAGGGACGGACGGAAGCGCGGTCAGCAGCGGCGGCGGGGGCTCGCCATGGGCGGCGGGCGGGGCGGCGGTGGCGACCAGCGGCGGCGGCGGCTCCCGCGGCCTCCGCGCCGCCCGGGCCCGTCCGCGGCCGAGGAGCACCGGCTGCGCGACTGCGGCCGCCGCGCCGGCCTCACCCCGCCGCGGCCATGGCGGGCGCCGCGCAGGCCGCCTCCCGCGCCTCCCCTCGGCGCCCGGTCCCGGCGGCGGCCTCCGCGAGACGTTCGGACGCGAGCGGCGGAGAGAGCCCGCGGGGCGGCGGCGGGGGCGGCGGGGGCGGCGGTGCGGCGCGGCCGGCTCGGCGCGGAGGCGGCTCGGTGCGGGAGGATGCTCGGCGCCGCCCCGCCCCGCCCGGCGCCGCCCCTTCCCGCTGCCCTGGAAGCAGATCCGCCCCGAGCGGGTTCGGCCCGGTGACCCGGCGGCCGGCCCGATGTTCTTCCTCCGGACCGAGGCTGCGCTGAGCCCGGGGAACGGGTCGGGTCGGGGGCCTTTCTTCGTCTTCTTTGTTAAGCTTTCAGAGGAAGCTGCCCTTGGTGGCTCTCTCCTCTGCTCTGAGCTTTGCGGAGGACCTGATGGCGGCCCGGGCTGCTTCAGTGTGGAGTCGGCCGCACCGTGTGCCCGCGGACGAGGAGGTGCGGTGGTGACCCGCCCCTGGCTACCTGCGTGCAGCCCTGCGGCGCCGGCCGGGCGGTGGATGCCGCTGGAGGTAAAGGGGAGCGCCTGCAGGGGGCTGCCCGAACCCTCACCTCATGCCCCCGCCTGTTTTGGCAGAAATAACCTTCCCACTCACTTCCAAACACTCCGTGAGGAGGGACTAGGGGGAAAATATTTTCAACACGAGGAAACGTGGTGCAACGCTCTTAATTTTTAACATTAGGAAACAGGCACAGAAAGATGAAGTGAGGGGAACAAAAGTACGGGAATTAATATTTAGGTGGCATCAGCATCTGTATACATCGTGCCAGAGGCTTTATAAACACTAATTCATTTAATTCTTGATATTCAGCCTTTTTTTAAACCTGTTCTGCCCCTCTTGGTAATGTTTATACGTTTATTAGGCCATCTTTTTTAAAAGCTCCTTGAACCAACAATATTAATGTTAGAATAAGCGGCGGATGTCCTTGGAATATAAATGGCAGCAAAGTGCTGATGTTAACAAGATGACAAAGGAAGTGTAGAAGAGTTCTGAAGCCTAAAAGCAGTGGAGAGATAGCAACAAGGCAAAATAAAGCTCTTCAGTAAGGTAGTCTGACACTCTTGCCGCCCAGGAAAGATGAACTGGAATATAACCACAAGTCAGTGAGTGTGCACATACAGATTTTCAGGGCTACAATGTGGATAAGATGGCTGAAAATCAGTATATTTTGTATTCTGGATGCCATCAGCACCCAATTACTAAACCATATGTATATGGCATATTCACTTAGGCACATTAAATAATTTTTATTTAATCATAAAATTTGCAATTGATAAGGTTTGAAGGGCTTAAGAGGGTTGATCAGGTGGCACTGAGGAGTCAGATAGCATGTCTGTCTCAAGGTTTCTCTTCTTCGGGATCACTGGGCAGTGTTAAGTGGGAATAACATTTGAAGGCAGGGAAGACATGGGGGTGGGGGTTAGCCACAGACTCAAACCAAAAGGTGGGACAGCCCCTGATCTGCAGGAACTTTTCTGTTCCCACACCCCCTCCTCCCTCTTTTTGACAGTCCCACTGTATTTCCCTTAGAAATGCACCTGTTGGACTTTTTCAGATATATGACTTTTGGTCAGTGGTCCTGGGGAGGAAAGATAAGTGCTAAAGCCTTACCAGTGGTTTAGCTGAGTGCCAACCACCACACCATTACACACATACACTCATCAAACTCCTCCACGCAGACAGATACCTTTAAGAAAGGTGTCACTTGTTGAATAAGAAAAGTGTCACTTGGCACAATGCCTGCTAAAAGCCAGGCATTGTGCCAAGTATTTATGTATATATTTTTAATTGATTTCAGAGAAGGGAGAGGGAGATAGAAACATCAATGATGAGAGAAAATTACTGATCTGCTGCCTTCTGCATGCCCCACACTGGGAATCCCGCCCACAACCCAGGCATGTGCTGTGACGGGGAATCAATCAAGGGTGACCTCTTGGTTCATAGGTTGACACTCAACCACTGAACCACACCAGCTGGGCGCTAAGTATTTTTTACTTATAAGCCTATGCTGTTATCTCCCATTTTACAAATAAAGACGCTTTAGTTCCAAAAATTAAATCTGTCTAAGGTGAGACTACTGAGAAATGGCCTACCCGGAGGGTTCTGATTACAAAGTCCCCTCTCAGTTGCATCCAGCTGAGCCTCCTGCCCCCATCTCTAAGTATTACTGGACAGGACAGGAGCAGGAACAGATTAGAATAATGAGAGAAGAGATGTGCAGAAGCTTTGAGTGGAAAAGAGACTAGTGTTGCTTCTCTCCTTTTGCTGACTGGAGTTGCAAGTGATCTCTTAGGACTAGTTCTAGACTTGGAGAAGAGAGAATGGAGCTTGTTAATTTCTGTGGGCCCCATCCTTCTTACCAGCGTAAGTAGTGGGTCAACCAGGAGAAGCCTGATGCAGAAATTTAGTCGCACCTTCTCTGACATTGTATAACTTGTAAATGTAAATGTGGGGACACTTCCTCAGTAAGATGGATATAGCCCAGGCTTGGGGCTGGAAGGGGAGAGGGAAGGTTACTGATCTCTCAAAACATTTAGCCTTCTTAGAAACCATCAGCCTGCATCTAATCAGAGCCAACTCTGCTCTTTGAGCCAAAAGAATCATGATATAATTCTTTTCCTTCATCTTTCTTTGTAACCAGGGTTTGAGAATTTGGTCATTATATGGAACTTTGGGTGAGCTAGTTAAGTCAATGCTCTTCACCTTTTTTAGCAGTAGTAGCTTTTTTTTTTCCCCAACAGAATTTTTAATGGAACCAAAATATTTCAAACAAATGATATTAGTATTAACTTAAATGTTTAAAGATCTTATAAAAACAAAATTGGTGAATATATACCAACTTCATTAAATTAGGTGAAGCATAATAAGTACAGTCTTACTTCAGCTATACACATATCCATGAAATATGAATCTGTCATTTGCACAACTCTCAGAATCACCTCCTAGAATACACGGAGACACATTAACCCAGGATCTGGACCTTTGGTCAAAAGAATGAAGAAGGCTAAGCTCAGGAACAAAGGAAAAAACCTGCTCAAAGTATATCTGCCCTTTCCTGGCTACCTAGTAGGCAGTTTAGTATGTCAGTTACTCCAGCGTCTGTAAAGCAGTTGTGAAATTACCAAGACTCTGTTGTATTACCAATGCTCTTGTCACCCAATGAGCACCTCAAATAAGGACTCCCCTCCCTTTCCTATTCACTGGTAAGCAGTTCACAATGTAACAGCTTACTTAATGGGAAAGCATTTACTTTGGTAGCCACTTGACCTTGACCAATGTAGATGATTTGTTTATTGATAAAACATTTGAAAGAGTGCTAAGCCAGGCACCTTGGGTATACAAAAATGGATAAGATATAGTCTTGCCCTAGAGAAACTCAATAGTGCAATAAACAGTAAAAAGAACAGATTGAGAACATGTACAGTAATATGAGTGATTATAGTCATTTAGTGCTAAATTATGAAGAATGCCAAGCCTGATGTCTATAAATGTATACCTTTTTCTTCGGTGGATACATCTATAAGATATTTATCCCATAATTTAAAGAATGTACCCAGAGACTGTCAGATTAAAAACCCAAAAGCAATTAAAGATGGCTAGTAGATTTAAACACCAATGACAAATCTAGACCAAAGTAATTGCTGAGAACATTATATTGAGAAGGATTCTGAGATCATGTTCCAACTTAACCAGGAAAAACTGCCATAAGGAAAGGAGGAGGGGAAGATAACACGCCACATATTTCCTACCCATGACTAAAACCTTGGTTGAAATAAGGAAGCAGAGGACAGTTATAATCTCTGGATACCTGGGCAAAGGCCCACTTAGGAAATTATTTATCTACCTCACCACTGAGAATATACCACCTGTCCCCAGGTTAGACAGCCTATAAGAAATCTAGTCTCTTTTGCCAAACGATCTTCTTTATCCCTCTTTGCTCACCATGGACAGGAAGGGTAAATGTATATGTAATCTCCAAGAACTAGGATGTGCTTTTGATAAGGCAAATTCCAGCATCTCACTGGGTCAAACGTAAGTCAGGCGGGGAGAAGCTGCTACTTCCCTACCCATTGTCCATTCTTTCATCTCCCTTCGTACGGGTTCTCCATTTTGTGAGGAACAGCAATATGCCTGCCTCAAAGAGGATAGCTGGCCACATGGCTAAATCAGACCAATGAGATATGAGTGGAATATTCAGGAAAGCTCTCTGAAGAGGCTTCCTCTTTTCTACTTTCTGGAATGTGGACATGATGGCTGGAACTCAAGCATGCATGTTTGAATACCAGGTGACCTTGAAAATGGAAGCCATGAACTAAGGCCGTGGTTGGCAAACTGTGGCTCGCGAGCCACATGCGGCTCTTTGGCCCCTTGAGTGTGGCTCTTCCACAAAATACCACAGCCTGGGCGAGTCTATTTTGAAGAAGTGGCATTAGAAGACGTTTAAGTTTAAAAAATTTGGCTCTCAAAAGAAATTTCAATCGTTGTACTGTTGATATTTGGCTCTGTTGACTAATGAGTTTGCCAACCACTGAATTAAGGTAATGTCCCTGTACTCTTCTTTTACCTAAGAGAAATAAACTATTGTATAAGCCAAGACGAGAACAGGTAATATTGTCTCAGGAAGTGCCTGCCAATGCTTAGATGGCTGATTAATTTCTTTTGGGGCTACCACTTCAGCTAAACACAATCATCTACAGGAACTCATTAATACTCAAAGTGAGATCCATGGGATATTATCTGTTCTTGCCCTGGCTGATCCCTTGCTCAGTCAGGGCATGTGTGGGAGTCAGCCAATCCATGGGTGTCTCTCACATTGGTGTTTCTCTCTATATCCTCCTTCCCTGCCTTCCGATCACTCTAACAAAAATAAAATGTTATCTATTCTCTAATAACATAGTACCAGTTAATATATCTGATTAGCCAGAGTGATCACTTTTCAAGGCACTAAGTGAATAGCAGAACATAGGGCAGCATCTTCACTCATAAAACTGAGGAGCCAGAGAAAAAGGAGCAATGAGAGAACAAGACCTGCTCCTCAGTGTTCCAGCCAGGAGCCACCAAGGAGTACACGGGAAAATAAGGGCACCAAATGCAAAGGGCATCAGGTGAAAAACAGTAAAATCAGTGTAGGGAAGACTCGTTGTACCTGCTTCCAAAATGTATATTTCACAACTTTGCCTTGGGACACTTCTGTGTACACTTATTATACAAAGCCATGGAATATAGTTGAGAGAAAAGGCAGACTGATCCTATTTACAAAAAATACTGTATATTCCTATGAATAACAAAGAGACATTTTTAGGGACATTCACATATAGACTTAACAATGGTTATATCCAAAATGCAAAACTTGATTCTGTTTTTCTCTGTTCATTTTTTCATAAAGTCTTTATCTTTTCCACTTACAATAATGCATTTCCTATTCCTCTCTCTAAAAACAAATAGCCTGACAAAATCCTTTTACCTTAAATGCTTTTCCCCCTCCTCCAGTTTTTGTCTAAACCACCGTTATTTGCTAAAACAAGCCAAGATTGTGCTCTGACTGTTGTGTCACAAGTTTGAATACCCATCAAGGGCACATACCTGGGTTGCAGGTTTCATCAGTGCAGGAGGCAACCAATTGATGTGTCTCTCTCCCCTCCCTCCCTTCCACTTTCTAAAAATCAATGAAAAAATATCCTTGGGTGAGGATTAACAATGACAATAAAAAACAAGCAAGGATTGTAAAGTAGAATCCATGCTCATGATAGAGCAGACTTCAAGTTACAAGAAGGCTTGGATTCAAGTGGAAGCCATGGTTCTACTGCAGCAAAGAGCAACCTGGAAATTTGCATTCTGTTCCGAATTCTAGCTCTTAGACCAGGTGTGGGGAACCTTTTTTTCTGCCAAGGGTCATTTTGATACTTATCATTTGAAGGCCATACAAAGTTATCAACTTAAAATTAGCCTGCTATATTTGGTCAAACAATTTACCCCTAAAGCCTTGCCAGGGCCAGACCAAATGATTTCATGGGCCAGATGTTCCCACACCTGTTTAGAAAAAAAATGCTGGTGCAATTTATTGTCTTTGAGCATTGAACATGTTATTCTCCATTTTATTTAACTTAATGTAAAATTGCATTATCTATGCTGCTACTTAAGCTAAAATACCTTCTGAATCGACCTCTGCCTTTTAGTTATTAAAACAGTTTAAATAGGAAACCTCTAAAATGCAGACCATTGTCTTCTCCATTAAAAAGCATTTTCCACCCATCCACCATGACTTAGTGGTTTGAGCATCTAACTATGAACCAGGAGGTCATGGTTCGATTCCCGGTCAGGGCACATGCTTGGATTTCAGATCTCCAGTAGGGGCGTGCAGGAGGTAGACAATCGATGCTCTCTCATCATTGATGTTTCTATCTCTATCTCTCCCTCTTACTCTATGAAATCAATAAAAATATATTTGGAAAAAAATGTTAAAGCATTTCCCAAACATCTAAAATTGAAGATACTAAAAATTAAATATATTTTGTGTACAAAGGGAGAATGAAAAAAATAAACCAGCAAAACTAGGTTCATTTCCTTTAAGCAACATCTACTTAGAGGACTCCAGCATGTGGAACTCAGAACCTTGTCCCGAATGAGGTGATATATCACAGTACCTGCTCTGTAAAACCTGATATAGCCCTGTTATTGCCACTCCTGAATCCAGGTCTCCGTCCTCTGTTAATGTCTTCTCCATCCACTCAGGAAAATTACAGCAGCTGAGCTCTGTGAATTAAACAGAATGATCGAGCAATAGTGTTCTGAATACTTACAACATCTCTACAGAATTACTAGGCATTGAGATTATTTCAACTTGTAATGAAAGCTCTGTACAACAATGTTGTTGAATAAATTCCTTAATTCAATTAATCAATACAGAAAAATTAAATCAACAAATACTTAGGGTATCTATCATGGGCCAAAGAATCTGAAGACCTGGCTGGAATGAGACTTAGTCTAAGAGTTGAGAGAGAGAACCATCATTTTAGGCCTCAGTGGGCTGAGGAGGCTTAATGGGAAACACATTTATTCAGTGCCAAAATTCAAAAGGCCAGTAAGGCCGAAACCGATTTGGCTCAGCGGTAGAGCGTCTGTCTGCGGACTGAAAGGTCCCGGGTTCCATTCCGGTCAAGGGCATGTACGTTGGTTGCGGGCACATCCCCAGTAGGGGGTGTGCAAGAGGCAGCTGGTAGATGTTTCTCTCTCATCGACGTTTCTAGCTCTCTATCTCTCCCCCTTCCTCTCTGTAAAAAATCAATAAAACATATTTAAAATTTTTTAAAAAAGGCCAGTAAGGAATTTTTATAAATTATAGAGTGCTATTTTTATTATTAAAAAAACAACAACACATGAAGTTGTGAGTTGGGTCTGAAGAATAAAAGAAACATTAAGCTATATTTAACAATGGAATTTATAAAGAATATTTTGTTAAAATTCTAATTCACTGAATAATAGCATTCTGAAGGCTATGGTGATAACATCCCCTATCACCCAGTCTCATTCACAGAACCATTAGAAGGGATTTGAGTATTTTTTAAATCCTCACGAGAGAATATGTTTTTATTGATTTTAGAGGAAGGGAGAGAGAGAGAAACATTGATCAGTTGTTACCCACACACCCTGATCTGGGGATTAAACTAGAAACCTCTATATGTGCCCTAACTAGGAACTGAACCTGCAACCTTTGGGTATATGGGACAACACTCCAACCAATTGATCCATACAAGCCAGGACGAGATTTAAGTTTTAAATGTCAACATACTATAAAAATATAAAGAATTAGCTGCATAAATAATATACTTTATCTACAAAAGTTTTTTTTAGAACTATGAAGTTGACATTTTTGCTATACTGGTTCAGTCAAGATGACCAGAACAATCTTAGAGAAGAACTAGAACTTAATTTTATTTGAACTAAGAAAATATAACTCTTATCATTGGTAAGGCCTTATTTCCTTTCCATTTTTTAAAAATCTTTTTTAATGAGGTATGGTTTACATAATACAAGTTTCTCCCATTTTAAAAAATATATACTTTATTGATTTTTTACAGAGAGGAATAGAGAGCTAGAAACATTGTTGAGAGAGAATCATCGATCAGCAGCCTCTTACACACCCCTTACCGGGTATGTGCCCACAACCAAGGTACATGCCCTTGACCGGAATCGAACCTGGGAACTTCCAGTCTGCAGGCCAACACTCTATCCACTGAGCCAAACGGTTTCAGCAGTTTCTCCTATTTTAATTATCAAAATATTTTCAAGTATTTAAAAATTTAATATACCAGTGTAATCACCACTACTATAATCAAGATAAAGAACATTTTCATCATTCCAAAAATTCTCTTGTGCCCATCCAATTCACTATTCCCCAACCTTTCTCTTTTTTTTTCCCCTTAGCCAGATGGCAGAGTATGCCTTGACTACCCACATTGCCCGTTTTTTTTGGATCGGCATCTGCTTTTTCCATTTCTTGAGTTTCCCTTTGTAAAGAAGATATATAATGAAAAGGAATTATAACAAGAATATTGGCTCTCAGTGGTACCAGCATGGTAGACTTTGCTTTGGAGATACATTAGAATCCATCTTTTTTTTTTTTTTTGGTCTAGCGCTGCTCCGCTCACCTGCTCCACCATCCCGCTGCAGTCCCACTCTCTTTGGGCACAAAAATCTTTTTTTTTTTTTTTTTTTTTTTTTCTTAAGAGAGTGAGAGAGAGAGAGAGAGAGAGAGAGAGAGAGAGAGAGAGAGAGAGAGAGAGAGAGAGAAAGGACCACAGTTATAGCACAGCTAAAACAGCTTAGGCATAAACAGAACCAATTATAATGTTTGAAGACCCAGAAACTATAAGATAAATGTAGTCAACCTGGGATGGTCAGATACTATTTGACTACCTGGCAAAAAAGCATGGTTTTAAGTAAGAATATTTAGATACTACAGATATGCAAAATTTCAATGTGAGTGTGGAAATTACTATGTGGCAGCAGAATATCTTTACTTCTTTAGAGTGCTGGTTCCAGGAACAGATAGAAATGCTTTGAATTTACTCTGTGGATAACTGACCGATGAAATCTTAATGCAGAATTGGGATGCAACCATGGAAGACCTTACATGGTTCAAAGAGACCATCCTATATATACCAAATGGCCAGATTATTATGACCACCTGACGTTTGTAGGCAAATTAGCCGTACACTGCATCGTATGGGATATGGAAGCCAAAGGCCTATTCGAACACCTTTGCTGTCTGCAGTTACCAAGATAAAATGTCTCCAACTCGCACAGGAACACAAGGATTGGACAGTTGAGCATTGGAAAAAAGTCATGTGGTCTGATGAATGACGTTTCCAATTGCATCATACAGATGACAGAGTGAGAATTTCACCAAAACAATATGAAAGCATGCACTCCACATGCATGAGTACAATCCTTCAAGCTGGTGGGGGCAGTGTTATGGTTTGGGGCATGTTTTTCTGGCTTGATTTGGGGCCTTTAATTCGTGTGGAACAACATCTGAACAGCACAACATACCTAAGTATCATTGCTGATCAAGTTCATCCTATCATGTTGATGGCGTATCCCAGTGGAGATGGCTTCTTCCAATAAGACAATGCGCCATGCCACGGTGCTCATATTGTGCAAGAGTGGTTTCAAGAACATGAGGGGAACTTTTCCTTGCTTAGGTGGCCTCCACAATTACCAGATCTCAATCCAATTGAGCTTTTGTGAGATGAAGTTAAAAGAGCCATCAGGCAACTGGTTCCACAACCATCAAGTCTCACAGAACTGGCGGAAACCGGTTTGGCTCAGTGGATAGAGCGTTGGTCTGTGGACTGAAAGGTCCCAGGTTCGATTCCTGTCAAGGGTATGTACATTGGTTGTGGGCACATCCCCAGTAGGGGGTGTGTAGAAGGCAGCTGGTTGATGTTTCTCTCTCATCGATGTTTCTAGCTCGCTATTCCTCTTCTTCCTTTCTGTAAAAAATCAATAAAATATATTTTTTTTAAAAATCTCACAGAACTGAACAGTGCTATTCATCAGGCATGGTGTCAAATTCCTCACATCACCTTTCAGCATCTCGTGAAGTCAATGCCAAAAATTGTCACAGTATTGAAGGCAAAAGGTGGCCCATCAAAGTACTGATGGGGTGATCATAATTATCTGGCCTCTCAGTGTAATAAAAGGCTAATATGCAAATTGTCCCCACAAAACCAGAAGTTAGAGTAGACATGTACTGACCACCAGGGAGCAGCGAGGAACATGGCAGGCATCAGCAATGCAGTGCTGGCAGCAGTGGAAGTGCTTCTGGCCCCAATGGGCCCCAAAGAGAGTGGGACTGCAGCGGGATGGTGGAGCAGGTGAGCGGAGCAGCGCTAGACCAAGGCAGATGCAAAAGGGAGGCCCCGGCTAGTGGTGGTGGCAGCCAGCCGAGGGAATGGAAGCCCCCGCCAGCAGCCATTAGGAACCTTACTACCCATGCACGAATTTCATACACTGGGCCTCTCGTAGATAATAATTCTGTGAGTTCCCCACTCCAGTCTCTTCAGCAGTGTATGTGACTCATTCACTTGTCTCTTTTCTTCAACCACCCTGAAGGGTCCAATAAAGTTTTGATCGCTTCCTTTACCAACCACAGTATCTTAATGCAATGTAGAGGATGTATTCACATATTCTTTACTATTTGACTACAGCAGTCATAACAAAGATGTTCAAAAACGTCAGCAGGTGCTAAAAGATCTAGTCAAAGTTACTCAACAGGAGTCTTACACATAGAAAGACCCAATTAGAGTTCGTTGAATTTTTTTTAATTAAATTATTATCTGTGTACATATTTTGCCATTGCCCCCCACCCCCTTATTGAATTCTTATACGTTAACTTCTACTTTGGCCCCAATTCAGAAAATGCTAAGGGAATGTGAATCTGTGTGTGTGAATCACTTTTATTTTTTTAATCCTCATGGGTTTTTTTCCCCATTGAATATATATATATATATATATATATATATATATATATATATATATATATTTTTTTTTTTTTTTTTTTTTTTTTTTTTTTTTTTAGAGAGAGAGTGAAGAGGAGGGGGAGAGAGAAATATCAACATGAGAGAGACACGTCGACAGGGCCAGGGATCAAACTTGCAATCAAGGTATGTGCCCTTCATCAGGAATCAACAGGGGTTGAGGCTCAAACCACCGAACAAAAACGGCCAGTGTATGAATCACCTCTTCTTGCCTTATCTTGAAGAATTCATTGAAAATGCCTGTCTCTTCCTATATGAGACTTTTCATTGCATCCTCCAGTGGATCAGCATTAACATGTTGGCAAAAACTGAGCATGACTACGGAAGAAGCTAAAAAGTAGATTGTAAATTTGATTAGAAGTACAAGTCTGGGCCCTGGCCTGGTCACTTAGTTGGAGCTTCTTCCAGTAAACCAGAAGGCGGAGGCTTAGATTCCTGGTCAGGGCACCTACCCAGGTTTCCATTTTAGATCCCGGGTTATAGCACATGTGGAAAGCAACCAATTCATATCTCTCTCTCTCTCCTCCCCACCCCCTTTTCTCTCTCTCTTCCTCACTCCCTCTCTTTAGAACACATGTGTCAAACACAAGGCCCGCGGGCCAAATCCGTCCCCCCAGGCCTTGCAATGTGGCCCGCACCGCGCTGTCATCACTGCACTCCGCTGCGTTTCCATCACAATGACAGTTTATGACTGTTCAGTAAACCATTCGGCCCGCGATTTAGGCTGGATTTTAGATTTTGGCCCCTTCTCTGATTGAGTTCGACACCCCTACTTTAGAATATCAATAAAAAAGAAAAAGAAAGGAATGCCACACTGGATGCCAAGATTGATCCTAAATTAGGTCATGTGGTTATGAGTAAAAATGTACTATCTCTAAGTGATTGAAAAGACCAAAAGCCTTTCATTTATAAGCAATATGTTGGCCACGAATATTGAGAATAAGCTTAATCAGAATAGGTCAGAGGCTTCTAATTAGGCAACTCAAAAATTCTGAAAAACTGTAATGAAAAACTATAAAGGAAAAGAATAAATAAAACCACTATATAAAGGGTAACATACATTTAGAAACAACATATTTACCATAACCAATAAAGAAATTTTAAAAAAAGAAAACATAATCATTATAAGTTTTGGAGAATTTGAATAAAATTGGCTGTGTTTCAGGGAAAAAAAATAATTCTTTGACCCCAGACAACTCCTGATTTGTTTTCTGTCCCTTATGGATTATATTTGTCTTTTCTAAGGCTTCATAAGAATATAATCAAGGTAACACTGAGCAGACCATCCAACCTCAGAGAAGTCAGGGGGCGGGGTGGGGTGGGGCAGGTTAGAGATCAGCCAAAGGATTTGTATGCTTGCGTATTAGCATAACCAATGGACACAGACACAGGACGGTGGGAGATTATCCTAGGGGTTGGAGAGGGGGGGATCGGGCGGTCAATGAGGGGGGAAGAAAGGAGATATATATAATATTTTAAACAATAAAAGAAAAAGAATATATAATCATGCAGTGTATATATAATTCTTTTGGTAAGGCTTCTTTCACTTTAAATATGTTTTACTGATTTTAAGAGAGAGAGAGAGACAGAAACATCAGTGAGAAAGAAACACCATCAATCTGCTCCTGCACCCCTTCCCCCACACTGGGGAATCAAGCCAGAAAGCAAGTATGTGCCCTGACCAAGAATTGAACCAATAACCTCTTGGTTCATGGGTTGGCACTCAACCACTGAGACACACCCACCAGGCAGTAAGGCTTCTTTTGCACAGCATGTTTTGAGATTTATCTGTGTTGTTGAATGTATCAGTAGTTTATTCATGTTTATTGCTGAATAGTTTTCCAATGTATGGATATACCACATTTTATTTACATACCACAAATGTTGGTGGACATTTAGATTGTTTCTAGTTTTTGTCTATTGTAAATAAAATTAGTGGCCTGGTGAATGAAATTCGTGCATGCGGGGGATGGGGGGCTTTCCCTCAGCCCAGCCTGTACCCTCTCCAATCGGGGACTCCTTGGGGGTTGTCCTACTGCCAGTTTAGGCCCAATTCCCCAGGCAGTCGGACATCCCACTCACAATCTGGGACCATTGGCTCCTAACTGTTCACCTGCCTGCCAGCCTTATCTCCCTAACTGCTCTCCCCTGCCAGTCTAATTGCCCCTAATCACCTCTGCCCTGCCACCATGGCTTTGCCCAAAAGGACATCTGGAAAGTTGTCCAGAAGTTGTTTGATCTAATTAGCATATTACTGTTATTAGTATAGGTTGATTTCAGAGAGGGAGAGAAATAGAAGCATCAGTGATGAGAGAGAATCATTGATTGGCTGCCTCCTCCATGCTCCACACTGGGGATCAAGCCCACAACCCAGGCATGTGCCCTGACAGGGAATTGAACTCCGGGCCCTTCAGTCCTCAGGCGGATACTCTACCCACTGAGCAACACCAGCCAGGGCTACACTTTCCCTTACCGCTGGGATGTGTTCTATCTGCTGGAGCTTAAACAATGAAGCTGTCTCACTGGGGCAGAGTGGGGTGCATCGGGCAGCTCAGGGCAGAGTGGGGTACACCGGGTTGGAGCAGGTGGAGCCCCCTGAAAGCTGGAGAGGGGCCTCATTTAACAGACACACTGTTTCATGGCTGTGCTGCATCGCAGCTGAGCAATCACACTGTTGGGCTGTGCCACAGTCAGCGAGAGTTTACACAACTGAACTGTATGCACAGATAGCTTCCTCCTCACCAACCCCCCAAGCTGAGGGTTCTCCTTAGGGTGAAATGACATTGACTACCCTTGGTTGGTAACCCAGTTGGCCACTTTGGAAGAGAAGTGGGGAATCCTGATTTTACGTGAACGCTCCATTTTCTTAAGTTGGCAACTAATGCAAACTTCAGATGTTTGGGCCAAACCAGGGAGGTGGTCAGGCCTGGGTGGCACTGGGCTCAGCCCAGCTGTAAAGGGACCCTCGGCGTCTGGGCAGGTGAAGGGATTGGGGGCACACTTGGGTAATTCCAATGTCACCCCACTTGGTTGTTGTTTTTTTCTACTAATCACAATTTACTATAATCTGTTGGCAGCATAGATAGATACTGGTTACCAGAACTATGTCCTCATAGAAGTGGACAGGATGTAACCATTCTATGGGGAACTGTGTGTACTTAATCAAACACATGATCTTTCAGTTTCTTTTTGTTGTCGTTGTTAATGAAAATGAGTTTTATTATATTAAGTAATAAATACAAAGAGGCAAACAGTATTAGTCACTTTCTTCCAGATGTTTGGATCCACTGATGGGAAAGGCAGAACTGAAATCTAATACATCCTTAGGGGAAATTTCAGGGGTCCTTATCAGGCGAGGTTCAATAAGTAGCTCTTTCTTCTGTATTTGTAACTTGTGCATTTTAAAGATTGACTTCAAAGTACTAATAGTCATGCAAATGCTTAAGCACAAAAAACAAGTTACATTGGGCAGAATTTATACTGTGTGGTGAACGGCATGAACTGAAACAAGCCCTCAGAGTGGGATCCGCCCAGAAGAGAAACATAAAGAACCATGTGAGTAACAGAAATGTATCTAGAAGAGAAACACCGGCATCTGGGAAGCCAACTACAGTTTGCTGTGATTGGTACCGATGTGCATCAGGTAAATCAATGCCTTACAAAAAACACACAGAAAGCCCTGGGTAGTTCCTAACTAATATGTAAACCTAATAACTGCAAAAATCTCCATCTCAGCGATGGGAGGTTTGGAGCCTGATGAATCACATGAGGGAAACAGGGAGGAGAAACTAAGCTGTTACCATTTTGAAACCAAGTTTCATCTGAAAGGTGGGGAAGGGGACAGGGCAGAGTGGAAGAAGATGGAGAGCCTTTCGTGATGACTCGGAGGCTAGGACCTGGCGTTTTTCTCCATCTCAGCGAAGCACCCCGGAACCAGCCCTCGCGTGGATGATGCCTCGTTTCAGTGGTATGGTATGTGTATGTTTAACTTTATAACAAACAACCAAACTCTTTTCCAATGTTCTAGTACCATTTTATATTCTGACCAGCAAGGTATGAGAGTTCTCAATAGCTCTACATTCTTACCAATATTTAGTATTGTAATTCTTTTTTCATCATTCTAGTGAGGATGTAGTAGTATTTTGCTGTGGTTTTACTTTGTATTTCCCTCATGACTAATGGTGTAGATATATTTTTGTACATGTATCAACATGGCTGTTAATATATATTATCTTGTAAAGTTTGCCCAATTTCATTAGGTTGCTTGTCTTATTGAGTTGTGATAGTTCTTTTTTGTTTTGTTTTTTGTTAATCCTCACCTAAGTATATTTTTTTTCCATTGAGTGGAAGGGAGGGGGAGAAATAGAGAGGAACATCAATGTGAGAGAGACACATTTAAAGTATTACATATGTCTCCTTTTTCCCCAATTGACTGACCCTTCAACCCGTTACTCCCAACCTTCAGGACAAGCCCCCACTGCCCCATATGTGCCCAGTCCAGGCCCAGGAATTGAGCCTGCAACTGAGGTATATTCCTTGACTAGAATCTAATCCAGGACCCGTTAGTCTATGGGCCAATGCTCTCTCCACTGATCCAAATTGGCTAGTGCATGATAGTTCTTAATATATGCTAGATACGATACAACTCCCTAGTCAGATATGCACATAGTGAATTTTTTTTTCCTAAAAATTAGGTTGGCTTGTCTTTTCTTGTTGTTTTAGGGTGGGTTTTATGTTTTGTTGTTTGTTTGGTTGGTTGGTTGGTTGGTTGGTTGGTTTTTAGCAGTGTCCTTTGTAGGACACAAGGTTTAACTTGGTAAAAGTCTAACTTATCAGTATCTTCTTTTATAGCTGTTTTTTGTGTCCTTAAGAAATCTTCTACTGTCTCCAGGTAGGTTGGGTTTAAATCTATCATTTTGCTCTCGATTTTCTGTTTATTCTAAATCTTTGTTTCTATTTTTTATTTTCCCATTTTCTTCTGGGTTATTTTTTAGGATCCCATTTTATTTCAATTATTGGTTTATGACCTAGTTCTCTTTAATTATTCATGGTTTCTCAAAGATTTACAGCATAGCCCTTTAACTATCCAATCTAAGTTCAAATAATATTCCATATCATATATTATCTCTTACAACTTTATGCTTCCATGTTTCCTCTCTTGTCTTTTGAGCACTTGTCATACATTTTATTTTTACATTATAAACACAATAATACATTGTTTTATTTGTTTTTTGCTTTTGTTTTTTATATTTTTTGCTTTCCACAGTTACCATTTAACAAAATTGATAAAGAGATACAAAAGTTATTTTAGGGGATATTAGCCATTTCCGGTGACCTTCATTCCTTTGTGTAAACCTAACTTTCATGTCTGGTAGCAATTTCCTTTGCCTGAAGAACTTCCTTGAATATTTTGCATAGTACAAGTCTGGAGATGACAGGTTTCATTTTTGTTTGTTTATTAAGTTGCTTTTGTTTTGGAGAATTATTTTTACTGGATATAGAATTCTAGGTTGACTATCTTTTAGCATTTTATAGAATAAGTTTTTTTCTTTCTGTATATCTCATGAGTCATCTGCTATAACTTTTATCTATGGTCCTCTGTATATAATATATTTCCCCTTAAGATGTTTCCTTATATCACTTCTTTTCAACAATTTAATATACTTCAGTTTGTATAAAAATGTGTTTTTTCTGCTTGGGATTCTTTGTGCTTCCTGGTCTGTGTTTTATAGTTGTTGTTTTATAATCCTCACCCAAGGACACTTTTTCCATTGATATTTAGATAGAGTAGAAAGGAGGGAGGAGGGAGAGAAAGAGAGCCCAAGCATGTTGGTCCACAGGCCAACGCTTTAACCACTAAGCAGAATGACCAGGGCAGTTATGTGTTTTTTTTTTAATTAAAAAGTTTTAATGTTGACATTATTACAGGTGTCCCTCCACCCCTCTCCCTTTGCCCACATCCACTCACCCTCACTTTCCCTCCCTTGGCCTTCACCAAACCATTGTTCGTGTCATTGGGATATGCATATATGTCCTTTAATCCCTTCACCTTCTTTATCCAGTTACTCCCATCCCCTTCGGGCACCTATTCCATGTTTCCATGTTTCCGGTTCCATTTTGTTCATCAATTTATTTCCTTCATTATATTCCACATATTTGTGAGATTATATGGTATTTGTCTTTCTCTGACTGGCTTATTTTGCTTAGCATACTTCTTCCCAGGTTCATCCATGCTGTCGCAAATGGTAAGAGTTCTTTATTTTTTACAGCCACATACTGTTCCATTGGTAAATGTACCACAGCTTTTTTATCCACTTATCTGTTTGATGGGCACTTGTGCTGTTTCCAGATCTTGGCTTTTGTAAATAATGCTGCTATAAATACAGGGATTCCCATCTTCTTTTTAACTGATGTTTATAGTTTTCATTACATTTGGGAAATGTTAGCCGTTATTTCTTCTGTTACCCACCCACCCACCTTTCTGGGAGTTCACATACATACAGGGTGGGCAAAAGTAGGTTTACGTATGAGTGACATTCCTTTGAATTAATAAAGCTATTGTAATAATTATAACCTGCGTGTCTTTTTCCATATGAACAACTGTAAATCTACTTTGGCCAACCCCTGTATATGCCATACCATTTAATATTATCCAACACGTCTCCAAAGCTCTGTTCGTTATTGTGTCAGATTTATTGAGTTATAATTTTTATACCATAGAATTCAGCCATTTAAAGTGTGCATAATTTTAATATATTGGGAAAGTTGTACAGTCATCACCAAATCTAATTACAGAACCCTTTTATCCCAAAGAAATAATAATTGTATCTATTAGCAGTCATCCCCATTTGCTATCCCTCCCAGGTCTAGCAACCACTAATCTTTGTGTCTGTGTCTGTGGATTTGCCTATTTTAGACATTGTATATAAATTGTATAATACAATATGTCGTCTATTATAATTGGCTTCTTTCACTTAGTATAATGTTTTGAGGCTTATTCATGTTGTATAACTTATCAATACTTTCTTTTTGTCACCAAATAATATTCTGTTGTATAGATATACACTTGTTTATCCATGCATTAGTTGGTAGACAGTTCTGTTGTTTTACTTTTTTATTATTATGAATAATTCTGCTATGAGAATTTATGTAGAACTTTTTATGTAGACAGGTATTTTCATTGGGTGGGTAGATATCCAAAAAGTGGAATTGCTGGGTCAGGTCACATAGTAACATTTCAAGGAATGACAAAACTGTTTTTCAATATGGCTGTACCATTTTACCTTTTCACTTGCATTAAATAAGGGTTCTAACTTCTCCACATCCTTGCCATACTTGTTATTGCCCTGTCTTTGATTATAGCCATCTAGTGAGTGTGAAATGACATGTCATGGTTTTTACTTGCATATCTATGATGACTAATGATGTTCAGTACCTTTTCATGTGCTTATGAGGCATTTGTATATCTCTTTTGAAGAAGTGTCTATATTCTTTGTCTACTTTTTAAACTGTGTTATTTATATTATTGATTTGTAAGAATCATTTACATATTCTGGATACAAGTCACTTATCAGATATAAAATTTGCAAATATTTTCTCTCATTCTATGGGTTGAATTTTTATTTCATGGGCCCTCCCACATGGGAGTCTTTCACATGAGGGGTTTTTCCATTTGGGGGAGTCTTTCTCAGGTGGAGTCCCTTCACATGATGAGTTTCTATCTCCTGGTGGAGTACTCCCACATGATGAGGTCCTACCCCACGATTAAGTCCACTTTGCCTCTCAAGTCTACATCTTTATTTCAGCTTCAGGAGAAACAGTCTCATTCCTGATTTTCCCTGTTCCACCCAACCAAACAACCTTTTCCCCTCCCTTTCACAGCCTAAGGCAAATCTTATTTCAGAGAATTTAATTACCTCACCATTAAAGCTGAAGTCTGTCCCTGATCTCCACCTCTGGTTTTCTGCACTTGATAACTATTTAGAAGAGCTTGAAATGGAGACTTTTTACAACAAATAGTGTCTGCTGGCCAGGTATTAGCCCTAAGAACTTTTAGAACCCTCTACTTAAAGCATTATTTCCTTAAATTTTCTCTCCTCCCCTTTTTCCAAAAGAAGGTTTGAATCCAAAGATATAATTTCATTTCTCTAATTCCCTGCATAATACTCACACTAGTTTCTAACTCTTACTGGTATCGATGGGTAGGGCCCTGCAATGCTAAAGCTTTACTGTCTAATATATCTATCAACCACATGAGGCTATTAGCACTTATAATGTGACTAGAGGCCCAGTGCACAGGGTCATTCATGGGTGGGGTCCCTCTGTGTGGCCTTGTGGAGATTGGGCCGAAACCGGCAGTCCAATGCTGCCTGCCTGCTGCTCCCACTCATCCCAGCCATGCTTGTGCCAAGTCAGTCCCAACTGGGAGAGGCATCACCGCAGTGGCACTCACTAGCTGTGAGCCCTGTGTCTGGTGCCCATCAGTCAGCTGAGCAGTGCTCCTGCTGTGGAAGTGTGCTGACCACCAGGAGGCAGCTCCTGCGTTGAGTGTCTGCTCCCTGGTGGTCAGTGCACATCATAGTGACCAGTCATTCAATTGTTCAGTCACTTAGGCTTTTATATGTAGACTAGAGGTCTGTTGCATGAAATTCATGAATTGGGGAGATGTCCCTCAGCCCAGCCTGCACTCTCTCTAATGTGGTATCCCTTGGAGGATGTCTGACTAGCGGATGTCCCTGCGGGATCGGACTTAAACCACAGTCAGACATCCCTCTCACAACCCAGGACTGCTGGTTCCTAACTACTCGCCTGCCTGGCTACCTGATTACCCCTAGCCACTTCTACCTTCCAACCTGATAGCCCCTAATCACTCCCCTGCCAGCATGATTGCCCCAACCGCTCTCCTGCCAGCCTGTTTGCCCCTAACTGCCCTTCCCTGCAGGCCTAGTCGCTCCCAACTGCCCTTCCCTGCAGGCCATCTTGTGACAGTGTGGCGGCGGCCATCTTGTGATGATGTGGAGCAGCCATCTTATGACAACATGGGGCGGCCATCTTGTGACAACATGGTGGTGGCCATTTGGTGCGAGGGCATGAGGGTCAGTTTTGCGTATTACCTCTTTATTATATAGGATGAACCTGCCATCTTCTCAGGTACTCAACACCTATATAAATCACTTTCCTTCCATCAGCACCTGTGCCATGCGTTTGGCTTCAGAGTGGCAGGCAAAAGAACCCAGGGGTCATTTTGGGCCAGTTTCAGAAGCAAGGTGCTAGGTGCTAATAGTCATAATGTGCCTGATGACAAATTCAAGAAGGTATATAAAACATGAATTTAAAGTAAAAAATTACACAGGGTGTTTTACAACACTAAAAACTACCTTTGAAAAATATGAATAGATTTCATGCACCTCAGATTTTGTGATAGAAATGGGACATAGTGTAAATTATCTCAAGCATATCTTTGGACTTCTATGAGGAGCCAGATGGGTACCATCATCCCAAGGGTCATTACTCTAAAGATTGTGTATCAAGAGCCAGGCCCCAGTCAAAGATTTTGCTGTCATGAGTATGAAGGGCACCAACCTAATCTCTTTCCAAATGGACATTTTACCAGGAAGTATCCGTGTACCCCAATTATCAGTATTCAAAGATAGGAAGATATTATGACTGCTCTTTTTTCCTCGCAGGGGTAGGAAATAAGGAAGAATTTAAAAAAAGAAGCATGACTACAAACCATAGGCAACCCAAACACCACCTTATTTAACTGGGTGAACAATAACTGTGTTACAATCGTATGCTACCAGAGGCTGTGGCAACATATCTTGGTTACAATAAATTCACTATTAGCTGTTGCCATTAGAATAAAAAACTAATGGGCAGATTTTGCAAAAACAACTTATTTATATCTGATATGTATTTCATGTTCGTGCTTCCCAAAACCTCCCTGACACTGATTTGGTATGCCCTCCTCCAGAATGTAAAGGATGTTGCTATATATTTCAAAGGGTAGCAGCATAGAGTTTTAAAACATACTCCTTAGCAAGACAGAATTATAGCATAAGCTGTAAGAAAATTTCCATTTGTACAATAAACTGAAAGCTTTGTAAATATAAAATTACAATTTGTATTAGAAGGTGCATTACTCATTTTGATATTTCCAATATATAACAGGTAAATTATTGGCCATAACCTTTATCTGACAACTCTGACTATGGATTTTTCCAAGCAATGTCAGGTTTCATATTTTCCCAAACAGACAAAAGGGAATGCTAGTTCCATCCTGCACACACTTCTGTATTAGGCTACATAGGCCCTGCTATATGTAATTGTAATAACAGCTCTTATTAAGAGTCACTATCTTCAGATCAAATTACACTTGATTAATGTCTGTTCCATCCACCCCCATTTTTGGCTCCTCTTCCTCTGATCTCCAGCTTCTAGCCCCACTATTCCCCTAATGTCCAGAGACATTTTTGGTTGTTGCACTTTGTGACTTGTGTCCGGTGGATAGAGGCCAGGGACCTTTGCTAAATGTCCTTCAATGCACAGGACTGCCCTCCCCTCCCCCAACAACAACAAAGGTGTCTGGCCCCAAATATCAGTAATACCAAGGTAGAGAAGCCTTGAGGTAACCTAACAAACTACTCAGAACACGGCAATGGGATTTCCCTGTAGGCCTGCTTGTGGACTTGTAGGGGCAGTGTGTGCTTCAGCAGTAGAACACTGCAAATTGACTAATACCTTGGGAATTTTGATCAATGTTTTTAAATCTATATCATTAAGTCTCAACAGATCAGATTCAAAATCCTTAAGAGGAGGGAAGGTATGAATGGGAGGGAGGGGGGAATGGTAAGATACGTACACAGATAATAATTTAATTTTTTTTTTAAATCCCCAGGAAGAAAAAGAACAACATATATGTATTGATAAATCCAATATGCACCTTTTACAAAGGATACATGGCATGATAGCACAGCATAAACTTGTGGTTTTCTTTTTAAATATATATATACATATATATATATTTACTAGAGGCCTGGTGCACAAAATTCATGCATCCCCCCCAGCCTGTACCCTCTCCAATCTGGGACCCCCTCGAAGAATGTCCAACTGCTATTTTGGCCCAATCCAAGTAGGATCAGGTCTAAACAGGTAGTCGGACATCCCTCTCCCAATCCAGGATTGATGGCTCCCAACTGCTCGCCTGCCTGCCTTCCTGATTGCCCCAAACCGCTTCTGCCTGCCAGCCTGATCACCCCCTAACCACGCCCCTGCCAGCCTGATTGCCCCTAACTGCCTTTCCCTGCAGGCCTAGTCACCTCTAACTTCCCTCTCCTGAAGACCTGGTCACCCCCAACTGCCCTCCCTTGCAGGCTTGGACCCTGCCAACTGCCCTCCCCTGATGGCCATCTTGTGTCATCCATCTTTGACCACATGGGGGCAGCCATCTTGTGTGTTGGAGTGATGGTCAATTTGCATATTACTATTTTATCAGATGGGATAGAGGCCTGGTGCATGGGTTGTAGCCAGCTGGTTTGCCTTGAAGTGTGTCCCGGGTCAGGGTGGGGGTTCCCTTGAGGCATGGGGCGGCCTGAGCGAGGGATCTATAATGGTTTACAGGTTGGCCATGCCCCTCAGCGACCCAAACGGAGGCCCTGGTATCTGGGATTTATCTTCTATAATTGAAACTTTATAGCATTGGGTGGAGGCCAAGGCCGGCCAGGTTGGGTGGGAAGCTTGGCTTCCTCCATTGCCAGGGAAACCCAAGCCTCCTGCTTGCTCCAGCTCCATGGCTGCCACCATTTTTTGTTGGGTTAATTTGCATACTCACTCCTGATTGGCTGGTGGGCCTAGCAAGGGTAAGGTCAATTTGCATGTTTCTCTTTTATTAGATAGGATTGATTTTTAGAGAGAGAGGAAAGGAGAGGGAAAGATAGAAACATCAATGAGAGAGAAACATCAACATCCATCAGCTGCCATTTGCACACCTGTGTGCTGGGGATCGAGCCTGCAACTCGACATGAACCCTGATTGGGAATGGAACCAATGACCTCTTGGTGCATGAGTGGACACTCAACCACTGAGCCACACTAGCTTGGCCTGGTTTCCTTCTCCTTTATAATTCCTAATAAATTATTCTTTTGGTTATATGAATGAGTATACAGGATCTCTGAGAAGCCTCTATCCTATCTAATAAAATAGTAATGTGACATTTTTTACACATGCCCATTTCTACTGGCACTTCTCAAAATGCAACTTTCTAATCTTGATTATCTTTCCATTTACATGATTGCTCTGCCCTTACTGCTAAGTATTTTTATTAATGGCTATGATCTAGATTGAATTTGTCAACTATAAATTGTTCATTCTGAGATGCCCTTGGATGCCTGCAAATTATTTTTCTTGTTGACAGTTTTCTTGATTTTAAAATATTAATGTATCAAAGTATGAACCTGCCCTTGCCAGTGTGGCTCAGTTGTTTAGGCATCATTCCATGTACCAAAGGTTACTGGTTTGATTCCCAGTCAGGGCACATGCCCCGGGTTGCAAGCTTGATCTCAGGTAAGGGGCATACAGGAGGGAGCTGATTGATGTTCCCTCTCTTCTATGTTTCTCCCTCCCTTTCTCTCTGAAAGTCAATAAAAAATATTTTTTTAAGTATTAACCTGTTTTTATAGAAAGATAGCAATTAAAATTTGCTTCTAGACAAAAGAAAACTATTATCAAGCTCACATATCTTAGGTGTTCAAGCAGTCAATGCATAAGAGCTCTGTGCAGCCAAGAATAAACAAAATGATGATTGCAATTTAACAGGGACTAAATTGAAGAGAGGGTACTTCCTTTTACCTCCACTCTCCTTGGTGAATATAAATGATTCTACTATAGGATATTTCCAGGAAAGCCTTTATACCCTCTCTCAGACATCCCATTCTAGTGTTAATAAAAAACAAATACACACCTCAAAACACATTCATTGGGCCTTCCATCATGTTTAAGCATAGTAGCCATCTGTCTGTTAAACAAGGAATAACATGGTATTCAGGCAAAATTGTTCTAAATAAGACATGTAGTGTCATAGTCAATATCTTAGTTCTGATGCCTAATTTTCTGAGTTTGAATTCTGGTCCTGCCACTTACTAGCTGCATGATCTCTCTAAGCCATCTTTCCTCCTATTTAAATAATAATAGGACCTATCTCACAGGGCATGTAAAGCACATAGAATGGGCTGGTATATAATAAACATTCAATAAAGGTTAGTTATTGTTGTTTCATCAAGTAAACATGGATAATAACCATTCATTATTACCTCCTTTTTTAATGAAGATTTTTCCTGATTATACTCATTACACACACTAATTATAAAATAATCAATAAACAGACATAAATGAAGAAAGTAAAAGTCCCCTCTAACCCTGCTCTTTAAAAATAACCACTGTTAAGAGCTTGGTATAGATCTTTCCAGATATTTTTTACAAATGCCCATTCACACACAAACACGGACACATATGCACATATACACACACTTTCACACATATATAAATACGCTAATTTTTATCTCTCAGGTTTCTGGCTTTGGTTTTCTATGCTTTAAAATTATGAACATATTTTTTTTAAATATATATTAATTTTTTACAGAAAGGGAGAGAGATAGAGAGTTAGAAACATCAATGAGAGTCATCAATCAGCTGCCTCTTGCACGCCCCCTACTGGGGTCATGCCCACAAACAAGGTGATGCCCTTGACCGGAATCTAACCTGAGACCCTTCAGTTCGAAGGCCGACGCTCTATCCACTGAGCCAAACTGGTTTTGGCATGAACATATTTTAGAGAGAGAGAGAGAGATAAACATCGATTTGTTGTTCCACTTATTTGTGCATTCATTGGTTGATTCTTGTATGTGCCCTGTCTGGGATCAAAACCATAACCTTGGTGTATCAGGACAACGCTAACCAACTGAGCTACCCAGCAGGACACGCCAACAATACCTGAAAAAAAGTTACTTTTTAAATATTATGATCCCAAATAGGTATTTGTTGTTTCCCACTGCTGTGTGAAAAAATAACATTGCTTTACTAATAGTTTGAAACTTGGGAAAATAAAGTTTATCTAATCCTAGTTTCCAGTAAGGAAAGAGAAACAGAAGGCAAAGTACTTTATAAGGGAACAAATTTAGAATAAAAACATGTTTTCATCTCCTAGTTCTGAAGAGAATGTACATAAAACATGCTCTTTTTTTTATTGTAAATTCTTAAGAAACGCTTAGATCATGAGTATCACAAAAGTGGCATGAATCTAGTTCTTTCCCATGACAGAAAACAGGCTATAAAACTTCTCTTCAACACCTCAGTCACTCTGAGACTGTGATTTTTCTATTCTTTTAAGCCACATTTTTATTCTATTTAAGAGATGACAAATGAAATTGTATACACTAAGTGCCAACTAATAATAAAAATGCAAAAAACAAATTTTAACAAACCTGAATTGAAATCATACAAGGTATGTGCTCTAAACATAATGAAATTAAACTAGAACTCAGAAAAATAGGAAAATCCCAAATACTTGGAAATTAATACCCTTCTAACTTCATAAATCAAAGAGAAAGTCCCAAGAGAAATTACAAAAGAAAGTAGAACATATTAAAATTTGTGGAATGCACCAAATGCAGTGATTAGAGAGAAATTGATAGCATTCAGTGCTTATATTAGAAAAAGGGAAAGATCGCAAATCATAGTCTAAGCTTCTACTTCAAGAATCTAGAAAAAGAAGAACAAAATAAACCTATCACAGGTAGTGGAAGGGAAACAATTATCACCAAAATTGAAAACAAAAACAATAGGGAAAATCAATGCTGGTCCTTTGAAAAGATCAATAAAATTGATAAACCTCTAGAAAGACTGACAAAAATGAGAAAAGACACAACTTACCAATATTAGGAATGATAAAGGGGCTCCCATTGCAGACTTGGCAAACATTACAAGGGTTATAAGCAAATACTATGAACAACTCTATGGAAATATATCAGAACTGAGCAAGAAGGAGAGCAAGAGGAAACTGGGGATTATGGATATGTTTATTTTCATGATTTTGGTAATGGTTTTACACAGGTAAACCATGGTTTTACATACATAATAACATGAAATTATACACTTTACTGGTAAAGCATACTTCACTAAAACAGTTTTTTAAAGAAAACCTTTAGGGAACAGAGCATTATGCCTTGGAAGTGGTTAGATCCTTTTTTGCATCCATTACCTATTGTCATGGTTGTCACCACCCTTACACATGTAGCTTTTATTGTTCCTCCACCATTGACTTCCTCAAGTCACAATAACTGTCCCTAATACTTCCAGTATGTGCAATGACATCCTATATAATCCTACCTAATAAAAGAGCAATATGCAAATTAACCATCACCCTGCTACACCCACAAGCCACACCCACCAGCTATGCCCCACCAGCCAATCAGAGTGAGTATGCAAATAAACCCAACCAAGATGTCTACAGCCACAGAGAGCAGGAGGGAAGCTTGGGTTTCCCAGGCAGTGGAAGCCAAGCTTCCACCTGTCCTTGCCAGCCTAGGCCTCCACTCAAGGCTACAAAGTTTCAATTATAGAAGGTAAACAAATCCAAACAGAAATGGCAGCAGCCACAGAGCCAGCAGAAGGTTGGCTTCGCTCCAGGCTACAAAGTTTCAATTGGAGAAGGTAAATAAATTCCAGATGCCAGGGCCTCTGCATGGGTCACCAGAGGATGTGGCCAGCCTGCAAACCACCACAGGCCCCTCGCCCAGGCCACCCCGCACCCCAAGGGAACCCCCACCCTGATCTGGGACACCCTCAGGGCAAACCAGCTGGCCCCACCCATGCACCAGGCCTCTATCCTATCTAATAAAAGAGTGATATGCAGATTGACCATCACTCCAACACACAAGATCAAGATAGCTGCCTCTATGTGATCAAAGATCGTGCCCCCATTTGGACACAAGATGCCCAGCAGGGGAGGACACTTGGGAGATACCAGGCCTGCAAGGAAGGGCAGTTGAGAGGGACCAGGTCTGAAAGCGAGGTCAGTTGGGGGTGATCAACCCTGCAGGGGAGGGCAGTTAGGGGTGACCAGGTCAGCAGAGGAGGGAAGTTGGGGGCAAACAGGCTGGCAGGGGAGCAGTTAGGCATCAGTCAGGCTGGCATGGGAATGGTTAGGGGGTGATCAGGCTGGCAGGCAGAAGCAATTAAGGGACAATAAGGAAGTCAGGCAAGCGAGCAGTTGGGAGCCAGCAGTCCTGGATTGTGAGAGGGATGTCTGATCAGGCCTAAATGGGCAGTTGGACATCCCTCAAGGGGGTCCCAGATTGAAAAGGGTGCAGGCTGGGCTGAGGGAGACAACTTCCCCACCCCCGCCTCTGCACAAATTTTGTGCACTGGGCCTCTAGTCCTAAATAATAAAGAGGTAATATGCAAATTGGCCATCACTCCAACACACAAGATGGCTGCCACAAGATGGCCAGCAGGGGAGGGCAGTTGTGGGTGATCAGGCCAGTATGGGAGGGCAGTTGGGAGGAACCAGGCCTACAGGGAGGGCAGTTAGGGGGGACCGGGCTGGCAGAGGAGGGCAGTTGTTGGGGGAGGGACCCAGGCCTTCAGGGGAGGACAGTTGGGGGGAATCAGGCCAGCAGAGGAGGACAGTTAGGAGTAACCAGGCTGGCAAGGGAGGGAAGTTAGGAGTGACCGGGCCAGAAGGGGAGGACAGTTATGGGTGACCAGGCCATTGGGCCTACACGGGCAATCGGACATCCCTTGAGGGGGCCCAGATTGGAGAGCGTGCAGGCTGGACTGTGGGACACACACAACCTCCCCCATGCACAAATTTCATACACCAGGTCTCTAGTATTAAATATTCTATCCACATGTCTCATTCTCTATGCACTAAATTTTAAATCTGAAAGATGTTCATGTATGCTATTGCTTAATTCACTTAAGTATAGTTTTTATCATCTAGTATTATCAATTACAGTAGACTGAAATTGTTCAGAGGTGTGTTCACCAGCAAACTTCCTAAAAGCACATGTTTCAAAAGCCAGTTGGGCTTTAGGGAGAATCCACTGCCTTCATTACTGTTACACATTAGAGAACTTTATTTTAATTTAAAAATATTTTTTATTGGTTTCAGAGTGGAAGGAAGAGGAAAAGAGGGATAGAAACATCAGTGGTGGAGAGAATCATGGATCTGTTGCCTTCTGCATGTCCCACATGGGATCAAGCTCACAGTCCAGGCATGTGCCCTGACCGGGAATTGAACAGTGACCTCTGGGTTCCTGGCTCAATGCTTAACCACTGAGCCACACTTGCTGGGCCAGTCAAGAGAACTTTAACTAAAAGATCCCATTTAATGGAATGGTAACACCCAAGTGAAGTTCGCTCAATGTAGAACACATCTTGGCACTAAATAAATACAACGTTGGAACACATCATAGCATGTAATTACAGGCTAGAACTCTCTTGGGCACACTATTTGGACACTCTGAGGTTTATCTCTTCACTGTCATTTTGTGGTTGTTAAGCAGATATGCAACTTATCTGTCCTAACGGCCCAGCAGTAGCTTCTTTTTCATTGAAAGTCACACATTACTGCATCCCCATTTTCAATATGTAGCAAAAAAGTCAGGAGGCTACAAAATAGAAAGCATGCACAGAATGAGCCATGTTTAGGTTGGAGCTTTGATTCCCTCATTTCTGTGTTAGCACAATCTACTCTGGAACTTCCTCCTCCTGCCCTCCTGCCTTTATTATTTTCTCGTTACCTTTCTCTCCTACCTTATCCTCTCTGGCACTGAATAGTTTCCAGCATGCTCTCCTTTTAAAACAAACTGGCTCTTTGTTCCTTTTTAAAATGTAGACATAAACACCTAGTATTGTGCAGACTAAACAAACCACAAACACATACATGCAAACACTAGCACAGTATCCTGAGATCTAATAGTGGCTCAAAAATTGTAAATTCACTTCATTTTCACCATCACCTCTCTAAGACCAAAGTAGCAGCAGCGGAAAAGAAGAAAATGTGGCCGAAACCGGTTTGACTCAGTAGTAGAGCGTCGATCTGCAGACTGAAAGGTCCCAGGTTCGATTCCAGTCAGGGGCGTGTACATTGGTTGCAGGCGCATCCGCGGTAGGGGGTATGCAAGAGGCAGCTGGTCGATGTTTCTCTCTCATTGATGTTTCTGGCTCTCTATCTCTCTCCCTTCCTCTCTGTAAAAAATCAATAAAAAAATATATTTTAAAAGAAGGAGGAGAAAAAGAAGGAGAAGAAAATGTGCAGGACCAGGAATGGTGAAATGGGAAGAAATCATACAAAAATATCTATTTTCACTTCTTAGAACATTGGTCTGCTCAAAATGATTGCTCTCTAGCACAACTATCTGTTCTATAGTGATCCTACTTGCTTTAAAAGGAGAGTGACCCAGGTGGCCCAGTTCCTAACAAATGCTTCATGCTTTTTCTTCTCTTTGCTTCTACCATTAGTAATTGGTTATTTATTCAAAATACTTTAGATGTTCAGCCCACTCCTTTCTTGGCTACTACTCACCTCATCTATCCACACCTTTTTTTTTTTTTTTTTTTTTTTTTTAGTTTTTAATCTAATAGATTTTTTTATTGTTTAAAGTATTACAAATAGTAGTACATATGTTTCCTTTTTTTTCTATCCACACTTTTTTAAAGCATTCTTCCCTGTTCTCCCTCACCTACAAATGCCTGATCTCTTGTCTCCTCTTCATAGTGAAACTGTAAAAATATTTCTCACTTCACATTTATTTCTCAATCTACTGCAATCTGGCTTTTCCCAAAATCATCTAATCACTTATTCTACAACTATTTAAAGTGCGCCATTCTCTGCTAGATACTTTCTGGGTGCAAGTAGGCCTGCAAGATCAGAATGAAACCATCTCTCCAACATCCCCTGACGGGTCCTGATTGCAAGAGGGCACAGGCCAGGCTGAGGAACCCCACTGGTGCATGATCAGGGATGGGGAAGGTTGACCAGCTGGGGAGGGGTTATGGGAGGGCTCCAGGGTATGTCTAGCCCATCTCACTCAGTCCTGATCAACCAGATCCCAGTAGCAAGCTAACCTACCGGTCAGAGCATCTTTCCCCTGGTGGACAATGCACATCATAACGAGCAGTTGAATGGCCATAGCATATCATTAGCATATTATGCTTTGATTGGTTGAATGGATGACCAGACAACAAGACACTTAGCATATTAGGCTTTTATTATATAGGATATACCTATATTTATGCAAATGAAAGAACAAGAGAATTCTACAGAGGAAGAGAAATGAAATGAAAATAAGAAATTTATCTGATACAGAGTTCAGAATAATGATGGTAAAGATGCTCAACAACATAAAAAATATATAGTAACTATGAAAAAAGAACAGTTAGAAATAAAGAACATGTTGGAAGGAATATACAGCAGATTAGGGGAAGTTTAATCAGATCAGTGAATCAGCAGTCACCAACCTTTCAAACCTCACAGACCACCAGTGGTCCTTCGACCACCAGTTGGCAACCGCTGAATTAGAAGACAGTAGAAAAAAAATAACTCAGTAAGAAAAAAAAAAAAACAAGACACAATTAAAACTTAGCAGGGCCGAAACCGGTTTGGCTCAGTGGTAGCGCATCGGTCTGCAGACTGAAAGGTCCCAGGTTCAATTCCAGTCAAGGGCATGTACATTGGTTACGGGAACATCCCCGGTAGGGGGTGTGCAGGAGGCGGCTGGTCGATGTTTCTCTCTCATCGACGTTTCTACTCTCTATCTCTCTCCCTTCCTCTCTGTAAAAAAATAAAATATATTTTTAAAAAAATAATAATAAAATTAAAAATACCTTTAAATTAATTTTTAAAACAACAACAACAACAACAAAAAAGGAGATTTAAAAACCTGATGAACAATATTAGCTGTTGATTGTAGTAGAGTCGGAGATATGGGAAGGGAGTGGACTGACAGTTCTCAGGGAAAGGGGGAGTGGTGGATGCTGGAAGAGACTGAACAAAAACTGTGCACCTATGGATGAGGACAATGGGGGGTGGGGAGGGGACGGAAGGTGGGGTGGGAACCTGGTGGAGGGGGGAAGAAATGAGGAACCTTTGTAATAATATGAACAATAAAGATTGATTTAAAAAAAAATACCTTTAAAAAAAAAAAACTTAGGAGGACAGCTTAAGGCACACGTGTCAAACACAAGGCCCGCGGGCCAAATCCGTCCCGCCAGGCCTTGCAATGTGGCCCGCACCACGCTGTCATCACTGCACTCCGCTGCGTTTCCATCACAATGACAGTTTATGACTGTTCAGTAAACCATTCGGCCCGCGATTTAGGCTGGATTTTAGATTTTGGCCCCTTCTCTGATTGAGTTTGACACCTCTAGCTTAAGGGAACTGGGGGACAACATGAAAAGTAATAATATTTGCATAATAGTGAAAAGTAATAATATTTGCATAATAGTGAAAAGTAATATTTGCATAATAGATGTGCCAGAAGGGGAAGAAAGTGAACAAGGGAAAGAGAAGGTGTTTGAAGAAATAATGACAGAAAATTTCCCTAACCTGGGGAAGGAAAAAGTTACACAAGTTCACGAAGATTGAAATCATATCAAGGCACTTTTCCCTCTATAGGTTTAACTGTTCCTCTGCTGGATAGAGTAGATTTTAATGTCTCCCTTTTATATTGTTGTGGCTTTTCCAAGAATTTATGACAATATCTGGTGATTTATCTTGGCAAGTTCCAAGATTGCTGACTTCTTTGTTCAATGGTGAAATTAGCCTCATTTTTTCCTTCTTCCCCTCCTTCTGCCCTAGCAGCTATCTTACCTGCCTAACACTGTTATTCCAATCATTTTTTTAAAAAACTGCTTTTGTCCAGGTACCAAAATTTCCATGTCATATCCATGTGTCTATTGTCAAATTTTATTACTATTATTATTATTATTATTATTATTATTATTATTTATCAGGAAAATCCTATCTAACAAAAGAGTAATATGCAAATTGACCATCACTCCAAGACACAAGATGGCTGCTCCATGTGGTCAAAGATGCCTGCCCCCATGTGGACACAAGATGGCCACCACAAGATGGCCTGCAGGGGAAGGCATTTGTGGGCAGTTAGGGGTGACCAGACCAGCAAGGGAGGGTAGTTGTGGGGGACCCAGGCCTAAAGGGGAAAGCAGTTGTGGGTGATCAGGCAAGCAGAGAGGGTAGTTAGGGGTGACCAGACTGACAGGAGAGGGTAGGTAGGGGTGACTAGGCTGGCAGGGGAGTAATTAGGGGTAATCAATCAAGCAGAGGCAGGCAAGTGGTCGGGAGCCAGCAGTCCTGTATTGTGAAAGGGATGTATGACTGCCAGTGAGATAGGGCCTAAACAAGTGGTTGGACATTCCTCAAGGGGTCCCTGATTAGAGAGGGTGCAGGCTGGGCTGAGGGACACACATCCCCTCTGTGCACGAATTTTGTGCACTGGGCCTCTAATCTATACTAATAAAAGGGGAATATGCTAATTAGACTGGACATCTTTCAGGCATTCTTTTGGACAAAGCCACTGTGATGGGGGCCAAGGCAGAGGAGGGCAGTTAGGGGTAATCAGGCTGACAGGCAGAGGTGGTTAGGGATGATCAGACAGGCAGGCAGGTGAATGGATAGGAGCCAGTAGTCCCAGATTGTGATCTTGTGGGATTGGACCTACACCAGCAGTTGGACATCCCCTGAGGGGTCCCGAAATGGAGAGGGTGGAGGCAGGACTGAGAGACACCCCCCACTCCTGTGCATGAACTTCATGCACTGGGCCTCTAGTGAATAATAATTGGCTTTAAAATCTCATAAAGAGATTATTATTGTTATTGTTAAGATAATAAATAAGTATAACTAAAATAAAGGGTTTTTGATAAAGCATTTTAGTAATAATTACATATGCCTATATATAGTTTTCCAAAGTCTTTGATAAATTAAAAAATGTTGAAACATTGCTGGGTTAAATAACTAAAGTTATTGAACATGTAGATATTTTTAAAATAACATGAAATACTGAAACACTGATTGCTAAACAAGTCTTAATTAAGTTTGCCTGCTTTTAATTTTTCATTGCAAAGTCTGTAAAGTAAATTTGAAACTATTATATAATGTCTCCTACTTTGTTGAAGGTGTGTTTTCTTGAAAGAGTGTATTTAAAATGTTTCATAAACATCAATATAAGGAATGCTGGTATTTACTTTCAGTTATCATATACAGAAGAAAATGGCTTAGTTAGAAAAATTTACAATGATTTTGAACATGTAAAGTGTTGAAAGACTTCATTGTACATATTAATTGTATTAGCAATCAGCAGGTACTTCTGAGAAAAATATTTGCCTCTCATGTATTTTTGAACTAATAGTGTAAACAGTGAACTTTTGGTCTCATGGACTTAATAATCTTCAGTCCCATAGATTTTTGTCATAAATAGAGGTAAATCCTTACTCTCTCTACCCCATAACAATGTTTAGCAGTGGTAAAGTTTTGAGATTTTTTTTTCAGCACAGAGTAAAAATTGAATTTTTTCTGAGTGAAGACTTTTCTCAACTATTCTTGTTAAACTCTGAATGACTTTGGAAATTAGCTTTTGCTGCAGACTTGATAATGTTTCTCAATGAATTGAATTTAAAACTATAAGGCAAAATTAATCTTATATATAAAACTTATACTGCAATGAAGAGAAGATCCAAGATGGCCACATAGGTAAACACTTAACCGCAGCCGCACACAACAATTTCAATAAAATACAACTAAAATATAAAATGGACATTGCCCAGAGCTACAGGAAGTCGACTAACTGAAAATTCTACAACAAAACTTATACTGCAATGAAGTCATTTTGATGATAACTCTCATTGTTTGAATTACAAGTAATAGCCAGCTGCTTTATTCACTTTCTATACCATAAAAAAAAAAAAAAAAAAAAAAACAAGGAAGATGGGGGAGGGAGAGTAGTGGGAATAATCAACTAATGACCTTGTGTGCATATATGCATAACCCATGGACACAGACAATAGGATGGTAAAGGCCTGGAGCGGGGGACGGGGGCAGGCTGGAGATGGTCAATGGCGGGGGGAGAGGGGAATACCTAATACTTCAATAATAATGAATTATTTAAAAATGAATAAATAGAAATAAAGCACTCACAATATTGCGAGGGCATATAGTAGATGCTTAATTAAATATATAATAAAATTAAAATGAAGAAGTGAGATCTCCATCCCATTCATACTTGTTGGAAATATATTTCCCAAGCTCAACCTACAGTTCCAGCAGTATTTTTTGAACCTCAATACACATGTCTGTGTCCAACAGTATATATGCATACAAGTTCTTTGATCTCTCCCCATCTACTCACCCTCCCCCACCTTCCTTCTGACATTCCCCAGTCTGTTCTATACTTGTATGTCTCTGGATCTATTTTGTTCATCAGTTTTTTTGTTCATTAGATTCCACATCTGAGTGAGATCATGTGATACTTGTCTTTCTTTGACTGTTATGCTGTCTCAAGGGTAAGAGATCCTTCTTTTTTACTGCTGCATAGTATTACATGTTATATTTATCCACTCATTTACTAATGGACCCATAGGCTGTTTCCAGGTCTTAGCTATTGTAAATTGTGCTGCTATGAATATAGGAATGCATACATTCTTTCTGACTGGTGTTTCGGGTTTCTTAGGATATATTCCTAGGATCACTGGGTCAAATGGGAGCTTCATATTTAATTTTCTGAGAAAACTCCATACTGTTTTTCCGTAATGGTTCTCCACACCCAGTGTAATAGGATTCCCTTTTCCCCACATCCTTGTCAACACTTGTCATTGGCTGATTTGTTGATGATAGCCATTATGACAAGTGTGAGATGATACCTCATTGTCATTTTAATTTGCATCTCTCTGATGATCAGTGACTTTGAATATTTTTTTCATATGTCTCTTGGCCATCTGAATGTCTGCTTTGGAGAAGTGTTTATTTAGATCCTTTGCCTTTTTTATTCAATTGTTTGTCTTTCTTTTGTTAATTGTATAAGTTCCTTATATATTTTGGATATTAACTCTTTATCATATGTGTCATTGCCAAATATGTTCTCCCATACAGTGGCCTCCCTTTTCATTTTGTTGATGGTTTCTCTTGCTGTGGAGAAGCTTTTTATTTTAACGTACTCCTATTTTGTTATTTTCTCAGTTTCCTTTTGACCATAAGGATGTATCCATAAACATTGCTACAAGAGAGGTCTGAGATTTTGCTGCCTGTGGTTTCTTCTAGGATTTTTATGGTTTCCCAACTTACATTTAAGTCTTAAACATTTTGAGTTTATTCTTTTTTTAAGATATATTTTATTGATTTTTTACAGAGAGGAAGAGAGAGGGATAGAGAGCTAGAAACATCGATGAGAGAGAAACATCGACCAGCTGCCTCCTGCACACCCCCTACTGGGGATGTGCCCGCAACCTGGGACCCTTCAGTCCGCAGACCGACGCTCTATCCACTGAGCCAAACCGGTTTCGGCAAGTTTATTCTTGTATATAGGGTTAGTTGGTGGTTTCATTTCTTAGTGGTTTTTTGTTGTTGTTGTTTGTTTGTTTTGCATGTACCTGTCAAATTTTGTGAACACGGTTTATTGAAGAGACTATCTTGACTCCATTGTATGCACTTGCCTCCTTTATCAAACATTAATTGAGCATAATGGCTTGGGTCGATTTCTGGGGTCTCTATTCTATTTCATTGATCTATATGCTTATTGTTGTGCCAGTAACAGGCTGTTTTGACTACAGTAGCTTTGTATTATAGTATAAGTTGATATCTGGAATTGTGATTCATCTAACAATGTTCTTCTTTCTCAAGATTGCTGCAGCTATTCTGGGTCTATTTTGGTTCCATATAAGTTTTTGAAGTATTTATTCTAGGTTTGTGAAATATGCTATTGGTATTTTAGTAGGGATTGCGTTGAATCTGTAGATTGCTTTGGGTACTATGGAAAATTTAATTATGTTAATTCTACCAATCCATGAACACAGTATATTCTTCCACTTGTTTTCTTTTTCTTTTCTTTTTTTAAACATATTTTATTGATTTTTTTACAGAGAGGAAGAGAGAGGGATAGAGAGTTAGAAACATCGATGAGAGAGAATCATCGATCAGCTGCCTCTTGCACACCCCCTACTGGGGATGTGCCTGCAACCAGGTACATGCCCTTGCCCAGAATCAAACCCGGGACCTTTCAGTCCGCAGGCCAACGCTCTATCCACTGAGCCAAACCGGTCCCGGCCACTTGTTTTCTTTATCTCTTTTTTTTCAATGTCCTGTAGTTTTCTGAGTACCTCCTTGGTTAAATTTATTTTTAAGTATCTTACTTTTTTTGTGCAACAATAAATGGAATTATTTGTTTATTTATTTTTTAAATTTCTTTTGCCAAATTTATTATTTATTATTATTTTTTTTACTAAGGTATTATATTGTACATATCTTACCATTGCCCTCCACCCCCAACCCACTCCCGGATTATTTGTTTAGTTTCTCTTTCTGAGAGTTCATTATTGGTGTTTAAAAAATGCCATCAATTTCTGGCTGTCAAATTTGTATCCTGCTACATTGCCAAATTCATTTATTAAACATAGTAGTTTTTTGGTTTTTTTGGGGGGGGAGTGTGAAGTCCTTAGTGTTTTCTTTGTATAATATCATGTCATCTGTGAATAATGAGAGTTTTACTTCCTCCTTTCCAATTTGGATGCCTTTTATTTCTTCTTGTTTTATTGCTGTGGCTGGGGCTTCCAGTGCTATGTTGAATAAGAGTGGTGAAAGTGGACATCCTTGTCTTGTTCCTGTTCTTAAGGGAAATGGTTTTCATTTTTGCCCATTGAGTATGATGTTCACTGTAGGCTTATTCTTTATCATGTTGAGATATGATCCCTATATTCTCACTTTGCTGAGAGTTTTTATTTAAAAAGTGGGTGTTAGGGAAAAAAAATTTTTAAAGAAAAAAAGCAGGTGTAATATTTTATCTAATGCTTTTTCTGTGACTATTGATATGATCATGTGATTTTTGTCTTTCAATTTGCTTATGTAATGTGTCACATTTATTGATTTGTAAATATTGTATCAGCCTTGAATCCCTGAAATAAATCTCACTTGGTCATGGTGGATGATCTTTTACTATATCGCTGGATTTAATTTGACAATATTTTAAAATATATATTTTACTAGAGGCCCGGTGCACAAAATTCATGCATGGGGGTGGGGGTGTCCCTCAGCCCAACTTTCACCCTCTCCAATCTGGGACCCCTCAAGGGCTGTCTGACTGCCCATTTAGGCCTGATCCCAGGCAGTCAGACATCCCTCTCACAATCCAGAACTGATGACTCCCAACTGCTCACTTGCCTGCCTTCCTGATTGCCCCTAACTGCTTCTGCCTGCCAGCCTGATCACCCTAACCACTTTCATGCCAGCCCAATTGATGTCTAACTGCTCCCCTGCCAGCCTGTTTGCCCCCAACTTCCCTCTTCTGTCGGCCTGGTCACCCCTAACTGCTCTCCCCCACAAGGTTGATCGTCTCCAACTGCCATTCCCTGCTGGCCATCTTGTGTCCACATGGGGGCAGGATCTTTGACCACATAGGAGCAGCTATCTTGATCTTGTGTGTTGGAGTGATGGTCAATCTGCATATTACTCTTTTATTAGATAGGATAGAGGCCTGATGCATGGGTGGGGATGGCTGGTTTGCCCTGAAGGGTGTCCCAGATCAAGGTGGGGATTCCCTTAGGGTGTGGGGTGGCCTGGGCGAGGGGTCTGTGGTGGTTTGCAGGCCAGCCATACCCCCTGGTGACCCAAGCAGAGGCCCTGGTATCTGAAATTTATTTACCTTCTACAATTGAAACTGTGTAGCCTGGAGCAGAGCCAAGCCTCCTGCTCAATCCATGGCTGCCGCCATTTCTGTTTGGATTTGTTTGCCTTCCATAATTGAAACTTTGTATCCTTGAGTGGAGGCCTGGACTAGCCAGAATGTGTGGAAAGCTTGGCTTCCTCTTTTGCCGGGGAAACCCAAGCCTCCCTTCTGGTAGCCATCTTGGTTAGGTTTATTTTCATACTCGCTCTGATTGGCTGGTGGGCTTTAGGGTGTAGTGGAGTGATGGTTAATTTGCATATTACTTTTTTATTAGGTAGGATTGCTTTTTACTGGGAGGAAGGGAGAGGGATAGAGAGTTAGAAACATCGATGAGAGAGAAACATCAATCAGCTGCCTCCTGCAGACTGGGTATGTGCCTACAACCAAGGTACATGCCCTTGAGTCTGCAGGCTGATGCTCTATCCACTGAGCAAAACCGGTTAGGACCTAGTTGACAATATTTTGTTGAGTATTTTAGCATCTATGTTCATCACATATATTGGTCTGTAATTCTCTTTCTTTGTAGTAGTTTTTATCTGGTATCTGGTTTTGGATTTAGGATAATGCTGGCCTGATAGAGTTTGGAAGTGTCCCTTCCTGTTGGATATTTTGGAATAATTTGAGGAGTTTAGGTGTTAATTCTTCTTTGAATGTTTGGTATAAATCCGCTGTGACGCTGTTTGGACAAGAGCTTTTATTTGCTGGGATTCTTTTCTATTACTGCTTATATTTCATCAAATTTTTTTTACATTTTTTTATTAAATTATTATCTGTGTACATATTTTAACATTGCCCCGCCCCCCCATACATACCCTCCCTATTTCATCAGTTGTTATTGGCCTATTTAGATTTTCTGATTCTTCCTGATTCAGTTTTGGGAAACTGTTTGTTTTTTTTTTTTAAATATGTCCATTTTGCCCACATTGTCCACCTTGTTGGCATATAGTTATTCATAGTATTTTCTTACAATCCTTTGTATTTCTGTGGTGTCCATTGTTATTTATCTGCTTTTGGGTTTTTTGTTTTTGTTTTTGTTTTTATTTCTTTATTGATTAAGGTATCACATATTTGTCCTCAACCCCCCATTTCAATCCCCCACCCTTCTCCACTCATTCCCCCACATTGTCCTTGACCACTGGTTAGGCTCATATGTATGCACTTAGGTCCTTTGGTTGATCTCTCCCTTTGTTTTTTTTATTTTATTTATTTGGGTCCTCTCTCTTTGTTTCTTGATGAATATGGCTAGTGGTCATCAATTTTGGTTCTTTTCAAAGGATCAGCTCTTGGTTTCATTGATTTTTTTTGTATTGTTTTTTAAGTCTCTATGTCATTTATTTCTGCTCCATTCTTTATTGTTTCCTTCCTTCTAGTTACTCGGGGATTTTCTTGTTGTTATCTTTCTAGTTCTTTAAGTTGTAGGGTTAAATAGTTTATTAATTTTTTTTTTTTGAGGTAAGACTGTATTGCTATGAACTTCCCTCTGAGGACTGCTTTTATGTGTTTCAGAGATTTGGGTTATTGTGTGCTCATTTGTTTCCAGGAAGTTTTTTATGTCTAGCTTGATCTCAATTGGTAACCCTTTAATTGTTTAATAACATGCTATTTAGCCTCCATATGTTTGAATGTCTTTACTGAAGTTGATCTCTAATTTCATGCCATTTTGATCTGAGAAGATACTTGATATGATTTCAATCTTCTTGAACTTGTAGAGACTTGTTTTATGTCCTAATATATGGTCTATTTTTGAGAATGAGCAATATACACTTGAGAAGAATGTATATTCTATAGCTTTGGGGTGAAATGTTCTATAAATGTGAATTAAATCCAACTAATCCAGTGTATCTTTAGAGTCACTGTTTCTCTGTTAATATTTAATCTGGAAGACCTATCCAGTGAAGTCACTGAGGTATTGAAGTCCCCTAGTATGACTGTATTGCTGTTAATTTTTCCTTTAAACTCCTCTAGAAGTTGTTTGTTTGTTTTTTAATATTTAGGTACTTCTATATTGAGAGCATATATGTTCACCAGGGTTATATACTCCTGTTGGATCAATCCCTTTAGTATTATGTAGTGACCTTTTATGTCTCTTTTGATTGCCTTCATTTTGAAGTGTATTTTGTCATATATTATTATTGCTACCCCAGCTTATTTTTTAAATCCATTTGCCTGGAAATTTTTTTCTATCCTCTAACTCTCATTCCATTTGAATCTTTTGTTCTTAGGTGGGTCTTCTGTAGATAGCATATAATTGGGACATGTTTTTGTATTCATTCAGGTACCCTATGTCTTTTGGTTGGAGTAGTTAATCCATTTACATTTATGGTTATTATTGAAAGATACTTATTTATTGCCATTTTAATTGTCTATGCCCATTTCTCTCTACATTTCTTCTCATTACAGCAGTTCATTTGTCATTTTTTGCTATGTTGGTTTGGTGGTGATAAACTCCTTTAGTCATTTTTGTCTGATAAGCTCTTTATTTCACCATTTATTTTGAATGATAGCCTTGTTGGATATAGTAATCTTTGTTTCAGATCCTTGATTTTCATGACCTTGAGTACTTTATGCCATTTCCTTCTGGCCAGTAGAGGTTTATTTTATTTTATTTTATTTTATTTATTTATTTTTATGAGAGATCAGCTAACAGTCTATGGGAGCTCCTCTGTAGGTAACAGTTTTCTTTTCTTTTGCTGCTTTAACATTCTCCCTTTGTCTTTAATTTTTGGCATTTTAATTATGAAATGTCTTGATATGGGCCTATTTGGGTTCTTGCTTGGGACTCTCAGTGCCTTGATATGATTTCAATCTTCTTGAACTTTTGTAACTTTTTCCTTCCCCAGGTTAGGGAAATTTTCTGTCATTATTTCTTCAAACACCTTCTCTTTCCCTTGCTCACTTTCTTCCCCTTCTGGCACATCTATTATGCAAATATTACTTTTCACTATTATGCAAATATTATTACATTTCACTACTATGCAAATATTATTACTTTTCATGTTGTCCCACAGTTCCCTTAAGCTGTCCTCCTAAGTTTTTTTTTAAGTATTTTTATTTTATTATTATTATTTTTTAAATATATTTTATTGATTTTTTTACAGAGAGGAAGGGAGAGAGATAGAGAGCTAGAAATGTCGATGAGAGAAACATCGACCAGCTGCCTCCTGCACACTCTCTATCTGGGATGTGCCCATAACCAAAGTACATGCCCTTGACTGGAATCGAACCTGGGACCTTTCAGTCTGCAGACCGACGCGCTACCACTGAGCCAAACCAGTTTCGGCCCTCCTAAGTTTTAATTGTGTCTTGTTTTTTTTTCTTACTGAGTGATTTTTTTTCTACTGTCTTCTAACTCAGCGGTTGCCAGCCGGTGGTTCAAGGACCACTGGTGATCTGTGAGGTTTGAAAGGTTGGTGACTGCTGATTCACTGATCTGATTAAGCTTCCCCTAATCTGCTGTATATTCCTTCCAACATGTTCTTTATTTCTAACTGCTCTCTTTTCATAGTTACTATATATTTTTTATGTTGTTGAGCATCTTTTTTTTTTTTTAAATCAATCTTTATTGTTCATATTATTACACAGGTTCCTCGTTTCTTCCCCCCTCCACCAGGTTCCCACCCCACCCTCTGCCCCCTCATCCTCATCCATTGGTGCACAGTTTATGTTCAGTCTCTTCCTCCCTCCCTTTCCCCGATAGTAAATCCCTTTTCAGATAGCAAATCTGTTACTTAGCATTTTCTCATATCAATAATACCTCCACATGCCCAATGATACACTTCACACAAAAGACATTTCCAAATAGGACAACCAGCCTCATCCAGGCCCCACCCATGGCACTCACAGATCAACACCCCAGCACTATACTAACTCAACACATCCAGATATAAGCCTTCATCACTTGATTCAGCAGACCCTCAAGTTCCCACAAAAGTTTCCAGCCATGTCTAAGAGGCAGCCGTGGGGCAGGGGCAGGTGAGGAGCGAGCTGTTTTGGGCCAGGCTGCTCCGGGCCTGGCCTCTGTTGCTCTGGTTCGTTTCACAACCAGCTGCTCCGTGTCTGGTCACTGCCGCTCCCGACCCAGTTGCTCTGGACTTGGCTGTTGCTGCTCCGGGCCTGGCCACACCCAACTCGGCTGCTCTGGGCCCAATTGCTCCGGGCCCGGCCGCTCCAGGCCTGGCTGCTCCCAGCCCGACAGCCGCTGCTCCGGGCCTGGCCGCACCAGACCCGGCTGCTCCGGGCCTGGCCACTCCCAGCCTGGCAGCCGCTGCTTCGGGCCTGGCCACACCCAGCCTGGCAGCCGCTGCTCCGGGCCTGGCCGCACCGGACCCGGCTGCTCCGGGCCTGGCCGCTCCCAGCCTGGCAGCCGCTGCTCCAAGCCTGGCCGCTCCCAGCCTGGCAGCCACTGCTCCGGGCCTGGCCACACCAGACCCGGCTGCTCCGGGCCTGGCCGCTCCCAGCCTGGCAGTTGCTGCTCCGAGTCTAGTCACTGCCACTCCCGACCTAGTTGCTCTGGACTTGGCTGTTACTGCTACAGGCCTGGCCACACCCGACCCGGCTGCTCTGGGCCCGGTTGCTCCGGGCCCGGACGTTCCGGGCCTGGCTGCTCCCAGCCTGTCAGCCGCTGCTCCGGGCCTGGCTGCACCTGACCCGGTTGCTCCGGGCCTGGCCGCTCCCAGCCTGGCAGCCACTGCTCCGGGCCTGGCCACACCAGACTCGGCTGCTCCGGGCCTGGCCACTCCCAGCCTGGCAGTCGCTGCTCCGGGCCTGGCCGCACCAGACCCGGCTGCTCTGGGCCCGGTTGTCCCGGGCCCGGCTGCTCCGAGCCTGGCCGCACCCGGGCTGGATGCTTTGGGCTTGGCTTCTGCTGTTCTGGGCCTGGCTGCTCCCAACCTGGCTGCTCTGGGCCCGGCTTCTCCGGGCCCGGCCACTCTGGGTCTGGGTGTTCCTGGACTGGCCACCCTGGGCTTGGCCGCCTCTGCCTCAGGCCTGGCTGCCACTGCCCCAGGTCTGGCTGCTCCAGTGCTGGCTGTTGCTGCTGTGGTTCTGGCTGCTGCTGCTCTAGGGCCTGGCCGTTGCTGCTTCGGGCCCAGCTGCCACTGCCTTGTGCCTGGCCACTCTAGGCCTAGTCGCCGCTGTTCCAACATTCTGTCCCTTTTTCTTTCTTTCTTTCTTTCTTTCTTTCTTTCTTTCTTTCTTTCTTTCTTTCTTTCTTTTTTCTTTTTAAAAACGCATTTATGTTGCAATGTTGGCTGGTGAGTTGAGTTCTGACTTAGTCTTTGATTTTTCAAGATATTCTTTGCATTCTTTCTTAAGTAATTTTACTATCATTTGCTCTCACTTGATTTCTTCACATTGAGAACTTCTATGGTTTCTTCCTCTCCGTCCTGGAATCTCAGCAGGTTGGCCTGTGGCACCCCTTTGTTCTCCGCGGGCTCATGCGCTATTTTAGCCTGTTGCTGGGGTTGGCGCCGCCCAGGAAGCATCCCCGGTCCTTGGCTCCGTTGCCTGCGCTCAGCGGTCGACGGCTCAGGGGCACCCCCCCCCCCTGGGGGCCCCGTCGCCCGGCTCCTTGCTGGCGCCCGGCTGGCCGGTGTCCAGCGGGGGCTCCTGCTCCTCGTCGCATTCCTCCAGTCTGGAGCTTTCTTTCTCTCTCCCGCTAGGGGAGTCCAGGATCAGAGTCAACAGACTGTCCTCTGCGCGCAGTGTGCACGACTCCGGGGGCTCGGCCTTTCGCCGTGCTCCCAGGACTCCACCTCTCAGCCCCGTCTCCCCCTGCCCAGCCTGGCTCCCCAGGGACTGGCCCAGACCGGGAGTTCGGGGTGGTCCGGTCTGAGGCTCAGCGCCGCCGGAGGCTTTGTTTCTTCCCGCTAGGGTAATCCAGCATCAGAGTCTACATTCAGTCCTCTGCGCACAAAGTGCGCACGACTCCGGGGCCCCCCGCCTTTCGTTTTTCCCCTGGGATTCAGCCTCCCAGCCCCGTCTCCCCCTGCCGGAGCCTGGGTCCCCAGAATCTGGCCCATAATGGGGCTCAGCGCTGCCGGTTCGGGGGTTCAGCCCAGGCTGGGGGTTTTATTTCCTTCCTGCTAGGGAACGCCAGGCAGCACCCAGCCCTCTCCTCCTCTCCGGCTGAGACCTCTCCGTGCGCACGTGCGAGCACGCAGCATGTCTCCATACCTTGGGCTTTTTTTTTCAGCTCCTCTTATTTTCCTTCTGGTTTTCTCCCACCTTCTTATTGTAGAGTTTTCAGTCAGTCGACTACCTGTAGGTCTGGGTAATGTCCACTCTACATTTTAGTTGTATTCCATTGAAATTGTTGTGAGCTGCTGCGGTTAGGTGTCTACCCGAGCAGCCATCTTGGATCCTCTCCCTTGTTGAGCATCTTTACCATCATTATTCTGAACTCTGTATCAGATAAATTTCTTATTTTCATTTCATTTCTCTTCCTCTGTAGAATTCTCTTGTTCTTTCATTTGCATAAATATAGGTATTAATATATCCTATATAATAAAAACCTAATATGCTAAGTGTCTGGTTGTCTGGTCATCTATTCAACCAATCAAAGCATAATATGCTAATGATATGCTATGGCCATTCAACTGCTCATTATGATTGCACTGACCACCAGGGGAAGGCAGTTGATCAGTTGGCCAGTCACCATGATATGCATTGTCCACCAGGGGAAAGATGCTCTGACCGGTAGGTTAGCTTGGTACTGGGATCTGGTTGATCAGGACTGAGTGAGATGGGCTGGAGCCCTCCCATGACCCCTCCCCAGCTGGTCAACCTCCCAGGTACTTCCCTATCCCTGATCATGTACCAGTGGGGTCCCTTAGCCTGGCCTATGCCCTCTTGCAATCAAGGGATGTTGGAGAGATGGTTTCATTCTGATTCTGCAGGCCAGGCCAAGGGATTCCACTGGTGCATGAATCTGTGCACTGGGCCTCCCGTGTGTGTGTGTGTGTGTGTGTGTGTGTGTGTGTGTGTATGAATTCATGCATGAGTGGGGTCCGGCCAGGCTGGTCAGGGGAAGGGACATGGATGGTTGGCCCACCTGCCTGCTGGTAAAACTTCTGGTCGAGGTGACAATTTGAATATTAGCCTTTTATTATATAGGATATATACTGAGTGGCCAGATTATTATGAGTCACATGGAACATTTGAACAAAGATTCCAAAACTTACTCCCAGATTTTCACTCAGTAGTTCTAGAATGAGGCCCTGGAATATTCACTCATAACAAACAATTCAGAATATTCTGACCTGATGACACAATGACAACCATATTTTGAGACATATCTTTATGGCTCCTGATTTTCATGGCCTTTGTTCTGTCCTTCACTTTAGGACCAAGAGGGTCTTCATAAAGCTCCATTTTTATTTTTGTATGAGAACTTCCTACATAAGAGGAAAGCTAGGAATAAAGTTCAGCCCATTCCACCTTGGTATTTTATTCAGTTATTATAAATCTTCGCACTTATTTGCATGAAATTCTAGAATATAGCAGTGCCTTGAACTATTTTGTTTGTAACTAGCTAGAAGAAACTCAGGTTTAAAGAGTCAACTACCAAGTAAGAAAACTTACAGTTGGAAAATAAAATGTGACCAACATTCATTGTTTATATCCCTAGTTGTTGTTTTTTTAAATATATATTTTATTGATTTTTACAGAGAGGAAGGGAGAGGGATAGAGAGCTAGAAACATCAATGAGAGAGAGACATCAATCAGCTGCCTCCTACACCCCTCCATCCCCCCACTGGGGATGTGCCTGCAACCAAAGTACATGCCCTTGACCAGAATCGAACCTGGGACCTTTCAGTCCACAGACTGATGCTCTATCCACTGAGCCAAACCGGTTTCGGCCCTAGTTGGTTTTTTTTTTTTGTTTTGTTTTGTTTTGTTTTTATGTCTTAAACAATATATTAAACTCAATAGTCTTTCATTTTAGCGATTTTTTTTTTTTAGATCTCTACTGAAATTTCAAATACACATGAATAAAACCATTCCTTAGTGCATACAAAAGAGATGAATGCTTTCATTTTAGATAACCAAAGAGAGTAGAAGGGAATGGGCAGGGAGAGAGATAGAGAAAGAGAGAGAGAGAGAGAATGTAAGACAGATACATTGACTGATTGCCTCTCACATGTGCCGTAACTGGGCCAGGATCAAACCTGCAACCCAGGTGTGTGTTTTTGACCAGGAATTGAACCCTAGACCCTTTGGTGTATGGAATCAATGCTCTAACCACTGAACTGCCATCCAAGTGATTATTAATGGCTATGTTTGTGCAAGTTACACTTTAGTCCACACAATCCAATAGTCTTTAAAACATAATACATTATTCAAAACAAAGGTTTTTTTCTTCTAGGAAGAAAAATGATTTTACAGGATCAAGGCTCACCTGGTGGCAAAAAGCTCCAGGGAAATAATTTTCACTCCCAGCTCAGCTCCTGGTGTTGATGTAACTGAAAGGGGTGTCGGTTCATTGCCCAGTTTCCTCATCCATGTATCTGGAATAATAACACCTATTTTACAAAGGAACCATGAGGTACAGCAAACCAAATGACAGCAGAATTTTCCCAATTCAAGATGTGAAATTAGAGCCTCATTGTGATCTTCCCCACACACTCATCAATGATTCTCTGCTATTTTAACTATTAATTGCTTGTTCATTCTCAATTTCAGTACCTTCCAAAGTCAGATCACTTTCAGCCTTCAGTCTCTGTTGGTGAACCCCCAAACAAGCTTTCTGATGAACATTATTACTGACTCCTCGATCACCCTTCCTTCCTAGCAACCTCTGGCTCTGCAGGCAGTGCTCACCGCCATGCCCTGGCCTGTGATGTCTCTGGACAAGCCTGCCAGCCAGCCAGCTATTGATGGGGTGGGCACAATGGCTCCTGCACAAGATGGAGTGCACATCTCTTCCTGACTCCTACCCATTTCTCCCCTGTCAGTCCTGCACACACTGTAATAATGCCCCTTGTGTGTCATGACTATGTCATGACCCCCTCAGGGCATACATATGTCACCCCTTCTTTTAGATACCTAGTGTTCTGTACATAGGCAGTTCAATATATGCCACCAACTCAGTAACTAATTGTTAGATTTTTATTCATCAAGGATTTGGTTTGTAAATTTGGGTTGAATAAAGATGAGATGAGAGGTAATAGGCTTCAAATTCAGGAATCCTATAGTATCCTGAAAACTGATTTTATCTCTGCCCTCAAATACCATTTCACATTTCAATGTCAGATTTTCCCCAGCTAAGTGGATTTCCTCTTTCTAATCTAATCAGTAAACATTTTACACAAATATCATTAACTTAAAATATAGTTTTATCTTAGTGTTTGTTGTTAAAATATATATATATATATATATATATATATATATATATATATATATACAATATATAAAGGAATCTGTATGATTCATCTTCTCTAATAAAAGAGAAACATGTAGCCTGGACCGGTTTGGCTCAGTGGATAGATCGTCGGCCTGGGGACTGAAAGGTCTCAGGTTCGATTCCGGTCAAGGGCATGTACCTTGGTTGCAGGTGCATCCCCAGTAGGAGGTGTGCAAGAGGCAGCTGATCGATGATTCTCTCTCATCGATGTTTCTAACTCTCTATCCCTCTCTCTTCCTCTCTGTGAAAAATCAATAAAATATATTAAAAAGAGAGAGAGAGAGAGAGAGAGAGAGAGAGAGAGAGAGAGAGAGAGAGAAACATGTATATTGACCGTACCTTCGCCACATCCACAAGCCATGCCCAACAGCCAATTAGGGCAAGTATGCAAATTAACCTAACCAAGATAGAAGCTAATTTGCATATCCAGGCAAGAGTGAAGACTGATGACAATATAGAAAGAAGCCAAGCACTGCAGAAGGGAGCGAAGTTACAGAAAAGCAAGCAAGTGGGGCTGTGGAGTAGGAAGGGAAGCAGGCGAGGAGGGGGAGAAGGGAGGGAAGCAGGCTGGGCAGCAGAGACCAAAGCAGGAAGCCTTATTGCAAAAATCTTCCTACAAGGGGCCTCTAGTTATTATATAAGAAAACTAGAGGCCCAATGCATGACATTTTTGCATAGGGAGGGGAATGGCCCTCAGCCCAGCCTGCACCCTCTCCAACCTGGGACCCTTTGAGGGATGTCCGACCACCTGTTTAGGTAGTTGGACATTCCTCTCACAATCCAGGACTTCTGGCTCCCAACCACTCGCTTGCCTCTGCCTGATTGCCTCCAACTGCTTCTGCTTGCCATCATGATCACCCCCTAACCTCTTTCCTGCCAGCCGGATCAATGCCTAGCTGCTCCCTGGCTGGCCCAATTGACCGTAACTGCCCTCCCCTGCTGACCTGGTCACCCTTAATAGCCTTCCTCTGCCAGTCTGGTTGCCCTCAACTTCCCTCCCCTACAGGCTTGGTAATCCCCAACTGCCCTCACCTGCAGGCCTGGTCCCCCCCAAATGCCTTCCCCTGCAGGCCTGGTCACCACCAATTGGCATCTCCCACAGGCCTGGGTCCCCACCCAATTGTCCTCTCCTGCAGCCTGATCCCCCCCAACTGCCTTCCCCTGCTGGCCTGGTCCCCCCAACTGCCCTCTCCTGCAGATCTGGTCCCCCAAAACTGCCCTCCCCTGAAAGCCTGATCTCCCCAACTGCTTTCTCCTGAAGGCATGGGTCTCCCCAACTCTCCTCCACAGAAGACCTGGTCTCCCCAACCCCCAACTGCACTCCCCTGCAGTCCTGGTCCCCCCAACTGCCTTCTCCTACAAGTCTGGTCCCTCCCCTACAGGCCTCCCCTACAGGAAGCTTGGCTTCCTCCATTGCTGGGAAACCTAAGCCTCCTTCTCGCTCTGTGGTTGCAGCCATCTTGTTTGGGTTAATTTGTATACCCGCTTCTGATTGGCTGGTGGGCATGGCTTGTGGGCAGAGCGGAGGTACAGTCAATTTGCATGTTTCTCTTTTATTAGTGTAGATGGAGCTCTTCCCTGTAATGCCACAATACTGGACATTACTATCCTATCTAATAAAAGAGTATTATGTAAATTAACCATCACTCCAAGACACAATATGGCTGCCTCCATGTGGTCAAAGATTGCCACCCCCATGTGAACACAAGATGGCCACCACAAGATGGCCTGCAGGGGAGGGCAGTTGTGGGTATTTAGTGGGCAGTTATGGTGACCAGGCCAGCAGGGCAGGGCAGTTGGGGGAAATCAGGCCTGCAGGGGAGGGCAGTTGGGTCAAACTATTCTGCAGGGGTGGGCTGTTAGGGGTGACCAGGATGGCAGGGGAGGGCAGTTAGGGGCATTCAGGCTAGCAGGGGAGCAGTTAGGCATCAATCAGGCTGGCAGGGCAATGGTTAGGGGGTGATCAAGCTGGCAGACAGAAGCAGTTAGGGGCAATTAGGAAGGCAGGCAGGCAGGCGAACAGTTGGGAGCCAGCAATCCTGGATTGTGAGAGGGATGTCCGACTGCCTGTTTAGGCCCAATCTTATCAAGGAGTCCCAGATTGGAGAGAGCTCAGGTTGGGCTGAGGGACACACACCCCTGTGCACAAATTTCATGCACCAGACCTTTAGTCCCATATAAATGACAATTCTACAATAGATTAATGAAAATTAACTCTTTGAAGATCAATCCTATGAAAAATTTTACCATTTTTCATGGAATGCTTAGTAATAAAATTAATACTAACATAATTGATTATCAATGGATTCTTTTCTAAAATAATATATATGTCTGTCTCCTTTTACAATGGAAATCAAACATAATTTAACTTTTTCATCACATCTCCAAAGTATCATTAAGAGTATCTATTATTGAATATTGTATTAATCAAGTACTAATTTTACTTCTTAGAATTCTTGTAGTTCAAGAGTTCCAGATGATACTTCATGCTATTATTTTACCTGTTGATCCCTTATAATTTACTGCTTTTAATATACTCCAGGTCAGCAAACCAGGTAATCAAATTTAAGAGTTAGAAACATGTTATCCACTGTTGGTTGAAGTGTAAAATGGTGCGGCTGCTATGGACAATAGGATGATGGTTTCCAAAAAATTAAAATAGAATTATGATATGATTAGTAGCAATTATATTTTTCAATATATACATCAAAGAATTCAAAACATGTTCTCAGAGAGATTTGAACACTCATGTTTATAGCAGCACAATGAGAACCAAAAGGTGGAAGCAATTTAAGTGTTCTTGGACAGATGAATGGATAAGCAAAAGGTGGTATCTATACTATAGGATATTATTAATTGTTAAAAAGGAAGAAAATTTGGCACATGCTACTACTGGTACATGAATGAACCTTGAAGACATTATACAACAGGAAGTAAGCCAGTCACAAAAAGACAAATGTTCTATGATTTCATTTATATGAGGTACCTAGAGTAGTCAAATTCATAGAGACGGGGAAATGAGGAGTTGCTAATGAGTACAGAGTTTTAGTTTTGCAAGATGAAAAGAGTTGAGGAGATTAGTTTCACAACAATGTGAATGTACTTAACACAAATCAACGGTACCCATAAAAATAGTTAAAGTGGTCAATTCTATTGTATTTTTCCACTATTAAAAATAAACTTAAAAAATAAAATAAACTTAAAGAGAATTAGAAACATGTATCACTTCTTTAAATAAATACTTCTCTGGTGTCTATTATATATCAAGCCCTGTTCTTGGTTCCAGGGATAAGGTGTTGAACAAAATAAATTTTGGCCTCATGGAGCTTACATTCTTGTATACACACAAAAAAAATCAAGGTTTCTAAGAGTTGAGAATTTTAATTAATTGGAAATATATTGTGATAAAAGATATAAGGTATGGAAATATATTTTGAAGGAAAAGGGTGAATTGTTCTAAAACTGGTTATGTCTCAATGGGTCTAAAGGCTTGTGAAAGTTATGTAAAGGTTTGTAAATGTTATAGAAAGTTTGTTAAAAAGAAGTTATTTAGATGGCACAGGACAGTGATCCAGGATAAGCAGAATAGGAAAACTGAGACAAATAGATAAACAACAGTTTGCAGCTATCTAGGAAATTCTATTTTCTCTAAACCAAGGACAGAAGAATAAATGGTTTGCACATTTCCTCCTCAGCCAGAGGGTAAATACTACTCAGGACCAGAAATCCAATTAATCGCCATTTTTTTTTTCCACACTCAAGGACAAGTGAAGTTAAGAGAATAAATCTCATTTTGGTATGTCAGCATAAAGTTGATAAATTATATGAGATTGTCCACTAAATGCCCAGTCTTTAAAACCCCTCAAAATGAAGGCCAAGCATGTGCTCTTCTGAAAAATAAATGTAATTAAGTAAATAAATTTAAGGATCATAAGTAAGCTAACATAGCCCAGCTGGTATGGCTCAGTGGTTGAGCATTGACCTAAGAACTAGGTCACAGTTCAATTCCTGGTCAGGGCACATGCCTGGATTGTGGGCTCGTTCCCCAGTAGGGGGAATGCGGGAGGCAGCCAATCAATGATTCTCTCTGATCATTGATGTTTCTATCTCTTTCTCCATCTCTCTTCCTCTCTGAAATCAATTATAATCAATATATAATAAAGAGGGAATATGCAAATTGACAACTCTGGAGGCTATGCCCCCTGCCCGGCAGGGCTTTATGGTGAAGCATCCATCCTACCTAATAAAAGAATAATATGCAAATTAACCATCAATCTGCTACACCCACAAGCCAAGCCCACCAGCCAATAAGAGCAAGTATGCAAATTAACCCCAACCAAGATGGCTGCAACCACAGAGAGCAGTTGGGAGGCTTGGGTTTCCCCGGCAATAGAGGAAGCCAAGCTTTCCACACACCCTGGCCGGCCTAGGCCTCCACTCAAGGCTACAAAGTTTCAACTATAGAAGGTAAATCCTAAGAAAAATGGCGGCAGCCATGGAGCTGGAGAGAACAGGCTAGGGTTGCCCCTGGCAACAGAGGAAGCCAAGTTTTCCACCAGCCCTGGTTGGCTTAGACTTCCACTAAAGGCTACAAAGCTTCAATTATAGAAGGTAAACAAATCCAAACAGAAATGGTGGCAGCCATGGAGTAAGGGGCTTGGCTTTGCTCCAGGCTACAAAGTTTCAATTGCAGAAGGTAAATAAATTTCAGATACCAGGGCCTCCACTTGGGTTTCTGGGGGGGGGGGGGGGTGGCTGACCTGCAAACCACCATAGACCCCTCCCCCAGGCCACCTCACACCCTAAGGGAACCCCCACCCTGATGCAGGACACCCTTCAGGGCAAACCAGCTGGCTCTCACCCATGCACCAGGCCTCTATCCTGTCTAATAAAAGAGTAATATGCAGATTGACCATCACTCCAACACACAAGATGGCTGCCTCATGTGGTCAAAGATCCTTTCCCCATGTAGATACAAGATGGCTACCACAAGATGGCCGGCAGGAGAGGGCAGTTGGGAGGCACCAGGCCTGCAAGGGAGGGCAGTTAGAGGCAATCAACCCTGCAGGGGAGGGCAGTTAGGGGTGACCAGACAGGTGGAGGAGGCAAGTTGGGGACAAATAGGCTGGCAGGGGAGCAGTTAGACATCAATCAGGCTGGCATGGGAGTGGTTAGGGGGTAATCAGTCTGGCAGGCAGAAGTGGTGAGGGGCAATCAGGAAGGCAGGAAGGCGAGCCATTGGGAGCCAGCAGTCCTGGATTGTGAGAGGGATGTCCGACTGCCAGTCCCAGTGGTGGGTCTAAATGGGCAGTTGAACATCCCTTGAGGGGTCTCAGATTGGAGAGGGTGCAGGCTGGGCTGAGGAACACTCCCTGGACCCGTGCACAAAAATCATGCACCGGGCCTCTAATCTTATATAAAAACTGCTGCTTGAAATTTTAACCCTGCTATTTTCATTTCTGTAAATGCTTGCTTGCTTAAGTAATAAGGAAAATAAGACTACTCCCATTTCATTTTAATAAAGAGGAAATATGCACATTGACAACTACTTTCATTTATCCTATATAATAAAGAGGGAATATGCAAATTGGCCATCACTACCACAAAGATGGCAGTGCCCACAGCGGAGGTGAGGGTTTCCATAACACAAGAAGGCTGCGCCCGCAGGGGAGGCCTAGTTCCCATAATGAGCCTTAAGGAGCAGTCAGCAGGGACCTGAGGCTACACCCCTCCCCCCACCCCTATGGGGCTTGACAGGGGGCCTCAGGCCACGTCTCCTGCCCCAGCACAAGGCCAGGGGACCTGAGGCCATGCCCCCCCCCCCGCCCAGCAGGGCTTTACGGTGAAGCATCCATCTTATATAAAAACTGCTGCTTGAAATTTTAACCCTGCTATTTTGGCTTCTGCAAATGCTAGCTTGCTTAAATAATAAGAAAAATAAGACTATTTCCATTCCAGAGAGGCCATAAGCTATGCTCCAGACTTGTTATCAGTGCTGGCACCAGGCCAGGCCTTGAGCTATGGTCTCATGGCCCCTTCCCAGCACGCAGGTCTTCTTTCTCAGAAGGCCCAGAAGGCTCATTCCAAATTTGGGAGACAAGAGAGCTAGAAAAAGTATAAATAGAGTTTCTTCCATGTTGGGGGACCCAGAATTTAAGACACATTTTTCTCTGGGTCTGTGAAAAATTTAATCATTAAAATGCAACTCCTTTTCTTTAAGCATTGTTTTGTGTGGTTTTTTTTTCGTCTTCTGTGACATTGGGGGACCTCAAGATTCAACCCCTGCACTGGTGTTAGGCTGGGGGATGCCAGGCCACACACCCCGCCTGGCAGGGCTTGACGGGGGACCTCAGGCCATGCCCCCTGCCCTGGACCGGGCCAGGAAACATGAAGCTCCGAGCACGCCCCCCACCCCCCCAACACCTGGTGGGGCTTGAAAGGGGACCTCAGGCTGTGTCCTCCGCCTGGCAGGGCTTAATGGGGACCTCAAGGTGCTCTCCCTTGCCCCAGTGCTGGGCTGTGAGACCTAAGGCCATGCCCTTCCCCCTAGCAAGGTTTGACAGGGGACCTGAAGCTGCGCACCCCCTCCATGTTGGGCTTGACAGAGGACTTGAGGCTGTGCCCCCCTGCCCAGTGGGGTTTTTCAGGGCATCTCAGGCTGTGTCCCCCACCTGGCAGGGCTTGATGGGGAACCTCAAGGTGCATCCCCCACCATGGCCTAGGCTGGGGGACCTCAGGCTGAGCCCCCCGTCCCAGTGCCGAGCCAGGGGACCTGAGGCAGCACCCCTGCCCAGCAAGGCTAGACAAGGGTGGGACTGGCTAGGTTTGACTCTAGCCCAATATCGGGGGCAGCTGGGTCTGGGTCTTATGCAATTTTGAGGTGCACATGGGTGGGCAGGAACTTGACTCTGGGTCCCGTAGTGTGCCCCATACTGTGACAGAAGCAAGATTTTCATATACATTTTATTAATTTTCTTTCATCTCTGACACTTCTATTATAGAGAAAGGGCAAATAGCAATATTAAAATATTTCCTCTAATTAATCCCCTTTTAATGTGCATGAATTTCACGCACCAGGCCACTAATAAAATGGAAATATGCAAATTGAGTGTACATCCATAACACCCACCAGCCAATCAGGAGTGAGTATGAAAATCAACCCAACAAAGATGGTGGGTTAATTTGCATATGCAGGCATGGAGCAGCAGGTGGGGCAGGATGCCTGATATGAGGGTAGGGCAGGAGGCAGAGGGTGCTACAGGAGCAGTGCTCCGGCGGGGAGCCAGGACTTTCAGGCTCCCGCAGCCAGGAGCAAAGTCAGGGTAAGGAAGGCCTATTCTTTTTTATTTTATTTTAATATATATTTTTTTATTGATTTTTTACAGAGAGGAAGGAGAGGGAGAGAAAGCTAGAAACATCAATGAGAGAGAAACATCGATCAGCTGCCTCCTGCACACCCACCTCCCTCTGGGGATGTGCTCACAACCAAGGTACACGCCCCTGACCAGAATAGAACCTGGGACCCTTCAGTCTGCAGGCCAACACTCTATCTACTGAGCCAAACTGGTTTTGGCAGGAGGGCCTATTCTTGCACAAATCTTCGTGCCATGGGCCTCTAGTATAATATATAATAAAGCTAAGCAATCATTACAGTTGACTGGTCACACTGATAAGCAATGGCCACCAGGGGGCAGATGCTCAATGCAGGAGCTGCCCTCTGGTGGTCAGTGCACTCCCACAGGGGGAGTGCTGCTCAGCCAGAAGCTGGGCTCACGGTTGGCGAGAGCAATGGCAGTGGCAGGAGCCTCTCCTGCCCATGCGGCAGCAGTAAGGAGCAGCAAGCTGAGCAGTAAGGAGCGAGGGCTTCTGGATTGGAAGAGGGATGTCTGCCAAGGGGTCCCGGACTGTGAGAGGGCACAGGCTAGGCTGAGGGACCACCCTCCCCATTGCACAAATTTTGTGCACCAGGCCTCTAGTGTGTGTGTGTGTAAGCTAACATAAAGTTAAAATTTGGTTCTTTTTTCACTTTGTTAAAAAGACAAGAGCTTTCCTTTTACTTTTCAGATATAAGATTTTTTAAAAGAACAATTTGGTAAATTATATATTTTTCTCCCTATGTGATACCTCCTAATTTGGCAATTCTTTTTTTAAAAAGTATTTTTTAAATAAATCTTTATTGTTCATATTATTACAATTGTTTCTTCCCCCCCCCCCCCCCATAGCTCCCCCTTACCTGGTCCCCACTCCACCCTCTGCCCTTACCTCCCCCTTCTACAACCAAGATTACTCTACCCAGCAAAGTTATCATTCAGAATTGAAGGGCAGATAAAAAGATTCACGGTTCAGAAAAAGCTAAAGGAGTACATCACCACCAAACCAGTATTATATGAAATGCTAAAAGGTATTCTTTAAAAAGAGGAAAAAGCAGAAAAAAGATAAAAATTATGAACAGCAAATACATATCTATCAACAAGTGAATCTAAAAGTCAAGTGAATTAAAAATCTGAGGAACAGAATAAACTGGTGAATATAATAGAATCAGGGGCATAAAATGGGAGGGGATTGATAATTCTCAGGGGGAAAGGGGTGTCTGTGTGAGGGATATGGGAAGAGACTGGACAAAAATCATATACCTATGGATGAGGACAGCAGGGGGGGGGGCAGGGGGGGTCGTGTTAGGGCAGAGGGTGAGTGGAGACCAGGTTGGGGGGGGGGGAGAAACAATTATAATAATCTGAACAATAAAGATTTATTTTTAAAAAATGTAATATGTTAATTTATGCTAAGGTTGTTCAACTGCTCACTATGACGTGTACTGACCACTAGGGGCAGATGCTCCAACTGGTAGTTTAGCTTGCTGCTGGGGTCTGGCCGATCAGGACGGAACAAGGTGGGCCAGATACGCCCTGGAGCCCTCCTGCGGTCCCTCCCTGGTCCAATCATGCACTGATGGGGTCCCACAGCCTGGCATCCTCTCAAAATCCGGGACGCCTCGGGGAATGTTGGAAAGCTGGTTTCAGCCTGATCCCGCAGGCTACTTCCCTTGGGAGGGCACCAGGTGCAGTGCTGCTATAGCAGCACAAGCCTTTCCTGATCAGGACTGATTGAGCACAAGCCCGCAGCAGGAACAGTGGGGCCGGGATGAGTGGGATTGGCAGGTAGGAGATGCAGGCAGTGTTGGACTGTAGGTTTCGGCCTGATCCCTGCATGACATCCGGGGGACCCCCTGTTGCACAAATTCGTGCACCAGGTCTCTAGTATTGTAATAAGGATGTATGGTGTCAGATGGGTACTAAACTTATTGGGATGATCACTTTGTAAGGTATGTAAATGTCTAATCACTATGTTGTACACATGAAGATAGTATAATATTGTATGTCAAAAAAATTTTTTAAGTATAAGGTTTGGTTTATGAGGAATATGAGGCTTATAATTCATACTTTATGTTGATCACCACTTCATTTACATGATATATTATAACTTAGTATTGTTCAATCAACCTTGTCACATGAGCAAACAGAGGCTCATCCTATATAATAAAGAGGTAATAAGCAAATTGACCACCACTCAACACACAAGATGGCTGCCCCCATGTGGTCAAAGATGGACATCCCCATGTGGACACAAGAGGGCCAGCAGGGGAGGGCAGTTGGGGGCAACCAGGCCTGCAGAGGACAGTTGTGGGGGACCCAGGCCTTCAGGGTAGCAGTTAGGCGTTGATCAGGCTGGCAGGGAGTGGTTAGGATAGATCTGATTCACATCAATGTAAATTTCACACCACTGAACTTAAAAACATGGTAAAGACAGCACATTTCGTGTTTTTAAAAACCTTTTATTATTCTTAAAAATATTTTTACTGATTTGAGAGGGAAAGAGAGAGGGGGGAGAGAGAGAGAGACAGAGACAGAGACAGAGACAGAGAGAGAGAGAGAGAAAGAGAGAGAGAGAGAGAGGGAGAGAGAAACATCAATCATGAGAAAGAATCATGGATCGGTCGCTTCCCACATGTCCCTCACCAGGTATCAAGCCATAAAAAAAAGGTAAATTGTATGTTTTACCACCATTTGTAAAAAGTTCTTTGTGAACTATAGAAACTGAAAGTAGATTAATAGTTCTCAAGGCCTGGGACAGTGAGGGAGTGAGAGGCAGTGACTGCTAGTGGGTATTGGGTTTATTTAAGGGTGATGAAAATTTCTAAAATTGGATTGTGGTGATGATTAAGTAACTCTAAATATAATAAAAGCCACTGAATTACAAACTTTAAATGGGTAAATTATCTTATGTAATTTAGATCTCAACATTTTTTATGCCTCCCTATGAGCTCCCTTCTGTGCTGTCCATCCATGCAGCCCACAGCTGGGTGCCCTGAGGGGACAGAGAGGACGAACTCTACTTGGTTCAGGGTTCTTCAGATTTTGACTGGCTTCTGCACAAGGGAGCCAAAGGAATTCCTATTATAGATCTGGCATAGGTCTTATCTCTAACTCTCATCTGCTGCACAGGGAGATAAAGGCACCAATTGTAAGAACAGGGCAAATGCAGTGTGAGTGGGTATTAGTTCAGATAACCCATCCTGGCCCAGCCTTCAAAGCTGTTTTTCAAGATATTTTGAAAACAAAGACCTGGACAAAACTCTGCATCCTTGTAAAAATTGACCGGCTTAGACATAACAGAGTTTGCTCTGGCCAGTGTGGCTCAGTTGGTTGAAGCATTGGCACAGGATGCAAGGATCATGGATTCAATTCCCAGTCAGGGCACATACCCAGGTTGTGGGTTTGTTACCCAGATGGATCGATGTTTCTCTCTCTCATCCCCTCTCCCGTCCTCTCTCTAAAATCAATAAAAATATATCCTCAGGTGAGGATTAAAGAAACAAAAAAGGAAATAACAAAGGTTGTATTTTATTTGAGCAAGTACAATATAGTATAACAAAGCAGCTAGTTTTCTCCTTTTATTCATCATTTTCCATCCCTGCTGGAATTATTTGTGTGTAAAGAGAATAGTCCTGAAACAAATATCTTAAACCTCATTATAAGTTAGCTATCACAAAATGGCAAAATGGGTTTTTGAAGAACAAAGTGTTAAAAATGTACTTATGAGGAAATGAATTTATATAGAAAAAAGCTACACATAAAGCATAAAGATTAAGATACACCAAGCTTAAGTAATTCAGAATCAGGCCTGTGTCTTTAGGATGACCTTAGAAAAGAAGAGGCACATTTCTGAGAATTTTGGTCTACTACGATGAAATGATGTCATGGCTAGCTGGCTGGCAATAGTTCTTGTCTCAAACATGTCCAAATTGCTTAGTTGCTTTTCACTGCAATCTATAATAACATAGTGCTAGTTTCACAGGTCCTCTCTATATATTTAAAGTTGTACTTTAGGCACACAGGAAGCATGAACTGGGCACAAGAAAACGGAAAAGGGATGGAGCATGTCTTGTTTCGTACAAGCGTGGTGCAAAAACACATTTCAACACAGAGAAGTTCATTTCTTTCATTTCTCCATTTCGCATGTTTTAACATGGTGAACTACATAATTAAGTATGACAAGATGGTGTAACCCCATGATCCAGAATCAGTAATTTCTATATTCAAAAGTCCTGGTTCTGAAACTTTTGGAATGACCCCCCCCCCCCTTTCCTCCAAATTCAGCTCTGGATTCTATGCACCTATGTGGTCAAGATGTAGATATTCATGCAGCTTCCAATTTACTTCTTGCTGTGTTCAGCACATTTGTAGGCATTGTCTATTGGAGGCTGAGAGTTATAAAACTAAGCTATTTTCATAGCAAGAGCTTTGGTTTCACGGACAAACTGAATGAGCAAGAATTCAGTTCCAATGCACCTTTGAGAGCTCAGCTGAAGCCCTAGTTATCTCAAGCTGTTACCACCTTCCGAGCAATGTATGTCCTTACCATCTCTGGATGGCAGCATTGTCAGTTGCATCAACAGCTTTCTTCCAGAACCCATTTTATTCAGTATTGATGGCCATGCCTCACAGAAGCCTGGGACGGTCCCAACCCCAGGAGTTGAATCTTCACTGGAAATCCAGTGCTTTTAATTCCATTCTCCTTACCAGCGACTAGTTATGATGAAAATCTAGCTAGTAAGGACACAGAGGGTCCTCTGTGCAAGTTGTCCTTGCTTTTCAAATAGGACAAAAGGAAGAGATGCTGCCTGTCTCCTCCCTGAAACTGGGGCAGCAATATTAGATCAAGGGACCCAGCCTAAACAGAGCAGGGGGAAAGGTCTGGTTGTGATGCCATTAAGTCACTATATTGATCAGCCTAGGATTTCCTACCTCTGGACTTATTTGGTGAGATAATAATATTTTATTTACTTATTTATATTTTTTTGTTTAATCCTCACTGGATGATATTCTTTCCCTTTGATTTTTTTTTAAATCAATCTTGATTGTTCATATTATTACAAAGGTTCCTCATTTCTTTCCCCCTCCACCAGGTTCCCACCCCACCCTCCACCCCCTCCACACCCCCCATTGTCCTCTTCCATAGGTGCACAGTTTATGTTCAGTCTCATCCTCCCTCCCTTCTCCCCCCAGAACAGTCAGGCCACTCCCCTCCCATATCTACTACAATGAACAGCTATTATTGTTCATCAGGTTTTTCAATCTCCTTTTTTTTGTTGTTTTTAATTAATAAACTTTTACACTTCTAAGAAGAAATTTTAAAATCTAATAATTTTAAACTTTGTTTTTTTTCTGCCCTGGGAATTGAGAGCAAACTTGTTTACATGTAAACTTGCCCTTAGGCTATCTAAAGGTGTAGCCATTCAAGTGTAAATGGACACATTGTTTAAACATAGCTGCTGGTTGGAATTGGATTACCTGTTCTGGGTGGGAAGGGCTTATCATTCCCTTTCTCCATTAAAATTAAGGTGTTAGCTTTAAAACCTCTTTTTGGCAAGAGACCTTAAACTTTCAGAACTTTAAATTTTTCAGATAGTAAATCAGTTACTTAGCATTTTCTCAAATCAATAATATTTCCACATGCCCAAGGATACACTTCACACAAAAGACTTTTCCAAATAGATCAATCAACCTCATCCAGGCCCCACACAAGGCACTCACAGATCAACACCCCAGCGCTATACTAACTCAACAAATCCAGATCTAAGCCTTCATCACTTGATTCAGCAGACCCTCAAGTTTCCCCAAAAGTTTCCAGCCATGTCTGAGAGGCAGCCTTGGGGCGGGGGCAAGCGAGGAGCAAGGTGTTCCAGACCTGGCTGCTTCGGGCCTGGACTCTGTTGCTCTGGTCGGTTCCACAACCAGCTGCTCCGGGTCTGGCCACTGCCGCTCCTGACCTGGCTGCTCCGGGCTTGGTTGGTGCTGCTCCGGGCCCGGCCGCTTCGGGCCTGGCTGCTGCTGCTCTGGGCCTGGCTGCTCCCGACCCGGCTGCTCTGGGCCTGGCTTCTCCGGACCCGGCCACTCCAGGCCTGGGTGATCCTGGACTGGCCACCCTGGGCTTGGCCGCCTCCGCCTCAGGCCTGGCTGCCACTGCTCCAGGTCTGGCTGCTCCAGGCCTGGCTGTTGCTGCTGTGGTTCTGGCTGCTGCTGCTCTGGGGCCTGGCTGTTGCTGCTCCGGGCCCGGCTGCCACTGCCTTGTGCCTGGCCACTCTAGGCCTGGCCGCCGCTGTTCCAACATTCTGTCCTTTCTTTTAAAAAAAACTCATTTATGTTGCAATGTTGGCTGCTGAATTGAGTTCTGACTTAGTCTTTGATTTTTCAAGATCTTCTTTGTATTCTTTCTTAAGTAATTTTACTATCTTTTGCTCTCACTTGATTTCTTCATATTGAAAACTTCTTTGGTTTCTTCCTCCTTGTCCTGGAAGCTCAGCAGGCTGGCCTGTGGCACCCCTTTGTTCTCCGCAGGCTCCTGCGCTGCTTCAGCCTGTTGCCGGGGTTGGCGTCGCCCAGGAAGCAGCCCTCAGCCTCGGCTCCGTGGCCTGCGATCAGCAGTCAAGGGCCCAGGGGCACCCCACCCCCTTGGGGGCCCTGTTGCCCAGCTCCTTGCTGGCGCCTGACTGGCTGGTGTCCGGCAGGGGCTCCTGCTCCTCGTTGCGTTCCTCCAGTCTGGAGCTTTTTTTCTCCTTCCCTCCAGGGCAATCCCGCATCAGAGTCAACAGACTGTCCTCTGCACACAATGTGTGCGCATCCGGGGGCTCGGCCTTTCGCCGCTCTCCTGGGACTCTGCCTCACAGCTCTGTCTCCCTCTGCATGAGCCTGGGTACCCAGGGATTGGCCTAGAACTGGGGTTCAGAGCAGTCGGGGCTCAGAACTGCCGAAGGTTTTGTTTCTTCCCGCCAGGGCAATCCAGCATCAGAGTCAACATTCCGTCCAATGTGCGCGACTCCGGGGGCTCTGCTTTTCGCCGCTCCCCTGAGATTCGCCTCACAGCCCCGTCTCCCCCTGCCCGAGCCTGGGTCCCCAGGGTCTGTCCCATATCTGGGGCTCAGTGCTGCCAGGTCTGGGGTTCAGCCCAGGCCGGGGCTTTTATTTCCTTCCTGCTAGGGAACGCCAGGCAGCACCCAGCCCTCTCCTCCTCTCCGGCTGCGACCTCTCCGCGCGTGCGCAGCATGTCTCTGTACCTTAGGCTTTTTCAGCTCCTCTGATTTTCCTTCTGGTTTTCTCTTTCCTTCTTGTTGTAGAATTTTCGGTCAGTCGACTACCTGTAGCTCTGGGCAATGTCCACACTACATTTTAGTTGTATTCCATTCAAATTGTTGTGTGCAGCTGCAGTTAGGTGTCTACCTGAGCAGCCATCTTGGATCCTCCCCTCTCCCTTTGATTTTTATATCAGAAGGGAGGGTGGGAAGGGGAAAGAAACATCAATGTGAGAGACACATAGATTGGTTGCCTCTTACATGCAGGATCAAACCTGCAACCCAGATATGTGCCCGTGACCAGAAATTAAACCTGTGACCCTTCAGTCTGCAGTCCAACGCTCTAACTGGCCAGGGCTAAGTTTTATTTTTAAAGCATTATGGAGATGAGGGGACATTTATTTTTGGCCCCAAGTAATCAGATGCAATCCTCTTCCTCTAAAATAACTATTTTAGAGTGAAGCACATTCTTTTTTATACCAAACTAATTCTTGTGTGGGTACTAGCTTGACCTTCCCCCTGTCCGAAATTTAAGCACCTTGGAGTGTGAGCTCTGGATTTCATCTGGAGGACCTTCCTCCCCAGCACTATCACATCCATGTCTGGTTCAAAATCTGCCTCCTAGAGAAACATTCTTATGAAATCCTTGCCTACACGTTGCTCTAATTCTCACACACAGCATTTACGGCTTGTCTGCTACTCCTGAGTCTTCTCTGTGCTGCCATTGGGCGCACATGATTTAGTGCTTACTGAACGAATGACAAAGCACCATTTTCCTTCACCTGAAACTTGGGGTTTTCCTTATTCTTCTTGTCTTCTTTCCTCATCTAACTTCTCTATAAGAGACAAAAATTAAGATAAATTTAGAGCTCAGACTCTAAAGGAAGGTGTTTCTAAAGGAAGGAAAGCTCCAACTGGTATGCCCTGCCTTCTGAGTTACAAATAAGTGACAGAATTATGATGGGGGAGTAGTTAGATGCTTTATAAATGACCTCCCGCTGCTGAACCTCCCCACATGCATTGACCAGTTCTATCACAGAAACTAGGGATGGGAGAGCGGCATCCTCAACAAGGCAGAAGTTATAGTAGAAAATATAGCATAGCAGAGTCTACCACAGAGTAGGCCTTCAACAAAGGTCTTATGAGTGAATGAGAGAAGACATAGGCAAAGAACAGGGCATGGTTATGGCTTTGGGCTTATTCCTTGAAGCTTTTTATTATAAACATAGAATGAAATGTTGATACCAGCAATAATACTGCTGTCTCAATGTAACGAACTTCATCTAAGTGTGCTAACATAAAAATATTTGATCTAATGTAGACTTCAAGCTGTTTTGAAATGGAAAATAAAATCTTGGGTTGTTTTTACTTTAAAACTCCTATAGTTGTTACCTTTAAAACTCAGAATAGAAGTCTGTCAGCAGATTTCCAGACCCTGTGCCGAAAGGCCTACTCCACCACACGAGCTGAGCTCGAACAGTAGTTGTGCTGTGTAGCAACTCTGGGCTGTCCTTCAGAGGAGATGGCAGAAAGGGCATTTGCAGAAACCAGACCCGGTGTGGAAATCAGCCCGGGCACGCCTGAAGGTCTGCAAATACAGTTCTAAGTCTAACTTCTACCCCCTTCCAGGTTATTAACAATTTGTTGTAACTTTCACTAAGTAACATTACATCGACAATGGAGCTTTTGCAAGATCTTTTCTATTACACAATAGAGTAAAGATTGTAGGAAACGTTCAGACAGTTAAATGACCATCGAACGCTACATGTGAAATCAACATGGTTCTATTAAGAACATCCTCCACCAGGACCGGTTTGGCTCAGTGGATAGAGTGTCGGCCTGCAGACTGAATGGTCCCAGGTTCGATTCCAGTCAAGGGCATGTACCTTGGTTGCGGGCACATCCCCAGTGAGGGGTGTGCAAGAGGCAGCTGGTTGATGTTTCTCTCTCATCGACGTTTCTAACTCTCTGTCCCTCTCAATTCCTCTCTGTGTAAAATCAATAAAATATATATTAAAAAAAAAAAAAAAAGAACATCCTCCAACTACGGCATTCAAGGACAGTAACACAATATTTCCCGAACAAAGCAACTAATTATAAAAATCTGCAAATGCCATAAATTCATTTATAGGCTCTTATTATCAGAAAGGCATGTCACTAGTTTCTTTCCAAAGTATAATATTTTTTGTGGTTTATTTTTATTGTATTGCCAGATGCATTACCTTTGATCATCCTTTCCTAAAATGATTTTTAAAAGACCTGCAGAAAATTTTATTGGATAGGACACTATTGAGGACACAGAAATTGGGAACTGCAAATATGTAGCATTAGAATAAGTCTTACAAATATTTCATTTTAAAAATTTGTTACATACAATTTTTTGTAGTTTGACTCTTTTAAAAAATTGAAGTTACAGCTAAGTTAACTACATACAATGAAGCATTTTTAGGAATGTTAGAAATTCGAGAATATGATGAATGATACAAAGGAAAAAAGCCATAATTCTTGTCGGCTACATATTGTATTGCCTTCAAAAGCAATTGTACATGTTGTATTCAGTTCATAGTTAAATATTTCTACTAATCTGTTTTAGGAGAGCAAATGTCTTTCAAGGTTTCAAGTTCCTCTATAAGCTTCTTGTTCTGGACTTCCAGCACTGCAACACGACTCTCCAGACATTTTACATATTCTTTCTTTCGACGTCGACATTCTTTAGCAGCTTCCCTGGAAAAAAATAGAAGCGAAAGGGCAAACAAACAATTTTTGCATGCATGCTATTGACAAACAGGCTGAAGTAAGCTTGTTATATGTGACATGGTTGCACTCCAAATCTTGGAACAACATTTCTAATTAAATTTCAAACACTAAGCCAAACCGGATTCTTAAGGGTCACAAATGTCCCTTCCATATGTCCACATGGCAATTAGAAGAATTGCTCCATCTCCTGCCTTGATTAGAGTTCACAGTAAACAAAGTCCAAGTCAAAGACCGTTACTCTGCTTTATGGCAATAAAGATCTTTAAGGGCCTTGAGTTCCTCAATGAGAGTCTTGTTTTGGTTTTCAAGCACAGCCACACGATTTTCAAGACATTTGACATATTCTTTCTTCTTCCTGCGACACTCCCGGGCAGCTTCCCTGGAACCAACACAAGGCAAATGACTCAGGAACAACCTCCCAGCACAATCCAGAGGGGCTCAATGAACTCTGACCCCCCAAACTCAATAGCCAGTCAGTCCTAGGTAAAATCTGCACAACGCCACATGACAAATGTACTCAAGCACATGCCATTTTTTAAGGTGACTAAGACAACAGGAACAACTTGAGAGCACAGTCCATTTGACCAGCATTCATCGTAAGTGGTGTTTTCTTAGAATATGTTCTCATCACATTCTCGAATTTCTAACATTCCTAAAAATGCTTCATTGTATGTAGATAACTTAGCTGTAACTTCAATTCCATGAGAACAGTGACCAGAATGGTTTTCAGTAACCTGAAACAATAGAACCATATCCCAAAGTGGGATTTCTACAAAAACATTTACAGATCCTTTCAATTATCTTAGTCATTTTTATCCACCAAAAGCCACACATTCCATCACAATGAGTTAACTTTTTTGATAAAAAATGATTCTAAAAATCAATCCTCAGAAACCTTAAGTGTCAATATGGGAGATTTTAATTCTTCAAGACTAAATCTCAGTGAAACAAGTAAATCAATCACGACTGCAGTTTATTGACTGAGAAACAACACGAATAAAAATAACAATAAATGAATTATAAGTCATACATACTTTCATAAACCAAAATGAAATGAACTCTGCTTCTGAAAATTAAAAAAGGAAGAAGGCATGGTACATAATAAATATTCAATAATTCAGATAATTTAAATCCAGTAATGTGAGACACCACAATTAAAACCATGCAAAAGAAGCTACTGAATAACTCAAAAGCACACCACAAGACTCTTCGCCCAGCACCTGTATTTACTAACCGACATACTGAATTTTAAAGTACTGTAGGCATGCCCAAAGGAAAGAATAGACCAGCAGCCAATGCAACAAACACAATAAATAGATGAATTACCGTCATTTTCATGCATGACCCTACCCTCAAAAAACAAAACTAAGAAAACAACTAATATTTTCTCTCTTCTTTTCTTCAGGGTGGGTAGGGGTGGCAACTTCATAATTTAATTCCTTTATAGGATGTATCCTGATAATTTTATTTTGGAGTTTTCAATTCAGAATAAATGCCTTTGGAGTAACCTTCACATAAAAAAATCCTATATTGCAAGATAATTCAACATTTTATCAAAAGTTGTATTGTATAAGTACCGCGCGCTAACCGATTGCGCCACTGGAGCTCCAAAAGTTGTATTGAATGTCAAAATACCAATGACTATAATGTCCATTACCATTGCTGCATTTCTGAACTTGGATTGATGGACACAACAGATTTGGCCAATTCTGCTGTATTTTTAGGATAGTTGACTCTAATAACTGTCTATTTGTTTTCTCTGTGGGAAGCTAAAGTCAGCAGAAAAGATCTTGAAATCCCAATGCACTGCAGGAAAAAAATCACCCTTATTTCCGAGTCAAAAACAATGCACTCACCCTGTGAACCCGCAAAGTTCTTAGACTTCTCAACTGGTTGGTTAATAAAACAGTAATAATATACAAGTGAACTGAATCTGGTAAATACAGATTAACTTAATCTAATGATGCACAGAAAAAAGTTAAGAATAAATTCAAGCACACATAAATTTGCCAGTTGGTGGACACAATTCAGGAGCTAAAATACATTCAATTAAACCAAGGGTTTAATGAATAAAAATTAAATTAAGTTCCAAATATGGAAGGAAGATAGTCTTTTTTAAAAGAATTCATCATTAAATGGAAATTTAAATGTCTAACAGGTGCTTGCTTTGGCAGCACATATACTAAAATTGGAATGATACAGAGAAGATTAGCATGGCCCCTGAGCAAGGATGACATGCGAATTCGTGAAGTTCCATATTTAAAATAAATAAATAATAAGTAAATATCTAACAGCAGTGTTGTGGGCTGATCAATTTTTAAATTTGTGTTTACCAAGGTGTACTATTTACTGTGAATACCCATACTTGGCATTTCACCTGTGTGCACATGTGTGCTATCAGAGTCAAATGTTACAAGCACAAAGCTTAAATAATCACACTAGTAGATGGCACATTCCCAAGTATTTCTCAGCTATGGAAAACACCTGTTTCTCCTATTAATAGTTAGCTCTGTTTTCAGGCCTTGCATTTGTCTGGATATATCTTCAGCATGGAGAAAAAATACATGGTAAACAAGAAAAACTGACATGGCTGTAAAAATATAAAAACTCACCAGATTGGTAGAAATATAATTAAATATCCATTATAAATGGTAGCAAAGAATAAAAAGAGAAAAATGTATAAAAGCTCTTTTATGTTAATGAGAAAAACCTACATTCTTCCTGTGAAGTTAAATCTGAAACTCACACTGAGATATTTTTGGGGTGACTCAGGTGTTGCAGTGGACAAGCTCTGGAATGAAGCCTGATTGCATATCCAGGTTCTGTCCACTTTGCACTGGGTAACGAATTATGTAAACTCTCTGAACCTTAGTCCTCAACTGCAAGGTAAGAATAATAACCAGCCCTATTTGCATGTGAAAGTTAGGTGACAGTTACAGAAACAGTAGTTATAAAGCACTCAAAACTTACATATGGTATTTACTCAACAGATTCTGAACAACCTAATAGCCATTTATTATCTGTTTTTCCTTTGTCTTGCTCTGAAATGGAGATTTGGAAAGCGAAAATAGAACCTTCTCAGAATCCCTTACAGCTAGAGATTCTATTAGCTATTTCTGCTCAATGAGATGTGGGTGAACGTTGTGGGAAGGGTCTTTAGAAGCGTGTTTAGAAGCATCAGACTCAAGCAGCCACGTTTCCAGCTCCAGCTCTTCTCCCTTCTTTCTAACTGAAGCGATGCCTGGAGGTGTGGCAGTCATGTTGTGATCACAAGAACGAATGTCACAGTCAAGATGACAGAGCAGGGAGGAAGAGCTGGATCCTCGATGGCACTGTGGAGCCCTTGTTCTGGCTGCATGCACCTCTGGACTGAATCCAGGTAACACCTACCAGGGTGAGCCTCCATTCCCTCGGGTTATTAAGAGCCCAAACACAAATGCTATCCAAAAGTTATTAAGTAATCATTTTTTTTAACTCTTAAATTTTATTTTTATTTTCCCCCTTAGGGAGAGCTGATATACATGTGTATGTAGATGTGGGACACCTTTTATAGGAACCTACTGCCTAATATTTTGTCTAGTTTGTTTCTGTAGTTCTGACAAAATTTTTAATCTAAAAATAAAGGTAGCCCTAGGTTTGGCTCAGTGAATAGAGGATTGTGGACTGAAGGGTCTCGGGTTCAATTCCAGTCAAGGGCACATGCCCAGGATGAGGGCTCCATACCCAGTAGGAGGAGTGCAGAAAGCAGTTGATCCATGATTCTCTCTCATCATTGATGTTTCTATCTCTCTCTCCCTTCCTCTCTGAAATCAATGAAAAAATACTTTTTTTTAAAAAGATGTGTGTATCTAATGAGCCTATTTCTGGTAATCTGTTGAGTTTCACAGGGTAGAAAATTCCATCTCATAATTTGTGATAACTAATAAACTCAGGAACTGTAACAAACATAAGAAGTCCTATAATATATCAAATAGTGCCATTTAAAAGGCTATATTAGTAACCTGAAAATCGCTGCTGCTGCTTCACGTTCCGTTACAGAGGACAGTGATGAACTCAGCAGTTGTTTCTGTTTTTGAGAGGCTCAGAAACCACAATTTCTACGTTAATCAGGTTGCTCACATCTAGTAAATTAACTACTCCTATGTGGTCCTAATCATAGGAAAACACATTAAGTCCATCTGAAATGTTTTGTTTTCTTACTTTAATTAATGAGGACATTATTTAAAACCTAGAAATAAGGTAACAAGACAAGAGTACTGGGAAAAGTCTATTCTTATTCTGTTCATTTTGAAAATCAGATTAATTTGTACCATTCTCCATAATAAAAATTAAACCAAGAAATGATATGCAAACTAGATTTTAAAAAATAATTTTGGGAAATAGCATTTGTATGATATACTGCTTTAAAAAAAAATAAGCTACAGCCCTGGCCAGTGGCTCAGTGGTTAGAGCATCAGTCCATGAACTAAAGGGCCTCAGGTTCTATTCAGGTCAGGGGAACGTGCCTGGTTTGCAGGTTTGAACCCAGGCCTGGCCCAGGCACATGCAGAAGGCAACCAATTGATGTGTCTCTCTCACATCAGTGTTTCTTTCTCTTTCTCTCTCTCTCTCCTCCTACCGTCTTTCCCTTCCACTCTCTCTAAAAATCTAAAAGTCAATGAAAGAAATATCCTTGGGATAGGATTAACAAAAAATAAAAAAATAAAGTTACAGTGATAGGGTACAAAAACAAGTGAGAAAATGAGAGAGAGCAGGCTAGAAATGTATATACTACTAGAGGCCCAATGCACAAAATTCATGCAAGAGTGGGCCTTTGAGTTCCAGCTTTCTCAGCCCCACAGTACCGGCTTCATCTGGAAGGTCGTCCGAACGGTCATTCCACTATTCAGCAGTTCAGTAGATTTGCATATTCCACTTTTATTATTATAGACTAGAGAACTGGTGCATGAAATTAGTGCACGGGGTAGGAGAGTATGTGTATCCCTCAGCCCAGCCTGCATCCTCTCCAATCTGGGATCCCTCTCACAATCCAGGATTGCTAGCTCCCAACCACTAGCCTGCCTGCCTGCCTGATTGCCCCTAACCACTTATGCTTGCCAGCCTGATCATGCCCTAATCTCTCCCCTGCCAGCCTGATAGATACCTAATTGTTCCCTTGCCAGCCCGGTCACCCCTAACTGCCCTCCCCTGCAGGCCTAGTCATCCTTAACTGCCCTCCCCTGCCAGCCTGGTTGCCCCTAACTGTCCCTCCCCTGCAGGCCTGGTTGTCCCCAACTACCCTCCCCTGCAGGCCCGGACACCCCTAACTGCCCTTCCTTGCCAGTCTGGTCATGCCTAACTGCTTTCCCCTGCTGGTCTGGTTGCTCCCAACTGCCCTCCCCAGCAGCCCGGGTTGCCCCCAACGGCCCTCCCTGCTGGCCCAGTCACTCCTAACTCTCCTCTCCTGCAGGCCCAATCAGCCCTAATTGCCCTCCCCTACCAGCCTGATTGCCCCTAACTGCCCTCCCCAGCTGGCATGGTAACTCTTAATGGCCCTCCCTTGCCAGCCTAGTCACCACTAACTGCCCTCCCCTGAAGACCTGTCCCCCCCCCCCCCAACTGTCCTCCCCTGCAGGCCTGGTCCCTCCCAACTGCCTTCCCCTGCTGGCCATCTTGTGGTGGCCATCTTGTGTCCACATGGGGGCAGCCATCTTGTGTGTTGGACTGATGGTCAATTTGCATATTACCTCTTTATTATATGGGATTATTATATAGGAAAATATCAGTAGTTATCCCTAAGTGGGGGAGGGGGGGGCTATGAGTAATCTTAATTCTTTCTGTTGTTTTGTGTTTTCATTTGACTACAATTTATCAGAATAAAGATGTCTTTCAGTACAATCAAGAAAAAACAAAGTTACAAAATAGATCAAATGAAATGTGTAAAAAAATTTAAGAGCCCTACCCAGTTTGGCCCAGTGGATAGAGCGTTGGCCCACAGACTGAAGTGTTCCGGGTATGAATCCAGTCAAGGGCAAGTACTTCAGTTGCAGGCTCAATCCCTGGCCCAGGTCAGGGCATGAACTGGAGGCAACCAATTGATGGGGGTCTCTCACATCAGTGGGTCTCTCTTACTGATGTTTCTCTCCCTCTGTCTTCCCCCCTCCCTTCCACTCTCTCTAAAAATCAATGGGAAAATATCCTTGGGTGAGGATTAACAAAAAATAAATAAATAAATAAACTTAAGAAAATTCTTAACACATACAAATTTATTTTACTAATAAAGAAGTTAGAAAATTATACTTATCACCTAACTTCACAAAATAAATACTAAGTACAAAATAAAATTTTATTTGTAATAAAGCCTTCCCAGCCCTAGCCAGTTTGGCTCAGTGAATAGAGTGTTGGCCTATGGACTGAAAGGTCCCAGGTTCAATTCAGGCCAAGGGCACATACCTGGGTTGTGGGTTCGATCCCCAGTAGGAGGCGTGCAGGAGGCAGCCGGTCAATGATTCTCTCCCATCATTGATGTTTCTATCTCTCTCTCCCTCTTCCTTCTTCTCTGAAATCAATAAAGAAATATATATTTTAAAATAAAATAAAGCCTTTCCATCATCATTAAAAAAATTAATGTATCTTTCAGACATTACTTTTCTAACACAAGGATGAATCTCCTGCTGATTGAATAGGTTCATGGTTAGGAACTTAGCAGACAATCTATCATGCAGAGCACAAGTCCACATAAAATGCCACTTGATACTGAACTTGCGAGAAATAGCTTAGGAAAAGTAATTTTTGAATAAGCCCAAAATAACAAATTATATTTCCTGTAAGTGGTTGCTGATTTCTAGTGAACCATCTTACCTGTTTTTCATTAGCCTCAGCTCTCGTTTGCGTGTGGCTTCTTCTGCAAGTTGCTGGGGGCTGTGCAAACTTCCTGGGGAGGCAGCCATCACTACTCCCTGTGGCAAAGCAGTAGTAGGCGCTCGAATCTGGTAAGTTGGCATGTCACCAGTGGCAGCTGCAATAAAATATTACATGTTTATATAAACAATTTAGAACTTGATATTTTCATATAAAATTACCTGGAAGTAATATACTTCTTATTACATGTTTTAAGAAGTGATCTTGCCGAAGCCGGTTTGGCTCAGTGGATAGAGCATCAGCCTGCAGACTGAAGGGTTCCGGGTTCGATTCCGGTCAAGGGCACGTACCTTGGTTGCGGGTACATCCCCAGTGGGGGACGTGCAAGAGGCAGCTGGTCGGTGACTCTCTCTCATCGATGTTTCTAAACTCTCTATCCCTCTCCTTTCTCTCTGTAAAAAATCAATAAAATATATTTAGGAAAAAAAAAAAGAAGTGATCTTGCTAATGTTTAAGATGACTATTCTGAGCATTACAGAAATTGTAGGTATCAAAGATCTTCAGCACTTGGGACAATAATATTCCACACGCTCTATACATTTAAGGTAGGAAAATGCCCTAATGCATTTTAGATAAGTTTTTATCAAAGGCTAACGGTAGAGAGGTTTTTCAATTGAGAGTTCGCTAAATCTAAAATCAGTGATGTGCTGATAAATGTTTAACAACTAGCTTTGTGGGGGAAAAGCTCTGATATATCTGTAGCATGACAATTCCCATGATGTAAATGCTTGCACCATGGCCAATTTCAAGCTACCAATGTGACTTCAATGAATGTAGAGTTTGGAAGATATACACAGTAAGTAGCATACCATACAGATAAAATAGATGTAAGTAATTGCAAAAGCATAGGTAAAAAATTACAAATGATAAATTTGAGTATTTATTAGTTTTTAAGTAACTTGTTAAATGTATATTTACATTTTTAATAGCTATTTTAACAATCAGCTCACAAAAATCCTGAAAAGTTAACAATCAGTTCTAGCAAATCAGTGGGAGCTGGCTCTAGCACATCACTGTGAAATTTTAATTAAGCAGAACATTTCTATCCAGTTAATTTTCCTATATACCCTCACCTAATCTCTTTAAGTGGAAGTCCTAACACCAGAATATGACATAAGTACTGGGAGGAAAATACTAACTCACTGTGTTTTTATTTAAAAGCAAATAAAAAACAAAACAGCAAAGCTCTATTTAAAACTGGTTTCTCTGGGGAATGATAATTTTTGTCTGTCTTAGGTTTATTGAGATAATGTTAAAAGCATGTTTTCCAATGATAGTATAATTATAGTTCAATGACACTTAGTATTTATTTAGTATTCAGATTGAATACTAAAATCCTCAAAGTATCTTAATTTATAATCAAAATGTGTATCTACTGCAGTAAAAAACTTCCTTAAGACAGAAAGATGGGTTGAAGTGATGAACATTCCTACCATCACTGTTTCAACTTTGAGAACATGCAATCCAAAGTGCATGTGACATTCTGATGAAATATGACAAAATATATGCCCCCCCTCAGAAATCAATGCAAGAAAATGGTTTTTAAAGTTATTAAATCCTATAAAACTTGGTCTGAACCAAATACTAATCAAAATACGAAACACATTGCTTCTATATCTCATTAAAATGTGTTATATCCATTGACTAAGAACTGAAATTTTACTCAAAAGGGAGACAAATGTTTTTTTCAGTTAAGTGGAATAGTATTACTGAAACTAGCCAATTAGGTTAAAAGGTTAATCAAAATTGATCTATGTGTTTCTTTTTGGGGTAAATGCCAAGTTTTTACACCCCCACCAATGGGCTTAAGAATTAAAGGAAAGAATAAAACAATAAAAATATGGCTTTGGGTGAAGATCAGAGGTCTTTATAAGGCTAATTAAAATATCACTTACAATGTTGTACTGCCTTTTCTATATATAATTTAAGAAATAATAAGTAGAAATTATGATAAATAATGATCACCAACTTGGAAAAAATTCTAAATTTGTTTTTGTGACAATTTAAAATAGTATATACATAGATGTCTCATTATATGTTAGAAATTTTATAACTTTGAAATATTTGAAGAGAATTTTCAAGTCAATTATAAACTATTTATTTACTATTTAAAATAGACATATTTAAATCAGATTGTAGAGAAGATTGAATCATAGAATAATAGTTATCTTCTCTGTTCTCTTTACCAACATCTGTAAAGAAGGTTATGGGATAATAAAGGCTGAAACAATGGAACAGCTGGAGCCTACAAAGGCTTTCTAAAATTGGAACAATAGCAGTGACGATGGAGAAGTTTACATGTCATCATGTTGACATTTTAAGCAGCAGGGATGCAGACCTTGGTCTAGGGCTGTTCTTGCCAAATTGCTCCCAAATAAGAGCAATAAAATTAATACAAAGCTACAGAAGCGTTCATTATTCTCTCTAGTTTTGTACACATATTCTTTTTTCTGTACTTAAAGCAGGATGTTTATATAATATACAAAGTAGTTTCAGAATATCTATTTTTTTTTAAATGAAAAGGGAAGGCAGGAATACTTCACAGATAAAAAATAAAGTTCATTCGTTGATCTTAGAATCAGAAATGGTTCTAAATTTTTGCCTATTTCCAAAAGCTGAAGCCACCTTCAAAAGATCAAATCTGGCACCATGAAGAATAAGGGTCACTCAAAAGAAGCATTCTTGCCGAAACTGGTTTGGCTCAGTGGGTAGAGCGTCGGCCTGCGGACTGAAAGGTCCCAGGTTTGATTCCGGTCAAGGGCATGTACATTGGTTGCAGACACATCCCCAGTAGGGGGTATGTAGGAGGCAGCTGGTCTGTTTCTCTCACATCGATGTTTCTAGATCTCTATCCCTCCCCTTCCTTTCTGTAAAGAAATCAATAAAATAATTTTTAAAAAAAGAAGCATTCTTAAAACATGTTGAGCAACAGCTTAGAAAAAATACCCTAAAGTGCTAAGTTGGAAAGTGTTATCTGAAAGGGGACGTGGCCCTGAGCGGGTCTGCTTAGGGCCAGCAGGTAGTGTGTGCGTTCTTGACTTCATGCAGGAAAGATGTCACAATTTGCGTCCAAGTGACTGAGAGGACATTTGTAAAAGCTGGGGACAGTGAAACAAGGAAGAGCCTGGCATAGAAGTAACAGGAAAGGGCTGCTTAAACTCACTAGGAAGTCAGAAAAAAAAAAAAGGGACCTTAGGGACAAGTTCAGGGGGTCAGCCCAGCTGAGCTGCCACTGCCCATTGCTCCCCTAGTTGCAAGTTTTGTGGGAACTGCTGGAGTTTAGGTGATGCATACCCATGGGAGAAGAGGAGGAAGGGAAAGCCATGTGTATATGTGCTGGGTTCTTTGTAGGGTTTTATCTCTTTCTTGCAGAGGGAATTTTAGTGGAGACCTCAGGGGAGGTTTCAGCAGAATATTCATCAGTTTTCTAGGTGTGCTCATTTGTTATCCTAATGTCTGCTGATGGGTCAGTGCCAGGGTAGGGGGTCATTAGCCACTGCAGCTGCTCCTGGTGTCCTCCACCTGGTTTTGCTGCTTTTCTGAGTCTAGAGCTGGGATAAACCCGAGGCCTTGATATTATCTCTACGGGGGGTGACCTTCCGTATCTGCTGTCAATTGCTCTGCCAGTTTGTTTAGCTATCTGCCTCAGTTTTCCCCTTCCATCCGCCAAGAAATTTTCCTAGCTTCTTACTATCCTGCCTCAAAAGGATGATATATTTAAATGTATTCTCAAATGTTAGCTAACAAACTGGTTTTAACACAATTTTCAGGCATTTCTTCTTCAACAAAAATCTGATTTTATTTTATTGGTTCAAGCAGAAATATGAATTAGTATAAATTACCAGAAATTAGTATAAATTTCTGGTCATGATACATGTCTAATAGTGAATAAATATCACTGGATAAATTCCATATATTCAAATATGATCTATTAGTGAATACAGTAAAAAGATATGAGCAAAGAGAAGCTCTTGTTTTAAGGAAATCCAAATGTCAAAAAGTTTTTTTATTAAAACAAGTTATAGAAAAGTTTTTATATAAAAATTAGCTTCTATTTCCAATATTACAAGTTTAGTGATAATTTAAAACAGATGAGATACCTAGCATAACAGTTCAAAGAACTACATTCTTTTTTTTTTTAAATATATTTTATTGATTTTGTACAGAGAGGGAGAGAGATAGAGAGTTAGAAACATTGATGAGAGAGAGTCATCGATCAGCTGCCTCTTGCACACCCACTACTGGGGATATGCCCGCAACCAAGGTACATGCCCTTGACCGGAATCAAACCCGGGACCCTTCAGTCCCCAAGCCGCCGCTCTATCCATTGAGCCAAACTGGTCTTGGCAAAGAACTACATTCTTTAATGAAAAGCCAATTCCTGTTCCACCCACTAAAAGGGCCCCAATTATTTTTTATTATAAAATTTCATTGTATAAATTATTTATGAAAATAAATGGGTCATCAATGAGGAGTGTAAACTCATGATTGAAGAAAGATAATAAAAAAAGATACACTAATTTTACTCTAAGGCAGCAAAAAACTTGAGACAAGATACCTTTTTACCGTGGCATCCCTACAATCCAGCACAGCACTTGGCATATATGGGTGATTGGTGAGTTTACTCATGCACTATGAATTTTGAACTTTCCAGGGTTTTGCACAAGCTCACTGTCATTTGGAATGTTTCAAATAAGAAACCTTATTAATATAATACTATTATTATAATTAAGTCTTTAACCCTAATACATGGAAACCCCTAAAAGACTTATTCAAACTGGCCTTTCTTGATAAAATGCATTATTTCCTAAATCTTCCCCTAGATACTAATAATCTAACCTGGAATGTTAGAAGCAGAGTAGTCCTACTTTAGTGTTTCCAATCATCTAACTCCTGACATGAAAACAATGTTTTAGGTTTGGTATCAAATATTTCACGGGAAAGAAAATTCCTGGAACTCTCAATTCATACCTCTCTGCGCAAGCTTTACACACGGTACAGGAGGAGAAGTGAGGGGGTTGGAATCTGGGTTCTAGTGCAGCTCTGCCACTTACCAGCCATGTGACTTGGGGCAAGTTCAGTTTCCTCATCTGTAAAATGGGGATACATTATCTCATTTAATACTCACAATAAACCCTGTAATGTATGTCAAAGTGTCTAGCACAGTGCCTGGCACATGGTAGGCATTCAGCAAATGTTAGTTCCCTTCCTCTTCCCTTCCTTAAGTTCTGAAAGACAATGTTCCAAATTATGCTTATACTGCATATTAATTAAAAAGCAAATAACATCCATAAATATATTTTTCCCTTGAGTTTCCCTTCTAACAAATCTAGGTAATAGAATGATTGACATGTGTGGCTCTTATTCCTTATTTTGTTTATAAATATGGCTATTAAAAACATTTATAATTTTTATTATATCCCTTTAGAGAATAAATTATTAACAGATAATATCACATAATACCCCTTTAAATGTATATAATAACTTAAAATAGATGAGGAATCACAAAAAAAAATGATATAATCTCATCAGAGTGGTAAACCCCACAATCAAAGAAGTGTTTGTTTCTTCCTAACAAAGAAATAAGAAACCTAGCCAAATGACCATCTTGATAGTTTCCAAAGTAAAAGAGTTTATCAACACACTAATGGTGATTTTATTTGCTTATGATTTGTCGATTGAGATCTCTATAGGACTGAACACATTAATGAGCAAAATAATTTTTATTTTTGGAGCTCCTACATTCATAAGTCATTTTGCTATGTGTCACTAATCCCAAGTACACTAGAGGGGCCAACAGAGGTAACGGTCATACTCAGAAGCAGAGAGCTCCTCACTTTTCTTTGTTCTCTCCCTCCCTACTCCACACCAGGTCTCCTCAAGCCCAGATCAAGATTGTCATTACCTGGCGTCTAACATTATCAAAAAGTTTCCCTCCTCCATTGCTCCACTTTTTCCAGTAAAATTAAATCCTACCTGAGTAAGACTATTTAAGCACTGAAGATTTCAAATTTGTTACAAACACAAACCACATAAAATTAAGTTGTTAATTTTTACTTTAAGTTACACATGAGTTGTGGATTAAGTGAAAATCTTAAGAGTGAAAAAAAAGTTTGTAAAAAATTATAAATATCGACATTTAAAGTTCTATATAATAAACATATTGTCCTAGGAGAGTAATAATACTCTATAAAAAATCCATTTTAAGTAGTCAAAATGATGTTAACTTCCTTTTTTTGTTTTATAAACAGTGTTAGTTTATCAACGTCAGGTGAACTTTGAGGAGCAATATAAAATGGTGTGACTAGAACCAGATACAGGCAGTCCTCGATTTACGTGGGACTCAACATACGTATGTTGTCATCTCCATTTATTAAAAAAAAAAAAAAGTTCCGTCATTTCAACTTATGTGCTTTATATTTTTTATTATTTATTTACCACAAATAAAGGTCAGGAACTGTTATCTTTAATTTTTTTTTTTTTTTTTTTTTTTTTTTTTTTACTGTGTCACTTCATTACGGCTGTAATGAATGAGTGATGTAGGTGCTTATGTAGGTGGGTTCCAACTTATGGCAAAAATTACGTTATGTCACTCCCTAGGAACAGATCTCTGATGTAACCCGAAAACCTACTTTAGTCTGAAGAGCCAAACTGGTTTACCACTTATTAGCTGTGTTAGCTTGGGAGAGTCATTTATCCACTCTGATCTGTGTTATTATATGCAAAATGAATGTAATATCTGTATATCAGGGAGACTGCATGGAAACTGATTTTCCTTATGGGTTATTTAAATACTAAAGGCCCGGTGCACGAGATTTGTGCACTGGGGGAGGAGGGGTCCCTCAGTACAGCCTGCACCCTCTCGCAGTCAGGGACCCCTGGGGGATGTCCGCCTGCCAGCTTGGCACGATCCTCTGGAGGATGGGGCCTAAGCTGGCAGTCAGATATCTCTCTTGCCGTCCAGGGCTCTCCCAGTCCGGGGCCCTCGCTCCTTACCGCCCACTTGCAGTGGAGGTGGGAGCTGCTGCTGTGCTCGCCAGCCATGGGCCCGGCTTCTGGCTGAGTGGTGCTGCCCCTGTGGGAGCACACTAACCACCAGAGGGCTGCTCCTGCGTTGAGCATCGGCCCCCTGGTGGTCAGTGGGCATTATAGTGACCAGTCATTACACCATTCAGCCGATTTGTATGTTATGCTTTTCTTATATAGAATGGTTTCCTCAGTGAGGCTTACTCTGACCCTTCAACCTATATTACTTGTGGGTCTTTAAGATCTGATAGTTTCTTTGATAGCTCTTACCGCATTTATATTTATTTTTATTTGTAACATTAAATGATTTTTTATTTTAAAGTTTACATAAATGCAAAGTATTATTTTATTAGACTAATAAAACTGGGAAAAGTAAAACAACTGTCCCAAATTATCTTTCATTAAAAATTTTTCAAAAATAGTGGGAAAATAGCATAATGGCAATTTCATACAGATTTGGAATACTATTGAAACTTATGACTCATATTTCCACTTCCAACATGATTATAACTTGCCTTACTACCAACTTCAAGAAGCTATTACAACTGTTACAAATCATTCTTTTATATGAAAATATCCAAAAAAAAACTTTTCCTCTCACAAAGGTGAAATGTATATCCCTGTATTCCTATTCTCATGCATCAAATATTAACTAAGATACTATTTTTCAAATTTGAATTAATTGGAATGTATGTTTTTAATAGTTAGATGTCCATGCTGAATACTACTTCTGAGTTTTTTAGACTCAGAGACGAAAAGATAAAGAGTTAGGCTCTTAACATCAGCTTATAAATAAAGCCAAAACTATTTCTAATAAAAATGTAAATTATATCCAACAGAATGATATAATTCTGTAAACTATAAATATTTCCTTTTCACATTCAATTCAATGATCCTATAAGTAAGTGCTCATAAAAAACTTTCACAGGCCAGTCATTGTTAGGAGCCTAATTTTGGTCTAGATCATTTTTTTAAACTGTAAGATGTAGACCATTGGTGAGTTATAAAAATAATTTCTTGGGTCAAGAATAGCATTTTTAAAAAGGAAGTAGAAAAGTATGAATACATTACATATATTAAGGATAAACATTATTTTTAAATGGATTTTATACAAAAGTAGGGTACACACACACACACACACACACACACACACACACATCTACCACATCATGATATAAATGTGGGGCACGGTAAAAAAGTTTGCAAGCCAATAATCTATCAATCCACCTCAAAATACAAACAAACAAAACAAGAGGCAGTGTCCTTTCCACTTTCAAGCAGCATTTCAAATGGAACTGATTGTGTCAGAGCTGACCAGGTTTCCAAAAACAATGATTTTCAAAGGCACAATGAGGTCTAGTAAAAAAAAAGTTTGACATTTTAAAGTTTCAGCATTTAGAAAACTTTGAATTGAAAGGGTAAATCATGAATAAGCATTATGGGTGATGTTCATTTATTTACAAGCAATAGTTTAAAAGCTGCAAATTTTTACCTTAAAGATTCATCTTTAAGTATATTCTGAGTATTTTCAAATAATTTTATTTTTTCTTTGATTTTCTATCACGCTTAGAGAAGTCAAATGGTAAATTGAAAGGCTTAGTTAAGAAAGATATAAACAAACTAATCACTTTTAGAAAATGAATATATGCACAAAATGCATTTGGTTCTAAAATCATATGACATGCAGTATTTGTATTCATCTTATAATACATTTGCCATTTGAGAACTTCTGCAATCTATAACATCACTAAAACTTTACAAAACTTATTTGAGAAAAACAATAGCTCAAGATAATTTTAAAAACAATTTAATACCGGTGTTACTTGCTCAAGACAACGGAATGTTTCTATCTAGGAAGAGGACCTGAGACCCACTTGTGAGCAAGCTGTTTACAATTATCCATTCTTCATGAATTCAAATGCAATTCAGTACTGGGTAAGAAATAAAGCACCACTCAATAAACAAAGTTGCAACGACATAAAGGACATTAGCGACTAAATCAGAAGCATTACCTATGACTAAGAAAACCAAACCACAGAAAGCATTACAAATAACAGGTTTAAAGAATGTGGTCTGAGGGCGATTTCAAACATGCGCTTCCCTGCCTGTGCATTAGAGGGCGCCGTGAATAGTAAATCCCGCAGAGAGGTGGGGTGAGGGTGCCAGGGCCCGGAGCCCACCTCTTCCAGCACCTGTGGCCACGGGAGTGGTGCAGGGCTCTGGGGGATCTGCCCACAAACGGGCGGTGCCAGCTTTCTAAAGTAAATACTTACCTGCAGAGAAACCCTAAAGTGAGGCTTACAAATCAAGCTACTCAGTCCAAGAGCGATCTCAGAGACAGGCAAGCCAGGAGCTAGTTAACAGCCTCAAACAGTAACAGCGCTCTGCTCAGCTCGATGGAGCCGAAAGGAACTGACTCAATCACAACCTGACTCGGTGCTGACGTAAATGCGCAGTCCGCTTGGAGTTTAACTTTTCCACTTTCCTGAGGAACCTCGATTCCAGGAAATGCAGTGACGTCAGCCCTTTGAACTCCATTAGAGAGGAACAGACCATTTTAGACACTCGAGCAAAGAAACAAGTCGATACACAAACGCTGGTCTGCTTTGGAGCTACGTTGCACACAGCCACGGAATCGGAAGCTTGGCTTTTTTACAAATTGAACCGTATGTATGTTTAACTTGTAGCTGCACTGGATATGTAACAGGTTGCAGATGAAGTAACAGCTTATTTTAGTGAAGCAGAAAGAGAGAACTGCCTTGGATCAAATAATACTGAGCACAGAACCAATTACACTAAGATGCCTGTGTACTGAATAGATATAAAATTCCTCAGCTACTAGAAAAGCAATACTTTTGAAATACTCAGAGGTCCGTAAGTATTTTTTCAAAACTTCCAAAGTAATTTTACAGAATTTAAATCTTTATCTGAAGTTCTTACCGGTTTCATCTCCAGTTACAGCCATGATGGGTTTCTGCATACAGAACTGCCCTGTTCCTCCTCTCACAGGCCAACACAAAGTGTTCCAACTAGCAAGCATGTGCAGTTATAAGTGGCAGTATTGACATCACAATGACATCACTAGCCTATCACTGCCATCAATCTGCTTTGTCACAGATGGGCTCACTGAAACCAAAGCCCTTATAAAAAGACTGTAATAAACCATCAACTGCTATTGTTTCTATTTTTTCATAAAAATCTGTTGAAAAGGGCTCTGACAAAAAAAAAAAGTCTCATTAGCATTAAAAGTTACCTGCTTGTTTCTTATGGGGCTACTTTATTATTGTGCTGTCCAAGGTTTCTAGGTAAACAAAGGGGGCATTAGCCCTTTGGAGGACAAAAAACGTGGAGATTTAAAAAGTAAACAAGTGACAATCAGCACAGAGAGATGCTGTGAAATACACAGAAATGTATTTTGCAGACACTTCTAGATTCGCCAAGTAAGAAATAACTAAAACAACAAAAGAATAAAAAAAGAAATACCTAACGACCATTGTTTTCTTGTAACACATTTCTACTTGCAACACCAGAAAATCCAACTGTTCCGAAGAGAATTTGCCAATTTCACTTGAAAGGAATAAATACTAAAATTTTAAAAATTCAAATATAGTGTTATATAACCCATAAATATTAAATTGAACCATATGAACTTGCTCATATTTGACCTTTTTGGCCCACAAAAAAACAGAAATTTGATGTGGCTCAATCTAATATATAATTTTACTAAATTAAAATCCCTTGAAAAGATTTTTGTGACATTTAAAAATTCATAAATAAATCATAATTACTATTTGTAAAATTTAAAAATATATCCAATTTTATTCACTTAATGAGGGTTTGGTACATGGAGAGCTGGATCACTATAAATTTAATAAGTCCAAGGTTAGACACAATATTGGTACCTGTTCAATAGTATAGCACCACAGCCTAAGGAAAAAAATGATTTGCATCTCTACAGCACAAAAGTTGCATGTCACTGAGAACTTTTACCTTCATCAGTGGGGCTGTACAAAGTCCAGTCCCTTGTATGCTTAGAATTCAAGCTGACCTTAGTCAATGAAAGGTCATTCCAATACATTTTTTTAATCCTCACCTGAGTATTTTTTCCCATTGGTTTTTTTTAGGAAGAGTGAGGGGGAAGTGGGGAGAGAAAAGCATTGATGTGAGAGAGACATGCTGATTGGCTACCTCCTGCAATCGCCCTCACCAGAGCCAAAATCACCTCGACAGGGCCAGGGAGCCAGCCTACAATCAGGGTACGTGCCCGTGACCAGGAATCCATGGGAGTTGAACCTGCAATCCTTCAGTCTCTGGGCCCACGCTCTAACCACTAACCAAACTGACCAGGGCCCACTACAATTTTGCCTTATTCAGTGAAGCACCTTCTAGTAAAGGCAGGGACTTGACACTCAGATGCTAAGGAAGAGAAACATCAGGAAGGACCCATTACCAGTAATTCTCCAGAGCACACGAACTGAAGATGTCCTGCTAGAGGCTCTATAAAGGACTCTGCCGTCACAGCCATGCCTCAGGGTTTGGATCTAAGAATACTAGTTGGTTTTATTTCAGAAAGTTCAGATTATTCTCAATATTTCTTTACATTGGCACTTAGGTGCTCAATAAATATTAGTGTAAAAAAAGGGTCAAGAAGAAAAGGAAAGAGGGAGGTTGGATGCTTGGTTGGCTACTATTAGTAAAGTTTTAATAAATTCCCTACACCCAATAAACTCAGTTAATCATCACACAGAACTAATAACATTTTCACCAGAGAAAGAGTATTTCATTTTCATTCAGTAAATTGCTACTGAATATTCATCATACTAGAGGCCTGATGCTGCACGAAGATTCATGCAAGAATAGGCCTTCCTTACCCTGGCTGCTGGCACCTCCTTCGCTCTGGCCAGATCCGCCTCCCTTCTTATTAGCTGTGTGCACCGCCATCTTTGTTGCAGAGTAATGGTCAATTTGCATATTCTGTCTTTATTAGATAAGATGCCAGGGACTGTGCTGGGGACTAAAAATCCCTGTCCACACAGAAGTTACCATCTAGGCAGGACCCTGAGGGTCACAATTCAGTGATATATGCCCTGAGAAGTTACAGTGGGAACTGCAAGAGGTGACCTAAGCCAGATGTGCTCAGGGGAAGTGCTATCCAAGATGAAACAAGAACAACGCCTCAGGGGAAATGGCTATGTGTGAAGGCCCTAGAGAGGAGAAAGGGCACAGCTAAGCCAGGAAATGAAAGAAATTCAGCATAAGAGCTGAGAGGGAGGAAGTAAGGCCTCGATCAAACAGAGATTTGGCCATGATAAGGATTTTGACTAACAAGTAATAACATTTGTTGAAGGGTGTTGAGCCAGAGGCTAACATGATTAGATGTGAATTTTAGAAATACCACTCTGAATTACAGAATTAAGAGTATAATGGAGAAAGGGAAATGTTGGATGCAGATAATTGTGTTTTTAAGAAATATTAGCTCCTAGAATCAGTGGAAAGGATAAAGAAAGAGAGTCTAGCTGAACTTTCATGAACAATTACAAAAAAATAAAAATAAAAAAAAAAACCAGGCAGAGAAGGGATATGCTATCTCTGGCATGATTAGGAAAATCGGTACACTGCTCCACAGCTACCAGCTTCAGGCCAGACACCTGGCAGACCAAAGTCTGCTGCAGGAATCCAGGTCAGAGGGGACAGAAGCTGGAACTGGGATTATAACAGTGGGGGTGGAGAGGATAAATGATTTGGCAGGAGGAAAAATTAATGGAGAAGGTGAGGGAGAGTAAGACATGACATCCAGATTTCTGGATTGAAGCTACAGAATGGACAGAACCCATTACGGAAATAGAGTAAACAGGAGAGTTGGGGTAGGAAGTGGATGTGAAGTTTGGGATTTTAAAAGCCAGAGATGTGTGAGGTATATCTAAGTAGCCAGTTGGAGTCAGGGGACATAGTCATGGTGAACTGAACTGAAGCCATGGCAGGGATAAGTTCAACCTGGGACAGTACACAGATGGAAGTTGGTCCAGGATGCAACCTGAGGAACACCACGAACACTCAGGAGACGGGCAGAGGAAGGTTAGACCAATAAAGGAGATGAAAGAGAGGCAGGAGAGATAGAAGGAAAAATGGTAAGAATGCGGTATCAGAGAAGTGAAGGAAGCAGAGGTCAACAGGGTGAAATACTGCGGAGACACCAATCAAGATAAGATCTGAGATCTCAAAAATAAATCGCTGTGACCTTTCAATGGGATAAAAAGAGTAAGACACAATTCCCACTGACATGTTTCACACAAAATTAGAACTTGGCCATCATTATTATTTTTTTAATATATATTTTAATTGATTTCAGAGAGGAAGGGAGAGGGAGAGAAACGTCAATGAAGAGAATCATTGATTGGCTGCCTCCTGCACTTTACTTACTGGGAATTGAACCCACAACTTGGCATAAGTCCTTGACCGGAATATAACCCAGGACCCCTGAGTCCACAGGCTCATGTTCTATCCACTCTGCCAAACCGGGTAGGGTAACCATCATTCTTTTTAAAAAGAAAAAAAGGAAAGGAAAAGAGGCAAGACAAGGAGAAAAAGAAAACAAGAAGAATCAAGATGGGAAGGGAAGAATCAAAATATCTTATTTGTACCTGATATAAATATTCACATAGTATCACATAGATTAAAAAAGAATCAGTATACTATTAAAATAATTAAAGTTTCAAAGGTTAACAGGCAAGATACTTTAAAAAATTAGTAATATTTTCTACACCACAACAACTAGGAAATATAATAAAAAGGTATCATTTAAAATAGCAGCAAAAACCTGGATATGTTAGTAGCATGGTAACTATAGTTAATAATATTGCTTGTATATTTCAAAGTTACTAAAAAGTAGATATTAAAAGATCTCATCACAAGAAAAACAAATTTGTAATTATGTGCAGGGATAGATGTTAATTAGATCTACTGTGATGGTCATTTATTGTGACATATAAATGTCAAATTATTATGTTGTACACCTAAAACTAATATCATGTGATATGTCAATTATCTATATAATAAAGAGGTAATATGCAAATTGACCCTCACACCCTCTTATTGGCTGCTTATGACCAGGCAGTCAGGGGGGTTAGTGAGGGATGACCAAACAACTGAACAGCAGGCTGCGTGGGGCAACCAGACCAGTGGGGGGGAAAGGGGCAGTTGGTGGTGACCAGGCCAACAGTGGGGGCAGTTGGGGGCGACCAGGCTGGCAGGGGCAGTAGTTGGGGGAGATTAGGCTGCGGGGGGGTGGGGAGGGGCGCAACTAGGCCAGCAAGGGGGAGGCAGTTAGGGGCGACCAGGCAGGTAGGTAGGTGAGCGATTAGGAGTCAGTGGTCCAGGATTGTGAGACAGATGTCCGACTGCTGGTTTAGGCCTGATTCCCAGGATCAGGCCTAAACCACAGTCAGACATCTCCCAAAGGGTCATGGATTGGAGAGGGTGTAGGCTGGGCTGAGGGTACCCCCCAACCCCCTGCCCTGTGCATGAATTTCGTGCACTGGGCCTCTAGTACCTCAATAAAAAAAGAAATACTTAAGTTCTCGCTAAATTAATCTATAAATAAAATAAATCTCATCATTGGTTTATATTATTATTTAAAAACTAAAATGTATTCCAAATGCATATGAAAAAATAATGGTTTACAAAAGGTAAATCAGCACTTTAAAAAGACAAAAAAAGAGGAACTTGTTTTGTGAGATAATAAATCGGCATGATACTGGCATAAAGAAAAAGAGACCAACGGTACAAAATACAGAGTTGTGAAACAGATCCAAGTATACATGAGAACCTATTGTATAATTAGATTGCCCCATACATAATGGAAAAGGGGGAAAAGTGGCTCCATGTGTAGAGAAAAAATAAAAATAGATCCCTGCCTAATACTGAGGTGAACCTCAGGTGAATTAGGGACCTAAATGTGGAAGGTAAAACTATGAAGCTAATAAAATTTATGTAGAAAAATAGATAGGTGGCTTATGGAAGGAAAAAAGTTCTCAAATAAACCCTAAAAGGACAAAACTTGTGTATTATCTATGCAAAACAAAAAACAATTTAAAAAAAAACTCTCATTGTTAAAGTATCAAGTTTGTGGTGGTGTTTTCATACTTAAATATTTAGAAGAAATGATTATTCTTTATGATTATCCATCCCATCTAATAAAAGAGTAATATGCAAATTAATCATTACTCTGCTACACCCATTGGGAGCGAGTATGCAAATTAACCCCAACCAAGATGGCTGTGGCCACTGACTGAGCAGGAGGGAGGCTTGGGTTTCCCTGGTGATGGAGGCCTGATCTCAGTGAGATTGGGCCTAAACAGGCAGTGGGATTGGGCCTAAATGGGCAGACCCAGGCCTCCACTCCAGGCTACAAAGTTTCAATTATAGAAAAATAAATTCCAGTAGAAATGGCTGCAGCCACAGAGCGAGCAGGAGGCTTGGCTCCGCTTCAGGCTACAAAGTTTCAATTGTAGAAGGTAAATAAACCCCAGATACCAGGGTCTTCGCTTGGGTCTCCAGGGGGCGTAGCAGGCCTGCAAACTACCACAGGCCCCTCACCCAGGCAGCCCCACGCCCCACCCTGATCCAGGACACCCTTCAGGGCAAACCAGCTGGTCCCCACCCATGCACCAGGCCTCTATCCTACCTAATAAAAGAGTAATATGCAGATTGACCATCACTCCAACACACAAGATAGATGCTCCCATGTGGTCAAGAATCCTGCCCCCATGTGGACACAAGATGGCCAGCAGGGGAGGACAGTAGGGAGGGACCAGGCCTGCAAGGGCAGGCAGTTGGGGGTGATCAAGCCTGCAGGGGAGGGCAGTTAAGGGTGACCAGGCCGGCAAAGGAGGGAAATTGGGGGTGACCGGGCTTGCAGGGAAGGGCAGTTGGAGGGGACCAGGCCTGCAGTGGAAGGCAATTAGGAGTGACCAGACCTGCAGGGGATGGCAGTTAGGGGTGACCAGGCTTGCAGGGGACAGTAGTTAGGGGCAAACAGGCTGGCAGAGGAGCAGTTAGGCATCAATCAGGCTGGCAGGGGAGTGGTTAGGGGCAATCAGGAAGGCAGACAGGCAAGCAGTTGGTAGCCAGCAGTCCTGGATTGTGAGAGGGATGTCCAACTGTTCTCAGTGGGATCGGGCCTAAACAGGCAGTCAGACATCCCTCGAGGGGTCCCAGATTGGAGAGGGTGCAGGCTGGGCTGAGTGACACCCCTCCTCCATGCACGAATTTCATGCACCAGGCTTCTAGTTTAAATATAAAAGGTTCATGAGTATGAGGCAAATATACAGTCCCCAACTGAAGATAGTTTGTTTATAATTTTTGATTTTACAATGGTGAGAAAGTGACACTCATTCAATAGAAACTATACTTGGAATTTGAATTTTGATCTTTTCCACAGCCAGTGATGTCAGGTTCAATCCTTTCTCCTGATGCTGGGCAGGTGCAGTGAGTCCCAGCTCCCAGTTAGCCAGGGGATCACAGGGTCTATTGTGTTCGTTGTGTAACATGATTGTGCCCAACTGTGTCTAATGTGCCTAACTGAGCACATTTAAGGTAAGCTCAGCTAAGCTATGATGTTCAGTAGGTTAGGTGTATTAAATGCATTTTCAACTTACTATATTTTCAATTTACGATGGGCATTTCAGGATGTAATCCCACCGTAAGTCAAGGAGCACCTGTAATGGGTGGCTTTAATATACATTTAAAAGAAAACATTAGAGTATTGAGTAAGTAATATATATTTTTTTTATACACCATAAATGCTAGCACTTCAGTTCTTCATACACTTTTATTACAGTCCACATTAACCTTCAAAATACCTAGGAGTAAAGCTAATTAATAAGATATATCTATATCTATATCTATATCTATATATATAGATATTATAATCTGCTCCTCTCACCAACCACTTGGAAGATTTTCAAACTAAACGAACTAATAACATTCCTCTTAAAATTAGTGCTATGTCATAAATCCTCAGTAAATGGTCCAAAAAGAATAGAATTAAATTTAAAATGCAGAATTTTGAAATTTATAATAAACAGTTATTATAAGCATAACTGAATGACATTAAAATAATATATAACTCTAATTTAATTGAAATCTTGGGTTCCGCCGGGACCGGTTTGGCTCAGTGGATAGAGCGTCGGCCTGCGGACTGGGGAGTCCCGGGTTCGATTCCGGGCAAGGGCATGTACCTTGGTTGCGGGCACATCCCCAGTGGGGGTGTGCAAGAGGCAGCTGATCGATGACTCTCTCATTGATGTTTCTAACTCTCTATCCCTCTCTATTCCTCTCTGTGAAAAATCAATAAATATATTAAAAAAAAAAAAAAAAAAAAGAAATCTTGGGTTCCCCTAAAATACTTAGGGCTACCATACAGCTGCTTTATTTCATTACTATGAGCTTCCATAAGAGGTAGATCAAGTACCTCAGAATTCAACTATATTAATAACAGTCTAAAGAAAAAAAATTACCAATTGTTTTGAAATGAGGGATCTACAAGACTTAAGTATAAGAGTTTGGGAAAGGCCCAAATTCAGTGCATAATAGACTGGATACTCAAATCTTTATAGTCTAGGTAATAAACATGTATTAGGTACATATATAACCCTCAAATAAAAGATTCTTAATTAAAGAATTCACTCAGACGTTCAACTCCATTTTTTCGTCATGCTACTTTGAATTTAACTTTCCTTGAGAGCCAGTAAAACCTGCTAAAAACAAAATTCATATCATTTATTTAACTTTTTTAATATACTAAAATAATTCTTCTTCAAGCCATTAAGTGCTTCTCTTCCTCCCCACCCCCATCCCATCCCATCTACTTTCTGTATATTTCAGAAAACTATAAAATCACCACTAAATGGTGTGGTATAGAAATCTACAGGTATTCTAAAGGTATCAGATTAATAAAATATACCTTGAACAACAACCTGGCTGCCTGGGACAAAGAACTGCTGTGTGCCATCAGCTGACTGTGCTGCATATTGTACAATTGCAGCACCTGGTGGAGGAGCTCCTGAATTTGTCATTGTTAATGCCTGTAGTCCCTGTACACCATCAGATCCTGGGTTAGAAATCTGGATTGTTCCACCTTGGGCTATAGCAACTTAACAGAAAAAGAAAAGAAATATTAGATAATTTCAAGCTTCATTTTTAATAATCTCATATTGGAAGAATATATTCTGGATCTACATGTTTATTACCAATATTCTCAATTTACCATATTTCTCTATGTTAAATTGATAAGGAGATCCTCTTCACAGGACAATATCCTTTTTTAAAAATATATATTTGTATTTATTTCAGAGAAGAAGGGAGAGAGAGAGAGAAACATCAATGATGAGAGTCACTGATCGGCTGCCTCCTGCACATCCCCTATTGGAGATTGAGCCCTCAACCCAGGTATGTGCCCTTGGCCAGAATCAAACCCGGGACTCTTCAGTCCACCGGCCAATGCTCTATCCATTGAGCCAAACCAGCTAGGGCCAAGGGCAATATTCTGAAAAGGCTCCTAAGTACTTGAAAATAACTTATATTCAGAACTAATTAAAATATATAGAGCTCATGGAGCCTTCCTCTTCTCTGGCATCCACCTAACTAAATTATTTAAGAAGAGAAGAGATACATCTAGGGAGAAAGTCCAGCTTCAAGGGAGAGATAGAAACATAGATGAGAGAAAATCATCCATCCGCTGCCCCCTGCACGCCCCCTATTGGGGATCAAGCCCACAACCTAGGCATGTGCCCTGACCAGGAATTAAACTGGGAATTGAACTGTGACCTCCTTGTTCATAGGTCAATCCTCAACCACTGAGTCACATTGGCTAGGCCCTTTCAGATATTTTTAGATATAAACAGCATTCTTTTAACATTTAAGAAATAGTCAGTGAAATTCCATTGAGCATTATAAATACAATGAATTTGTACCTTTATTCAACTAACTACTTTTCTAATTTATCATCAGAAAAAAATAGCTTTTCATAGAACATATATTTTGTTTTTTAAAGCTCAAGTCTACAAAACTGTAGCCTTGACTATTTTGACTATAACAGGAGAATCCTGAAATATAAAATATTGAGTTGGGCCAAAACCGGTTTGGCTCAATAGATAGAGCATCAGCCTTCGGACTGAAAGGGCCCGGGTTCAATTCCAGTCAAGGGCATGTACCTTGGTTGCGGGCACATCCCCAGTGGGAAGTGTGCAGGAAGGCAGCTGATCGATGTCTCTCTCTCATCGATGTTTCTAACTCTCTATCCCTCTCTCTTCCTCTCTGTAAAAAAAATCAATAAAATATATTTTTAAAAAAACCAACCAAACAAAAAAAAATATTGAGTTGGAAAGGACCTTAAAAGATACTATATTGAAACAATTTGTGTTACAACATTAACCTCTACACCCAGTGTCTTAAATAACTAACTCAGCTAATAGCAACAACTATGAGGATTTCCTCTAAATACTGAGACTTGCCAGTCATGTTTAAAAATTAACATATTAACTGAAAGTTTCAAAGGAATAAATGACCAAGTGAAATGTTTTTAAATGTCAAATAGACAAATCTAAGTACATTTGAGAGTTACGTATGACTATGTTTTAAACACTAGAGATTAAGTGGAATCAATAGCTATCATATATATATATATATATATATATATATATATATATATATATATATTTATATATATATATATATATTTTTTTTTTCTCTGAAATATATATATTTCAGAGAAAAATGAAAAGGGAAGTTAGAAACATCATTGATGAAAGAGAGTCATCAATCAGCTGCCTCCTGCATGCCCCAACTGGGAATGAAGTCTGGAATGCAGGCATGTGCCCCAACTGGGTATTAAACCATGATCTCCTGGTTTATAGGTCGATGATCAACTACTGAGCAACACAGGCCAGGCCTATCTTTTTTTTTATCACATAAACTAGCTAACTAGTTTTTAGAATGAAGAAAAAATAGCACATCATCAGAATAAGGCAATACCAATAAACCAATGTACTAGTAAATACCTTACAGGAATGTTACAGTAGCATCTAAACAATACTCTGAACATTTCCAAGTCATTCCCCAATATTTTAACAGTATCTAAGCAAAGGGCCACTAAGTGATGAAGTGATCCTATAAACCTGTCAGAACTATTGGAAAGAGTGACAATAATAAATCTTTAATCCTTTGACATAAGGTTCTAGGACCTTACACAAAAAGATGGGTGACCATTTTTTAAAGAGTTCAACATAGATACACTCTTCGTGTTTTAGTTCACTGACAGACCACTATTAGAATAGGACTGACAGAAACTGAAGAATCAGTTATGAAATATCAAGATAGCAGAGGTTAAGAAACTCTGATATAACATCACTTTATCTGGTTCATCCACAGCATTATATTCTGTACACATTTTAAAAACAAGATTTCATCACGACTTTCCAAAGATTTCAAGGGTCTCAAGATTCACCTCTTTCAATGAAAGGGTTTGGGAGAGATTTAACCATATCTATCTTCTTAAAAGAGAAGTACAGTATGAAAAAGAACAGATGCTTCCTAAACCTTCATGTGGGGGAATAAATTTTGTTATCATACATTTGAATGTATGATTTCAGCTGATAATTAGTTTGATGTCATAGAAATAGTGCTTTGAGAAAGAAAGTAGTAATGTAACTACACTGTATAAGAAACACAGGCCTAGTGTTAACCTAAATTTTAAAAGCCGAAATAAGACAAAACAAGCATTTATTTGGGGTCAAAGAATTGTAATTTGAGGTGCAGTTTCAGGCAGAAACTCAAATAGTGTCCCAAATACAGGGTGAAAGCAAGAAGTTTTTATGAGAAAAAGGAAAGGAATAATTATATGAAAAGAAAAAAAAAATCATATTAGTACTAATAAGCTGAGTTACTATTGCTGATTCTATCTTCAGATAGAAAGTCTACAGTCATTACTCCTTGTGATCAGTCTGTTCTGCTGACTTTATAACTGTAAAACAATAGAGGTTTGGCCCAGTCAGTCCAAAATTTCAAGAAACACATGGAGCAAGACAGTTCCTCTTGAATGGCTGCTTTGGCTCCATTTTAAAATGGCCTCATTCCTGCCATTTTTCACACTAACATATAACAGGCACCCAATATGATAAATGGATTCCTCATTTCCTCAAGACAGACTGTGTTATAAACAACTTAAGCCACTTAAGGATCTAGGAGAGTTAAATTAAGTATGGTTTCAAATTCTGATAATAGAACTTAATTTTTAATGTCAATGATTAGTTTTTGAACTGGTAAAAAATCTGAGGTGACAGTAGTTACTTCCAAAGATAAGAACTACAAAATAGAGACCGGTTTGGCTCAGTGGTAGAGCGTCGGTCTGCGGACTGAAAGGTCCCAAGTTCGATTCCGGTCAAGGGCATGTACCTTGGTCGTGGGCACATCCCCGGTAGGGGGTGTGCAAGAGGCAGCTGGTCGATGTTTCTCTCACATCGACGTTTTTAGCTCTCTATCTCTCTCCCTTCCTCTCTGTAAAAAATCAAAATATATTTTTTTTAAAAAAAGAACTACAAAATAGGTAGATAACAAAAACCCTTGCTTTCTTTATTTTTTTCAAAGTTTTATTTATTTTTTCAACCCTCTCCTCCCCTCCCCCTTTTCTGTCAATATTTCCCCATAGTTCCAATGAAAATTTGTTGCTTTCACACTGTGAAAGCTGGTATATCAAGAATTTGTTACTCTCATCACTTTGTTTTTGGGTTAAGTCATTATAGAATTAGATGTGAAAAGCAAAAGTTGAATAGACACACAAGGTGGCTCTAAGGGGACCACATTTCTCCTGGTAAGTCTGGTACTTCTGCCTTTTATTCTTCTATAACAAAGGTACTCTGAACTATGGCATTATCAAATGAGAGAGGGCCTTCCCACTTCAAATGTCACCTCTCATTTGACAATAAACAGGATTCCCCAGGGCTTCAGGACGCTGGAAATAGGCTTGCTTGTACATATGTGTGTTCAAAAGATTTCAGAGAATGTTTCAGATTACAAAACATTCAAGATAGTTTAATGTGATTTCAGCAAACAGTCATTGAGATAAATAATGGGAAAATCTAAGATGAAATCAGCTGAATGAGTTCAGTGCAATCTTTTGTTTAGCTCCTTTAAAAAAACCTTAAAGGAATTTTCTAGCAAGAATTTTGTGCCACCTATTTCCCCTGCCCACTCATCTCAAACTTTTTTTTTTTTAAATTTAGTTTGGAGTATTTCCAGGCAAATTTCAGATATCACATTTGATTAATCATTTTTAAATAAAATGTTTGGCCCATAACAAATCCATTAGTAACCAATAAAAATAAAATGCCTTTGTATTTCCCACTAATTTTACTTTGGGGACCTAAGCTTTATTAATGCTTTCTTAGACTGACACATGCAACTGAAGCATAATGCTCATTCCTATGCCCACACTGATATGAGCAATGAAGAGTCCACATTGATCTATGAATATTACTTGGAACTCAAGCAGAAGTAAAATTGTTCTTTTATTTTGAACTATATGCATACTTACTTTCCTCTTTTAAGTAATCCTTAATAACATTACAGTTTCATAAAATATCTAAATTGAATTAAAAATGAATAACTAGATTATATATTCAACTAAATTCTACTCCAATGTCCAATATTAACTTGTTCAAGCCTGTTAGTATGTTATCTGCTCATAGTAGTGGTGGGTAGAGGTTAAGCTCTATTGCTCTAGTTGTTCTGGGAGATACCTACCTTCCCCCATCCCAAATCTCAGGTTAGCTATACCACATAATTAAGTGGGGCACTCTATATGCACCAGTTGAATGTTGGACACACTGATCTTTCATTAAGAAAGAGATTGTTTAGGTAAAGTGTAATTCATTAATTTACTAAGTTATTTTTCTACTACATTAGTTCTAGTGGTTACACAATGTTTTTATATATATACCCTTATATGGCATGGTATTAGTCTCAAATCAGTATTAACCCAAGTATGATTTCCCCATCTCCAATCCATCATTTAGCACAGTAACCAAGATGCTATCATATCAACTAATCCAAGCAATTAACTATTTTAAAATTCCTATTATACAAAACCATGTTTTAAAAATATGCTATTTCTACTATTCATTGCCATTAAGGACTTCTCTCCTAAAACTATTAATATCATTGTATAGAATATAATTCTTATAGGATGAAAATTCAAAAATTTTGATTTTTTAAAAAAGTTTAATTAAAAGATATTCTAAAGCCTTGCAAAATCAATAAAAGACAAAAAGAAAGATAAATAAGGGTAGAAAACAAGGAAAAAAGTTCATGAACAAATAAGGAAAAAGAATTTATTTAAAATTTCATCTGACTGCCCTAACCGGTTTGGCTCAGTGGATAGAGCATCAGGCTGCATCCAGCCAAGGGCACACGCCCAGGTTGCAGGCTTGATCCCCTGTAGGGGGCGTGCAGAAGGCAGCCAATCGTTGATTCTCTCTCAACATTGATGTTTCTATCTTTTTCTCCCTCTCCCTTGCTCTCTGAAATAAATAAAAACATATTAATTTTTTTTAAATCAAAAGAAGATAAATTTAAAAAAATAAAATTTCATTTGACCTCTTTTTCCTTGATACTAAGATATTTTTAAACCTACAGCTATATGAATGAGCTAATTCAAATACATAAACATGTATAAATGTTTAATTATATTTTAAAACCATATTTATTCCAAATTACAATGAAAAGACTCATGATTAAGTTTTCATTAAATTTAACTTTAAATAGAACAGCAGAATTTTTTCCAGTGAGTTCTCAGCTTTAAATTCAAACTGTGAGTACAAAACAGATTGTGTAAGTAAGTACCCCTTAAAAGAAGAAAAAGCATTAAAACAGCCTCAAGCTAAAACAAGAATAGCAACACCAAGGTTAAAAAGTCAGATTTATATTAAGCAGATACCTTCTATGTTTGCTTTGACAATTACCTTGGGAGAATGTAAGCAGAGTCACTACTTACAGTAAATAAAAGCAACTGCATTTACTTTAGAATATGTAAGCCTATCATGTGTAAATTCTTATTATGAAGAATTGGAATTTTGTTTATTCATTATGAATTGGAATTCTGAATTCTTTAGTAGTCCACACAGTTCATTTGTATCTTTTTCATAATGGTGGGTTTTGGATTGACCTACTTACCTTTTAGTGTATAAGAATTCCAGTTAATAGAAACTCATTCTAACAAAGTCTCTAATAAAATAAAGTAGGAGTAATCAAAGAGACAAGGGACATTTGGAAAAATAATATTTGAAGTCTTGGGTAATAGTCCTTATTTGTTAAAAGGTTAGGCTGGGTATAGTAAAATGAGGTACAGTAAAATGAGGTATAAAAAAAATTGTCTTTAGAGAAAAGTCAATGAAATATACTTCAAACATTTTAATCTCTATAATTGCTTTAACTATGAATTTATGAATTTTATCTCATTTATGTCTTACACAGGAAGTAAATTTTTTGCTAATTCTAAACTTCTGAACCACCATCTTTAAAAATATTCTCCTGCCGAAACCGGTTTGGCTCAATGGATAGAGCGTCGGCTTGGGGACTGAAGGGTCCCGGGTTCGGTTCCGGTCAAGGGCATGTACCTTGGTTGCAGGCATATCCCCAGTAGGGTGTGTGCAGGAGGCAGCTGATTGATGACTCTCTCTCATCGATGTTTCTAACTCTCTATCTCTCTCCCTTTCTCTCTGCACAAAATCAATAAAATATATTTAAAAAAAAATATTCTCCTGAGACAGGATAGATTTTCTTTGACCAGAATGATTTAATTGGCATACAGCAAACCTATAGCTAAGAATTGTACATTCAGTAACCATATTGAAGTGTAGTTCATTTTCTACAATGTTACAATAATGAATCCCTGCCCATTTTAAGTTATTTTTCCTAACCCCCAGTGTAGAAAAGTTAGCCTATCCTAACTTTCACTTCTTAGTTTTGTTATTAAAAATCAAGTTGAAGTAATAAGGCCAACTTCTGTCAAATATTTAACATTTAACTATTTAAAATTAACAACTTAGCCCTGGCTGGTATGCTCAGTGGTTAAAGCATAGGCCCGCCCACCAAAGGATCTCAGTTCAATTCCAGGTCAAGGGCATGTACCTGGGTTGCAGGTTCAATCCCCAACGTGGTCAGGCCACCTGTGAGAGGCAACCAATGAATGTGACTCTCTCACATCAATGTTCTTCTCTTTCCTTCTCTATCTTTCTCACTCCCCTTCCCTCCTACTCTTCCATTCTCTCTAAAAATCACTAGAAAAAATACCTTCAGGTGAGGATTAACAAAGAATAAAATAAAAATAAGTATAAAAATGTGCCGAAACTGGTTTGGCTCAATGGATAGAGCGTCGGCTTGGAGACTGAAGGGTCCCGGGTTCGATTCCGGTCAAGGGCATGTACCTTGGTTGCGGGCACATCCCCAGAAGGGGGTGTGCAAGAGGCAGCTGATCGATGACTCTCTCTCATCTATGTTTCTAACTATCTCTCTCCCTTCCTCTCTGTACAAAACCAATAAAATATATATATTTTTTAAAGTATAAAAATGTATACTTGCATATGGGGAAACCTGAATACATATTTTTTAAATGTTTTTATTGATTTGAGAATGAGAGAAAGGGAGAGGGAGAGATAGAAACATTGACGAGAGAGAAACATTAACTGGCTGTCTCTTGCCACTGAGAATCAAGCCTGCAACCTGGACATATGCCCTGACTGGGAACCAGTGACCTCTTGGTTCATGTGTCAAAGCTCAACCATTGAGCCGAAACCTGTTCGGATCAGTAAACAGAGCGTCAGCCTGTGGACTGAAAGGTCCCAGGTTCGATTCTGGTCAAGGGCATGTACCTTGGTTGCAGGCACATTCCCAGTGTGGGGTGTGCAAGAGGCAGCTGATCGATGATTCTCTCTCATCAATGTTTCTAACTCTCTATCCCTCTCTCTTTCTCTGTAAAAAAATCAATAAAATATTTTTAAAAAAATATTCACTCTTCAAATGAAAGAATTATCTACAGAAAAAACTGTTACTAAATGTTTACACAATTCATTTTTAACATAGGCAATACCATTTATTGTGAATCGATACAGGCCAAATTTTACATGGGACAATACACATAGAACCAGCACAACTTTTCATTAAAATAATTGCCAGGACCAACATTGTATGTGTCCAAATTAAGAAAAGTAAGGAAGAGATAGTCCAGGACCTCTAATGTGGCAAATAGATAAATGCCTAACTTCTAAAGACTGGACTTTCCATTTTTCACCCAGAGATCCTGACTGCACCCCTTCTTGCCCCAACTCACAGTGACGTTTAAAGCTGAGATTCTTCTTCAAACTGCACCAAGAGCACAAGAAGTAAAGGCCTCAGGGTTGTGAATGAGACATCACCACAGCTAGCTTACATTTCGCTGTGACATGTCAAAGTAGCATGTTTCGAGAAACCAAGATGGCAGTATAAGGTAGACACCTGAATGCAGCCTACCACAACAAATTTGAATTTAGAACTGGAAAACAGGGGAGGCATTGCCCTGAAGCACCAGACGGCTAGCTGAGAGGAGGCTCTGCCATCTGGAAAGGAGAGGGAAGGTGTGCTGACCCTCAGAGACTGTGAAGGTACGGAGAACTGTGTGCGCGAAAAGGCACTGGCTTAATCCCGGTGCGCGGAGAGGGAGGGCCAGGCCGAGATGGCTGCTGGCCGAATCCCTGTGCGCGAAGAGGGCAGGCCGGGCCGAGTTCGCTACTGACTTACTCCCGGCGTGCAGAGAGGGCGGACAGCTAATGCAGGGTTGTCTTTCTTGTTCAAGAGGAAAACAGAATCACCCTATTGCTCTGATAGACAGCCCCAGTCAGGAAAAGGCCACTGTCAGGCAGCAGGCAGAGATCTCTCCGAGAAGTGTGAAGCCAGAGGCCTTTACTGAGGGAGGAGCCACTTGGGGAGGAGCCGACAGGAAAACAAAGCTTGTCTGCACCAACCCGAGACTCTGCCCCATCCAAGCTGAGCACAGAAGCTCTCCCAGAGACTGGCTTTCTCTAGGGAGGGACTGGCTGGAATCTAAAGCTTGTCTGCGCCTTTACCAAAGAGGTGCGCGCGCCTGCAACCAATCTTCCAAAACTCTCCACGAACAGGACTTTTCTAAGGCGAGACTGACAGGGAACCAAAGATTGTCTGCGCCACCCCGAGACTCCACCCCATCCAAGTGGAGTACAGAAGCCCTCCTAGCTGAGACACTGCTGATCCTCACAGCCAATTGGCTTGGAGATCAGCGCATTCCAGTGATACCAACAATAAGCAAGGCTTAACAACAAGACTGCACACACAGCCCACAAAGGGCTACACCAAGACTGTCCACGGTAACTGGGAAGGCTGTGCTACTGGGCTCTACCAGAACACCTAGCACACAAAACTATGCCATCAAGTCAAGAAAACAACTAAAATGCAGACAAGAGGCAGGACACAAAGGAAGGAGATGGAGGAAAAGAAAAGAATGGACATTGAGTTCAAAACTACAGTTATAAGGCTTTTCAAGAATATCCTAAAAAAAGGCCGATAAAATAAATGAGACCTATAAGGATATGAAAAGGGATCAACTAGAAATAAAAAGGGATCAACTAGAAATAAAGAAAACATTGTTTAAAATAAAAAAAAATATTACACAGAGTCCTAAAATCAGACGAAGATCGCAAGAATCAAGACAAAGATTTAGAACACAAAGAACCAGAGTACACTCCTCTGCAGAAGCAAGAAGATAAGAGAATCCAGAAAGTTGAAGATAGTGTAAGAAACCTCTAGGACAATTTCAAGCGAACCAAATCAGAATTATGGCAGTCCCAGAAGATGAGAGAGAGCAAGATATCGAAAACATACTGAAAGAAATAGTGACAGAAAACTTCCCCCACTTGGTGAAAGAATTAGACTTACAAGTCCAGGAAGCACATAGAACTCCTAACAAAAGGAATCCAAAGAAGACCACACCAAGACATATCATAATTAAAATTCTAAGAGCAAAAGACAAAGAGAGAATATTAAAAGCAGCAAGAGCAAAGCAGGTAGTTACCTATAAAGGAGCACCCATACGATTGTCAGCTGATTTCTCAACAGAAACCATGCAGGCCAGACGGGAATGGCAAGAAATATTCAAGGTGATGAATAGTAAGAACCTATAGCCAAAAATAATCTATCTAGCAAAGCTATCACTCAAAATTGAAGGCCAGATAAAGAGCTTCACTAATAAAAAAAAAAAAGCTAAAGGAGTTCATCACCACCAAACCAGAATTATATGAATTGCTGAAGGGGGTTCTTTCAGAAGAGAAAGTAAATAAAGATAAAAATGATGAACAACAAATACGTAACTATCAACAAGTGAATCTAAAAACCAAGGAAATTTAAAAAAATCTGATGAACAATATTAACTGTTTAATATAATAGAATCAGAGGTATGGAAGGGGAGTGAACTGACGATTCTTGGGGAAAAGGGGAGAGGGGGGTGCGGGAAGAGACTGAACATAAACTGTGCACCTATGGATGAGGACAATGGAGAGTGGGGAAAGGACAGAGGGTGGGGTGGGAACCTGGTGGAGAGGACAATTGAGGGGGGGGGAGGAACACATTTGTAATAATCTGAACAATAAAGATTTATTTAAAATAAAATAAAATTTTAGAAACTCACACGCAAAAAAACAAACAAAAAACCCCCACAAAGTAGCATGTTTCTTTTCCCCACTTTTATCTGTTATCTCCTTGTGTTCTCACAATAACTCCAGAGTTTTCCAATTTATTATTATTCCCTCTTCAAAGACTAAACACCTGAGATGGGAAAAACAAAGCTTGCTTTGATACAGTTGGCAAATGACAGCACCAGGATGCCTTCACATCATCTCTAGCTTCAACATTCTCTCAACCCAATGTTTTCATGAGTTCAAAATTTCAGCTAATAAACTAAGCAAATTAGCCCACTGCTTATCCCTGTCCACGTCACCTGTAAAGAGATCACTGCTTTTATCAATTCCTAAGTGGCATCAGGATATGCCAGATGATGTTCAAAATTATATGTTCAAGATGGCAGCATCTTAGATAGTTCCTCTAATTTTAAGATGTTCCCTGAGCTTTATTTAATCAGCAATTTCCAACCTTTTCCCTGTTATAACACAAATAGAAAATGATAATATGTGCACAGCTTGACCAGTCAGAAGGTTCCAGAAGGTCCATGCAAGCCCTGCACAGCCACTGTGAGGATGGTGGGGACTGTGTGCTGCACAGTGCCACGGCACACACCTGGCAAACTCTGACTTTCAGTTCTAAAACTCCCACCATACATTCGCTGTGGCCCACACACAAAGGCATATAAATCTGGGAAGTAACAAAGGAGAAATGACAGTGAAAACATCAAGGTCCAACCTTTACTGACAGCAGAAAGTTTTGCTTTCCTAACACAGACTAAGGACATGTCCACTCAGCATCCTGTAGGAACTGTGGACAAATTATACCCCAATTCTGCCAGGTGTTCTGTAGGAGATACTCAAGGAACCAGAATAACCAAAGGAGAGTTTGATGCTGCAAATCTATCACCACTGTAAGAAAAATCCTAAAAAACCAAAGACTCTATAAGGTTTTCCCAAAGACTAAAGGAGATTATAGCTTGTTTTAAGAGAAAAGTCTTAAATTAAGACTTGAGACTTTTCTAGGTATTACTACTTTAAAAAATATTTTAATTTATTTATTTTATTTTTTTTTAGAGAAAGAGGAAGGGAGAGGGAGAGATAGAAACGTCAATGACGAGAGAGAATCACTGATAGGCTGCCTCCTGCATGCCCCCAATTGCAGCCATGTGCCCTTGACCAGAATCGAACCAGAAACCCTTCAATCTGCAGGCCAATGCTCTATCCACTGAGCCAAACCATCTAGGGCTAGGTATTACTACTTTTTAAAGGAAAACAGAAAACATATATAAAATCTTAACACTGTTTTTGGATCAACACAGTATTTAATATCACACATATTCCAGTACCTAAGCAGCTTTGGTGGACTTCTTTGCTCTTTGTCAGTCCTTTTTCTATCTTGTTTCCCTATACACTTTTTCCTTCCTAGGACTCCAGTTTTACTAAAGTATTTTTATGTATCAAATGGTCTTGATTTGGGGAGGGGAAAACCTAGTGCTTTAATTGAAGTAAAAAGCAGAGAATGAACAGCCCATTAAAATGCACAAGACTAAATGTGACTTTATCTGTTTATTTAGAGCTTTTGGTGCTTAAAATTTCAAATAAAATGATCTAATTGCTGTAGTTTTAAAAAATTAAACATTTTTCCATTTCTGTCTGGGAAAAACTGCAGCACAAATCAACACAGTAGACTAATGAAAACAGATTACATGTAAAAACATAATTTAGAAAACATATGTATTCCTTTCAAAATTAATAAATAAAAAAATGTAATTGTCAATAGTGAAAGCCAACAAGAATGAAATACAGACATTTGTATCTTATGTTTGCATGCATCATAAAGGCAACAAAAAACAGTAAGTTTTAAATTTTTACTAAATATTAATATAAACATATAAATAAAAAAACTACCTTTATTTTAAACTCAAAAATTCTTCTATATTCAGTAAAAAAAACATTTACTTTTCAAAAGTATGACAGTTGTCAATACAAATCTCTCACTTATTTAAGACATACAGTTAATGTATTATGATGCATTTTTTAAATGAAACAGTTTAATGTCAAAACCCAAGTTTCTTCAATGTAACAAGAGAAGACTTAAAGCTAGCACTATCATATCAAATTGTAGCATACATACTGTATTGCCCCGTGCTAGTCTGATATATGCTAGTCGGTACTGCCATGGTAGCGATGTTAGGTGGTGTTCCTTCTCCCTCTGATTTTTCTTCTTCAATCTTGGGAACACCAGGCACATCAGAGGAAAGTTCATTCAGTATTTTTCTAAAACATAATTTAACAACAAATAATTAAGATAGAGTAATTAGAAGTAAAACAGAAAAGCTATAGTGGAAGAATTGGTTTGATGTATAATTAAAGTATCATTACAGTGGAAACTTAACTTACCGATAAGAGGGTCTTCGTGAAAGGATTTCTCTGCGTTTATGAGAATCAATTACACCTTCTGATTCTGTAGACTCATCTGTCTCTGTGATTGTTGCTACCTATAAAACAAAAGTTTCTGAAATGCATCGTAAGAGATGTGATCTCCCTTATTTAAAAAAGAGTAACTAAGGCCCTGGCTGGGAGGCTCAGTTGGTTGGAGCATAATTCTGTGCACCAAACGTGGTGGGTCTGCTTCCCATCAGGGCACATACACACCTAGGTTGAAGGTTCAAGCTTCAGTCAGGAGGCAACCAAAAGACATGTCTCTCTCACATTGATATGTCTCTGTCTCTCTAAAAAACATATCCTCCAGTAAGAATTAAAAAAAAAAAAAAAAAAAAAAAAAAGTGTGGAGAAAAACCAAGATGGCAGTATAGGTAAACACCTAACTGCAGCCTCACACAACAATTTCAAAAAAATACACTAAAATACACAATGGACATTACCCAGAACTACAGGAAAGTTGACTGACTAGAAATTCTACAACTAGAAGGAAAGAGAAAACCAGAAGGAAAATCAGTAAAAGCCTAAGATACGGAGAAACAGTGTGCGCGGGGAGAGGACGGAGCTGGAGAGGAGGGGATGCTGAGTGCCTGGCTGGCGTTCCCTAGCAGGAAGGAGATAAAAGCTCCAGACTGTGCTGAGCCCCAGTTCCGACAGCACTGAATCCCAGTTCTAGGCCAGACCCTGGGGACCCAGGCTCATAAGGAGGGAGTCTGGGCTTTAAGGCGGAAACTCAGGGAACGGCGAAAGGAAGTCCCAGAGGAGCACACATTATGTGCAGAGAATGGACGGTTGACTGTGCTGCTGGATTGCCCTAGCGGGAAGAAGACAAAAGCTCCAGACTGCTCTGAACCCCACTTCCAACCACAGTTCATTGGGGGAGAGCTTAGACTGTTTGGTAGTGGGTGAAACTCGAGGGCACCTTTCTCTCAGAGGTGCTTACACTGAGTACCGAAGGAAACTGAGGAACACTGAGATTCAGGAACCTCATAGGGCGGGGCTGACAGGAAGCCAAGGCTGTAAGCTCCACCCTGAAACTCTGAGCCATCCAAGCTGAGCACAGAGGCTTTTGCAATTTTCCAAGTCTAGTCGAATAAGGCTGTCTCCAGGCATAGACACAGCTGATCCTCACAGCCAATTGGCCTGAGGGTCAGTTCCTCCCAGTGATACCAACAACAATCAAGATTTAACTACAACAAGGCTGTACACACAGTCCACAAAAGGGGGCACCAAGAGTTTCCACCTCAGGTAACTGGGAGACTGACCCACTGAACCATATAGGAGACCTTAGCACACAAAGCCACCCTACCAACTCAGGGAAGCTGTGAAAATGCAGAGACAAGGAAACAGATCACAAACAAAAGAAATGGAGGACAAAAAGTGACTGAATATAGAATTCAAAACCACAGTTATAAGGTTTTTCAAGAATTTCCTAGAAAAGGCCAATAAAATAAATGAGACTTATGAGAATATGAAAAGGGATCAACTAGAAATAATAAAGGATCAACAAGAAATAAAGAATACATTGTCTGAAATAAAAAATATACAGAGTCCTAAAAAACAGAATGGGAGATCGCAAAAATCAAATCAAAGATTTGGAACACAAAGAGCCAGAGGACACTCCTCTGCAGAAGCAAGAAGATAAGAGAATCCAGAAAGTTGAAGATAATGTAAGAAACCTCTTGGACAACTTCAAGAGAACCAACATCAGGATTATGGGGGTCCCAGAAGAAGAGAGAGAGCAAGACACTAAAAATGTATTTGAAGAAATAGTGACAGAAAACTTCCCCCACTTGGTGAAAGAATTAGACTTCCAAGTCCAGGAAGTGAACAGACCCCTAAACAAAAGGAATGCAAGGAGGACCACACCAAGACACATCATAATTAAAATTCCAAGAGCAAAAGACAAAGAGAGAATATTAAAAGCAGCAAGAGAAAAGCAGGTAGTTACCTATAAAGGAGCACCCATACGATTGTCAGCTGATTTCTCAACAGAAACCATGCAGGTCAGACGGGAATGGCAAGAAATATTCAAGGTGATGAATAGTAAGAACCTACAGCCAAAAATAATCTATTCAGCAAAGTTATCACTCAGAATGGAAGGCCAGATAAAGAGCTTCACTAATAATAAAAAAAAAAAGCTAAAGGAGTTCATCACCACCAAACCAGAATTATATGAATTGCTGAAGGGGGTTCTTTCAGAAGAGAAAGTAAATAAAGATAAAAATTATGAACAACAAATACATAACTATCAACAAGTGAATCTAAAAACCAAGGGAATTAAAAAATCTGATGAACAATATTAACTGGTGAATATAATATTGTAGAATCAGAGGTATGGAAGGGGAGTAGACTGACGATTCTCGGGGAAAAGGGGAGAGGGGGGTGCGGGAAGACACTTAACATAAACTGTGTACCTATGGATGAGGACAATGGGGGGTAGGGAAAGGGGAGAGGGTGAGGTGGAAACCTGGTGGAGGGGAGCAATGGAGGGGGGAAAAATGAGGAACATTTGTAATAATCTGAACAATAAAGATTTATTAAAAAAAAAAAAAGTGTGACTATGTGTCTCTGTTCAGTATTAAGTCAGGTGCTCGGAAAGTGTCCAGCAAACAGAACACACTGAAACAGCACTAATGGAGTTTACACTTGGCTTAAGAAAGGAAGCACAGACACAACCATTTCAGTTGTAGAACAAGTGTGTCTGGAAAGGAATGGTGCAGATAAGTATTCTGTAATAATAAGTATTACAGAAATGCAAATAAAAGAGTGATTAGCATGTCAAGTGAAGCTTCACAGGAAAGGCCTGCATATAAGATACAGTAGACCAACCCTGAAAGCACTCTCACATATCCAGCAGGGAGTGAATGAGCCAGTAAGAGATGTAGGAAAAGCATCTTGATTTCACTGCCCTGTTCACAACACTATAGCTGACTGGAGCTGGGTTTTCAAATTAGACATTAAGTAAGCCCAAAGAAGGAAGAACATTTAAGTAGGTAAACAAGCCTGTATTACAAGTCCACTGGGGCTTGATAATAGTAGGTTTTGAAGGTCAAAATAAGGAATTTCTCCTTAAAGGAAAGATTTTTGTTTTAAGCATGACTTCATCTTTTTTTCAAGTCAATAACATGATTATTAGACAAAGTCAGAGAACTAAAATAAAAAATCTCTCTATAATAGGGGTGTCGAACTCAATCAGAGAAGGGGCCAAAATCTAAAATCCAGCCTAAATCGCAGGCCGAATGGTTTACTGAACAGTCATAAACTGTCATTGTGATGGAAACACAGCAGAGTGCAGTTATGACAGCGCGGTGTGGGCCACATTGCAAGGCCTGGCAGGATGGATTTGGCCCGCGGGCCTTGTGTTTGACACATGTGCTCTATAACATGACTGCTTTCATTATATTCAGCCATTTCTCATTCAAGGCCTAAGATAGTTCCGAGTTTACAAAATTCACTTGACTTAACATTGCAATTATATGGAAATTTTATTTAGGCAAAATCAAAAGAGCTTATTAAAATATGAACAATACAAGCAGGAATACATACTTCCCAAAGCACACAGGACAAGCATACATGTTCACCTACAAATATGACCATGCATCTGTGGTCATGGACGTTCCACCAATAAGCATACTTGCCATTGAATCGAATTTATTAGAAAAAATGTTGTAATCAAATAATCATATACACCATCAAATATTTATCAATTTACACTGGGCTTTCACATATCTCCCCTATAATCATAAGAACCTCCTTATGTGAGCTGTTTATTAATTTACCCATTTCAGAAAGGCAAAAATTGAAGTTCACACAGAGATTGACTTGTCCATCGTTCAACAGGTAAAAATTTTAAGATCCATCTCTATCTAAATCATCCATTTCACAAAATCCAAAAAACTTATTGAATACAAGACAATACTTTCTCCCAATAACAGCCAGGTTAAAACTAAGAAATATCTGTACACCAATGAAAGTCATAATACAAAAAGGACAGTGGAAATATTTTCTTGTTTTATTATTAGAGTCAGAAAGAGTCAGACACTCTTGGAACAGAAGGATAAAAATAAAAAACAAGCCCTAGCTGTTTTGGCTCAGTGGATAGAGCATCGGAAGAGTCCCAGGTTTGATTCCAGTCAAGGGCATATACCCAGGTTGCAGGTTCAATCCCCAGTAGGGGGCATGTAAGAGGCAGCCTGTCAATAATTCCCTCTCATCATTGATGTTTCTATTTCTCTCTCCCTCTCCCTTCTTCTCTGAAATTAATAAAATTATATTTAAAATTTAAAGACAATACTGAGAATTATTAAGACACATGGTGCTGCAAAGCTAACTAAGCTTTTAATGAATGTGGATTTATTACTTCAAACATCAAGTTGCAACCTTCATCCTTATTTTGCAATAAACTGTATTCAAATATGCAAAAGAAAAACAAGACTGATTAAGTAGTGCTTCTATTTTTCCCTCAAAGATCTTTTGTCACCAATTAGGTTCAAATAAGTCTAACTCTAAAGGTCAATTACAAACTGACCTAGAAAAAGGAAGAGAAATAAATTCAATAGACAAGAAAAATATCTATACTTAATAATTTACATTGATTGATACACACAAAAAATTTTGTTTCAAGAAATGCTAAGGACTTGAAAACAACCTTGATCCCGGCAGGCACGACTCAGTGGTTGAACGCTGACCTATGAACCAGGAGGCCACAGTTCAATTTCCAGTCAGGGCGTATGCCCAGGGTCATGGGCTCAATCCCCAGTGTAGGGTGTGCAAGAGGCAACAAATAAGTGATTCTAACTCATCATTGATGTCTCTATCTCACTCTCCCTCTCATTTCCTCTCCTAAATCAATAAAAAAATTTTAAAGAAAAAAAACACACATACACAACAACAACCTTGATAATGATAAGTAATAAAATATATCTCTGGATCACAACCATAATAATAATCACATCTACAAAATCAAGGTTAAATCTGAGAAGAGTATACGATGAATAAACATAAGACCAATAGACAATACATAATTATTTTCCATGGATTATGTATACTGAATTAAAAATAACATACTGCCATCTATCCCTCTCCCTTCCTCTCTGTAAAAAATCAATAAAGTATATATTTTTTAAAAAGACCTTAGCCAAAACCAGTTTGGCTCAATGGATAGAGTGTTGGCTTGGGGACTGAAAGGTCCCAGGTTCGATTCCGGTCAAGGGCATGTACCTTGGTTGAGGGCATATCCTCAGTAGGGGGTGTGCAAGAGGCAGCTGATTGATGATTCTCTCTCATTGATGTTTCTAGCTCTCTATATCTCTCCCTTCCTCTCTGTACAAAATCAATAAAATATATATATAAAACTTAAAAAAAAAGACCTTAAAAATAAAAATTAAAAAAAAAAAATTAAAAATAACATACTAATACCTACTAATGTGATAATTCATAAAAATAGCATCAGTACTATAATCTTTATATTAACATGTTTATCAGGCATCTCCAAAGAATCTGCAAAATATTTTTAAGCACCTTTGAAGAGCTTTGCTAAATAAATCCGAGTTTGAGCCAAGAATAACAATGTGAAGAATGATTTATCTGACAATTACTCATCCTGCAAATTAAAAGCTGACAGCAAAATGGCAACTCTTAAGTCATTGCAGCAGAGTACAATGCACCTCACAGGTAAAAGGAAAATCCCTCCAATTCTCTAATAAAACAACTTGATCATAAAAGTTACCTAGAGAAAAGATGATAAGTTAGTAAAGAAAAAGAAGGAAAAGCTCAAGCTCAAGAAAGTCAAAGACAAATCACCCAGGCAGCTAACCTGAACAGTTTGTATCTGTGGTGACTGAATAACCGATGGCTGTGGTGTCTGAATTACGCTCTGGACATGTACAGTTTGGCCAGAAGGTAACTGTACTAGAGTTATAGCTGGGGAGCCTCTTCCGGAGCCTGATCCAGCTACAGAAACCTGCAAAGATGAGCATGGTTGAGGATTAAGGCTGGACCTTTTTGTTGTTCTTTTTGCTTTTTTTTTTTTTTTTTAAAGATATACCATTACTATGATAACTGTACTATTTTTCCTGCTTCCAAGAAATAACAAGCAAGCCAGGGTACTTACCATTAGGAAGTGGTCACTGTCCTGGAACAGTCATTCTCTGATGTGATAGATAGTAAAGAACCCATGCTCCTCACTTTCGGTTCCCATGCTTCGGTGGCTAAGAATGTTCTAAGCACAAAGTTCTAAAGCAGTTAAACTACCTCACTACAACCTCAGGACTACCAACAGGCCAGAGTATAAACTACCCTCTCTAACTTCTTAAGAGAAACTGGAGACAGAACTTAAATATGGTGAATTAATTTTTAATAAATGAAATGTTTGGCATGGTGTTCTAGAATTATTCCAGATGCAAACTAATGCCTTTTCTCAATACTGATGTAAATAGCAAAGTTACCTTAATGCCCTTCTCTCCCCCGCTCCACCACCATAATCACGAAAAAGACACAGGCCAAAGAAATCCCAAGGTCTCTCACGCCCTTCGTGTCTCTGACCCTTAAAAGGCTCATGCCTGGCAGCTTGTGTGACTCACTCTTCCTCTCCCCTAGCTTGGGCATCCAGATAGAGAGCTAGAACCATAACTTAGCTTGCACAGAAAGAAGACAGTACAGATATCTTGACTGCTTTTGACAGAGATCCCCACTAGGAAAACACAATACCTCCATGCCTCTGGTTTCAAAATCTGCCAAGTTTTCTAATTAGTAAACAACTTGGTCAGCATACCCTTAGAAACTGCCACATTTTATTAAGTTTCAGTATTCATTATGACTTACTCAATAACCTGCCAGTTTCCATTATGAGTGGTAGAACCAAACAAATTTTGCAGAAAGCATCTGTGGGACCTCACTTTAAGAAACAGCAGTAATTTCCAATCTACTTATACTAATACTTTAAGAGAATTATTTAAAACTGGGTTTAAAACAACTGAAACTTCCTGGCCGGTATAGTTCACTGGTTGAGCATCATCCACCTATGAACCAGGTCGTCACGGTCCGATTCCTGGTCAGGGCACATGCCAGAGTTGCAGGCTTGATCCCGGGGGAGAGGGGGATGGCATGCAGAAGGCAACCAATAAATGGTTCTCTTATCGATGTTTCTCTCTCTTCCTCTCTAAATCAATAAAAAATATGTATATATTTTTAAACAACAACTAAGATTTTTTTTTATAACATCATGTCCTTGGAAAGTAAACTTCTTTAGCAATCCAAATATAAGAAAATCTTTTTAAAAAAATATATTTTATTGATTTTTTACAGAGAGGAAGGGAGAGAGATAGTTAGAAACATCGATGAGAGAGAGTCATCTATCAGCTGACTTCTGCACACCGCCCACTGGGAATGTGCCTGCAACCAAGGTACATGTCCTTGACCAGAATCGAACCTGGGACCTTTCAGTCCACAGGCCAACGCTCTATCCACTGAGCCAAACTGGTTTCGGCAAGAAAATCTTTTATTCATGCACTAGAATCTATGTGATGAGAATTGTACTGGGTATAATAGAGTAAAAAGCAAAATTACTAAGATGAACACCTAAGAAACAATAAATAGCACACCAAACAGTTGAGAGCCAGGTGCTCCACTGTATAAGCTATGAAAGTCAACAGAGCATAGAATAGAAAGATTAGTATGGACCTGAACAGTGTGTTAAGGCTTTGTATAGAAGTCAAAGCTTGAGCTGGGCCTCAGTATGAACCTGGAACAGTAGAACAAAAAAGTGAGAAACTAGGGCAGACACTCAACATGCAGTGTGTCCCCCAAAAATATATATATACACTTTAACAGCTGACAGCTCAATTTTTAAAATGAAATGTATATTAATAAACACTGCCTTTACAATTATTCAAAGTGTGTGTATATATTTATTTTGGACACCCTATATATACCAAGGGCAAATTCATCCCACATGCGCTAGGGTATTATTGTCTACCTTAGATTTTTGGGAAAATAAAAAAGTTATGGCATAATGGAACCAGTAGACTTAACAAGTAGAAGTTAAAAAAATAAACAAGCAAACAAGCAAAACTATTGGCAGGCTCTTTTCTTTAAGTGTTCCCAGCAAAAAAGGCAAATTTTTAAAAAAGGTATCCACCTGTGTGAATCAATTACTAAAGGTACTCCTTTTGCTATACAACTAATTGTCAAACTTTTTGCTATCAGGACACTCCTTTACACTCTTAAAATTAATGGTGACTTCGAAGAGCTTTTGTTTATGTGATTTATATCCAGTAGGGTGCTATAAATGTTTAACAACCAGATCTTGGGGAGGGAGAATGTTGATTTGTACCTTTTGATGAATTATATAATGTAAATACTCCTACTACCCTGTTTCCCAGAAAATAAGACAGTGTCTTATATTAATTTTTTCTCCCAAAGGTCTCCCAAAGACCTTTCCATGCGCTAGGTCTTATTTTTGGAGGATGTCTTATTTTCGGGGAAACATGGTATGGCAGGTTTCAAGCCAACAGCAGATGACACTGAACACAAAGTTGGATAAAGTGCACACAATCAGCTCTCATGAGTTAGTGCCAGCACAGCACTTGGTATATATGTTTTGATATATACTATGTTAGAAATTAAAACTGAGAAATTTAAAAAATACTTAGCAACTCATTAAAGAACAATAATTCTATTACAAGCTACAAATAATATTTCATGAAGAATAATTACATTTTACAAAACAAAAAGTAATGACAAGTGTTTCACATTTGTACAAATATAAAAATATTTTGTAAATAACTTACCAAAACAGCTAGATTCTCATACCTACTCCTGCACAGAATCTATTGTAATGTTATTTTAGTCAGTATGTGGGGGGGAAAAAACCCCAAAAACTCTAGTTGAACCTCACTCAGACATGATTGGTAAAGGAGGAGTATTTTAATAGCTTTTTCAGAAAAATGTGTATATTGTTTGATATTACACCAAAAGTGGTTGTCTCTTAAAGGTTAGTTGCAATGTGGAATATGAAATCATATCTGTTACGTTAAAATCTATGGATCTATATTGTACTTTGCATGATTGTTATTCATGCACAATTTTGTAACATCATGCGGTAGTTACTTGGAAGATATTGGCTCATTGAGTTGAGCAGATCGCCCAAATGCTGACATTTCATTATATACTATCAGAAAACCACATTAGCCAAAACCGGTTTGGCTCAGTGGATAGAGTGTCAGCCTGCGGACTGAAGGGTCCCAGGTTCCATTCCGGTCAAGGACATGTACCTTGGTTGCAGGCACATCCCTAGTAGGGGATGTACAAGAGGCAGCTGATTGGTGACTCTCTCTCATCGATGTTTCTAACTCTCTCTATCTCTCTCCCTTCCTCTCTGTAAAAAATCAATAAAAAATATATTAAAAAAAAAGAAAACCACATTAATTAAAATCAACATCAATCTCATCAGAAAACTATACATATTGGGAAGCTATCAAGCTCAAAATAGCAGATGCAGGCTTTCCAAACATCAAAACTTCTGCTTAAAAGTTGGAATTTTATCATTGGCAATAAAAACTGTCGTTTTCCTTGAAGTGACAAACTCACTTCATTTGCATTTGAGATAAAATGTGTTCCAAATAAGTGTGAATAGCCACAGTTTGGTTATTAGACATTCTTTTGAGAAATTTATGTCCTGTGAAAAAAACTCAGCTAGTTCATCTTGCCACTCAAACAATAACTCGTGTTATTTTTTCCAAAACACCATTGGTCTTCATTATGCAGCAGAAATGCTTTCAGTGATTGTCCTAATTTCATAACTCAGAATATTAAAACATGTACTTAAGGGTCAAGATGCAATACATTTACTGCTTCACCAAGAATATTCCTAAATGAAACTGACTTTTTCCCCACTCTAAGTGAATGACAGTGAAGAAAACAATGACTCTAACCAGTTTAGTGCCACTGACTTGATTCCAGCTGAGACAGCAACAGTTTTACTCCCCATTATTTTGGCAACATTAGTATAAATGTCAACACAGAAAAAAGTAATATAAATCTTAACATCATTGTGAAAGTAGTTTTATCCTCAGAGACTCCCTCAGCCTTCGGTGCACCACACTATGAAAATTGCTGCTCTTAATGTAGGCTCCAGGCCCTAACTCACAGGTTGAAGAGCAGGCTGTAATTTCACCTCCATAGTCAAACCACCAACTCCAGTAACCTTGATGGAGATTTCATATGTCAGAGAATGAGCAAAGTATTATATAAATTATACCCAAGAGTACCACAAGTATTCCTAAAGACCACACTTGAGGACTGAGATGGCAGATAGTGCTAACATTCACTTTCGGGGGAGGGAGAGGAAGCAATGGGGGAAAGGGGATAAACCACCTTCAGAGAAATTAAATATTTTGAGGAACTGAGAAACAACTCAAGAAAAAGTCATGGCTTTTTTTTTTTTTTTTTTTTTTTTTTATCAGTATAAATCATGTTTTAAGTTGCTTTGTCTTTCAAGTATAATTTTCAGGATTTTAATTTATTAAACAATCACTCTGTCAAAATGGCTTAGTGTCAAGAATACTGCTATTGCTCAGTTGGTGTGGCTCAGTGGTTGAGTGTTTACCTATGAATCAGGAGGTCACGGCTCCCGGCTCTATCCCTAGTAGGGGGCATGAAGAAGGGAGCCAATCAATGATTCTATCTCATCATTGATGTTTCTATCTCTTTCTCCCTCTCCTTTCCCTCTCTGAAATCAATAAAATAAAGAGTACCTGCTACAGAAAAGGAGCTGATCTAACTAATATAAAACTATATTCCTAGACTTCTATAGATAGATCATATAAATTTTATAATTGCAAAGAAACTTCTCTATATCCAAACTATGGAGAGTGCAAAAACCTCATGAAACAACTCTTTCACTACCCTATTGAAATAAAGGCTGAGAATCAGCACAATGACATATTCTACAATCAGAATTCAGATGTACAGTATCCTTAAAAACAAAACAAAACAAAACAAAACCCCTTAGATCTAGAGAACCTGTCAGACATTCTATATTCTCATTGCCCAAAGTGACTGGCACTGAGTAGTATTAAGCCTGTAACTGTGTTGGTAGAGTTAACAGGCTAAATTTCACTTTTTTTTTTTTTTATAATATATTTTATTGATTTTTTTTACAGAGAAGAAGGGAGAGATATAGAGAGCTAGAAACGTCGATAAGAAAGAAACATCGACCAGCTAACTCTTGCACACCCCCTCTGGGGATGTGCCCGCAACTCAGGTACATGCCCTTGACTGGAATCGAACCTGGGACCTTTCAGTCCGCAGACCAACGCTCTACCACTGAGCCAAACCGGTTTCGGCCTAAATTTCACTATTCATAAAATTTTTAAAAATTCACATGGCTCCCTATCTTGAACATCTTAGTATTATTTTATTATTATACTCATTATATAGCACCCATGAAGTATGGTACACAGATGGCACAGAAGGAACAGGCAATGACTGAAGAACATGCATGGTGGCCATAAAGGCAAAGATGGGTAAATAAAGAAACATCTTTTTGTTTTGGGTAAGGTGGCAGATTCAGTTAGAAAGACTAGCTTGAAAGCAATGGTAGGGCAACCAGGTGGAAATGTTTAATAGGCAAGGAGAATTATGAGATTCATGCTTGATTACAGCTCAGACAGAAAATAAAGATCTGAGAAATACTGACAAAGTATAATCTATAGAGTATTATAGAGTTACTTAATACAAATAGAATTCTAAAGAAGCCCTTAAAAGAGAAGGGAATTAAGTCTTTCTTAAAAGACACCAACTACTGTTACAGAGATGTAAACTTTACTTAAACTAATATATGCATACTGAAGGTAGAAATAGAAAATTTTCTTTTAGCCCTGGCAGGGTAGCTCAATTGTTCAGAGCATCATCCCGACATGCCGTTTTAGGTTCAATCCCCAGTCAGGGTACATAGAGAATCAACAATGAATGTATAAATAAGTGAGTAGAACAACAAATTTCTCTCTCTAAAATTAATTGTAAACATTTTTTAAAGAAAAATTTCTTATAAACATCAAATATTAATTTGAAGAGTTTCTAGTAAGCAAAAATCTCACAGGAACAAGGGAGCATGCCATGTTGACTAATCTAGACAGTAGGGACACCGCAGTGAACAACAAAAGTCTCTTCTTTCCTAGATCAGGAGGAGACAGAAAATAGATGAAGAGACAAATATATGATTTGGGATGGTACTAAATTCTTAAAAGAAATAAAGCAAGGTAAATAATTAGAGACTGAAAATGTTATTTAGAATATCTATCTTCCACTCGATGTGGAAAGCTCATCAGAGGAAACATTTGCGTAAAAAGCTTAAATGAAGAGAGGGAGAAAGCCATAGGAAGATCTATGAATATATTCACCACATTCCAAAAATCAGGTGGGTGTACCTTTTCAAAAACCAAAAAGTATTAAATGGATATATTTGCATTTCATAATTTTATACCGCTTTTTATACAGAAAGATCTCACAGTTGACATAATTTACCTTTTTTTCCAGCTCCCCTGAATAATCCTCTTCTATAGGATGCCTGAAACATAGATTATGCTGATGCCACCACATCCACAGAAAACCCCACTACAGACAGTAGTTAATCTGAAGAAATAAGTTAAGATGATGCAATTGACAGCCTTAGTTGGCTTGGCAATAAAACACAAATCCTAATAATGACATTTATAACTGGGAAAACCTCACAATTTGTAACACAGTATTTTATTAACGCCTAGTAGACTACCTGCAATCCGTAGCTAGGTTCTTTTGCAATAGGGTTTATGATGTCACAGTGCATATGCAAATGTCACATGTAGTGGGCCTGCATTCAAAACAGTTAATAAGGGGTGGGGGGAAAAATGTGAGTTCACAATATAACAGATTTTGCTATCAACTCTGCTGCTGACAAATCAAACCTATATACAATTACCTATTTTGATGACAAAACTACAATGAAAATCCATTAACACAGCAAGCAAGAAGTTGGAAAACTATCTTGATTTCTGTGTATTAAGACAGTATTCTCAAAGGACTCCGTTTCTTCCATAGAAGAAGTATTTAAAAGAATATTTCAAACATTTTAAGGTGGAAAACAATATTATAAATGTGAACACTTGAAAAACGATGCAAAATATTTTAATTTGTTTTTAAAGTCTTATTTAATTGTGCGAAATGAAAATAAACACAAAATTAAAAAATGTAGAGTTGGTCTCATTTTAGTGTCTTTAGCAGCTTTTTTCCCCAATGAGTGTTGTTGTTGTTTTTTAACAATGTGGCTAACAAATTGCAAAATCAATGCAGTTAAATTTTACTTAATTTTACTTTGAGAATATCAATTAAAAACATTTATTGAGCCCTAGCTGGTTTGGCTCAATGAAAAGAGCGTAGGCCTATGGACTACAGGGTCCCAGGTTCGATTCCAGCCAAGGGCACTTGCTCGGGCTGCAGGCCCAGTTCCCAATAGGGGGCGTGCAGGAGGCAGCCAATCAAAGATTTTCTCATCATCTTCCTCTCCCTTCCACTCTAAAATCAATAAAATATATTTTTAAAAAGACATTTACTGATAATTTTATAACTACGATGTTAAAATTCTAAAGAGAACTACATGGAGATATTATTGCCCCAAATCCTTTTTGTATGTGTAAAACATAAACAAATAAGATCTAAAATCTATATTTAATTTAAAAAGGGGAAAGTAGATTCCCGTTCCTGGTATTGTTAACATAAATAGCTGAATATTATGTCTCTTTTTAAAAAATTCCCCTCTTGAATCAAAGCAAATATCAGAATCAAGTCATTCTTGCCTGCCCAGTGTGGCTCATTGGTTGAGTGTCAACCTATGAACCAGGAAATCATGGTTTGATTCCTAGTCAGGGCACATACCTGGGTTGTGGGCTCGATCCCCAGATGGGGCATACAAAAGGCAGCCAAGCAATGATTCTTTCTCATCACTGATGTTTCTCTCTCTCTCCTTCTCCCTTCCTCTCTGAAGTTAAGAAAATACCTACACACATATATCTACATGAATCAAGTCATTCTTAATTAGAATCTATTTTGATAATACTTCCAATAAGCAGCACTGATCATTTGAGGACATATTAAAATTAGGAGTTCTTTACGCTTTGAAAAACAATATACTTTTATCAATTCATTTTCCCAACACCATTTATTTATTTGTTTGTTTGCTTGTTTTTCATAGATTTTTATTGATTTCAAGAGAGGAAGGAAGAGAGATAGAAAGAAACATTCATGGTGAGAGAGAGTCATAGATCGGCTGCCTCCTGCAAGTCCCCCACTGGGGATTGAGCCCACAACCCAGGCATGTATCCTTGACAGGAATCAAACCTGGGACCTTTCAGTTCACAGGCCGATGTTCTATCCACCGAGACAAACTGGCTAGGGCCCAACACCATTTATTGAAGAGGCTGTCTTGACTCCACTATATGCTCTTGCCTTCTTGCCAAATATTAATTGAGAATAATGGCATGGGTCGATTTCTGAGGTCTCTGTTCTTTTCCATCAACATATATGCCTGTTCTTGTGCCATTAACAGTATGAGGTTTACAATGGTTGTAGTAACAAAAAATTAAACAAAATAAATAATCTCTGAATTTTATTCAAAGAAGAAACTATTAAAATGTTGCCCTTTTTCATATCCCAATGTCCTGTCTACTCTTTCATTGTTGTTCTGTTTTTATTGTAGTAAAAAATACAAAATAGAGCCCTAGCCAGCTTGGCTCAGTGGATACAGCATCAGCTTGCAGATTGAAGGGTCTCAGGTTCAATTCTGGTCAAGGGCATACATATGCCCTGGTTGCAGGATCGATCTCCAGAAGGGGCGTGATTCTCTCTCATCATTGATGTTTCTATCTCTCTCCCCCTCACTTCCTCTCTGAAATCAGTAAAAATATATATTTAAAAATCCCATGAAACTCACATTAAAAAATAACATAAAATTTATCATCAGTAAATTTACAGTTCAGTAGTAAGCATATTCATATTGCACACCTGAAACTCTATACCCGTTAAGTAACAGTTCTCCTACTTTTAGTAGAGAAAAATCTAAGGATAAAAAGAATAACTGCATTTACACCTAGTTATTTTCCCATTATAGCTAGTGACAAACTAACCATTACTAAAATTAAGAATGTTAACATCAAACGAAAAAATCCAAACCTCAAAGAAAATCATTATAAACTAGAGGCCTGGTGCATGGATTCGTGCACTGATGTAGTTCCTCAGCCTGGCCTGTGGCCTCTTGCAACCTGGGACCCCTCAGGAACTGGTCAAAACCAGCAATCTGACATCCCCTGAGGGATGTAGCAGTGCAGGAAATGTCAGGCAGCCGGGGAGAAGCCCAAGCAGGGCCAGGCACTGCTCCACTCATCCTGGCCCCACCACACCTGCTGCTGCTCGGTGGCGCTGCCACAGAGGCGGGAGTAGCTCACACCGATGCAGCTGTGCTCATGAGCTCGGCTTCTGGCTGAGCAGTGCTCCTGCTGCGAGAACACACTGACCATCAGGAGGCAGCTTCTGCATTAAGCATCTGCTCCCTGATAGTCAGTGTGCGTCATAACGAGTCATTTGTTTGCTTAGGCATTATATATATATATATATATATATATATATATATATATATATATATATATATGTATACACACACACACACACACACACACACACACACTAGAGGCCTGGTGCACGAAATTCGTGCATGGGGGGTGTCCCTCAGCCCAGCCTGCAACTTTTCCAATCTGGGACCCCTCAAGGGATGTCCGACTGCCAGTTTAGGCCTGATTCTACAGGGATGGGACCTAAACCAGCAGTTGGACATCCTTCTCACAGTCCGGGGCTACTATCTCCCAACCACTTGCCTGCCTGCCTAAGTGCTCCTAACCACTTCTGCCTGCCCACTCAAACACCCCCTAGCACTCCCCTGCCAACCTGATCGACACCTACCTACTCCCCAGCTGACCCGATTGCCCCAACTGCCCCCCCCTCTCCCGGCCCGGTTGCCCCCACTTGCCAGCCCCTGCAGGCCAGATCTTGCCCCCACCTGCCTTCCCATGCAGGCCTGGTCCCCCTAACTGCCTGCCCCTGCCAGCCATCTTGTGGCAGCCATCTTTGATCACATGGGGATGGCCATCTTGTGCAAGGGTGTGAGGGTCAATTTTCATATTGCCTCTTTATTATATAAGATAGATAACAGAAAATATTTAACTATCTCTTAAACAACTAACACAAATTCCAATGCAGTTTTGTGATTATCCTATATAATAAAAGGCTAATATGCAAATCGACCAAATGACAGAACAACCAGTCACTATGACAAGAACTGACCCTCAGGGGGCAGACACTCAAAGCAGGAGCTTCCCCCTAGTGGTCAGTGTGATCCCACAGGGGGAGCACCACTCAGCCAGAAGCCGGGCTCATTACTGGCGAGCACAGCGACAGTGGCGTGAGCCTCTCCCACCTCCGCAGCAGAGCTAAGGATGTCTGACTGATGGAGGGCTTCCAGACTGCATGAGGGACTCCCTCTCCAAGTGCATGAATTTCATGCACCGGGCCTCTAGTTAAGTATAGAAACAAAATCTTTTTCTGAAATTTGACTGATTATTTTATACCTGTTGAAATTCCCTTTGAAAATCAAATTTTATTCAAAGCAAATATTATCACTTTTAATATAGTGAGATGAGAAGATAGAGTGCATTCTAAAGCCAAAACTAATCTTAAAAGAAATCTATTAGCTATCAAATACAGAGTTTTCAAAATATTGCCCTGGCCAGTATCACAGTGGTTAGTGTTGGCCTGTCACCAAAGGTTCTCGAGTTTGATTCCCAGTCAAGTGCACATACCTGGGTGTTAAGTTCAATCCCTGACCCTGGTAGGGGCATGTGCAGGAGTCAACTAATTAATGCATCTCTCTCACATCAATGGTTCTCTCTGTTCCTCTCTCCTCCTCCCTCCCTTCCACTCCCTGAAAAGCAATGGGGATGCTGAAACCGGTTTGGCTCAGTGGTAGAACATCGGTCTGCGGACTGAAAGGTCCCAGGTTCGATTCCGGTCAATGGCATGTACATTGGTTGCGAGCACATCCCCAGTAGGGGGTGTGCAAGAGGCAGCTGGTCAATGTTTTTCTCTCATCAACGTTTCTAACTCTCTCTCCTTCTCCCTTCCTCTCTGTAAAAAATCAATAAAATATTTTTTTAAAGGAAAAGAAAAAAAAGAAAAGCAATGAGGAAAAATATTTTATTGATTTATTTTATTAATCCAGTGAGGATTAAACCCCTACCTCTACACCCGCCCCCCCAAAAAAACACCACCATATGAGCATAGCTGTATAATAAATTCTTGTCCAATCTGAACAAAATGGTCACTAATATTAACAGTTCTCAATACTTTTACTTACGTACCTCAAACCTTGAATTGCCTTCAAGAATGATCAAAGCAGTATATTTTCTTGAATTAGTTGACTAAGGAACATATAATGCAGATTTAACAGTTATTGAAAAATTCAGTGTTTTATGTTTTCTTCCAACTTTTGTTCATTTTTGCAAATAATTCTCAGTGAACACATCATTGTAAATTAAAAAATTAAAATTAGGGCAGAAGAAACACATAAAAATAAGGAACAGAAAGAAAGTCAACAATAAAGTGTAAATTTTTACTTCAAAATCTTAAGAAACATTTTTCTCCTTCAGTAAGAATTCCTCAAGTAAGGGGATTAGCATATTGAAGTTTATAAAAACAAGATTCAATTAAACACTGAGTTTAAACTAGACCTACTTAGGTAACAGTAAATTATACTAAATCAATCTAACACAATGCAGACATCTTAATATACAAATACTAGAGGCCCAATGTATGAGAATTTATGCACTGGAGTGGGGGGTCTCTCAGCCCAGCCTGCTCCCCTCACAGTCCGGGAGCCCTCAAGGGCAGGAGGCAACCCAGCAATCAGGGAAAGGTGACGTCCCCATCACACCTGTCTACTGCTGCCAGCACAAGCCTCGGCTGGCCCTGATTACCTGAGCCTTGAGTGGCCTTGGGTGGCTATGCAGCCGCCATCCTAGGCTTGCCTGTGCCTCGGGCTGGTCCTGGGCGGCTGGGGAACTGAGGGGACTGAGGGGACTGGGGGACTGCAGAGATAGGCAGGCAGAGTGGCCAGATCTGCCTGGGGGCAGGCCTGGCCGTGTTGCGCACCTGCCACCCCAGAGGGGCTGAGGGGACTGGGCACTGCCATCTTGTGACTGTGGGTGCCACCATCTTTTGTGAGGGTGTGATAGTCAATTAGCATATTCCCTCTTTATTAGATAGGATGATGTTGCTGACCTATCATTAGCAAATGTTGCTTGAGGTTGTTTTTTATTTGTTTGTTTGTGTGTTGTTGTTGTTGTTGTTTTTGTGTGTGTGTGTTTTGTATGTGTGTGTGTATGGTTGTATTGTGTGTGTGTGTGTTTTGTATGTGTGTGTGTGTATGGTTGTATTGTGTGTGTGTGTGTGTTTTGTATGTGTGTGTGTATGGTTGTATTGTGTGTGTGTGTGTTGTTTTTTTTTTTGGGGGGGGGGAAGGGCGGAGAATGTTGTTTTGTTTTCTGATAGTCATCCACATTCTTCCTGGATCTAATTAGGATCACCAAAACAAATGAAAGTGCTATTTCAATTTTCCACAAGATTGAAATAGCAGACAAACAACTCATATATTAAAATGTACCCTTTTTAAATAATTCCTACTTCAATCCCACTGAATGCAAGGCCTGCTTTATTTTAATGTGCTTCTTTACATCCTGTTTGCATTTACAAGAGACAGGATAAGAAAGATTAGCAGGCCAGGATCGGTTTAGCTCAGTGGATAGAGCGTCGGCTTGGGGACTGAAGGGTCCCGGGTTCGATTCCGGTTAAGGGCATGTGCCTTGGTTGTGGGCATATCCCCAGTGGGGGGTGTGCAGGAGGCAGCTGATCGATGACTCTCTCTCATCGATGTTTCTAACTCTCTATCTCTCTCCCTTCCTCTCTGTACAAAAATCAATAAAATATATTTTAAAAAAAAAAAGAAAAAAAAAAAAGAAAAAAAAGAAAGATTAGCAGAGTATATATAATCTCTAAACAAGTGCCTGTTAGCCTTCTCTGCTCCCTCAGGTCTCCTACTTTCCAAAAATACACAGATTCTCCAAAAGGTTAACTTAAAAAAAAAATGTATTTTTGCTGATTTTAGAGAGGAAGAAGGAAAGATAAAAACATCAATGATGAGAGAATCATTTATCAGCTGCCTCCTGCAAGCCCCCTACCAGGGATGGAGCCTGGAACCCAGGCAGGTATCCCAACTGGTTCATGGGTCAATGCTCAACCACTGAGTCACAACAGCTGGGCCAAGGTTAACTTTTATATTAGAACTAATTCTCTCAAATCATGATGGTGACCTTAATGATCTTCAGAGTCTCCTTCCAACTCTATGACATGTGATTCTGCTCCTTTCTTCTTCTTATCTTTTCTGAAAGCTTAAGAACTGGTCATTTATGCCGATTCTGGTTTGGCTCAGTGGATAGAGCGTTGGTCTGCGAACTGGAGGATCCCAGGTTGGATTCCGGTCAATGGCATGTACATTGATTGCGGACACAGCGCCAGTAGGGGTTGTGCAGGAGGCAGCTGGTCGATGTTTCTCTCATCATTGATGATTCTAGCTCTCTATCCCTCTCCCTTCCTCTCTGTGAAAAATCAATAAAATACATTAAAAAAAAAAAAAAAAAAAAGAACTGGTCATTTACAAAGAAGAGTTATTGAGCTTTCAGACACTCAGGCCCAATGTTCAATCAATATTTATAAGAAAGAAGATCCAGAAAGATAGTTTTAAAGTATGTATTTTTCAGTGGCTTCATGTGGATTACCTCGCCTACTTGGGATCAAGCCCACAACCTGGGGCATGTGCCCTTGACTGAAATCGAACTAGAGACCCTTCAGTCCGCAGGCCAATGCTCTATCCACTGAGCAAAACTGGCTAGGGCATCACAAAAGAAATTTTAATCTCTCATTATCCATTTAAAGATTATATTATATCTAGAGAATATGTGTGACTGTTTTAAAACTGCTTGTATGTAGTCACTTGGTTTTTCACCATTTTAGCTTTGGGAAAAGGTTTCCTCCTGGTTTGGTTATTTAAAATAGATTCTCCAAATTATTATCAAGAGTTTTTCCAAGGGGGAGGGGAATGGAATCTAGTCTTAATATATCAATACATATACTTAACAAATAAGATACCAGCTTAATTAAAAGTATATCAACATTAAAAAAAAAAACACAAAAAAAAACTGAGGAAAGAAAGCCATCACAGTCCTGCTCAGCCATTGAGCGTCAACCTATGAACCAGGAGGTCAGTGTTCGATTCCCAGTCAGGGCACATGCCCAGGTTTCAGGCTTGATTCTGAGGCTAGAGCATGCAGAAGGCAGCTGATCAATTAATCTCTCTCATCATTGATGTTTCTATCTCTCTCTCCCTCTTACTTTATCTCTGAAATCAATAAAAGCATATATTTTTTTAAAAAGCTATCACAATATTTAACCTCAACAATTTGCCACCCCAGGGTTTATTTATGATGTAGGGGATTAAAAAAAAATTAATACTTTTCCTCCTACCTTCTAAGTTCTTCTGGCTGAGCCAATAACTAACAGGGGGGGGAAAATCAAAGTTTAATACATGCACATGGGGAATTCATGATCAATACATAAAAATCCCAAAGACAGTGAGGCAACTTGGGTATATAAACATTTTGGACAAAGGAAAAAAGGGGTGGGAAATAAATGGGTACTAGATTTCAGAAGTGAGAATGGGTGATTTATAGTTGAGGAAATGCAGACCACACAGGAAAGAAAATCCTTATTAGCTCTCTAACAATGGGACATAGAGGGTATCTAGCTAACAGGTGCTTGCCTAAAGCTGTTCAGTTTATCACACTTAATTCAAACAGGCTGAGTCAGCATCCTAAGATCTTCCTGAAGCAGGTTTCTCTTCCTGAATTTTCCTGGGCAGGAAAGGGGAGAGGGCATAAGTTTCTTTCTGAGTCTTGTCCTATATAATAAAGAGGCAATATGCAAATTGACCAACACACAAGATGGCCACCCCCATGTGGACACAAAATGGCTGCCACAAGATGGCCGGCAAGGGAGGGGAGTTGGGAGGGACCAGGCCAGCAGAGGAGGGCAGTTGGGGGTGACCAGGATAGCAGGGGAGGGCAGTTAGGGGCAAACAGGCTGGTAGGGGAATAGTTAGGCATCAATCAGGCTGGCAGGGGAGGGGTTAGGGGATGATCAGGCTGGCAGGCAGAAGCAGTTAGGGGCAATCAGGAAGGCAGGCAAGCGAGTGGTTCAGAGCCAGCAGCCTTGGATTGTGAGAGGGATATCTGACTGCCCACCCGGGATCGGTCCTAAACAAGCAGTTGGACATCCCTCGAGGGGTCCCAGATTGGAGAGGGCGCTGGCTGGGCTGAGGGACACATACACCCCCATGCACGAATTTCATGCACTGGACCTCTATTTTCATAATAAATGGCTTAAAATCAATATCTCAAAAAGCAGCTTCTGGGTGGCAGAACTTTGGTCCCTACAATGGCATCTCCTAATTCCATCTCTTTCATATTATCATCACAGTGACTTCTATTTACTTCGAATACAAATAGAAGAGAAAGGCTCCATTTATAGCTTCGAAGTTATAAAACAGAAAAACTGAAAACTCCAACTTTCCTTGGAGCACTACTGCTCCCACAATCAGTTAGTAGAACAGAGGTCTGTCAGCCAAAAGCAAGCTCAAGTTTACATATCTTGTGATGATGTGCAGGGTAAACTTGACTAGCAGATGCTTTGGAAAGGCCAGAGTACTCAAAACCACTACTGTTAGTGTAGGTAACTAGTTATAAATAAAGTAAGAAGCAAAGGAAATCAGACACTATTAAGCATAATAAACTAGGGAGCTAAATCAGACAATAAAGCCTAATTAAGTGTGGAAGTTACAGCTTCAGACACCTCAGGAGGTCATAGCATTATGCCATCGAGGGGATTAACAACCCTCCCGTCCCTCTGTGGGAAGGAAGGGCCGGCTCTCCAACCTCCCCAGGGTACAACTAGTTCACTGGCTGGACTGGAAGTGGGAGGGGGCACAGGAAAAAAATAATAGAGAGGAAATTCTCTACTGGGCACATGCCCAGTAAAAGACAAGATAGCAAAGGAGGAAGTGCTTCTACTCGGAGACATATGGAGTAGGAGCCAGATGGCAACCATAAAGACCTGTCTGTCTAGCCTGGGGAAAGGATCAGATTGGATATGGGACCCAGAACCCCAAAAGATCTAGGAAATGGGATTGGTTAGGGAGAGGGCCCAACATCAGCCTGGGCAGGCTTAGGAAATTGATCGTACAGTTTGCAAGAGCACCTGCTCCTTTCCAAACCCGAGACAATATAATCCAATCTTAACAAAGGCAAGCTCTCTCTATGGTCCTGTAACAAGTGTTTGTTCACATGTTCTCTCAGTAGTAGTCATGTGGGCGTAGCAGCTGCTAGGCAATGTAGCTCCAGCTGGAGTGTAATTGGGAGGAGGGGAGGATAGAAACGACACTAGACACTAACTGTTGGAACTAAGGCTGAACTAGACTAAGCTCCGGTATGAACTGAATCAAAGGCACAGAATTTGTGGGCGCTGGCCTTTCCTCTGGGCTTGATGAAGACAGTAGGACCAAAGAAGATGAGAGCCTGGGAACCTGGGGCAGCCTTCTATTTCTATTCTTTTTTTTTAATCCTCACCCAAGGATATTTTTCCATTGATTTTAGAGAGAATGGAAGAGAGAGGGAAAGTCAGAAAGAAATATCTATGTGAGAGAAACACATTGATTGGTGCCTCCTGCACATGCTCTGATCAGAGCCCAGGTTGGGGAGGAGCCTGCAACTGAGGCATGTGCCCTTGACTGAAATCCAACCCAGGACCCTTTAATCCACAGGCCAGCACTCTATCCACTGAGCCAAACCAGTGAGGGCTATTTCTAATCTAATAAACCTTACCACTACATCTCATCTTCCCATGCATGAGTTTCTCAAAATGCTTTTCTTGTGACTCCGTGAAAGGACCCCATTTCTACCAGCAACACTATTATTAGTAAAAGACCAGATACAAAGGATCAAAATGATTAAATCTTTTTTTCTTTAAATATATTTTATTGATTAATTTTGTACAGAGAGGAAGGGAGAGAGATACAGAGTTAGAAACATCGATGAGAGAGGGTCATCGATCAGCTGCCTCTTGCACACCCCCTACTGGGGATATGCCCACAACCAAGGTACATGCCCTTGACCGGAATTGAACCTGGGACCCTTCAATTCCCAAGCCGACGCTCTATTCATTGAGCCAAACCGGTCTCGGCAAAATGATTAAATCTTTTTATCACACCTTTTGTTTTCACAGTATTTAATGATAATTTGAGCATGTAAAAAAGAAAATATTAAAGATTTCTCTTTATATAAAACTAAATATCATTTAAGATTTCTGAGAATTTAGTGCTTCAGTTTGAATAAAATGAAATAAGTGACAAGTAAATACAATGACACCTGGAATTATTCAGAAGAGTCAATCACTTTTAGCATACATTATAGGATAAAGATTTCAGTTTGATTTTCTAATCCTTCTATTATATAATATTGCATAATAATAATAATAAAGACTAGTCATAAATGAACAAATTCAGGCATCATAAAAGTCTAAGTTGGTAATAATGTTTAGAAAATTTTGACTGCTGATAACTGTGTCCTAATTCATCAAAAAATCATGATCTATGCATAACAGAAGATAATTCTTCCGTTGTTGTTGTTAATCCTCACCTGTGGATAATCCCCCATTGATTTTTAGAGAGTAGAAGGGAGCGGGTGAGACAGAGAGAGAAACATCAATATGAGAGAGACACATTGATTGGTTGCGCCCCACATGTGCCTCAACCATGGTGGATGTGATCAAGCCTGCAACCGAGGTATGTGCTCTTGACCAGAACTGAACCCAGAACTTTTCAGTCAGTGGGCTAACACTCTGTCCACTGAGCCAAACTACCTAGGGCGAGGATAACTCTTATTTAACCAAAATAATCAATGAACTCACATACAGATTATTTCTTAATTTCTTAACATTCCTACTAGGTGAAAACCACAATTTATTTTTTTATTATTTGTTAAAATATATTTTCATTGAGAAAGGGAGGGAGGGAGGAAAGGAGGGAGGGAGGGAGAGAGGGAGGGAGGGGGGGAGAGAGAGAGAGAGAGAGAGAGAGAGAGAGAGAGAGAGAGAGAGAGAGAGAAACATCAATAATGAGAAAGAATCATTGATCTGTTGCCTTCTGCACACCCCACCCCCAACTGGGGATTGAGCCCTCAACTTGGGCATGTGCCCTTGACTGGAATCGAACCCGGGACCCTTCAGTCTGTGGTCTGAAGCTCTATCCACTGAGCCAAGCAAGGTAGGGCATAATTTATTTTTTATTAAATATTTTAAAAACCAGAATAATATAGCAAGTTCATGAACTTGCTATCTAGATTTAATGAATATCAACAGTTGATAGATTTGAGATTTTGAAAAAAGTTAAGGACTATAAATGTAAACCATGGGCTTTCTCTAGTTCTGTGATGCAGCCTTCACAAGTCTCTATCTCCCCCTTCTATTTTTTTCAAAGCACACAAAACTTTCCCACACCCCAGATCTCTTCCTTGTCTCACAGACCCATCTTTCTCTGTTATTTCACAAAAACATTCCTTGAAGAATCTATACTTGCAATGTCTACTTCCTCTTATTTTTCTCTAACCCACTAAAACCTAGCTTTTGTTGGACTCTAATTCCAAAACCTCATAAACCCAACGTTACTTTGGAGGCTTCAGGACCCAGGCTGAAGGTCCTCAGAATTGCAAACTATTATCTACAGACAATGGAGATCTATTGTTTTGACTGTGCAGGACCAGAATGCTAAGAAAAAGGCCTGTGTGGAGGTCAGTGAGCCAGTTCCTAAAGGGAGGGAAGAGGAGGCAGAAGGAAACTTTGCTTTAGACTACCACTTAGGCAAGGAAGAAAAGAATTTCAGCACAGGAATCATAAAAACTCTAGAAGACCTCAAATTCATGAAATAATATATGTGCACTCTATGATATTCACACACAGATGACTAGAGAATATACACCAAAATGCTAACAATGATTGATTATATTTCTCAATGTTAAGGAGAGCATTTATTTTCATATTTATAATAATACCAGTGACCCGTTACATGAAATCGCGCAAGACCTGGGACCCGTTGCCCCCCAATCCCCCCACGCCATAGGACCACCTGAAGTCCCAGAGTCCCGCCGCATGTGGCAGTGCACGATGGGACAGCCGCAAGTCTTGGAGTGCCTCTCTGATGCCCTTTTCCAGGCCATAGAGGGGCCACCAAGACCCCTGTGCCCCCGTGGGGCTGCAGGAACCCCGGTGGAAGCTGCACGGACCGGCTACTGGCCCCATACCCGCTGTGCATGCCGACATCTTATGACAGCATTACGGCATGAGGACCAATTTGCATATTACCTCTTTATTATATAGGCCTAGCAACCCTGTGCACAAAATTTATGCATGCGGGGGGGGGGGGGGGTTGCCCCCAGCCCAACCTGCACCCTCGCCAATTCAGGACCCCTCGGGGGACGTATGACTAAACCAGCAGTCAGACATCCCTCTCACAATCTGGGACCACTGGCTCCTAAATGCTTACCTAACTGCCTGTCTGATCACCCCTAACTGCCCCCCATAATGGCCTGGTCACCACAACTGCCCTCCCCTCGCCAGCCTGGTTGCCCCTGATTGTCCCCCTCCGCCAGCCTGGCCGCCCCTCACTACCCTCCATTACCAATCTGGTCACCCCTAACTGCCCCCTTGCCAGCCTGGTCACCCCACACAACCTGCTATTCAGTTGTTTGATCGCCCCTCATTGCCTCCCCTGTCGGCATGGTCGCCCCAAACAGCCTGCTGTTCAGTCGTTTGGTCATCCCTCACTACCCTCCCTACTGGCCTGGTCTCCCCATGCAGCCAGCTGCTCAGTCGTTTGGTCAGCCCTCACTAATTCCCCTGACAGCCTGGTCACCCCACACAGCCTGCTATTCAGTCGTTTGGTCGGCCTGCCTGGTCGCCCCATATACCGTTTGGTCATCTGTTCAGTTATTTTGGTTGCAATGGTTGCTTAGGATTTTATATATATATTCACACACACACACACACACACACACACACACACACACACACACTGGAGGCCCAGTGCATGAAATTTGTGCACTGGAAGGGTGTCCCTCAGCCTAGTCTGCACCCTCTCCAATCTGGGATATCTCTCTTATAATCCGACTGCTGGCTGCCAACCACTCACCTGCCTGCCTGTCTGATTGCCCCTAACCGCTTCTGCCTGCCAGCCCGATCACCCCCTAACCACTCCCCTGCCAGCCTGATCAACATCTAATTGCTCCCCTGCCAACCCAATTGCCCCCAATTGCCCTAACCTGCTGGCCCAGTCACCCCCAACTGCCATTCCCTGCTGGCCCAGTCGTCCACAACTACCCTCCCCTGCCAGCCATCTTGTGGTGGCCATCTTTGACCACATGGGGGCGGGCCATCTTATGCCACGGCATGAGGGTCAATTTGCATATTACCTCTTTATTATACAGGATAGATACTGGTATATTTACTTAATTTTCTTCAATGAACATGCATTATTTTTTTTTAAGTAAGAAAAAGGGTGCTATTTTTTCCCCCTTAAATAGCAATGGTGTATAGATACCTGTCTTCCAAGGTAACAAAGAAGGATGTTGCCAGGGAGATGCAGCTCCACAGAATACTTGGGAGGAGAAAACTCTGCAGGGTGATTGGGTGTCAGGAGCTTAAAAGAGTTAGCAGGCTGGGTGCATGAGGCTCACTTAATCTCAGAAGAGAACTCAAGGGTACCAGTCTAGCCTGAGACAACCCAGGAAATGCCTAGTGTGAACCCTGAGCCATCTTGTCAGCCGTCAGGCCCCTTATATTCTCCTTTCAAATACAGTGGCAATCTCTTCGCTGTTCTGTCTGTCCCCACACTACCATGACCTCACACGAATGATAACCCCCTACTGGCTCGCTGACTTCCAATACAACTTCCACACCACTGCTAAATGTTCTAAACACAGTGAACACTGGAACATATTTAATATTTCAAGTCTACTTAGAATACAGGATACTCTACGTTTTCAAATGTATACAACCATCTGCTGACCTTGCCCAGAACAATTCCCAGCCCAGACACTAGCCTCAGTACCTGCAGTTCTCTGTCTGCACAGTTTTCCCTGGACTAGAATTTTCTTCCCTATCCCTATCTAGCTGGTAAACTCCTACACACCCTTTACATCTAGCTTCAAAGTCAATTCCCCTGCAAAGCACTCCTAGTCAACTGGCTTCTCCCTCCTCTATATGTTGTAGTGGTTTTGTACGTCTTCTTGCTATCATTTAAATACCTATCTAGCCCTACCTGGTTTGGCTTACTGGATAAAGAATCAGCCAGTGGACTGAGGGTCCAGGGTTCAATTCCGGTCAAGGGTACATGCCTGAGTTTCAGGCATAATCCCCAGTAGGGGTTATGCAGGAGGCAGCTGATCAATAATTTTCTCTCATCACTGATATTTCTATCTCTCTCCATCTGCCTTCCTCTCCGAAATCAATAAAAAATATTTTAAAAAGTACCTGTCTATCCCACTAAACCATATAAAGGTCAAGAACCACATGTCCTCATTCATCTAGAATAGTGCCTAGTGGTACTCAATAAATACTCGATTAACTAAATAAATACATGAATTTGTTTTTATTATAAATATCTATATTTTCATACAATCTCAAAAACAAATTTTAGAAGTGAGAAAACAAAGTTTAAGACCTAACTTTTTTAAAAAAGAAAATAAAGATTAAACCAAACATATATTGGGCAAACGGTAAGAATTCTGACATAGCCTATATAATAAAAAGCTAACATGCAAATAGACTGAACGGCGGAACAACCAACCAACCAGTCGCTATGACGTGTAAAGACCACCAGGGAGCGTGTGCAGAGTATGGTGGGTTTTGGCAGCAGGGGGCAGAGCATGGAACATGGTGGGTGTTGGCTGCAGCAGAATGGTGGAGCAGGTGAGTGGGGCTGCCAGACCAAGGCTGGGTGCTGATTGTTGTCAATGGGGCAAGCCTCTGGTGGTTACTAAAAATTCTTTGCTCCCACGCGCTGCTATCCCACCTGGCATTTGCACCTGTGGCTGGTGCCAGCCCCACTAGCACCCACTGCTGGCTCCCCGCCTGAACCCGATTGCTCGGTGCTGTCAGCAGTGGCTGCAGGCCCTGATTGCCCCTCAGGGCTTCTCCACCTCTCCCTGCTCCTTAGGGGAAATCAGGGCCATCAGCTGCTTCTCACACCCACTGCCAGTGCAGGAGCCCCTGCTTGCACCTACTGCCGGTGCCAGAGCCAGCATTTGCATCCACTGATGGCGCCGGACCTGCTTGCACCTGTTGCTGGTGCTGGCCCCAGTCGCTCCACATCAGTGCAGCGGCAGCAGGAGCAGGAGCAGGGCTACCAGCAGACAGGGGACCAGGGGCCTCAGCAGGAGGGGCCGGGGCAGAGCAACGGAGGATGGGCTGAGACCCATTCCTATGCCCACCACAGCCTCGTGACCCACAGGTCCTTTCAAGGTGCACAAATTTGTTCACTGGGCCCCTAGTTTATAAATATATATATATACACAAAATAATAATAATAATTTGAGGATTATATGTTGTGGAGAGGTTTTTTATTTTTTCCTTTGCATAAGTGGTGGAGGAGCATGGCAAAGTGTCTGTTACAATGCAAAAGTAATTCAATCATGTAGATTCCCTTCTACATCAAATCAGTAAGGATAGCTGATAACCAGGAAACAGGGAAACTTAACATCAATTGCAATAAAACAGAATCTAAACATATTTCTCATTTCCATATAGTTTAACTTTCATCAGTGTCTGACTATTGCCTACAATGAATTTACCTGAGCTAAATTAGGGATTGAATTTTGGCCAGTCTGGGCCTGCATATTTGCAGATTCTCTCTCTGTCAAAGAATCTGTTACACTTCCATCCTGTTGAGATTCAATTGTTTCCATGGTCATTTGTCTGAAAAGACAATAAAAAGGAAGAAATATTAAGGTCTTATCAGAAACATTTCTCTATTTTTACCTATTTTTCTTTTTTTAAAATATATTTTATTGAGAAGAAAAAAAATCCCAAGAGAGAATCCAAGATGGCGGCATAGGTAAACACCTAACTGCAGCCTCACACAACAATTTCAATAAAATACAACTAAAATACAAAATGGATATTACCCAGAACTATAGGAAAGTCAAGTGACTGGAAATTCTACAACGAGAAGGAAAGAGAAAACCAGAAGGAAGATCAGAGGAGCTGTAAAAGCCCTAATTACGGGGACACGTTGCGCGCCCGGAGAAGACAGAGCTGGAGAGGAGGGGCAGCTGAGTGCGTTCCCGACCAGGAAGGAGATAAAAGCTCCGACTGTGCTGAACCCCAGATCCAACAGCACTGAACCCCAGTTCTAGGCCAGACCCTGGGGACCCAGGCTCATACAGAGGGAGCCTGGGCTGTAAGGCGGAAACCCAGGGGAGCAGCAAAAGGAAGTCCCAGAGGAGCGCACATTGCGCGCAAAAAACTGTGCCGCTGGATTGCCCTAGCGGAAAGGAGACAAAAGTTCCAGACTGCTCTGAACCCTACTTCCAACTGAAATGAACCCCAGTTCCGGGCTCACTGGGGGAGAGCCTAGACTCTTTGGTAGCTGGCGAAACTCTAGGACACCTTTCTCTCAGAGGTGCTTGCAGTGAGTATCAAAGGACCCTGAGGAACACAGAGACTCAGGAGCCTCATAGGGTGGGGCTGACAGAAGCCAAGGCTGTAGGCTCCACCCTGAAACTCTGCCGCATCCAATTGAACACAGAGACTTTTAAGGCTACCAACTCAGGGAAGCTGCGAAAATGCCGAGACAAGGAAACAGATCATAAAAAAAAGAAATGGAGGACAAAAAGTGATTGGATATAGAGTTCATAACCACGGTTATAAGGTTTTTCAAGAATTTCTTAGAAAAGGCCGATAAAATAAAGGAGACCTATGAGGATATGAAAAGGGATCAACTAGAAATAATAAGGGATCAACTAGAAATAATAAGGGATCAACAAGAAATAAAGAATACATTCTTTGAAATAGAAAATATTATACAGAGTCCTAAAAACAGAATGGAAGATCACAAGAATCAAGTCAAAGATTTGGAACATAAAGACCCAGAAGACACTCCTCTGCAGAAGCAAGAAGACAAGAGAATCCAGAAAGTTGAAGATAATGTAAGAAACTTCTGGGACAACTTCAAGCGAACCAACATCAGAATTATGGGGGTCCCAGAAGAAGAGAAAGAGCAAGATACCGAAAACATACTGAAAGAAATAGTGACAGAAAACTTCCCCCACTTGGTGAAAGAATTAGAACTACAAGTCCAAGAAGCTACAGAACCCCAAACAAAAGGAATCCAAAGAGGACCACACTAAGACACATCATAATTAAAATTCTAAGAGCAAAAAACAAAGAGAATATTAAAAGCAGCAAGAGAAAAGCAGGTAGTTACCTATGAAGGAGCACCCATACGATTGTCAGCTGATTTCTCAACAGACACCATGCAGGCCAGACGGGAATGGCAAGAAATATTCAAGGTGATGAACAGCAAGAACCTACAGCCAAAAATACTCTACCCAGCAAAGCTATCACTCAGAATCGAAGACCAGATAAAGAGCTTCACTAATAAAAAAAAAAAGCTAAAGGAGTTCATCACCTCCAAACCAGAATTATATGAATTGCTGAAGGGGGTTCTTTAGGAAGAGGAAGAAAATAAAGATAAAAATTATGAACAACAAATACATAACTATCAACAAGTGAATCTAAACACCAAGAGAATTTTAAAAAATCTGATGAACAATATTAACTGGTGAATATAATAGAATCGGAAGTATGGAAGGGGAGTGGACTAATGATTCTCAGGGAAAAGAGGAGTGGGAGGTGTGGGAAGAGACTGAACATAAACTGTGCATCTATGGATGAGGACAATGAGGGGTGGGGAAAGGGGAGAGGGTAGGGTGGGAACCTAGTGGAGGGGAGCAATGAAGGGGGGAAAAAAGAGGAACATTTGTAATAATATGAACAATAAAGATTTATTTAAAAAATAATAAATAAATAAATAAAATAAAATAAAACCCCAACCAAAAATAAATAAATAAATATATTTTATTGATTTTTTTCAGAGAGGAAGGAAGAGAGAGAGTTAGAAACATCAATGAGAAAGTCATCGATCAGCTGCCTCTTGCACACCCCCTACTGCAGACGTGCCTGCAACAAAGTACATGCCCTTGACCGAAATCGAACCCGGAACCCTTCAGTCCGCAGGCCGACGCTCTATCCACTGAGCCAAACTGGATTCGGCTTTTACCTATCTTTCTGATACTCATTTTTGTCATCCAAATATACTAGTTTATTTTTTCAAAAAATAAGTTTAGTGGCAGAGTCCCAACTCTCCAAAATTACTGTTTCTCCTCTGCTCAGTGAATATGAATTGAAAATGTTTTATAAAAATTAGTTTACCAAAAATGTTTTGAATCTTATAGTAAAGTTTCCTTGATAATTCTTTTAAGCCCTATAATATAAATGAGTGATAAAAATCAGTGTTTTTATTTTACATAAAGTCCATGATTCTCAAGGCCAAATATATCTGCTTTTTAATTTGATGTAGTATGAAAGAACTTTGCCACTGTCCTAATTGAATGCATTATCATCCTATATAGTAAAAGGCTAATATGCAAACCGATTTAACGGCAGAACCAGAACAACTGAACAACTGGTTGTTATGACATGCACTGACCACCAAAGGGAGTATGGAACATGAGGGCATCAATAGCAGTGGATGGTGGAGCAGGTGAGCAGGAGCGCCAGACCAAGGCGTGGCACCAGTCGCTGTCATTGGGGCGAGCCTCTGTTAGTTATTCAAAATTCTTTTCTCCTGCAAGTGCTGTAGTCCCACCAGGCTCTCACACCTGCTGCCAGCACCAGCCCAAGCCCAGCTTGAACCACAGCCAGCACCAGAGCCACTGTTCACACCCACTGCCACTGCCCAGCGCCAGCCCCAATCACTCCATACCCTTAGCAGATGTGAGTGGGGCCGTTGCCATCGATGCATGGGGGCAGCGGGCGCAGGGCAGCCAGCAGACAGAAGATCGGGGGTGGTGATGAGAGCGGCCAGGCAGGAGCATGGAGGATGGGCCGAGACCTGCCCCTGTGCCCACCGCGGCCTCACGACCCACAGTTCCTTTCAAGGTACATGAATTCAAGCACTGGGCCCCTAGTCCTATATAATAAAAGGGTGATATGCATACTGACCCTAAAGGTGGAACAACAGGGAATGACCAGTCGCTATGACATGCATGGACCACCAGGGGGCAGACACAGTGGTGATGGCAGAAGCCTCTCCCACCTCCGAGGCAGCGCTAAGGATGTCCAACTGGGAGCAGTGGGTGGCAGTGGAGGTGCTGCTGGCTCCGATAGGCCCTGATGAGAGTGGGATTGTGGGAAATGGTGAAACAGCTGAATGGGAGGTGCCAGGCCAAGGCGGGTGCAAGCAGGGTCCCCAATTGCCCTGCTGATCACCCCAAAGCCCCAAAGACAGCAACCAGTGGCGCTTGCAAGGTGTGGGGCCAGCAAGCAAGCAGCACCAGGCCAATGCAGATGCAAGGAGGGGTCCCAATTGCCCTGCTGGTTACCCCAAAGATGGTGACCGGTAGCAGGGGCAGGGGGCGGGGCCAGCAAGCAGGCAGTGCCAGGCCAAAGCAGGTGTGGGCAGGGACCCCGATTACCCTGCTGGTTGCCCCACAGATCAGCCTTTATTACTGGCCAGTCCTAGGGACCCTACTAGTGCCCAAATTTCATGCACCGGGCCTCTAGTTATAATACAAAGGTGTATCTAGCTTTGTCAGCACTAAGTAGTTTCTGATAAACAAGCCTCTCAAATTAAATCAGTCAGAATTGACCATCTATCCTACATTTCCCCAGTTACTTAAAGAAGAGAATCTTTTTTTTTCCGGGAAAATCTTTTGTATTATTGTTTTCAATTTAAGTTAATGATTTCTACATGAATCTTTCAAGATAAAAGGTAAACCTTATCAAAATAAATTTTACCCTACTAAAAATTTAAAATGCAAACAAAATAAACAAACTCAATTTTTTATTTCCTTTTTAAAAAAATATACACCTTTTAAAAATATATATATTTTTATTGATTTCAGAGAGGAAGGGAGAGGGAGAGAGAGATAGAAACATCATTGATAAGAGAGAATCACTGATCAGCTGCCTCCTGCACGCCCCCTTCTAGGGATCGAGCTCGCAACTGGGCATGTGCCCTCGACTAGAATAAAACCCCAGACCCTTCAGTCCACAGCCAACTCTATTCACTGAGCAAAACCAACTAGGGCTATTGTACATCTTTTAATTGTCAGTAATATAATATCCTTGTTTTCCGTCTTTGAGGTCAAAATATGTATCCAACAAGTATGCAGACCACTTACAACTTTGAATAAAATGTCCAGATCTTTTTGCCAGATCTAATTCGTTGCCAGATCCTACAGATCCTTCAGTTACAGTCTTTCACTTCATACCTTCTTTTGCATTTCAGCAGCCACTACCTACCTGAATCCAAGCCTTCCTTTCTCAAACCTGTGGGCTATAGTCTATGCAGCGGTCACCAACCGGTGGTCCTTGGACCACAGTGGGCCAAAAGGCTGGCGACCCCTGGAGTAGCAGTTGAGCAACACTTGTCAAACGCAGTTGACCACTAAAAACCCTTTTCCACAAAGCATGTCCTGGAAGTATTTTGGAAACAACTTGAGAAATGCTGTCTTAAGCTATTTCTTACACCTTTATTAAAATTCTCCTAAGGTTCTGTCAGGAATTTAAGTCTCAACTTAAACATTAATTACTGAAGAGCCTGCCCAAGAAAACTCTATTCACTTTAGGAACATTCATTTAGCACCATCTACATGACAAGCCTGAAAATACAAAAGTGGGTTAGTTACAACCCATGCCCATGCCCTAAAGGGATTCATTGATAGTTGATTCTTAGTTTTCCAAGTATAGTCCTTGTGTTACAGGATTCCAGGGCGGGCAGGGGGGAAGGGGAGGCGGTGGGGGAGAGATAGGAAAACTGAGATAGGAAAGTTAAAACTGGACAAACAGTGTGGGCAATCTGCAGCCAGCTTGTAACTAACAAGCCATTATCTTCCCAGCCAAGAACACAGAGTAAATGGTCTTTAAAAACCTCCTTACTGAGAGAATGCAGAAAGAGGGGAAAAGGAAAAAAGGGCAGTTTTTCTCCCTAAGCAGAGAAGCCAGCAGTCTCAAGATCTGGCAAGATAAAGTTGCCAGGTGTTTCTCATGATTACTGGAAGACTTCCACGAATTAAAAAAAAAAAAAAAAAAAAGGAGGAAGACATTGAGAATTAATTTCTACTAAAATGGTCAGCAAAGGAATTTTGAGACGTACAGACAAGAGGGTATATAACACCTCAGACTCCCACCCAGCTTGCTCTTCAGACTACCTGAGCACCAGTCTGAGCTTCATAAGCCAAATGTATAGGTTTGCTTACTTTGCTTTTTCAATGAAGAGGCACGATTTAATTGCTCTAGTAAATTGGCTTTTCATAACACAGTTAAGGTCTCTCATATAAATATATTTATATGAGAAAACAAGGATGGAGGTTGGGGGCAGCCCTCTACCACTAACTCAGGGGCTGTCGTGTCCTCTGGTGTCAGTGAGAGGTGCCTGTAACACTTGGACAATCTAGATCAGAACTAACCACCATAGTTGTTAAAAATAATAACAGTAATGCAGATCCCCAGGCTCAACCCCAAATCTACTGAAACAAACTTTGAGGATTGAATTTTTTATACTAAAGAGATCCCAATGTACATTAAATTTTGAGAAAAACTTAATTTATTGGTAAATTCTATCACAAACTGGCAGTCAGACATCCCCTGAGGGCGCAGGCCTGGCTGAGGGATACCACCCTCTCCCCCCACCCCACATGAATTTCAAGCACTGGCCTCTAGTTTACAATAATTATCCTGAGTCATTAAGAAAAGTTTAACTATACTTGGTATAGTTTAAGCAAAGAGGAGTACACATAATAGAATACAGGATGATTCCCATTTTTAAAAAAATGCTTAAAAGGTAAACCTAAACAGGACCCATTTTTAGAGATATAACAAAAGACTTTTTTTTTTTTTTTTTTTATAACAAAAGACTTTATAAGTTAGTAATATTTTAAAATGTTTTACACATGAAAGTATTTTTATCTGATGCAATCACCTTAATTGTTCCCTTTTTTTACTAGGTCCTACCCAGAATTTAATCCTTTGTCCTTCTCCTTTTTTCAATCTACACATTCCGTATGGGTATGGTGGTTAACTCCCAAATCCCTTTTATGCACAACCCCTCCTGCTGGGCATCTACACCTAGGGTTTCAGACAGCCTTCCTTCCTTTCATTCTTTCTTTCAGTCAAAACCCTCACTGTCCATTAAGCTCCAAAGCTAGAATCATGAGTCAATACCACAAAAAACAAAAACAAAAAAACTCCCTCTGTTAAATATCAGCTAAATCAGGATGCCACAAGGCCCTGAGCCTCCTAGTGAAAAAGGAAGGAATAAGAAGGTTAGTTCATTCTTCTTGCTACACTTTATATTATTAACTATCACTTCCAATCCCAACACTACACCAGCAATTGAGTTGGCTGCTCCTCACAATTGCTACTGTCCACTCTAAGGACCATATATCACAGACCATGGGCCTCCCCCAAAAGCCAGGACTAAACTGTGATGCCCCTGCAGCCATACCAGAATTACATTCATTAACACCTTACATTCTTATTTTCCCAGACAATGCGAAAGATAGATTCCCCTCCCATTATTTCATCTTCACTTTCATAGCTAGTGTTTCCTTTGCCTACAAAATACAATTACTTCTATTTTCCTTCTAAGCCTTTGTAACGTGCTACCTGAAACTCCAAAGTCCCCACAGCCCTCTAAAGAGCAGCTCATCTTCCCACACCTTATAAAGATCAGAATGTTGACTTGGCATCCTCTTTGATTCCCACTACTATTTCCCAGCGGTTCCTCCTCTGCTCCTTTGTTCCCTTGTTCCCTCAATGTAGGGAGCGGTTATAGGATTAAGCCTCGGACTAACCTGCTGGCAAAGTTGCAAACAAGTCCCAGCTTGGAGGGCACAGTCCTCCAAGCATAATTAAGCCTGATCTTGTGACTGCTTCCTAAATCTTTCCTGGGTAGCTAATGGGCTGTGGGAGGGGCAGCAAGTGCTGCCAAAATAAGTGAAACTTAGAAGAACATTGTAAATTACCTATAAACAAAGCATCAGCTTTGCAGTCAGAATCTGTTCTGTGGCCTCAGCCAGACACAGAAGATCCACCTAGATCCAGTTTATTCTCTTTGCTTGTCTTTTCTTCATCCTTCACCAGCCCTCTCTCAGGCTCCCTGAACCCGTCCGTGGCTGTGCTGGTGAGGCACACCTCAAGGCTCACAGTAAGTAAGTATACCATCCTATAAATAGAGACTTTGGCACCTGCCTCAAGAGCCTTCCATTCCATCAGTCTGAGTTTTGTTCAACACAAAGGGAAGAACCCATCCCTCTCACCCTGATGCCTCAGTTCAATGACTTTCTCACTCCACTTCAAATACCTACTTGAGTGGCTAGCCATACAGTGAATCTTTACTGTGTTCAAAACTGCTCCATCTCTGAAAAATTATTTCTGACATCCTATTCTCCCATCTTACATCCTCCCTCTATAACTCCTACCACTCCTGTTACTCAACTACCCTGAGATCTCCAGACCACTTTCTTCCTTTCCCACAGCCTACCCATATCTTCACATCCCACCCAATTCAGTTTAGAATCCATGGTTTCTCATTTTAACTACTATTTCCCAATATCCTTGGTAGAGAGCACCTGGGAAAGGCCCCTGAATACAGCAGTGCCGGGCAGAGCCATGCTCTGGAAACATACCTTGCCAGAGACAGGTGTGTTGTCAACCTGACTTTCTGGGGGTGGGTTTCATTATCTAAATCCAGCCAAGTACCCGGAACAAACAAGATTATCCCAGCCCACCCAGAAGTGATGATTACAAAGAAGCCACAAGAATGCACTTAATCTCCTTTGTCTTGGGCTTTAGTAAAACTTCCTGGTATTTTGCTGTATAAAATAACTATGCTTTATGGGCCCTGGGTCACTGTCTATTCAGAAGAGGACAGCTATCCCACCCGCCCCAGCTTTTTCCTTCTATCTCTGTGTCTGTCTCTTTCTTTCATTTTTCTCATCCCCAGCCACTCCTACTCAGGAACCTGACCACTCTAGCCGGGTTGGATGTGGAAAAGAGAGAAATATTTAAAATCCTTTTATTGTATATGTTTAATAAATGCCAACTCAGACAAAATCAATTCTGTCTCTTCCATTCTTTCACCAGTATTAAAGTTATTAAATTCAAATGGGCAGTAATTTTATTCTTTTCCTAGCAAACTTACTCTCCCATTCTTTTCTTTTTTTAAAAGTATATTTTATTGATTTTTTACAGAGAGGAAGAGAGAGGAATAGAAAGTTAGAAACATCGATGAGAGAGAAACATCCATCAGTTGCTTTCTGCACACCTCCTACTGGGGATGTGCCCGCAACCAAGGTACATGCCCTTGACGGAATCGAACCCGGGACCTTTCAGTCTGCAGGCCAATGCTCTATCCACTGAGCCAAACCGGTTTCGGTTCACCCTTCTTTACAACTATTATAAGTTTCCTCTCTCAAATTACTGAGCTCACCTACTATGTAAAACCTTGCTGTAAATAAGTACACATAACACTAACATCTGTAAATTAGCCTCAGCTGTTTCAGTTAGAATTTATTTATAAATATAAGAGAAAGATCCATTATATTCCTGCATTGATTACTATACATTTTATGGTAAAATTGAAGAAACATAGAATGCTTCCCCCAAAATATCACTTTCTGAAATAATCAAATATTAAACATAGTGTACTAAAAAATTAATAGAATAATATATCAATTAATTATGCAATGTTTTAATCTTAAACGATAATTCTTATTAGAGAGAAAACACCAATTAGTAACTACAAATTATAAGATGAAATAATAATAAACTAAAACAAAAAAGTCAATTATAAACTAAAAGCAAACAAAATACTGGAAAATATTCCATAATTCTAAAGAACAGATAAGGATTTGCTAAAGTGGGTATATTTACACTTAAGATTAACGGTAGTAGCATATTCTTATAAAGATTAAATATTTCACATGAAATCTTCTTTTTATTATTTAGCAAACCATTTTCTTTTGATAGAAAAGTGAACCTTATCTCAATGTTCTGAATATACTGGAATTCAGTTTAACGAAATATTAACATATTATTGTTTTAAACAAATAGGATTCATCTATTAGCACATTTTTTAAAGATACCTCAGATTAGCTATTTTATTTGGGGGGTGAGGTGTAGAACTGTATTTGTTTGCTTTCTCTGTTATTTTCTGGGACATTAATAGTACATCTACATCATACTGCAATTACTCCCCCAAACACCAAAATATAACAGAATTGTACTGTTTATACAGTACAACATAAACAATAGATAGACAACCAGTAACAAACTTTCAAGAAATATATTCATAAAACTACATTTACAATTATAGAAATGCCAAGATAATTATGACCAAAGTTATTTAGGCATACATACCGTTTCCCCGAAAATAAGACAGTGTCTTATATTAATTTTTGCTCCCAAAGATGCGCTAGGTCTTATGTTCAGGGGATGTCTTATTTTTCCATGAAGAAATATACAGTACACATTTATTGTTAAATGAAAATAAAGGAAATTTATTACTTGTATATGGTACGGCAGTACTGTAGTTGTCAACACAAACCAGACAAACTGTGAATCCTACAGTATCAAGAATTTACTCATTTATTCAATGACAATCATGTCATCATCTTCTGGAATATCATCATAACAATCCAATTCCTGAATTTCCTGGTGAATTTCTTGTGACTCCATTTCTTTGAGAATCAGTACACCAAATCTCTCATGTTTAGCAATAGCAATCAGGGGGATGCCTTATTTTCGGGGGGATGCCATATATTTCACTCAGAAGGAAACCTGTAAGTAGGTCTTATTTTCGGAGGATGTCTTATTTTCGGGAAAACACGGTATGTATCAAGAACACACAAGCCTGGTGAACAACATAGACTGATGAACAAGAACAGACCCAGAGATAAGGAGCCATGGGTCAGACTGTTGGACCTCAAAGGGAGGGTGGGGATAAAAGGGAGAGATCAACCAAAGGACTTATGTGCACATGAGCCTACCCAGTGGTCAAGGACAATAGGGGGGTGGGGGCATGAGTGGGGGGGAGTGGGGGATTGGAATGGGGGGGTTGAGGACAAATATGTGATACCTTAATCAATAAAGAAATTTAAAAAAATAAAAAAAGAACACACAAGCCATGTAAGTAGGAGACAAAATGAGAAGAAAAATAAAAAGCATTTTAAAGAAATGCTATCACAGTTACCTAGGAAAGTGTTCTTAAAAGAGAAGATAGAAACAAAGAAAGGAAAAAGAAACAGGCCAAAAATATCTGAATGAAAGTAAGTCAAAGGCAGTTTCCTAGTTATAATTAAAATGTTCAATTAACTAATAAACTTGTAAAATCTTAGTTGTATCTAACGTTGCAAAGACAAATTACCCTGGTAAAAAATTGTTCACCTCTTTTAAAAACAGAACCCAGCTGGAAAAGAAAAAGCATTGTTTCTAGCCCTGGCCAGTTTTCTGTGTTTAGACCAAGGGTTGTGGGTTCAATTCCAGGGCAAGGGCACACACCTCTGTTGCCAGTTCACGCTGGTAAGGGCACGTACGTGAGGCATGTGCCCTTACGCCCCCCTTCTCCCCATCTACTTCCCTTCTCTCTAAAAATCAATGGAGAAAATATCCTTGGGTAAGGATTAAAAAGTAATAATAATGCTCTAACCGGTTTGGCTCAGTGGATAGAGCATCGGCCTGCGGACTGAAAAGTCCCACGTTTGATTCTGGTCAAGGGCATGTACCCTGGTTGTGGGCACATCCCCAGTCGGGGGTGTGCAAGAGGCAGCTGATAGATGTTTCTCTCTCATCAATGTTTCTACCTCTCCTTCTCCCTTCCTCTCTGTAAAAAATCAGTAAAATATATTTTTTATAAAAAAGTAATGATAATAAGTAAAGTTGTCTCTATTCTCTATTTCTAAATCGTTTTACAAAAAAAGTTATAGAAAATTTATCTTCTTTTTAAAACTAGATCCAACTGATAAACCAAACTTTCTCTGAAAGTAACCAAAATAAAAGTTGAAAAATTCTAATTGTGTTTCTGTAAAATATTGGTAGAGACTTGAGCAAGGAGGGAGGAAAAGGAAAACTCTGTCCACATCCCTATAGATGGTCTCCTTCCTAAGGAGAAAGGCCAGCATTTAGAATAAGCTAAATGTGCATGTCCACTTACTCCCTACAGAATCCAATAGAATACATATATACAATAGTTGAAGATGAATTCCTTAGTTGAATGGCTAAATAATATGGATGCATATGCCGGTTTGCCTCATTGGATAGAGCGTCGGTCTGCGGACTGAAAGGTCCCAGGTTTGATTCTGGTCAAGGGCATGTACATTGGTTGCGGGCACATCCCCAGTAGGGGGTGTGCAGGAGGCAGCTGGCCGATGTTTGTGTCTCATCGACGTTTCTAGCTCTCTATCCCTCTCCCTTCCTCTCTGTGGAAATCAATAAAATATATTTAAAAAAATATATATGGATGCATATGATTATATCTTACTAGTAGCCCTGCGCATGAATCCATGCACCAGTAGCTCACTGCCTCCCTCCAGTAGCTCTCCGCCCACTGCCCCACCCTCCTACAGCACCCTGCTGCCCCCATTGCCCCTAATTGCTTGCTGCCCTGCCCCCTCCTATAGTTCTCCACTGCCCGCTTGTAGCCAGTAGCTTGCTGCTGCCCTCCCGTAGCTCTCCACCGGCTGCCCCGCCCTCCTGTAGCTACCTCAGCCCCTGCCCCCCCACCCATAGCTTGCTGCCCTGACCCGTCCTGGAGCTCTCTGCTGCCTGCTTATAGCCAGTAGCTCTCTCCCCCACCCTCCTGTGCTCACTGCCCCACCACCCTGCTGATCTGGTCATTACACAGTCAGTTATTACACTTCACAACGTAACAACCATTTGCATATTACATCTTTTTATATAGAATTATAATACATATACATGTATATTTAAGTATGTGTACTTATCTACATTAACTTATACATTTTAACTTTAGACGCTCTAAGTAATATTTTCAAAACAAAAAAACAAATGTATGTATACCACCTACCTTAAATTTGTCTTAATATATTTTTTCCTGCCGCATTTGTTCATTATTAAGACATTTGTAATCAATGCTTTGCTCCTTCTCGGTTTTCTTCTTTATTTACCCTGCAGTGAAATTATAATGTTGAATTGGGAGATCATAACTTTTTTTTTTTAATTAAAACCTCTCAAAACTACACCAGAAAAATATCCTAATTTCTATAAAATTGAAAAAAAAGCATAAAAAGCTGAAAACAATTCTATATTTTTCAAATAGAAAAAGCTGAAAACAATTCCATATTTTTTCAATTTTATGATCTTCCTAGGAAAAGATTTCAAAATCCTTAAATCATGTGTTCTCAGATTCTTTTCTACTGAAGAGAAAGCATTGCTAATTACTTAATATGTACTATGCACTACTCATAGGTATCAGCTCTATTTTTATTTATTTTTTACTTTTTTAATCCTCACCAGAGGATATATTTTCAACTGAACCTGCAACAGAGAGATATGTCCTTGAACAGGAATCCAACCTGAGACCCTTCAGTCCCTGGGCCAACACTGAGAAAACGTGGCCAGGGCTATGTTTAAATGGTAATAATCACTTAATAAATTGAATAAATCATTTTCCCTCTTTTCCTTTTATTGATTTTTATTTATTTATTTTTTTTTATTTATTTATTTTTTTTTATATATTTTATTGATTTTGTACAGAGAGGAAGGGAGAGAGATAGAGAGTTAGAAACATCGATGAGAGAGAGCCATCGATCAGCTGCCTCTTGCACACCCCCTACTGGGGACATGCCCGCAACCAAGGTACATGCCCTTGACCGGAATCGAACCCGGGACCTTTCAGTCCCCAAGCCGACGCTCTATCCATTGAGCCAAACCGGTTTCGGCTCTTTTATTGATTTTTAGAAAGAGAGAGAGGAAGGATATGAGAAAGGGAGAGACAGAGGGAGGGAGAGTGGGTGAGAGAGGGATAGAGAGAGAAACATCAATTTGTTGTTCCACTTATTGGTTCCTTGGTTCATTCTTATATGTGTCCTAACCAGGAATCGAACCTACAGTCTTGATGTATTGGGATGACACTCTAACCAAATGAACTATATAGCCAAGACAAATCATCTTCTTAAATTTCACTCCACTGCAACAAATTTGTCAACCATTTTACATTTACCTTAAATCTGAAACTGGGTTTTGGCAAAGAATTTTAATTCCAAACAAAATATTAATGTTTATTTAAAATCTCCTTCGAGAGGAAGTAAGATAGCAGCATAGGTAAATGCCTATACTTGCTGCCTTTACAACCACATCAAAATTACAATTAAAATACAGAAAAACCATCATTCAGAACTGCCTGAAAGATGGCTGAATGAAAGTCTTACAAATAGAGGAGAAACACATTAAAACTGGTAGGAGGGTTGGAAGCAATGAATGGGGCTAGTCCAGTGGTCGGCAAACCACGGCTCATGAGCCACATGCGGCTCTTTTGTCCCTTGAGTGTGGCTCTTCCACAAAATACCACGTGTGGGCACAAACATACAGTGCGATTGAAGGAGTACCCTAATTAAGTTAATAACAATGTACTTACCTATATAGTTTAAGTTTAAAAAATTTGGCTCTCAAAAGAAATTTCAATCTTTGTACTGTTAATATTTGGCTCTGATGACTAACGAGTTTCCCGACCGCTGGACTAGTCCAATACTCATATGTGCTGTTTTTTATTTTTATTATTATTTTTTTAATAAATCTTTATTGTTCATATTACAAATGTTCCTCATTTTTTTCCCCTCCATTGCCCCCCTCCACCAGATTCCCACCTCACCCTCTGCCCTTTCCCCACCCCTCATTGTCCTCATCCATAGGTGCACAGTTTATGTTCAGGCTCTTCCCGCACCCCCCACTCCCCTTTTCCCGAGAATCGTCAGTCCACTCTCCTTCCATACCTCTAATTCTATTATATTCATCAGTTAATATTGTTCATCGGGTTTTTTAATTACCGTGGCTTTTAGTTTCACTTATTGATAGTTACTTATTTGTTGTTCATAATTTTTATTTATATCTTCTTCTTCTTCCTAAAGAACCCCTTTCAACAATTATATAATTCTGGTATGGAGGTGATGAACTCCTTTAGCTTTTTTTTATTTGTGAAGCTCTTTATATGGCCTTCGATTCTGAGTGATAGCTTTGCTGGGTAGAGTATTTTTGGCTGTAGGTTCTTGTTATTCATCACCTTAAATATTTCTTGCCATTCCCATCTGGCCTGCATGGTTTCTGTTGAGAAATCAGCTGACAATTTTATGGGAGCTCCTTTATAGGTAACGACCTGCTTTGCTCTTGCTGCTTTTAATATTCTCTTTGTCTTTTGCTCTTGGAATTTTAATTATGATGTGTCTTAGTGTGGTCCTCTTTGGATTCCTTTTGTTTGGGGTTCTGTAAGTCTATTTCTTTCCCCAGGTGGGGAAAGTTTTCTGTCACTATTTCTTCCAGTATGTTTTCGGTATCTTGCCCTCTCTCTTCTTCTGGGATCTCCATAATTCTGATGTTGGTTCGTTTGAAATTGTCCCAGAGGTTTCTTACATTATCTTCAACTTTCTGGATTCTCTTATCTTCTTGCTTCTGTAGAGGAGTGTCCTCTAGCTCTTTGTGTTCCAAATCTTTGACTTGATTCTTGTGATCTTCCATTCGTTTTTAGGACTCTGTATAATATTTTTTACTTCAGATAATGTATTCTTTATTTCTAATTCATCCCTTTTCATATCCTCATAAGTCTCGTGTGTTTTTTTATCGGCCTTTTCTAGAAAATTCTTGAAAAACCTTATAAGTGTCGTTTTGAACTCTATATCCAGTCGCTTCTTGTCCTCCATTTCTTTTGTTTGTAATCTGTTTCCTTCCTTGTCTCTGCATTTTCACAGCTTCCCTGAATTGGTAGGGTAGCTCTGTGTGCTAAGGTGTCCTATTTGGTTCAGTGGGTCAGCCTCCCAGTTACGTGAGGTGGACAGGCTTGGTGTAGCCCTTTGTGGGCTGTGTGTGCAGTCTTGTTGTTAAGCCTTCCTAGTTGTTGGTATCACTGGGAAGCATTGATCTCCAAGCCAATTGGCTATGAGGATCAGTAGTGTATCAGGTAGGAGGGTTTCTGTATTCCGCTTGGATGGGGCGGAGTCTCAGAGTGGCACAGACAAGCTTTGGTGAATTCCGCAAGATTAGTTGCAGGTGCGTGTGTCTATTTGGTATAGGCGCAGACTGTCCCTCCCTACGAGAGTCCTATTCGCGGCGAATGGGAAAGCTAGCCACTGAACGGGCTTCTGTGCTCTGCTTGGATGGGGCGGTGTCTCGGGTGCAAACAAGCTTTATTCGGCCCCTCCCTACAAGGGTCTGGTTTCTGAGTCCCACAGTAATGACTGCTGGCTTTACACACCTCTGAGAGATCGCTGCCCACTGCCTGACATTCTGGCTTCTCCCTGTCTGGGGCCGACTATCAGAGCAATAGGGTGGTTCTGTTTTCCTCCCGAACAAGAAATCTAGCCATGCACATTAGCTGTCCGCCCTCTCCACACACAGGGAGTAAGCCAGTAGTGAACTCGGCCCGCCCTCTCCACTCTCCGCAAGCAAGCCAGCAAGGAAGTCTGGCGGCCGCCTTTTTGCGCGCAGTTCACCGCACCTTCACAGTTCCTGAGGTTCAGCGTGCCTTCTCTCTCCTTCCCAGATGGCAGAGCCTCCTCTCAGCCAGCCGTCTGGCACTTCAGGGCAATGTTTCCCCTGTTTTCCAGTTCTAAATTCAAATTTGTTGTGGTAGGCTGCATTTAGGTGTCTACCTTATGCCGCCATCTTGGTTTCTCTCATATGTGCTGTTTTTTAATCATGTTATCTCTGCTACAGATGCTGCCTGTGAGAAGCAAAGGGTCCCAGTTGCACACCAGACCACAAGCACAAGGTTCCAGAGCTGAGAAGAAAAGTCCCTGAAACTATAGGCTGTAAAAACCAGTGGGGATTGTGGGTGAGTGACAAGGAGGCTGCTGGAATACTTGGTGTTCCTCTTAAAGAGCCTGCACTCAAAGGTACACAATCCGGCTTCTTCTGACCTCCAGCACCAGGAGACCCAGAAACATTCAGGAGGAACTGGATTGTCTGACATTGGGGCAGGAACTTGGGGACAGCTTTCTCCCAGACAGGGGGCATTGTTCCCGTGCTTTGACCTCCCCTGTTGCAGGGCTGACTGGCAGGCATATCTGAGGCTCCATCTGTCTGGAGCACATGTTTGCTCCACCTTGGGGATTCCCTTAGACCCTGCCCCATCCAATTTGCAGCCCCTCCCAAATTGTTTGCAACAGCTTTTCCATATGAATGGCCTGTCCTGGCCCAGGCTTCAGACTTTGCTGAAATCTCTCAACAAGTTACAGCATGCCCCAAATCCATCAGAAAAGGCTCAAGACCCAGCTAACACCAGCCTGCTTTGCTTCACCAGGGATTCCAGCAGCCTCCTTGTCATTCACCTGGCACCTCCAAGCTCAATACAAATAGCAAATTGCAGGTCCCTCTGTAGTTCCTACAGTGTGGCCCTAGGCAGTGGCTAACTTTGCATCTCCCTGGAGGTCACAGAGCCAGTGAACTTGGTGGACAGATTCAGATCATAGCAGAATACAACTCTACACATCCATAAGCAACATATTCAAGGGGCAAACTCAGTGAGCACCAAAACCCCAATGAAGCAAGTCCTGCTCCATAGCGGTGTTCCCTGCAGAGCAGCTCTCCTACTGTAGTCACAGATGTTCCAAACAGCCATTGGCCTGAAAGTCAACTCCTCCCAGTGACATCAACAGCAATCAAGGCTCAACTATATGACTATGCACACAGACCACACCGGGGTGCATTTAGAGTGCCCAGCTCAGGTGACTGGGGAGGCTAAGTCACTGGGCCTTATAGGCCAGTCTACCAACATAGCAGCTTTAACTAATACATAGAAACAAATACAGGGAAGCAAGTCAAAATGCAGAGACAAAGAAACATGTCACAAATTAAAGAAATAGAAGCAAGCAAACTACTGGATACAGAGTTCAAAACAATGATTATAAGTTTACCCAAGGATCTTAATGAGACTTTCAAGGATCTTAGTGAGAATGTCAAAGACATGAAAAAGGACCAGTCAGAAATTAAGTATACAATAACTGAAATAAAGATAGTTTACACAGTTTCAATAGTGCCCATTTAAACGAGCAGTGGGACATCCCTCAAGGGGTCCCAGATTACAGAGTATGCAGGCTGGGCTGAGGGACACACACCCCATGCACAAATTTTGTGCACCGGGCCTCTAATGAATAAATAATGATAGAAAACTTCCCTAACTTGGTGAAAGAAGTAGACTTACAAGTCCAAGAAGCACAGAGAGTCCTAAACAAGAGGAAGCCAAAGAAGCCCACACCAAGATACATCATAATTAAAATGCCAAGGATTAAAGACAAATAGAGGATCTTAAAAGTACCAAAAGAAAAAGCAGTTGGTTACCTACAAGGAAGCACCTATATGACTGTGAGCTGATTTCTCAACAGAAACTTTGCAGGCCATAAATATTCAGTGATGAATAATAAGGGCCTACAACCAAGATTATTCTACCCAGCAAAGCTCTCACTTAGAATTGAGGGTCAAATAAAGAGTGTCACAAATAAGAAAAAGCTAAAGGAATTCATCACTGCCAAACCAGTATTATATGAAATGTTGAAGGGTATTCTTTAAGAAGTGGAGGAGGAGGAAACAAGAGAGAAGGAGGAGAAAAAAATATGAATAAAATGGTAACAAATACATATCTATCAACAATTGAATCTAAAAATCAATATAAGCCTTGGCTCAGTGGTAGAGCGTTGGTCTGTGGATTGAAAGGTCCCAGGTTCGATTCCGGTCAAGGGCATGTACATTGGTTGCGGGCACATCCCTGGTAGGGGGTGTGCAAGAGGCAGCTGGTCGGTGTTTCTCTCTCATCGACGTTTCTAGCTCTCTATCCCTCTCTCCTCCTCTCTGTAAAAAATCAATAAAATATATATTTAAAAAAAATTTTTAAATCAAAATCAAAATAAACTAATGAAAGCTAATTAACAAAATAAACTGGTGAATAAAATAGAATCAGAGGCATAGAAGCTTAGAAAACACTGACAAATCTCAGAGGGAAGAAAGGTAGGGGTGGGTAGGGGGGTGGCAGGAAGAGATTAGGCAAAGTTCTTTTTTTTATATAAAATATACTTTATTGATTGATTTTGTACAGAGAGGAAGGGAGAGAGATACAGAGTTAGAAACATCGATGAGAGAGAGTCATCGATCAGCTGCCTCTTGCACACCCCTCTTGGGGATATGCCTGCAACCAAGGTACATGCCCTTGACCAGAATCGAACCCAGGACTCTTCAGTCCCCAAGCCGACGCTCTATCCATTGAGCCAAACTGGTTTCGGCTAACCAAAGTTCTTATTGGACACAGACAATAGGGTGCTGAAGGCTGGGGGTAGGGCAGGAACTGGTTGGAGGGGGACAATGATGGGGGGGAAAGGAGATATCTATAAAACTCAACAACAGAATTTTTTTTAAATCTTTATTGTTAAAAGTATTACATATGTCCCCTTCCCCCTGTCCCCCATTAATCCCCTCCAGCCCATCCACAATATTTCTTTTTTAATATATTTTTTATTGATTTTGTACAGAGAGGAAGGGAGAGAGATAGAGAGTTAGAAACATCGATGAGAGAGAGTCATCGATCAGCTGCCTCTTGCACACCCCCTACTGGGGATGTGCCCACAACCAAGGTACATGCCCTTGACCGGAATCGAACCCGGGTCCTTAAGTCCCCAAGCCGACGCTCTATCCATTGAGCCAAACCGGTTTTGGCCCATCCACAATATTTTTAACAAAAAAATTAAAATCTCCTTCAATCTATTAAAGAACTGTTTTAGACACTCTAGCAATTAAACTCATTTTTTACTAATATGTATTTTTAAAATTATTTCTTTATTGATTTCATAGAGGAAGGGAGAGGGAAAGAGAGATAGAAAGATCAATGATGAGAGAAAATCATTGATTGGCTGCCTCCTGTATGTTCCCTAATGGGGATCAAGCCTGTAACCCAGGCATGTGCCTTCAACCGAAATCGAACCTGAGACCCTTCAGTCTGCAGGCTGATGTTCTATGCACTGAGCCAAACCGGCTAGGGCTAATAAATTTTTAAAATATGCCTTTGGGATGCTGAATGAAGTAAAATTAGCAAAGAAAAAAAGATAAAAGGATATCTGGGAGCCCTTATTTTAGGGTTGCAAAGGACAAAAGTGCACATCCAGAAGTACCTCTTAGGCATCTATCCAGCAATAGTGGTGCTTAGTCACAGACATGTCCCTTCAGAGTTCCCTCCAGAGTGGTCCCCTCTAGGGTGGTGGTACACCATCCCAAATTCTGGAACTGAATTTGCCCCACTTAACTAAGGTCACTATGGCAATGGTTATTTTTGCCACACCTACCCCCTAGTCCAGTACAAGGACAATAGATGGTAGGGCATATGAACCACACTACCTACAACATGACCAAAAAGCATACCTGGTGCCACTCCTTCAGATTAAACTATGCCTCTGATCCTATTTTATTAACAAAATTTATTTTGCTCATTAGATTTGTTCATTTGAGTTTTAGATTCAACTGTTGCCATTTTATTATGACATTTTATTTATTTTTATTTATTTATTAAAATATATTTTATTGATTTTTCACAGAGAGGGAGAGATATAGAGAGATAGAAACGTCGATGAGAGAGAAACATCGACCAGCTGCCTCTTGCACACCCCCTACTGGGGATGTGCCCACAACCCAGATACATGCCCTTGACTAGAATCGAACCTGGGACCTTTCAGTCCACAGACCAACGCTCTACCACTGAGCCAAACCGGTTTTGGCAATATTATGACATTTTACATGGGGATATTTCATCTTCCATAAAAATTGTGGCAAGCACCACTTATTTATTACATAGTAATCTGGGCCCTCGCGGGTTTGGCTCACTGGATAGAGTATCAGCCCGCTGACTGAAGGGTCCCAGGTTCAATTCCAGTCAAGGGCCCATACCTGGGTTTCAGGCTCCTCCCTGGCCCAGACCCTCCTTGAAGCGCATGCAGGAGGCAACCAATCTGTGTGTTTCTCTCACATTGATATTTCTCTCAGTCTTCCACTCTATTTAAAAATCAATGGGAAAGTATCCTTAGATGAAGATTAAAATATTATATATATGGCACCCATGATATATAGGCCTTTGTGCTTGGCATCAGAAACACAGATAACAAAATGTCCTTGCTCTCCAGGAGCCTGCAATCTAATGAGGTAAATGATTAAACAAAGAATAATGATTTTATTGTAATAATAATGATGATCAAGACACCATTTAAGAAATAACTGCAATTTTTTATAAGAATTTTTATTGATTTTGAGAGAGAAAGGAAGTGAAAGAGAGAAACATCAATTGGCTACCTCCAGCATGCCCCCTACTGGGAATTCAGCCCATAACCTGGGCACATGCCCTGACTGGCAATTTTCCAGTACATGAGTTGACACCCAACCAACTGAGTCACACCCGCCAGGGCATAACTGCTAATTTCTATATTTTTCTTGGAAATATTTTCTTTAGTTTAATTTTTTAATAAATAACATATATTTTTAATATATATTTTATTGATTTTTCACAGAGAGGAAGAGAAAGGGATAGAGAGCTTAAAACATCGATGAGAGAGAAGCATCGATCAGCTGCCTCTTGCACACCCCGCACTGGGGATGTGCCAGCAACCAAGGTACATGCCCTTGACCAGAATCGAACCTGGGATCTTTCAGTCCGCAGGCCGTCGCTCTATCCACTGAGCCAAACCGGTTTCGGCAATAAGTAACATATTCTTATGATTCAGAATTTAAGTAGAAAAGGATATTCAGTGAAGTCCAGGAATAGCCACTCATTTCCTATTCCCCAAGGCAAGCAGCACTGAAGAGAGTACTATAATAGCTTCCTGTTACCATAGCCATGGGATGGCATTACCAGAATAATGACCATCATGTAAACCTGACCCTGACTGAGGCTTATCAGAGAATTGTTTCATCCCAAATACTAAAAATTCATCATGGAATGACTGCCTGCTTGCCAAATCTAAAGTATACTTCTCAGTCCCTATCTTCCTTAACATTCCCACCACGTTTCCTGCTCTCCAAATTTCATCCTCCTTTAACCTTTTGTTGTTATTGTCTTAAAACAACACAAATTTATTACCCTACAATTCCGCAGGTCAGAGTGTGAAATGGGTCTCACTAGGCTTATCAAGGTGTTGGCAGGGTTGTTTCTCTGGAGGCTCTAGGGAAGAATCCATTTCCTTGCCTTTGCTAGGCTCGAGGCTGCCCGTATTCCTCGGCCCCTTCATCCATCTTTAAGGTCAACAACATTAGGCTGTTTTTCTCATGCTGCCATCTCTCTGGTTCTCTCTTCTTGACCTCTTAATGGTACCACTTAAATCCTCTTCTCCTAGATATCTAGTCCTTTGTTCTTTGGTCCACACTTTAAAAGGGTGGTATTCCCACCTGGCTGGTGTGGCTCAGTAGTTGAGTGTCAACCAATGAACCAGGAAGTCATGGTTCAATTTCTGGTTCCTGGTCAGGCATGTGTATGGGTTGCAGGCTTGATCCCTATTAGGGGCACCTGAAAGGCAGCCAATCAATGATTCTCTCTCATCATTAATGTTTCCGTCTCTCCTCTCCCTTTCTCTCTCAAATCAATGGGAAAAAAAAAAAAAAAAAAAATATATATATATATATATATATATATATATATATATATATATATATCTCCCGATAGATAGATAATAGATAATAGATAGATAGATAGATATATTTAGATTTTTTTAAGGTAAAAACTGACCTTGTCAGGAAAGATGCCAGCCTAGGACAACATTGGCTCAAAATCGAGTGAGCCCCACAAATAGTGGACCCAAAGGTCTTTGAGTGTGTGAGTTTGGGTTTTGTTTTTTGTCTTTTTGGTGTGATGTGAGAAGATCTTTTTTTTTCGTTGTTTTTCCTTCCTTTTTTTCCTTGCATGTCTCTAATTTCTATCTTTCCTTTTATTCTATTGTGGACAAAACGGGCCACATGCTAACCTGACTAGCTCAGGGAAGGCCTGCATGGCAGCCTTGTAAACTCAGAGATCTAAAGTAACCAGAAAGGATGGTCTGAAATTAAACTTTTTAACTAAAAAGCAGTTTATGATGGGTAGTCACTTCCTAGGTTGGTATCTTCACTGATAAGATCAACCTTTACCTTAACTGAGCCTGATGTCTCTTTGCATCTATGATAACACACCTTTGAAATATCTGAGTAGTAACTTCCCTTTTTCCGGACCCCTTGGGGCACAACCTAATGTGCCTGGGCACCAGAACAGATACCACAAATTCCTTCATATTATTGTTATCATGTTAATTGTTGACAGTTGGGTCTAGTCTATCCTTTTACTCTTTATCCAATCCCAGAGGTTCCGCCCTCCTGAGCTTTCTCCCACCTCTCTAACCTAACACCAATGGATTTCCTGTAACCCACCAACTTCCCCTTCGATTACATCTGTATCATTTCAACTCATTCCCCACTTGGTGCCTGCTTTTGGCTTTTTCATAGTCAAACAATTCCAGAATGGACAACTAAAAGAGAAAATGAAAAATAAATTTAAGTTCAGTGGTTGAGAGTCGACCTAAAACCAGGAAATCACAATTCAATTCCTGGTCAGCACACATGTCTAGGTTGTAGGCTCAATCCAAAATAGGGGGGGTGTGGGCAGTAGCTGATCAATGATTCTTATCATTCATGTTTCTCTCTCTCTCCCTTTCCCTCTCTGAAATCAAAAACATATTTTTTAAAGTAAATAAATTCAAATAATCCTGGTCTACACTCCCAACACCACCACCCCCAACGCTACCACTAACTTCATGAAGGGCAATAAAGTTTAAAATCTCTTAGGAGAGCTATTTGCTGGACAAGAATCATTGTAGAATTTTATGTTTCAATGGCATGCTTCATTACAGTTGAAGTACATTCAAAACATTTATCTATACACTATGTACCAATGTATTGACTACTAACCAGAAAAGCTGGGAAAGAGTAGGTAAGATAATTGAGTCACCTTAAAGTTCAGAAACTAATTACAATGTTGTTATACTTACCTAGATTGATCCTATCTTGTGTATTTGAACAATACTGTACCTTTCTAGATGCAGAAACATGCCTAAATAAGTTAAATGTAATTCCTCCAGCAATTTTAGGAGTAGCATGTAAATGAAAAGGGGCCATGTGCTAACCTAACTCAGGGAAGGCCTGCATAATGGCCTTGCAAACTCAGTCCTCAAGTAACCACAAAGGATGGTCTGAAATTAAAATCTTTTAATTAAAAAGCAGTTTATAATGGTAGTCATATCCTAGGTCAGTATCTTCCCTGACAAAAATCAATTTCAATCTTTACTGAGCCTATTGTCTTTTTGGATCTAAGATAACATACCTGTGGAATGTTAGAGTAACTTGTAACTTCCCTTTTTCTGGACTCCTCAGGGTACAATAAATGGCACCAGTGTGCAGACCACAAATTCCCTGTTACCATGTTAAATGTTGACTGTTAGCTATCCTGTACCTACCTATGTAAAAGAAGTGTGTCTATCATTTTACCTTTTATCCAATCCCAGAGGTTTCCCCACTTAGCTTTCTCCCACCTCCCTAATCTATCACCAATGGATTTCATGTAACCAAACTGCCATTCTCCAGAGGACTATCTCAATAAGTTGAGATTCTGCTTCCAGGCAATTGTTGACCGTTTGGCTCAAATAAACTCACAAAAATTCTTTATAGGTTTGAATGTTTTTGTTGTTGTTTTTTTTTTTTTTTTTTATGTCATGCATTTATATACATTGATCTTTATGCAAGATATAGCTGCCCCAATTGCAGAACCAGAAGCTTTCATCATAACCAAGGCTACCAAAAAAATCCTTCTTAAAACATCTCTCAACAACAAAAAACAACCCCAAACAAAACAGCCCTAGCCAGTTTGCTCAGTGTTTAGAGCCTCAGTCTAAGGACTGGAGTCATGGATTCGATTCCTGGTCAAGGACACATATCTCCATTGTTGTTAGATTCCATCCTCAGTCAGGTGGATGCAGGGGGCAACTACTTAATGTCTCTCTGATGTCAATGTCTCTCTTTAAACCCCTCCCTTCCATTACATTCTTAAGAATCAATGGAGCCGAAACCGGTTTGGCTCAGTGATAAGAGCGTCGGCCTGCGTACTGAAAGGTCTCGGGTTCGATTCCAGTCAGGGGCATGTACCTTGGTTGCGGGCACATCCCCAGTAGAGGGTGTGCAGGAGGCAGCTGGTCGATGTTTCTCTCTCATCGACGTTTCTGGCTCTCTATCTCTCACCCTTCTTCTCTGTAAAAAAATCAATAAAATATATTTTTTTAAAAATCAATGGAAAAAATATCCTCAGGGGAAGATTTTAATTTATTTTTTATTTATTTATTTTCTCAGAGGAAGATTTAAAACAAAAACAAAAAAATATTTTCACGCACTCAATGGGGGAAAAAAATGAGGCTGAGATTATGACATTGTGAGTTAGGATTGTCTAATTTTAAGTCTGCAGAGTTGGAAAAAAAAAAAAGCTTCACTAAGATAACTGAAGAAACTTGAGTTTGTGAAAATCTCAAAGTAAAAATTAGAATCACATTAGCCAACTTTCAAAATTTCACAGGATTTTAACATTTAATTGGTCTGCTTTGTACTTTGTTCAGAAAAATATGCATAAAGAGGCTTCCTATTTTAGGAGAACTGGGAGGCTTCAAAGAAACCTCACACAAGAGTTGCTGGAAAGATTTCCAGGAGACAAGCACGGTCCAACACTAGGGAGCCAGTTTATTTAAACAGCCTTTAAGCAAAACTCCCATATAACTTCCTAGCCAATGCTTTTCCTCAAAATTGTTTCATTTCCTCCAACACTGCCAGGAAGGCCAGTGAAGAAATGTGCAAAATATTTTATTTTTAAACTTTGCTATAACTGAATTATACCAATAAGACTCAAAGTATCATCATGAATAATATCAGTATAAATTCCCATTAATGTTATCCTTAGGTTTTCCTCTTCATTCTCCCTTATTCTCTATTGGATATTCAAAAAAAAAAAAAAGAAAGAAAGAAAGAAAAAAGATAACCCATGAAGTTAAAGTGTTTACTTTTAACAGCACTGTTTATTGAGAAGTTCCTATGGTAAAAGGTATTTTAAATACCTTATGTATTCTTTAAAAGGAAATTAACAAAATTTTAAATGTTTATATCTACCTATGTGAAACAGGTGAGAAACACTTTCCCTGAAATCTACATTTTTATAATCTATATATTTGTATTAAAAAATAGTGAAAAACATTCAATTCATAATAACTTTTCTCAAAGTTGACTTTTATATATGGGATCCACCAGTTCAATAAAGTAGAAATACTTAACAGAAGGCAACATTTCAGGCTTATTTCCTTGATGTCAAATATCAATGGTTCAGGTGTTAAGTGTTTGCATCGTTCAGGTTTTTTGTTTTTGTCTTTAAGTCTATATCTAAATAAAACAGAACATTTGAATGCTTTTTACCCACTTCAGCAATAAACCTGGCTTAATTTTTAGGCCCAATATAGTAGAAACTCGGTTTTCAAACTTAATCCCTTCTGGAGGCTATTCAAGAAGCTATTCGAAACCGGTTTGGCTCAGTCTGCGGACTGAAAGGTCACGGGTTCGATTCCGGTCAGGGGCATGTACATTGGTTGGGGGCACATCCCCGGGGTGTGCAAGAGGCAGCCGGTCATTGTTTCTCTCTCATCGACGTTTCTAGTTATCTCTCTCTCCTCCTCTCTGTAAAAAATCAATAAAAATGTATATATTGAATATATTTAAAAAAAGCTATTTGTTCAAAAGCCGAATAATCATTTCCCCATTAGAAATAATGTAAATTGAATTAATCATTCCAGACCCCTAAATGATTCTGTTTTTAACCTTTCTTATATACAGTACATGTCTAATGTACAGTTCAGTCTATAAACAAACACTTATTTTCTTAAATTTATCAAACTATCCTACTAGCCTTAACCAAATCACTTTCTGCACTGGGTCCAGGGGTGTCTTTCAGGAAGTCAGAGATAGCATCCCCTACTTTCTATGTAACGGCCATGACTCTAAACAAATCTTATGTTTTAATTATGGAATGACCCGCCTCAGTAGGAAACTAGAGTAATTTATGGAGTCTGAGTTTGTTAAATTCATCAGATGTAAATTTCATTACCCTTCCAGGACAATGCAAAAACAAAACGATTCAAGAGTTCCTTTGCGTTTCCACATCCAATAAAAATTTATTCATATACTCTTACAAAAATATGTACACAAAACGGAGTAATTACAGCTTCACATTCGCCAAAAACAATTCCAGGTTGACCAGAAAGTCACTGGGAAAACATTTGGTTAACATTGATCTATTTACAAATTCAACAAAAACATTTTAAGTAATAATCAACACTTTCTATGACAATGCTTTCAGTGTTTACTCATCCAGGATCACATCCGTTTCAATATCTCTTTAAAAGTTATCTTTGGGTAAGTTAAGCACTAGTTTTTAATACACAGTATTCACTGGTCAAAACGCACTGTTTGCAATTTGCCTTCCATTGGAGAAAGAAAAGTTAAAGGTTTAAAGACTACTCTGACTTATGAAAGGAAAGCAGCTTGTCACCCAAAAAGAGTATAAAGACTGAGAGAAAACCGGCACCTAAAAGAGAACATGAGTCATTAACGTAATCTAATACAATTTTCAAACTGCACCTCTATCGCTGTGCATCTAGGCTTTTATGTCATGGGAAAGGGGCTCCACTCTTCCAGGCCCGACACATGAAGCAAAAAAAAATAAATCCTATGCAAGCCACGCAGGTAAACCGCGGTGTTGGGGGCTCAGTGTTAGTCCCACTCCCGGGCGGACCCCGGAGTCAGGACTTCTGGCCGGAAACGGACGGCGCGGACACAGGCAGGTGTTCAAACCCCGGCTCCGGCGGACTGGAAATGGCAGTAGAATAAGGAGCTATGTTAATAAGTTGACTATTCCCTGATCATTATGTTCTGGGAGCCTTACTAGTTGGCCATAAAGAGACAAAAACGAAAAGTAAACAGTAAGAAAAACCGCGCTGTAAGGCGGATTTGCTCTTCGCAGTTATCTCACCAGATCATGTCTGGGGCTCAAAGCGAGTCAGAGGCGATGTCCCTCAGATTCAAGTTTCGGCGAAGAAACAGGCTAACGTTAACTTATCTGCCAACTGAGCACAGAAAACAAGGGCCGGGACCACTCGCGGTCAGCGGTGGCCAAACCAGCGTCCGGACTTCGTGCTTCCTCTTTCTTTTCAGAGTGGGGACCGCTCAGGGCAAGGCTTTTCCGGGAACTTTCCCATCGCGAACCGGGTTCACAGAGGCGGGCTGACCGCCGGCGAGCAGCCCCGCTCCGGCCGCCGGCCGCCGCCGCGGAGGCGGCGGGAGCGGGCGGGGCAGCGGACGGGGCCGGGAGCCGGGAGCCCCCGAAAAGCCCGCTGCCCCGCACCCGCGGCCCGGCCCGGGCTCGGCCCCGCCTCCTCCCGCTGCCTCCGCCTCCGGCGCCGCGTCCCAGATCCTGGGTCTCCAGTCCGGGCCGGCGCGCCACTTACCCACCGCGAAGGGATTTACGTAGCGGCCTCGTCACTGCTTACGGACGCGAGGAGGTGGGGACCGCAAACCAGCAGCGCGGCGCCGGCGGCGGCCCCACGTCGTCCACGTCAGCTCTGATGCGGCAGCCGCGGTCTCCCCACTGATCCGACCTAAAGTAGCGCGGCAGCCGCACGAACTGCGTCCGCGCGCGCGCGCGCGCCCCGCCCTCCCTTCCGCAGCTCCGCGACCGCCTCCCGGGGGACGCCCGGCAGAAAAATCCAAGCTCGAACTCCGCCCCCTGCCGGCCGCCTGCGGGAGTGCGGCGCTGACAATCCAACAATTAAATGGAACGGGGTAGGGAGAAGCGCCAAGGGGCGGAGCCTCAGGCTGGAGAGGAGGAGCGATCAGGGGGCGGGGCCTCAGGTGGAGAGGAGGAGCGGTCAGGGGGCGGGGCCTTAGGGTGGAGAGGAGGAGCGGGCGGGGGGCGGGGCCTCGGGTGGAGAGGAGGAGCGATCAGGGGGCGGGGCCTCAGGTTGGAGAGGAGGATCGGCCAGGGGGCGTGGCCTCGGGTGAAGAGGAGGACCTGGAAGGGGGCGGAGCAAGGAGAGAGACCGGTGTGGGACTGAGGAGAAAGACCTAGTGGCGAGCTAGGCAGGGAACCGGAAGCTTTCACCGCGCGTGCCCAAAAGCCAATCACCAGGATACAAGCCCGTTGGTGGTTGCTGACCCAAGCTGAGATCCGCGTTATAGGTCTCTCCAGCCTGGACGAGCAAATGCAGAATCTCAAGAGTCTCCTCTCTCCCACAGCTATACAGCGTGCGCCTTCCTGAGAAACGCTCCCATATGCTCAGTCTGCTGCCGCCGCCACCCAACACCCTCCCCCGTAGTGGCCTGGTCTGTGTATCTGTGGCTGAGAAACAGCCATGGCTCCCACTGGGAGATGCGCCAGTGGAGAGGAAGACTGTGCTAGCAAGGAAAACCCTCTGCCTGTAAGGGAGGATAGTTTTGTTTTCATCAACTGGGAACCTGGAACTGTAAATGAGGCGCTTGTAAACTAGGAACCCATTTATTAGTATGTGTACTCGGAACATACTAAGTTATCTTTAGGCAGAGTGGGCCCTCAAAATGCAGTGCTTTTAGCCTAAAAATAAGCCTCTTTACATTCAAGAAAAACGAAATCAGTTAAGTGTCATGCTTGAAACTGTTGTCAAGGCCTTCTGAATAATCCAAGCACTTAATAAGAAATGACAGTAACTGATTTTTTGGTTTCTAATATATACACTTACTGTAAAATTTATAGTAAACTTTAAAATGATATAACAGGGATAAAGAAGAACAGTATTATAACTGGACAATCAATGAGTCCAGGCTGCCTGTCACTACTTGAGCCAATTAAGCAGAGACGGGGTTAAATCATATATGAGGGTTTATCCCAATAATGCCCAGCATTATGATAGAGCAGCAGGTCATCCGCAAAAATCTGCTCAGCCCCTCCTTAAAAGCCAGTTGCTTATATTGGTTAGAGGGACAAAGATCACATGGGAAAGTAGGCAAGTGCAATGATTACAGGTTACAGGCAATGCGGGCTGGGGGGATTGCAGAAGGCTGGATAATAGTCAGTAGGGGCTGGGGATTTGCAAAGGGTGTGTACCTCCAGGACTAGATTGTTTTATCCACAAGGTTGTAAATCTTTCCATGACAGGCAGTTCTTGTAAAAGGAAGATGGACTGCATTCCATTGTTAGCTCCCATGTCTGAGGGCATACAGCTCTCAGCCAGGTTAGAATGTGCTTTCTCTAATCAGAACAGAACAATCATGTTAAACAGCATGATTAATATTTCTTACTAGAGGCCTGGTGCATGAAATTCGTGCACAGGTGTGTTGCGGGGGAGATGTCCCTCAGTCGGGCCTGCACCCTCTCCCAATCCAGCACACCTCAGGGGATGTCCGTGAGCCAGCAAGCAGACATCCCTCTTACAGTCCAGGATCCCTCACTCCTTAACACCTGCCTGTTTGCTCCTTACCACTCGGCTCACTGCTCCTTAGCAGAGCCATGGAGGCAGGAGAAGCTCCCACCACTGCCACTGCGCTCACCAGCCACAAGCCCTGCTTCTGGTTGAATGGCCGCTCTCCTGTGGGAGCACACTGACCACCAGGGGGAAGCTCTTTCATTGGGTGTCTGCCCCTGGTGGTCAGTGCACATCATAGCAACCAATTGTTCTGGTCGTTTACCATGATGGTTGCTTGGGCTTTTATTATATAGACTAGAGGCCCAGTGCATGAAATTTGTGCACTCAGAGGGAGCGGGGGGTCCTCAGCCCTGCCTGCACCCTCTTGCAGCCCAGAAACCCTCAGGGGATATCCAACTGACAGCTGAGGCAAGCTCCCAGTTGGACATCCTTAGCATTGCCACAGAGGCGGGAGAGGCTCCCGCCACCACTGCTGCACTCATTCGCCCTGAGCCTGGCTTCTGGCTGAGCGCTCCCACTGTGGGAGTGCAGTGACCACCAGGGGGCAGCTCCTGCATTGAGCGTCTGCTCCATGGTTGTCAGTGCACGTCAAACAACTGGTTGTATCACCAGTCTATTTGCATATTAGGCTTTTATTATTAGGACTAGAGGTCCAGTGCACAAAATTCGTGCACTGGGGAAGGGGGGAATTGTCTCTCAGCCCAGCCTGCACCCTCTCCAATCTGGGAACCCTCGAGGGCAGTCGGACATCCCTCTCACAATCCAAGGCTGCTGGCTCCCTGTAGTCCAGGATTGCTCGCCGGCCTGCCTTCCTGATTGCCCCTAACTGCTTCTGCCTGCCTTCCTGATTGCCCCTAACTGCTTCTTCCTGCCAGCCTGATCACCCCCTAACTGCTCCCCTGCCAGCCTGTTTGCCCCCAACTTCCCTCCTCTGCCAGCCTGGCCACCCCTAACTGCCCTCCCCTACAGGGTTGATCACTTCCAACTGCCCTCCCTTGCAGGCTTAGTCCCTCTCAACTGCCCTCCCTTGCAGGCCTGGTCCCTCCCAACTGCCCTCCCCTGCTGGCCCTCTTGTGGTGGCCATCTTGTGTCCACATGGGGGCAGGATCTTTGACCACAGGGGGGCAGCCATATTATGAGTTGGAGTGATGGTCAATCTGCATATTACTCTTTTTTAAAAATATATATTTTTATTGATTTTTCACAGAGAAGAAGGGAGAGGGATAGAGAGCTAGAAACATCAATGAGAGAGCTACATCAACCAGCTGCCTCCTGCACACCCCTCACCAGGGATGTGCCCGCAACCAATGTACATGCCCTTGACCGGAATCGAACCTGGGACCTTTCAGTTTGCAGACCGACACTCTACCCACTGAGCCAAACCGGTTCAGCTGTATATTACTCTTTTATTAGATTGTATAGAGGCCTGGTGCACAGGTGGGGGCCAGCTGGTTTGTCCTGAAGGGTGTCCCGGATCAAGGAGGGGATTCTTTTGGGGTGTGGGGCAGCTTGAGTGAGGGGCCTGTGGTGGTTTGCAGGCCAGCCACGTCCCCCAGATACCCAAGTAGAGACCCTGGTATCTGGGATATATTTACTTTCTACAATTGAAACTTTGTAGCCTGGAGCAAAGCCAACCCTCCTGCTTGTTGTTTCTGCTTGGATTTGTTTACCTTCTGTAATTGAAACTTTGTAGCCTTGAGTGGAAGGCTTAGGCAGCAAGAGCAGGCAGAAAGCTTGGCTTTCTCTGTTGCCAAGGAAATGCCTCCCTCCTGCTCTCTGTGGCTGTAGCCATCTTGATTGGGTTTATTTGCATACTCGCTCTGATTGGCTGGTGGCTGTGTCTGGTGGGTGTGGCTTGTGGAGCAGAGTGATGGTTAATTTGCCTATTACTCTTTTTTTTTTGAGAGAGAGAGAGATTGCCTATTACTCTTTTTTTAGGTAGGGTAATTATAGCTAGTCCCCAATATTCTATTTCTGCCCTAACAGTATGTTTATAGAGTATTCTCATTTTGTATTGTGGACAAAAGGGGACACATGCTAACCTGATTAGTTCAGGGAAGGCCTGCATGGCAGCCTTGTAAACTCAGAGATCTAAAGTAGTCACAAAGGATGGTCTAAAATTAAAATGTACTTAAAGCAGTGATGGTGGGTAGTCTCCTCTTAGGCCATTATCTTCCCTAACAAGGTCAATCTTTACCTTAAGTGAGCTTGTCTTTTTGCATCTAAGATAACATATCCTTGAAATGTCAGGTTAACTTGTAAGTGCCCTTTATTCTGGACCCCTCAGGGCACAACCAAATGCCCTAAGCACCAGAACAGACACCACAAACTCCTTCTTTGTTATTGTTATCATGTTAATTGTTGATGATTAACTATCCTATACCCATCTAAGTAAAATAAGTATGTGTCTATCATTTTACTCTTTATTCAATCCCAGAGGTTCCTCTCCCCCTTTGCTTCCTCCCGTCTGTTTACTCTACCCTGTTTCCCCAAAAATAAGACAGTGTCTTAATTTTTTCTCCCAAAGTTACGCTAGGTCTTATTTTCAGGGGATGTCTTATCTTTCCATGCGCTAGGTCTTATTTTCAGAGGATGTCTTATTTTCGGGGAAACACGGTATCATCAATGGATTTCATGTACCTCACCTACATCTCTTCCGATTGCAACATATAAAAATAGGTGAAATCCACCATTCTCTGGAGCACTATCTCAATAAGTTGAGATTCTGCTTCCTGGCGATTGTTGACAGTTTGGCTCAAATAAACTAACAAAAATTCTTTCCAGGTTAGAATGTTTTTACCTTAACATTATGATCAGCAACTTGTCAAACTCAAAAGAGTCTGGAGGTTTTGCTAGAAATAAATGATAAAAATTTATTCAAGGCTCTTAGAGTTTGCAGATTATGAGAAAGCCATGCAAAACCCCAGATGTTACAAGCAAGAAAGAGAAGTTGAGTTTTTATTGTTAAAAATGTATTCCTGAAATACTCAGTCCTGCATTCTTAGCCCTAGATTACATTTTCCATTCTTTTTCACTCCATTTTCTCACTAATTTTCTATACTTACCTGCTAAAATCTTACCCATCCACGCCTGACACTTCTACAAAGATTCTTAGTCAACTACGAATACCCAAAAATCAGACTGGAGGGAGTGAAATATGGTAGCAATCATACTTGGGTAAAAACTGCTGTTTGAATTTTAACCTTGCTATCTGACTTTGACCTTCGATTACTTACTTAAACAATAGGGTAGTTACAGGAGATTGACTCCCACTGACTCAGTAGCTTCAGGGGTAGAAACTATAGATAACCTTTAGTTCTGCTTTTGTATTATGGGCAAGATAGGGCCACATTCCAATGTCCAGCAGGGTGTGACTGGGAACCATCCCTGCGGGCTGTCCCCAGTTTTTAGAATTTAGTCTTTAGGATTTAGGAACAGATAAGGATGGCCAGTTCTTTGTCCTGAGGGGCCAATCAGGGTTAGTCGAAGCAGTGACATCACCGACCTGAGTAAAACCCCTGGACTGGGCGAAATTCGCTCTCTTCCACCATGCTGCCGGCGTGAGTGGGACAGAGCCCATGCTAGCATGGAAAAGGCTCTTTTGTTTATTGCATCGGACTCGGCTCCCTGGTGGTCCTTGGGGATCACAAATTCATCTGGGATCCCCAGCCAGAACCATGAGGGACCCTGATCCGGAGAGCCTGACTGGCCGCGGTAGGTGTGTGTTTGTGTTTTTTTGTGAGCGCTCTGGAGGGACTGCCCCTCCATCAGGGCTCTTACCTGGGTGTTTGCCGGCTGACGCGTCAGCCATGGTTTGAGCCTGGATTCAAATCTGTGATAAATTCTTGCTGGCTTAATCAAATTGGCTTCAGTGGTCCATCTCTTGGGGACTCGCTCCATAACAGGGAGGATATCCCCCTTTATCTTCAGAGCTGAATGAGTTCAGCTCTCATTTATACAGCGAAAGTTTTTTGCTCAGACTTTCAGAAAGCAATTCCAACTGAAAAGCTACCGCTGATCAGTTTGGCTCATTGGATAGGGCGTCGACCTGTGGACTCAAGGGTCCCAGGTTCGATTCCAGTCAAGGCCATGTACCTTGGTTGCAGGCACATCCCCAGTAAGGGGTGTGCAGGAGGCAGCTGATTGATGTTTCTCTCTCATTGATGTTTCTACCTCTCTATCCCTCTTCCTTCCTGTTTGTAAAATCAATAAAATATTTTTTTTTTAAAGAAAAGCTAAAATCATAACCAGCCACCCATTTTTTTCCCTCCAGTCTCAGCTTATAGCCTTGGTTCTGTCAACTCATAACTTTAGTCCCACCTTGAGGATTTTAAAATACAACTCAAATAAAGTCAGACCCTCTACCAAAAGCAAGGAAGGATCTGGATCCAAGAGACAATTCACCCAAGTTCACCCAACAGGCAGGGTACCAGCAGGCTCAATAGGCTCCTTGCTGGATCCTAGCATCAGGTCTTGATCTGGATCCAAGAGACAATTCACCCAAGTTCACCCAACAGGCAGGGTACCAGCAGGCTCAATAGGCTCCTTGCTGGATCCTAGCATCAGGTCTTGTTCTGCAGGTTGGTCCTCAGTGAACTTCTTTGGAATCATGCTGACTACACCAGGTAATGTTAATGTAAAACATTGAAATCTGTAAAGAGTTTTTGTGAGTTTATTTGAGCCAAACTGTCACCAATTGCCGAGAAGCAGAATCTCAATGGATTGGGATAATGCTCCAGAGCAGTGGTCACCCCAACCATTTGGACCTCATGGACCACCAGTGATCCCTGCTCCAGAGAATGGCGGTTTTTCACCTATTTTTATACATTGCAATGAGAAGAGGAGACATAGGTGGGTTACATGAAATTCATTGGTGATAGATTAGAAAGGTGGGAGAAAGCAAAGCTGGAAAGCCTCTGGGATTGGATAAAAAGTGAAATGATTGGGTGCGTACAAGATAGTTAATAGTCAACAATTTTGATAACAATAATGAAGGAGTTTGTGGTGTCTGTTCTGGTGCTTAGGGCATTTGGTTGTGCCCTGAGGGGTCCAGAATAAAGGGCACTTACAAGTTAACCTGACATTTCAAGGATATGTTATCTTAGATGCAAAAAGACAAGCTCACTTACGGTAAAGATTGACCTTGTTAGGGAAGATAATGGCCTAAGAGGTGACGACCCACCATCACTGCTTTAATTACATTTTAATTTTAGACCATCCTTTGTGATTACTTTAGGTCTTTGAGTTTGCAAGACTGCCATGCAGGCCTTCCCTGAACTAATCACGTTAGAATGTGGCCTTATTTTCATCCACACTGCATCCAAAGGATGCATTGATGACCAACTTTTTTGTCAGATAATGGAGTCCCAGGATGCTAGGAAGGCTCATTCCTAAGAAGTCTCAGTGTCAGCATTTGTCTTGCTAAACAGGGTAGACCACTGGGGATAGGGCAAGACCATAACCTTAGATGGCATTCAAAAGTACAATTATTATTCAAAATAAAAGACAGATAAATGAGAGACAGTGAGATCCTACAGATCCTTGTTCAAAAGTATTCTAGATCATTTTCCATTTTTGAGCCATCTTAATTCAAGTTTTTTTGCTGTTTGTGTTAAGTTTGATTTTTCTGCATCTAATATAACATTTACTTACCTAGAACAATATTACACCAGTAGCACAAATTAGGAACAGAAAATGTCTAATACTAGACAAGGAAGGGTCAGAGGGGAACAACTATCTACTATTATCCAGAAGTTCTAATTTTTCTTCTGGGCAGTTAATTGCATCCATTCCTATATTTAGACAATTCTCATCTAAAATACTCCTCTTAGATTATAGCCTAAAAATGTACCAAAGCTTATATTGATAGAAGACCAGCAGTGTGTGATAAAATATTAACTTCATTATCATAGCTGATAATCAGAATATCATTGTCTGGTAGGTGGGAAAGATTAGCAGCTACCCAAGTTAATTTTCTTGTCTAATAAAAGGTTGAGGTCTGGGGAGACATATTTGTTTCCACTAGAAAACCATAAGGAGGATAATATTAAAATTATTTTATATACATTCATTTAATAACAATTAGGTAATATAAGAACAAGGCTTGAACAGCATCAATTTGTGAGCATTACAGGCCTTGTTGATGTCTTGAGATAACTGCCTATCTCCTCTGTAGTCAATGGTTTTTCATCCTTGAGATGAAAGCAAGTGTAAGAAACGGGCAGATGTCCATTCCTGGTTAGGTATCTAATAAGGTAAGGTTCCTTTAACATTGTTGGAGGGAGTCTTTAATTAATGTATTTCCCAGTGGTCAAATATCTCCTGGTTCTTGTGGTCTCATGGGAATACTGTGAAATGAATGTTACTAATTTACCAGTTGCTATAATGCAGAATGTCTGTCTTTTAGTTTTCCTTATGTTTGGGAAACAAAAAAATTAAAATCAACAATATTTTTATCAGAGTCATAATAATAATTATTCTCAGTTCAGTCAGTCCCATAACAACTTTTGTTTATTCTGGTTATTTGCCAGTATTTTTTAAACAGAGTTATTCCTTGAAGTTCTATAAATCTTCATCTAGTTCAAAGACATATAAGCCTGCAAATTAGAGTAAGTCAGGGTCCTTTTTTTTATTATTATTATTATATTTTATTGATTTTACACAGAGAGGAATTGAGAGGGACAGAGTGTTAGAAACGTCGATGAGAGAGAAACACCGACCAGCTGCCTCTTGCACACCCCCCACTGGGGATGTGCCCGCAACCAAGGTACATGCCCTTGACCGGAATCGAACCTGGGACCTTTCAGTCCGCAGGCCGACGCTCTATCCACTGAGCCAAACCAGTCCCGGCTCAGGGTCCTTTTCATGAATTTTTCTAAAGATATATCTGCAAATGCATCAGAATAAAGCAATGACTATCCATGAATGATAGAAGTTAAAAGTGGCATGGTTATAGATTTTATTATAATGCAATTGATAAAAAAACAAAAAAAAACACCACACCTATTTTTCTACAAGATATAACATTCCAAGATAACCATTTATTTTAAATATATATATATCAATATATTATTGATTTTTTTACAGAGAGAAAGGGAGAGGAATAGAGAGTTAGAAACGTCAATGAGAGAGAATCATCGACCAGCTGCCTCCTGCACACCCCCCACCGGGGATGTGCTCACAACCAATGTATTGTACATGCCCTTGACTGGAATCGAACCTGGGACCTCTCAGTCTGCAGGCAGAAGCTCTATCCACTGAGCCAAACCGGTTTCGACACAAGATAACAATTTCTTGGTAAATGATAATTACTATAAAATGACATAGAGAGTAATATAAAATCTGTATATATTTAGATTCAATACATAATTTCAGCATTTAAAGAACAAACAATATGTAAGATTTTAAAATGTGTCACATGGGTTATTGCAAGGGGTGTATATTGAATATTGAAACGCTCAATATGAGAAACACAAATACCAGAGTATCGCTGGCAGATTCCTCCCAACAAGGAATCACTTTTAGCTTGCCTGGTGTCCCTGATTGGACACCTGCCTCTGAGAGTTTCTTGTTTGAACTTGGTTCTGAATCTTTGCAAGTTCCTTTTTGAAGCAGACTGAAATTTTTATAACATTCATTTTAACAAAATACATGTATATAAATAGAACATAGTTATCATTCATTTTTATTTGATAAAGCTTCCCATGTAATTTCAAATGTATTAAATTAGCCTAATTTAGTTTAAAAATATTTCTCTTAAGAAGAGAGAATAAATCCTTGAGTTATCTGAGGGCCCATTGGAATGACTCAAAGTCATCTCTTGGTTAAAAAGTCTTAAAATTTAAACTTTGGAAATATTGTCAAATATATTTAACCAAAGATTATATCATAAGGCTTAGCAAATCTAGGGAAAACATATTTTATGGTAAGAACTCTAAATTAATCAAACTTAAATCTGTTTTAATATTAAAAATTTTGTAAATACTTACAAAAGTATTTAATTTTTTAAAATTAGGCCAATAAAAGATTATATCCTAGTAATTCCATATGGAAGCTGAAAACTTACCACACATAATACATAGACAAAAATATACCACATAGCAGTTTGGCTCAGTGGCTAGAACATTGGCGTGTGAACTCAAAGGTCTCTGGTTCAATTCTGGTCAAGGGCATGTACCTTGTTTGCAGGCATATCTCCAGTGGGAGGTGTGCAAGAGGCAGCTGATCGATGTTTCCTCTAATCAATGTTTCTATCTCTCTATCCCTCTCCTTTCCTCTCTATAAAAATCAATAAAATATATTTAAAATAAATGCACAAAGACCATACACATAAAGATAATTGCATAATTTGAATTACTAATTTTTCAGAGAAAATGCATGAATTTTTTCCTCAAAAATGAATTTCCATACCTCATGCATTCTATTTTCACAACATATAAATTCTCCCAACTTAATTTGAATTTTTAACTCTTAGAAGCCTCAATTTCTAATAATAACCAAAATAAAATAAGTGACCAGTATTCCTTAGATTGATGTTTATGAACATGTTTATTTATTTTTTTAAATAAATCTTTGTTGTTCAGATTATTACAATTGTTTCTTCTTTTTCCTCCTAAAGTTGCCCTCCACTTAGTTCCCACCCTACCCTCTGCCCTTACCTTTCCCCCACTGTCCTCATCCATAGGTGTACCATTTTTGTCCAGTCCTGTATCCCATACCCCTTTTCCCTTAAGAATTGTCAGTCCACTCCCTTTCTATGCCCCTGATTATTATATTCACTAGTTTATTCTGTTCCTCAGATTTTTAATTCACTTGATTTTTAGATTCACTTGTTGATAGATATGTATTTGTTGTTCATAATTTTTATCTTTACCTTTTTCTTCTTATCAAAGAGTACCTTTCAGCATTTCATATCATACTGGTTTGGTGGTGATGAACTTCTTTAGTTTTTTCTTATCTGTAAAGCTCTTTATCTGAACTTCAATTCTGAGTGATAGTTTTGCTGGGTAGAGTAATCTTGGTTGTAAATTCTTGCTATTCATCACTTTGAATATTTCTTGCCACTTCCTTCTGGCCTGCATAGTTTCTGTTGAGAAATCAGCTGACAATTCTATGGGTGCTCCCTTGTAGGTAACTAACTGTTTTTCTCTTGCTGTTTTTAATATTCTCTCTTTGTCTCTTGCTCTTGGCATTTTAATTATGATGTGTCTTGGTGTTGTCCTCTTTGGATTCCTTTAAAATGGGGTTCTGTGCTCTTCCTGGACTTGTAAGTCTCTTTCTTTCACCGGGTAAGGGAAGTTTTCTGTCATTATTTCTTCAAATAGGTTTTCAGTATCTTGCTCTCTCTCTTCTTCTGGCACCCCCATAGTTCAGATGTTGGTATGCTTGAAGTTGTCCCTGAGGCTTCTTACACTATCTTCATATTTTTGGAAATTTCTTTTCTTTTTGCTTTTCCGATTGGGTGTTTTTGCTTCTTCATATTTCAGATCTTTGACTTGATTCTTGAATTCCTCTAGTCTGCTGTTGGATCTCTGTATATTATTCTTTATTTCAGTCAGTGTATGTTTAATTTCTACTTGGTCCTTTTTCATATCCTTGAGGGTTTTAGTAAATTTGTCAGCAGTTTCTAGAAAATTCTTGAAAAACCTTATAACAGTGGTTTTCAACTCTATATTGTCATTTGCTTTTCTCTATTTCTTTCATCTGTGATCTGTTTCTTTGTCTCTGCATTTTGGCTGCTTCCCTGTGTTGATAGAGTGGTGTTTGCTAGGTGTCCTAAAGGGCTGAGTGGCTCAGCCTTTCCAGTTACCTGAGGAAGACACTCTTGGTGCACCCCTTTGTGGGCTGTGTGCATAGTCTTGTTGTAGTTAAACCTTGATTGTTTTTGGTATTACTGGAAGGAATTGACCTCCAGGCCAATTGACTGTGAGGATCAGCTGTATCTACAATGGGAGAACTTCTGTGCTGGAGACACCCTTATGAGGCAAGACTTGCTTCAGTGGGGCTTTGGTGCTCACTGAGTCTGCCCCTTGAGTGTGTCCCTTATGGGTCTGAGGAGTTGTAATCTGGATGGTCCCACTCTAACCACTGGGTACACTGGCTCTTGGATCTCAAAGTAGGTGCTAATTTAGCCTCTGCCTGAGGCCACCCAGCAGGAGCAATAGAGAGATCTTCAGATTCCTCTTCTTTGTTTGGGTTTTGGAGGTGCTCAGATTAGGCCCAGTTATGAAACAGTGAAAGCAGCTGTGAGGCCTTGGGCCTTCTTTTGGATGTTCTGGGTCTCTCTGACCCAGCTTCAGTTTGTTAGGTAATTTTAGATTGCAGAGGGTCAGGACATTCATATGCAAAAGCCTCTGCGTACAGCTTGGGTAAGGTGGGATCTCAGGGAACCAATAGAGCAGAGCAAACAGCTATGGCTGATTCTCAACCCTTCTTTGGTGTGGTCCTCTTTGTCTTATTGTCCCTCTGAGAGAAAGCTGCCCTTGAGTTCAGCCTGATGCCAGACAGTCCAATTTCTTCCATATGAGTTTGGGTCCCCAGAGTCTCTCCCGGAACTGGAGTTCAGAGCAGTTTGGAGTTTGTGTCTCTCTCCTGATTGGAAAAGACAGCTGTATACTCGGTTTGCCAGCCCCTTCTGCATGTACCTCTATACCTCTGAACTTTACTTCTGCACCTCCTCTGAGTCTCTGTGTGCTTTTCTCTTTCCTTCTAGTTAAAGAATTTCCACTCAGCTAGCCTTCCTGTGGTTCTAGATGATGTCCATTTTGTCTTTTAGTTGTAGTTTTGAAGTGGTTGTGTGAGGCAGCAATTGCAGGTAGTTACCTATGCCGCCATCTTGGTTTCTCCCGGTATCTTCGTTCCAAAATTCACATTTTTTTGTATAGCATTTTCATTTGTGCATCAGCCCTTCCTTCAGAACCTGAACCTCACCATGCAGGTCGTGGCAGTTATCTATAAGGGAGCTCCCATAATACTGTCTACAGAAATTTTGCAGGTCAGAAGGGATGGGCGAGCAATATTCAAAGTGATGAAAAGTAAGATAACCAACACTACTTTACACAGCAAGACTATCATTTAAAATTAGAGGAAAAATTAAGGTCTTCCCACACAAGAAAAAGCTAAATGACTTTAAGAATAAAATGGCAACAAATATGCATGTATCAATAATCACTTTAAATGCAAATGCCTTGAGTGCTCCAATAAAAACACATATGTTAGCTCAGTGGTAGGCAAACTCATTAGTTAACAGAGCCAAATATCAACAGTAAAACGATTGAAATTTCTTTTGAGAGCCAAATTTTTCAAACTTAAACTTCTAAATTCATTTCTTCAAAATAGACTCACCCAGGTTGTGGTATTTTGTGGAAGAGCCACACTCAAGGGGCCAAAGAGCCGCATGTGGGTCGTGAGCTGCAGCTTGCCCCCCATGGGGTTAGCTGAATAGATAAGAAAGAAATAACCATATAAATGGGTCAACATGAGATTTACCTCTGAACAAAAGATACAAACAGATTAAAACAGGATGGAAAAAAATAATGTGAATGAAAATGAAAAAAGAAAAAGACTTTAAAACTAAGGCTATAGATGGATTAAAAATGGTGGCAGAGTAAGTGGATGATACACAGATACACTGCCAGGACCATAATGAAATTACAACTAAAATATAAAAAATATCCAGAAAAATCAACTGAAGACTAGCTGGGGATAACTCTGATATCAAAGAAAGAAAAGTAGAAACTGCATAGACACTGGTAGGAAGAGCGGAGACACAAAATACTGGCTGGGCTCCCACAGACAGCAGCTGAAGTTCCAGTGAGATATCTCAGCTGTGGGGGAATGCCACTGAGAACACTGGGGTCTAATCCCCAAGCTGGGCCCCCAAGCAGAGAGCACCAGAACTGAGACAGGTGCCCACATAACATTTGGCTGTGAAAAGCAACAGGGATGCTGGCTGCCAGGGAAAGATGGCTGTAAATGCAGGCACCCTCTTAAAGAGCCAACACACAAAATTCTCTGTGCGGCCCTGGCTGGTCTGGCTCAGTGGATAAAGCGTCAGCCTGTGTACTGAAGAATTCTGGGTTTGATTCAGTCAAGGTTTACATGACTGGGTAGTGGATTTGATCCCCAGTGGGGGGGCTTGCAGGAGGAATGCAATCAATGATTCTTTCTCATCATTGATGTTTCTATCTCCCTCCCCCTTCCTCTCTGAAATCAATAAAAATAAATTTTAAAAACATTTCTTGTGCAGCTACTCATCTTGTACTCTGGAAGAGAAGGACAGAATATATTGGAGCTGTGTGAATAGAAGCCAGGACTGGGACTTTGGGGTTAGAGCTCAGAAAGCAGACACCCCATCTCCTGTGCTGAGTCATTCTCTCATGCTGAGGAGATCATCTTTCTCATGTAGACATTTACTATCCAGGCAGGTTTTCCTGAGTGTGGGGGAGAGGGGAGAAGGAAGACAGTTGACCTACCCTATTGGAAAACACCTTGCCCCATGGTATGGAGTTTTTGAGGCACGTTAATAATAATAATTAGCCTCCAAGAAGAAATTGCCCCACCTTGTTTGAAAAACTCTAACCACACCTGTGGACAATTTCCTGAAAGCTACTTAAGACTGAATCCAATCAGTCTGCAAGCAGAGGCAGGTTTCTGGAGGCTTTGAGTCACTGCCTGATGAAATTATTCAGAAACAGTGACACAATCCTGTACAAGAGATTGAGAGGCATAGTAGATCTACCTAATATAGATACAAACCCAAACAGTCAGCCAAAATGAGGAGACAAAGAAACAATGCCCAAATGAAGGAATAAGAGAATTTTCCAGAAGAAGAGATAAATGAAATGGAGATAAGACATTTATCAAATATAGAGTTCAGAATAATGATGGCAAACATGCTCAACAGCAAGAGAAAAGATAGTAACTATGAAAAAAGAACAATAGGAAATATAGAATGACCAAGCACAAATAAAGAACACATTAAAAGGAATACACAGCAGATTAGAAGTTGAGGATCAGATCAGTAAATTAGAAGATAGGCTATGAAATAATCACTCAATCAGAGAACCAAAAAAGAAAAAAAATTAAAAAACAGGAGGATACTTACCTGGCAGGTGGGATACCATGATCAGGAAGATGCTTTCTCCAGGGTGAAGCTTATCTATTGCACTCTGGATATGCTGATCCCTGTGATTTCCCAAAATCTGGAAAATTTGACTGCATAATTTGTGGTAGTGGGGGACTGTGTTTGTGCTCTATAAAAAACCAAATAAACAAACAAACAGAGGGAAACCAAGATGGCAGCATAGGAAAACACCTAAACTGCTTCCTCGCACAACAATTTCAAAACTACAACTAAAAGACAAAACATCTATCACCCAGAACCATGGGAAATCTGGCTGAGTGGAAGTACTACAATGAGAAGGAAAGAGAAAAGAGCATTGAGACATGCACAAGCGCTGAAAAGCTGAGGTATGGGAGGCATGCAAATTAGACTGGCAGTGGGTGACTGGTTGTGCTGGTTTTTTCAACCTGAAGGGAGACAAGCTCCTGGTTACTCTGAACACCAGTTTCCAGGGAGATGCTGGGGACCCAAACACCTATGGGGGAGAAGCTGGACTGACTGTCATCCGGTCAGAAAGTGAGGGTGACTTTCTTGCAGAGGTGCGCCCAGCAATCATTGTTTACTGCGCTGGGGCTCGGGATGCGAAGCCTTGGAAATGTGAAGATGCAGAGATGGCTGTCTGGCAGCCATCACTGTTTGCCACACTCTACCCTAGTGACTCCCTGAAACTCCGTCTTGCACAATCTACAAACCCACCCAAGCTCTGAGAAGCTGCTTTTTCAGGTGAATGGCCTGCCCAATGGCAGCTTAACTGAACAAACTGCAGCTCTGGTCAGACAGCTCCAAAACCTCTAAACCCCAAACAAAGAGGAAAATACCGTATTTTCTGGCGTATAAGACGATGCCCTAATTTTACAGTTAAAACACAGGTTTACATAGGCATATGTTCACTGTATAAGACTACCCCCCACTTCAAAGAAAAGACTTATTTTGCTTCAAGATCTGCAGGTAACTTTTGTGCAATTTTAGTCTTTTGCCCCCGATTTTTGGTTGACTTTTTTTTGTTTCAAAAGTCGTCTTATACGCCGGAAAATACGGTACTGTAGTTCTTGCTGTAGCTCCTGCTGGGTGGCCTCAGACAGTAGCTGACCTGCACCCCATTGGAGATCCAGAAACCAATGTACCTAGTGGTCAGTGTGACACAACACCATATTTCAACTACTCACATCCATAAGAGACACATTCAAGAGGCAGACTTGAGCACCAAAACCCCACCAAAAGAAGTCCTGCTCCATAAGCATGCCTCCACAGCACAGAGTCCTTCCATTTGGTGTGGGTTTAGCGAGTCCTCATAGCCATTTGGCCTGGAGGTCAATTCCTTCCAGTGACACTGACAACAATCAAGACTTAACTATAATAAGTGTGTACACACAGTCCACAAAGGAATGCACCAAGAGTATTCCCCTCCCTCTCCAGGTAACTGGGGAAGCTGACCTTCTGGGCCCTATAGGACACCTAGCACACAAAGCCACCCTACCAACTCAGGTAAGCAGCAAAAATGTGGAGACAAAGAAACAGATCACAAACAAAAGAAATGAAGGAAAACAAATGACTGGATATAGAGCTCAAAACCAAAGGTTTTTTTAAAGAATTTCCTAGGAAAGGCCAATAAATTTAATGAGATCCTCAAAGATATGAAAAAGGACCAAGTAGAAATTAAACATACACTGTCTGAAATAAAAAAATATTATACAGAGACCTAAAAGCAGATTAGAGGAATGCAAGAATCATGTCAAAGATTTGGAATACAGAGAAGCAAAAAACACGCAACTGAAAAAGCAGAAAGAAAAAAGAATCCAAAAATTTAAAAATAGTGTAAGAAGCCTCTGGGACAACTTCAAGCATACCAACATCAAAATTATGGGGGTGCCAGAAGACGAGAGAGAGCAAGATACTGAAAACCTATTTGAAGAAATAATGACAGAAAAAGTACCCCACCTGGTGAAAGAATTAGACTTACAAGTCCAGGAAGAGCACAGAACCCCATACAAAAGGAATCCAAAGAGGACAACACCAAGACACATCATAATTAAAATGCCAAGAGCAAGAGACAAAGAGAGAATATTAAAAGCAGCAAGAGAAAAACAGTTAGTTACCTACAAGGGAGCACCCATAGGATTGTCAGTTGATTTCTCAACAGAAACTATGCAGGCCAGAAGGAAGTGGCAAGAAATATTCAAAGTGATGAATAGCAAGAATTTACAACTAAGATTACTCTACCCAGCAAAACTATCACTCAGAATTGAAGTTCAGATAAAGAGCTTCACAGATAAGAAAAAGCTAAAGGAGTTCATCACCACCAAACCAGTATGATATGAAATGCTCAACTGTATTCTTTAAGAAGAGGAAGAAGAAGAAAAAGATAAAGATAAAATTATGAATAACAAATACATATTAACAAATTCAAAAATCAAGTGAATTAAAAATCTGAGGAAAAGAATAAACTGGTGAATACAATAGAATCAAGGGCATAGAAAGAGAGTGAATTGATAATTCTGAAGGGGGAATGGGGTGTTTGGGATACTGGAAGAGACTGGACAAAAATGGTACACCTATGAATGAAGACAGTGGGGAGAAGGTAAGGGCAGAGGGTGTGGTGGGAACTGGATGGAGGGGAGCTATTGTGGTAAAAAGAAGAAACAATTGTAATAATCTGAACAATAAAGATTTCTTAAATTAAAAAAAAAAGCAGGAGGAAAGCATAAGGGAGCTTTGGGATATGAAACATAAAAATATTAGCTGAGTAGGTGTGCCAGAAGAGACAGAAAGAGAGAAAGTTTTAGAGAATGTGTTTGAAGAAATAATTGTTGAAAACTTCCCTAACCTGGTGAAGGAAAAAGTCATACAAGTTCAGGAGGCACCAAGAGTCCCAAGCAAGAAAAACCCAAGCAGGCCCATACTGAGAAACATCATAATTAAAATGACAAAAATTAAAGACGGAGAGAATCTTAAAGGTAGCAAGAGAAAAGCAACTTGTTACCTGCAAAGGAGCTCCCTTAAGGCTGACACCCGATTTTTCATAAGAATCTCTAAGGCCAGAAAGGAATGGCATGAAGTACTCAAGGTAATGAAAAGGATCTGAAACCATGGTCACTATATCCAGCAAGGCTATCATTCAAAATAGATGGTCAAATAAAGAGCTTCCCAAATTAAAAATTAAAAAGGTTAAAGGAGTTAATCTACACTGAGCCAGCATTACGAGAAATGTGAAAGGGACTGCTGTAATGAGAAGAAATACAGAGAGAAACCTAGGATACAGAATTAAAATGGTGATCAGTAAGTACCTATCACTAATAACATTAAATGTGAATGGATTAAATGCTCCATTCAAAAGACATAGGGTAGCTGAATGGATACAAAATCATGACAAAATGTTGGAGCAGCGGTGTCCAGGCCCAGAGCAGTGGCAGCCAGGCCCGGAACAGCCAGACCTGGGGCAGTGGCAGCCAGGCCTGGGGAGGAGGTGGCCAAGCCCAGGGCGGCCAGGCCAGGAGCAGCCAGACCCGGAGCAGCCAGGACCAGAGCAGCCGGGTTGGGAGCATCCAGGCCCAGAGCAGCAGCAGTCAGGCCTGAAGTGGCCAGGCTGGGAGCTGCCAGGCCTGGAGCAGCAACAGCCATGCCCAGAGCAGCCAGGCCAGGAGCGGCCAAGCCTGGAGCGTCTGTGCCCAGAGCAGCCGGGTTGGAAGCAGCCAGGCCCAGAGCAGCCGGGCTCGGAGCAGCAGAGGCCAAGCCCAGAGCAACCAAGCCGAGAGCTGCCAGACCCAGAGCAGCCGGGCCCAGAACAGCCGTATCGGGAGCAACCAGGCCCAGAGCAGCAGTAGCCAGACCCGGAGCAGCTGGGTGTGGAGCTGCCTGGAGCAACAAAGGCCAGGCCCAGAGCTGCTGGGCCCGGAACAGCTCACTCCTCACCTGCCCATGCCTCAGGGCTGCTTCTCAGACATGGCTGGAAACTTTTGGGGGAACTTGAGGGTCTGCTGAATCAAGTGATGAAGACTTAGATCTGGATGTGTTGAGTTAGTATAGCGCTGGGGTGTTGATCTGTGAGTGCCTTGTGTGCTGTCTGGATGAGGTTGATTGATCTATTTGGATGTGTCTTTTGTGTGAAGTGTATCCTTGGGCATGTGGAGGTATTATTGATTTGAGAAAATGCTAAGTAATTGATTTACTATCTGAAAAATGTAAAGTTCTGAAAGTTTAAGGTCTCTTGCCAAAAAGAGGTTTTAAAGCTAACCCTTTAATTTTAATGGAGAAGGGGAATGACAAGCCCTTCCCACCCAGAACAGGTAATCCAATTCTAGCCAGAGGCTATCTTTAAACAATGTGTTCATTTACATTTGAAAGGCTACACCTTTTGATAGCCTAAAGGCAAGTTTACATGTAAACAAGTTTGCTTCTCAGTTCCCAGGGCAGAAAAAACAAGGTTTAAAATTATTAGATTTTGAAATTTATTCTTAAAAATATAAAAGTGTATTAATTTAAAAAAAAAAGGAAATTAAAAAACTTGATAAACAATATTAACTGTTGATTATAATAGAATCAGAGATACGGTAAGGGAGTGGACTGACAATTCTCGAGGGGGGGGAAGGGGAGTGGTGGATGCAGGAAGAGACTGGACATAAACTGTGTACCTATGGATGAGGACAATGGGGGGTGGGAACCTAGTGGAGGGGGGAAGAAATGAGGAACCTTTGTAATAATATGAACAATAAAGATTGATTAAAAAAAAATTTAAAAAAAGCAGCTATGGTGGGTACCGTATTTTCTGGAGTATAAGATGACCCCCTAATTTTACAGTTAAAACATAGGTTTAGGCCTATTTTCGCTGTATAAGTCTACCCCCCACTTCCGAGGCAACACCAGTTCTTTTTTTAATAGACCGCCTCTCTGACTCTGATCAATCTGAGCAGGCTTTTTACTAGAACACAGTGTAGCTTCGGGTACAGAACATGTATAATTTGCTCGCATAAAAAGCCTGCTTGGATTGGCTGAGTTAGAGAGGCGGTCCAAACAGCCTTGCAGTGATTGGTGCGAGATCGAGTTGCAAAATTTGTTTAGCGGCATATCGAGACTTTTTCGGGATATACTCGGCGTATATAAGATGACCCCCGATTTTCGGTTGACTCCCTCCTCCCTCCCCCATTTCAAAAGTCGTCTTATATGCCGGAAAATACGGTAGTCACTTCCTAGATGGGTATCTTCTCTAACAAGGTCAATCTTTATATTAACTGAGTTTATTGTCTTTTTGAATCTACATAATGTATCATTGAAATTTCAGAATAGCCCTAACCGATTTATTATAGCTCCGTGGATAGAATGTCACCCTGTAGATTCAAGGGTCTCAGATTCGATTCCAGTCAAGGGCATGTACCTTGGTTGCAGGGACATATCTCTCATCGATGTTTCTGGCTCTCTGTCCTTCTCTCTTCTTCTCTGTAAAAAATCAATAAAATAAAAAAAATTACAGTGAAAATATTCTTTCACACTTAAAAAAAAAAAAAAAAAGAAATTTCAGAGTAATTTGTAACTGCCCTTTTTTTTTTCTGGACCCTTTACAACCAAATGTCCTGGAACCAAAACAGATACACAAATTCCTTCATTGTTATTGTTACCATGTTAATTGTTGACTATTAACTACCGTATCCTACTACCCACCCAAGTAAAAGAAGTATGTGTCTATCATTTTACTCTTTATCCAATCCCAGAAGTTTCCCCACTTTTCTTTCTCCTGCCTCTCTAATCTATCATTAATGAATTTCATGTAACCCACCTACTCATCCTTTGATTCAATGTATAAGAACAGGTGAAAAACTGCCATTCTCTGGAGCATTATTCCAGTCCATTGAGATTCTGCTTCTTGGTAATTGTCAACAATGTGGCTCAAATAATCTCACAAAAATTATTTACAGGCTTGAATGTTTTTATTTTAACACTATTCTTTAATCTAACACTTTAGCATATTCTTATTGTTAACATTTCTTATTTTGTTTTATTTTTCTCTTTTTCTTCATTTGTTTTCCATCTTATTTTTTCCTATCTGTATCTTAATATACCCATTATCACTACATTTTAATTTCATTATTATTATTTCATTTATTTTCTGTTGCCTCTTCTTTTTTCTTGCTAGTTCTTTTTTCTTAATATATTTTATTAGTTTTTTTTACAGAGAGGAAGGGAGAGGGAGAGAAAGTTAGAAACATCGATGTGAGAGAAACATCAATCAGCTGCCTGATGCATACCTGCTACTGGGGATGTGCCTGCAATCAAGGTACATGCCTTAGACCGGAACTGAACCTGGGACTTTTGATGCTCTATTCACTGAACCAAAGCGGTTAGGGCCCTGTGCTAGTTCTTTTAGCTTTCTCTTTGCTTCCATATATCCATTTTTCTTCTTTCTCCCTTTTTCTTTTTTTCCTCATTACAATTCTTTTTATTCATGATCTGAATCTGTCTCCTACATTATGAAGTGAATCATTATTAATTTCAGTATTAAGAAAAGCATACAAAAACCTAGACTATTATTAAATCATTAAACTCAGAGAAAAAGTAAAGGTGGGCAAAGAAGCTCACATTGGAATCACTGGATAACTACCACCAGCTATATTTTTAATTTATTTCCTATTTTATTTCCAAAGCAAAATATACTAATTATATTAAAGGAAAAATACTGTAATGTGTTTGATGCATGGGGCTGCTTTTTACTTTTGTAAATGTAATTGCTGAAATTCTGTATTCTGTGGTACACAATATATCTTGTATCAATGCATCCTACTTGATACCTACAGGTGTCATCAAGTATGTAAAAAGTAAACTTACTAGGCAATAAAGCAAAAATAGGACAGTAAAAACAATATGGTGTTCATTTCTTTCTTTTTTTTTTTTTTTTAAGCAAAAGTGTCCTTAACAATTGCTTGCTGTTGGCTCACGGAACTAGAGAATGAATATTAGAACCTCAGTTCTCAGAAAATGATTTATTTCCCTTAGCTACTATTTGTCTAAGAAGTGATAAAACTTATGATCTATAAGAAAAAAACAAACTACCGAATCCTTCAGAAAAACACAACCTGGCAGTCTGTCTGACAAGCAAAACGATGAAGTGGCAAGGGTGTGATGGAGAAACCAGCCTTCAAGAACATCAGGTAAGAGAATCCAGCTATGTTTGTATGGTTATGAAAATCAATTCCTTGTGAACAAATTCTACAAAACTTTCTCCAGACTCTTTGAATCTTTTGTAACTCAGCTTGAGGAGATTTTAGTTTTGCTTGATCTGAGTAAGCCATTTGAAGGTTAAACTGCCGTCTAACCATCTCTAGCTTGTGTGAGTGAGAATTCTCGGTCTAAATTTTCCAACTGTTTATTTCTTTTTCTTTTTCTTTTTTTTTAAAAATATATTTTATTGATTTTTAACAGAAAGGAATTGAACCCGGGACCTTTCAGTCCGCAGGCCTACGCTCTATCCACTGAGCCAAACTGGTACCGGCTGAATTTTCCAACTGTTTCTTGATCCATGGAAGACTAAATATTGATAAATCCTTCTGCTTTATATTGTGTAAGATGAGTGTTCTTCAACTGCTGCTGCAAAGCTGCAGGCTTTACATTGTGATATATTGATGAATGATATTGTTTCAAGAACTAAGTGAAGATCTTGTTTCTCAAGAGAAAATACAGCTTGCAGTTTTTCTTCCTCTTCTTCATGGGAACTGTTCTCAGTGTTGAGGTGAAGTTTTCGAAGAATTCATGTGAGCCATCATAGAAATCTTCCGTTATTTTTTGCATTTATCAGTGACACTGCTGTTTTCATGCTGGGGCTCTCCCACATGATCATGGTAGAGGATGCTGCCAGCCATCCTTGAAGCTCTCTCCTTTTTTCTTTATACTCCTCTAAGTCTTTGATCATGTGTCTCTTAGTACGCCTTTTTTTCTTTTCTTTTCTTTTCTTTTCTTTTCTTTCCTTTCCTTTCCTTCCTTTCCTTTCCTTTCCTTTCCTTTCCTTTCCTTTCCTTTCCTTTTTCCTTTCCTTTCCTTTCCTTTCCTTCCTTTTCTTTCCTTTCCTTTCTTCCTTTTCCTTTCCTTTCCTTATTCTTTCCTTTCCTTTTCCTTTCCTTTCCTTTCTCTCCTCTCCTCTCCTCTCCTCTCCTCTCCTCTCCTCTCCTCTCCTCTCCTCTCCTCTCCTCTCCTCTCCTCTCCTCTTCTCTTCTCTTCTCTTCTTTTCTTTATTTTCTTTTTCCTTCATAGTCTTTCCTGTTGCTGATTGAGTAGCTTGATTTTCATGGTGTTTCTGGTTTGGCCCTGTTTTATCTTATTCCATTCTGTCAGCACCTGTATAACAGCTGGCACGACAAAATTGGGGTTGAACCTCACTGGCAGCAAAGTCAGAGGGGAGGTCCTTCCCACATATGGAAGGACAATCAAGTCCCAATTATAATAGGAGAGCCCAATAATGTATGCAAGGAGTATTCCTAGATGTCAGAGACAGCAAGAGCTCTGCATGAGCACTGCTGCTCTGAGTTGTTCTGAGTCCATATATTCTTCTAATTCTTCCTGACTATGCCAGGGCAGGTACCTTCTCGAACCCTGACCACTGTACTAACTGTTGGGAACTTAGTCCAAGTTCCTCCTTCATCCTCTGCTCATTAGGTACAGGTGTTGAGTCCGAGCCTCTCCTCCTATGGTGGGACCTCCTTGGACACTGGGTCTTAGATGGAGAAGCCATGAGAGGTTGTGGGGGTATAAGAATCAGTGCCTATTGCAGAAGCCAGTGGCCACATAGCCATCAGACAAGACAGTCCTTCTCAGCAATCCTATATAGGCAACCGAACACCAGGTGGTAAATATATCCTCCCCACACATCAGCAGTAGCACCATTAATAGCCTCTGTGCCTACACCAGAGCAGCTGCATGCTGCCTCTAAACTCACTCCCTATATCATAGCAGTATCTGAGCTCTCAGGCTCAGGAGCTTCTCCTGTCTCCCCTGCCCGGCACACTGGCTGGCCTCTGTAGCCTTACATCTATGTGTAACACATTCCAGCAGACTAGTTGATGCTTAACTTGTATATTATTCCAGAGACAAAGAAGGCTTCGTGCCAATAGTTATATCAATCATATTGTGGCTACAGAAGGGTATGCATGTGCAGTATACCATGGAGTTCTTGTTCTTGTGTCCTTGCACCGCTTATGGTATCTTAGCCTAGGCACAGAGTGGCCTTAGACATTCTATGTATTGACAAGGCCTCTATACTTTAATTGGTCTTGACTGTCTCTAGAGTGGTTCCCACACTAAAGCATCCAGCTCAGGTGAATAAAGAGACTGCACCACTGGATCCATCAAGACACTTTCTACATTAAGCCATCTCACAAAGACTCAGGGATAACAGCTCTATATAATGCATAGAAGCAAATATAAAGAGACTGCTAAAATGGGGGAGACAAAGAAGCAACCCCAAAATGGAAAAGAGAGAGAGAGAGAGAGAGAGAGAGAGAGAGAGAGAGAGAGAGAGAGAGAAATCTCCAGAAAAAGAACTAAATGAAATGGAGGCAAGCACCCTATTAGACATAGAGTTCAAAGCAATGGTTATAAAGATGCTTAACAAATGCAGTGCAAATTACAACAGCATAAAAAGGAAACTAGAGGCCATGAATAAGAACCAGACAAACATGAAGAATGATATATCTAACATCAAGAACACACTGGAAGGTATTTAAAAATACATTGAATGAAGCAGAGAATCAAACCACTGATTTGGAAAATAAGGTAGATATAAATACCCAATTAGAGCAGCAAATAGAAAAAAGAATTGAAAAGCAGGAAGATAGTTTAAGGAAGCTCTGGAACAACATAAAATGTAGTAATATTTATATTATAGGAATACCAGAAGTGAAAGAAAGAGAACAAGTAACAGAGAACCTGTTTAAAGAAATAATAACAGAAAACTTCCCTAACTTGTTGAAAGAACATGTCACACAAGTTCAAGAGGCACAGAGAGTCCAAAACAAAGAGACCAAAGAGACCCACATCTAGATACATCATAATTAAAATGGCAAATGTTAAAGACAAAAGAAGCTGAAACCGGTTTGGCTCAGTGGATAGAGCATCAGCCTTCAGACTGAAAGGTTCCAGGTTCGATTCCGGTCAAGGGCATGTACCTTGGTTGCTGGCACATCCCCAGTGGGGGTGTGCAGGAGGCAGCCAATTGATGATTCTCTCTCATCGACGTTTCTAACTCTCTATCCCTGGAAACAAATTAAAATGAACACTCCAACACTCCAAACCTATGGGACATGGTGAAAGCAGTCTTGAAAGGGACGTTCATAGCACTACAGGCCTATCCCAAGAAACAAGAAAAAGCACTAATAAACTAACCCTATAACTAAATGAATTATATAGAATAGCAATAAAAGCCCAGAGCAAGTAGAAGGAAGGAAATAATAAAGATCAGAATGGAAATAAATGACATAGAGCCTAAAAAGAATAGTACAGCCCTACCCGGTTTGGCTTAGTGGGTAGAGCATTGGCCTACGAACTGAAAAGTCCCAGGTTCTATTTCTGTCAAGGGCACATGCCCAGGTTGTGGGCTCGATCCCCAGTGGGATACTTGCAGGAGGCAGCCAATCCATGATTCTCTCTCATCATGGATGTTTCTGTCTCTCTCTCTCCCTCTTTCTTCCTCTCTGAAATCAATAAAAATATGTTTTAAAATAAATAAAAAGAATAGTACAAAATATCAATAAATCCAAGAGCTGGTTCTTTGAAAAGATCAACCAGATTGATGAAACCCTAGCCAGACTAATCAAGAAACAAAAAAGAGAGGACCCAAATAAATAAAATAAAAAATGAAAGAGATGATATAACTGATACCATAGAAATACAAAGGATTGTAAGCAAATACAACTATATGCCAACAAAGAGGACAACCTGGGTGAAATGGACAAATTCTTAGATACGCTATCTTCCAAAACTCAATCAGATAGAATCAGAAAATCTGAATAGTCCAGTAACAACTGATGAAATTCAAGCAGTAATGAATAAACTTCCAGCAAACAAAAGTCCTGGACTGGATGGATTTATAGGTGAATTTTACCAAACAGTCAAAGAAGAACTAATACCTATCCTCCTCAAACTATTCCAAAAGATCCAAGAGTTAGGAACACTTCTATGTTCTTTTTACAAAGCCAGCATTATCCTAATTCCAAAACCAGATAAAGACACTACAGAGAAAGAAATATACAGGCCAATATCCCTGATGAACACAGATGTGAAAATCCTCAATAAAATATTAGCAAATCTGATCCAGCAATATATATAAAAGGTCATACACCATGGTCAAATGGGATTTATTCTAGGGATGCAAGACTGGTACAATATTTGCAAATCAATAAAGGTGATACATCACATTAATAAATTGAAAGATAAAAACCACATGATCATATAAATAGATGCAGAAAAAGTATTTTAAAAATTCAGCACCATTTTGGGTAAAAACTCTCAGTGAAGTGGGAATAGAGGAATCATACCTCAACATAATAAAGGTCATATATGACAAAACTAAAACCAGCATAATGCTTGTTGGGCAAACACTAAAAGCATTTTCCTTAAGAACAGGAATAAGACTGGGATGTCTGCTTTCACCACTCTCATTCAACATAGTACTGGAACTCCTAGCCACAGCAATCCGACAAGAAGAAGAGATAAAAGGCATCCAAATTGGAAAGGAGGAAGTAAAACTGTCATTATTCACAGATGACATGATATTGTACATAGAAAACCCTAAAGACTCCACCAGGAAATTAAAATGAATAATAAATGTGTTCCACAAGGTCGCGGGATACAAAACCAATATCCAAAAATCAATGGGATTTTTATGCATCAATAATAATCTCTCTAAAAGAGAAACTAAAAAATCAATCCCATTTACCATTGCAAGAAAAAGAAATAAAATACCTAGGAATAAATTTAACCAAGCAGGTAAAAGACCTGTAGTTGGAAAATTATAGGACATTGGGGGGGGGGGGGGGGGGGGGGGGGGATAGAGGAAGATACAAAAAAATGGAAATGTATACCATATTCATGAATTGGAAGAATTAACACCATTAAAATGTCTATACTATCAAAAGCAATCTACACAATTCAACACAATCCTTATTAAGATACCAATGGCATAGTTCACAGAGCTAGAAAAAATACTCCAAAAATTTATATAGAATAATAAAAGACCCTGAATAGCTGCAGCAATCTTGAAAAAGAAGAACAAAGTAGGAGGGATTACAATGCAGATATCAAACTATACTACAAAGCTATTATTATCATAAAAGCCTGATATTGACACAAGAGTAGGCATGTAGACCAATGGATCAGAACAGAGACCTCAGAAATTGACCCACACCATTATGATAAATTAATATTTGACAAAGGTGGCAAGAACATACAATGGAGTAAAGACAGTCTCTTAAAAAAATGGTGTTGAGAAAACTGGACAGACACATGCAAAAAGGTAAATCCAGACCTCCAACTTATGCCGTACACAAGAATAAAATCAAGAGGGATAAAATACTTTAATGTAAGGCATGAAACCATATAAATCTTAGAGGATAAAATAGGCAGTAAAATCTCAGACATCTCACATAGCAATCTGTTTATGGATATATCTCCTAGGACAAAAGAAACTAAGGATAAAATAGACAAATAGAACTACATCTTTTTTCTCTTTTTTCTTTTTGGTTGGGGATTGTATCAAACTAAAAAGCTTCTGCACAGCAAAAGAAAGCACCATCAAAATGAAAATGGAAACTATTGTTTGGGAGAACATATTTACCAATGATGCATCTGATAAGGGGTTAATATAAAAAATATATTAAGTTCTCATACAACTCAATAAAAGGAAGACAGACAATCCAATAAAAATAAGGACAACTGAAATTGATTTGGCTCAGTGGATAGAGTGTCGGCCTGTGGATTGAAAGGTCCCAGGTTCGATTCCAGTCAAGAATATGTACCTTGGTTGTGGGCACATATCCGGTGGGGAGTGTAGAGGGGGCAGCTGATAGATGCTACTCTCTCATCAATGTTTCTGACTCTCTATCCCTCTCCCTTCCTCTCTGTAAAAAATCAATAAAAATACACTTAAAAAATAATAATAGCTGAAACCGGTTTGGCTCAGTGGTAGAGCGTCGGTCTGCGGACTGAAAGGTCCCGGGTTCGATTCCAGTCAAGGACATGTACCTTGGTTGTGGGCACATCCCCAGTAGGGGGTGTGCAAGAGGCAGCTGGTCGATGTTTCTAGCTCTCTATCTCTCTCCCTTCTTCTCTGTAAAAAATCAATAAAATATATTAAAATAATAATAATAATAATAATAATAATAATAATGGGCAGAAGACCTGAATAGACATTCTCCAAAGAGGACATACAAATGGCCAAGAAACAGATGAAAAAATGTTTAAAGTCACTAATCATTAGAGAAATGCAAATTAAAATCACAATGAGGTATCACCTCATACTTGTTAAATGGCTGTCATCCAAAAATCAACAAGCAGCAAGTGTTGGCAAGGATGTGGAAAAAAATGGAACACTAGTTCACTGCTTGGTGGGAATGCAGATTGGTGCAACCACTATAGACAACAGTATGGAGTTTACTCAAAAAATTAAAAATGGAACTTCAGTTTGACCCAGCAATCCCACTTTTGGGAATATATCCTAAAAACCTAAAAACACCAATCAGAAAGAATATACCCTGTTTCCCCCAAAATAAGATAGTGTCTTATATTAATTTTTGCTCCCAAAGATGCGTTAGGTCTTATTTTCAGGGGATATCTTATTTTTCCATGAAGAACAATATGGTACACATTTATTGTCAAATGAAAATAAAGGAAATTTATTACCTGTATACAGTATGGTAGTACGGTAGTTGTCAACACAAACCAGACAACTGTGAATCCTACAGTATCGAGAATTTACTCATTTATTCAATGACAATCATGTCATCATCTTCTGGAACATCATCATAACAATCCAATTCCTGAATTTCCTGGTGAATTTCTTGTGACTCCATTTCTTTCAGAATCAGTGGACCAAATCTCTCATGTTTAGCCTAGGGGGGGGGCCTTATTTTCAGGGGGATGCCTTATATTTCACTCAGAAGGAAACTTGTAAGTAGATCTTATTTTCAGAGGATGTCTTATTTTCGGGGAAACATGGTATACACACCTGTATTTATAGCAGCCTTATTAACAATAGCTAAGAGTTGGGAACAGCCCAAGTGCCCATCAGTTGGACATCCTTCTCAGAATCCAGGACTGCTGGCTCCTAACCACTCCCCTGCCTGGCTGCCTGATTGTCCCTAACCACTTTGCATGCCAGTCTGATCACCCCCTAACCGCTCCCCTGCTGGCCAGATTGACATCTAACTGCTGCCCTGCAGGCCTGAAAACCCCCAACTTCCTTCCCTGCATGCCTGGTCACCCCCTATTACCCTCCCCTGCAGGCCTGGTCCCTCCAAACTGCCCTTCACTGCAGACCTGATCACCCTCAACTGCCCTCCCCTGTAGGCCCAGTTGCCCCCAATTGCCCTCCCTGCCAGCCATCTTGTGATGACATGGGGGTGGCCATCTTGTGGCATCCATCTTGTGACAACACGGGGGCGGACATCTTGTGACGTAAGGGCATGAGGGTCAATTTGCATATTGACCTCTTTATTATATGGATATGCATTTCCCATGCATGGGAACCTCTTTCACATCCGGAGTGGTTCAAGGTTCTGGTTCAGGGTTTGGGTTCTGGAGAAGGGCCGCATGCAAATTAAAGAGAGACTAGAAGAAATTTAATTTGGCAATATGGCGGGAGGCCACCTCTAGTGGGAGGACTGCTGCTAGGCTCTAGCCTTGCTATACCTTTTATTGAGACTATGAGATACACCCATTACCCTTAAGCAGGTTTGGGATACACCCATAGCCCTTAGGCAGATAATAAGCAGATTATCATATCAGTAAGGATTTACATGATTACAAGATGGGGAAGTTGCCTCAGTTACCATTATCTCAATTAGATAGGGAGTGGTTGGTTCTGACCTTTCAGAACTTCAAGGTTGACCAGCCTTTTACATCTTTTCTATTAGTGAGACAATGGTTGGTTTCCGGCACTTATGGACACTGGCTATAGGGTAGTGAAGATATGGGGTGGGAGTTATGGACTGAGAGAATGGGGGTAATGGGGAGGAGTGGGAGATATTTGCAATACTATCCTATATAATAAAAGGCCAACGACCATAATGGTATAATGACCAGAACGACCAATCAACCAGTTGTTATGAGGTGCATTGACCACCTCTTGGTCCCTGCCCTCCTCCCCCCAACCCCCCTCCCCCCCCGTGCCCACAGGCTCCAATCATTGGATGATGAACTGGGAACCATGGTAGGCGGTGGCGGGGCGGGACTGGGACTGCTAAGTGGGCCCCTACCAGTGCACGATTTTGTCCTCTGGGCTTCTAGTCAACAATAAAAACTATACTTAAAAAAAAAAAAAAGAGAGACTGGTTTAGATGCCCCTTTTATGTATCCCATAACACTCTGTAAATGAGGAGGCCAACTAGAATATCTTAAATACTATAATCAGTGAATGGTTTTTTTTTTTTATAATCAGTGAATGTTTGAAATGTATCAGTGGATATGAAAATGCAAAGAGTTCATTCTGCCTATTATTTTTTTCTAACTTGTAAGCTGCCTATATAAATTTATAAAAGAGACTAGATTACAAACTCCTTGAAAGTAATATACTGCATATATGATGGTTGCCCAGCACATTTTCTTTAATGAACTTGCTGCTGAAAGTGTGGTCTTAGACTAAGCAGCTTCAACATTACTGAGGAACTTATTAGAAACAAAGAATATCAGGTCCTTCCCAGATCTATGAATCAGAATCTAAATTTTAATAAGATCTCTAGGTGATTCCTTTGAACATTAAATTCAAAAAGTACTCCTTAGCCGAAACCGGTTTGGCTCAGTGGTAGAGCGTCAGTTTGTGGACTGAAAGGTCCCAGGTTCCATTCCGATCAAGGGCATGTACATTGGTTGCGGACACATCCCCGGTGGAGGGTGTGGAAGAGGCAGCTGGTCAATGTTTCTCTCTCATCGACGTTTCTAGCTCTCTACCTCTCTCCCTTCCTCTCTGTAAAAAATCAATAAAATATATTTTAAAAAAAAGTACTCCTTAATGGAGTCAAGTTATGCCAGCTCACTCTTTGGACTTCCCATTTTCATGAGCCAGTACTGTACATATCTTTTGTGCCTAAATTTGTTTCTGCCATTTATAGTTATAAGATTCCTGATGATCCACGCAGTAACCATGTATTGTTAGGTGCTTTAGTCTCTATAGGGATTCATATAATTTTGTTGAATTTAAGTTATAATGGAATCAATCATCTATTCACATGCATGGATCACACATACAAAAATATTAAAAACAGCAAATAGATTTCAATTCTCATGCTAACCCTGGGCAATTGTTAGTAGCTCCCTGGCTACTCTCATGTTGAGAAGATTCTAGATTAGTATAAGGGTTCAATAACAAAGAATATACTTACTATTGACTGATAGTCACAAGCTAAGTACATATGGTGACATTGATGCCACCCTCTTATCTCAGAGGCAGAATCACATATTATAGTACAGTTAGGGGTGGTGGTGACAGGTCAGCTTCAGTATTGCTCCTCACTCACTGATTCAATAATTATTTATTAAGATTTACTATGTCTCAAGAATTTTACAAGGTACAAGAATAAAATGGTATAAGACACACATGGTCCACTCAGACAAAACTTATTCTCAATTGGGAGAGACAGACATTACTTAAACATTAAATATACAAATATCTACTTGAGCCCTTGCCAATGTGGTTCAGTTGGTTGGCTGTCATCCTGTGTATCAAAAAGCTGCCAGTTTGATTCCCATCAGGGCACATGCCAGAGTTGTGGGCTTGACCCCTGGTGGGGGTAAGGTAGGAAGCAGCGAATCCATGTTCTGCTCTTACATCAATGTTTCTCTCTATCACTCTCCCTTTCTCTCTCCCTAAAAATCAGTAAAAATATTAAAAAATATATGTCTACTTGATGACACTGTGATAAGGATTTGAAGAAAAAATACAAAAAGTTACAGGGACATAAAATAAGAACCCAAGAAAGTCTAAAGGGCAAGTTGGTTTCCCTGAACAGGAAGCCTTTGAGCAGAATCTTGAAGGATAGATAGGAGTTAGTTCTGAATAGAGGCAGTATAAAATTGTCCTGGGCAAAGGACAGCTTGTAGAAAAGCTCTGTGTTTTGAAGGAGTTTTGGCATTTGAGGAAGTACAAGAGGACCAATATGGCTGGTGCTTAGAGTACATGCAAGAGAGTGAGGGAGGTCAAGGCTGGAAAATTAGGCAGGGACAGAGCTCAGAGTCTCTTTACAACTACTATCTAGGAATTAGAAAGTCCTGAGGAAAATCTGGTCAGATTTAAATGAAAACCATTTCCAATCAAGAAATCAGTTTAATAATTGATTCCAAAGCTTACGTCCAACATTATGAGCATGAGCTGCTCAGTAAGAAAATGAAACTAGAGAGACAAACATGTCTACCATAGAAATACACAAACCCATGTGGCCCAGTAATTTCCTATCTAATCAAATCATTCATGCATGCAACTAGTATTCATTGAATATCCAATTAGAAATATTTCAGCCTTCTTATATTCTCTAGTGTTTCGTACACAGTAGTTGCTCAATAGCTTTTCAGTCTTAGTGTCAGCAAATAATTCCCTATGGGTCTCTCACATTACTGCACATTTTGCAGACAGGCACTGATTACTTTTGTTCCAAAGTATTTTTTCAAGAATATCCTATCTAATAAGAGGGAATATGATAATTGACTACCCCACCCTCAATGATGGCGGCACCTAAAGCCAATAAAGAGGGAATATGCTAATTGATTGTCATGCCCTCAAAGATGGTGGCGCCACAGCTATAAGATGGCGACACCCAGTCCCCTCAGCCCCGCCGGGGTAGCAGGCATGTAGCAAGGTCGGGCCCACTGCTCCATGCGCCTGCCTCCAGAGACCCCCAGTCCATTCAGCCTCCCCGCTGCCCAGGGCTGGCCCAAGGCACAGGAGAGCCTCAGATGGTGGCTGCTCAGCACCCAGGGCTGCCTGAGGCTCAGGTAACCAGGGCCAGCAGAGGCTTGCGCTGCGAGCAGTGGCAGTAGCAGAGGTGTGATGGAGCGTCGCCTTCCCCTGATCACAGGGTCACCTCCCACCCTGAGGGCTCCTGGACTGTAAGAGGGGGCAGGCTGTGCTGAGGGATCTCCACTCCAGTGCATGAATTTTCATGCACCAGGCTTCTAGTATACTAATAAAAGTATAATATGCTAATTTGACCAGATTGACCAGACATCTTCTGGATGTCTGACTTCCTTCCGGAAAAAAGTCACGGTGGCAGGGGCCAAGGCAGAGGTGGTTAGGAGAGATCAGACTAGCAGGGGGGCAGTAAAGGGGCAGCCAGTCTGGCAGGGGACCATTTAGGGGGCGATCAGATCAGCAAGCAGAGGCAGTTACAGGCGATCAGTCAGGCAGGTAGAGGTGGTTAGGGGGCATCAGGCAGGCCAGCAGGGGAGCAGTTAGGGTGTAACCAGGCCAGCAGGAGGTCAGTTAGGGGACAATCAGGCCAGCAGGTAGAGTGGTAAGGAGCCAGAGGTTCTGGATTATGAGAGGGATGTTCCAGATTGAAGAGGGTGCAGGCTGGGCTGAGGGACCACCCCCTAATCCCCACCCCTCCACCGTGCACAATTTTCATGGCACTGGGCCTCCAGTCCTATTTAATAAAAGAGTAATATGCAAATTAACCACCAGTCTGCCACACCCATAAGCCACACCCACCAGCCAATCAGATTGAGCATGTAAATTAACCCTAACCAAGATGGCTGCAACCACAGAGAGCAGGAGGGAGGCTTGGGTTTCCCTGGCAATGGAGAAAGCCAAGCTTTCCACATTATCCTGTCTGGCCCAGGCCTCCACTCAAGGGTACAAAGTTTCAATTATAGAAGATACATAAATCCAAACAGAAATGGTGGCAGCCATGGTGCTGAAAGAGCAGGGGCCTAGGGTTGCCCCGGGCAATGGAGGAAGCCAAGCTTCTGTAGCCATGGCCAACCTAGACCTCCATTCCAGGCTACAAAGTATCAATTATAAAAGATACATAAATTCCAACAGAAATGGCTGCCACCACAGAGCAAGTAGGAGGCTTGGCTCCTCTCCAGGCTACAAAGTTTCAATTGTAGGAGATAAATAAATTCCAGATACCAGGGCCTCCACTTGGGTCACCATGGGGCATGGCTGGCCTGCAAACCACCACAGGCCCCTCTCCCAGCCCACCCCACACCCCAAGAGAATCCCCATCCTGATCCAGGACACCCTTCAGGCAAACCAGCTGGCCCCCACCTGTGCACCAGGCCTCTATCCTATCTAATAAAAGAGTAATATGCAGATTGACCATCACTCCAACACACAATACGGCTGCCCCCATGTGGACACAAGATGGCCACCACAAGAGGACCAGCAGGGGAGGGCTGTTGGGAGGGACCAGGCCTGCAAGGGAGGGCAGTTGGGGGTGATCAATCCTACAGGGGAGGGCAGTTAGGAGTGACCAGGTTAGCAGAGGAGGGAAGTTGGGGGCAAATGGGCTGGCAGGGGAGCAGTTACACATCAATCAGGCTGGCAGGGGAGTGGTTAGGGGGTGATCAGGCTGGCAGGCAGAAGCAGTTAGGGGCAATCAGGAAGGCAGGCAGGCAGGGGAGCAGTTGGGAGCCAGAAGTCCTGGATTGTGAGAGGGCAGTGGGACATCCCCCAAGGGGTCCCAGATTGAAGAGGGTGAAAGCTGGGCTGAGGGACACTCCCCTCTCCCTTGCACAAATTTCGTGCACAAGTAATTGGAAGGCAGCTGATTATTAGAATTGAGGTTCATCAACTTAGGGCTCCTCAGCTGCAGCACAAACCCACAGCATGCTCAACAATCACCTTGGTTGTTCCATTTCACCCCAGTACACTTGGGGGCTGTGGCAAGGGAAACCAGTGTAAGCACAAAGCTGGTGCTTCCTTCTGTGCAAAGTCTTTTGTCTCTAACCTGGAAGTTTCATGTTTTCTACCAGTATTTATGTGGCAACTTGTCTGTTTGCAAGTGGTGTGAATTCTCAGACCCTTCACAGCTGTTAAGATAAGTTACAGCTCAATAGGTAAGATACAATACAATATGAAAAGAAAATTGCTCATACAGAAGTATGAGTATCAATACTATAATAGTTCAACTTGGTGGTAGTGATTGGGAGAATAGAGTCTGTAGGATGAGTAGGGCTTTTACTAATAGAAAAGAGTACAGGCAGTCCTCGGGTTATGTCAGACTTGAGTATGTCGTCTCTTGGTTATGTCACCATCTCCCATTTATTTATTAAAAAACAAGTTCCATCATTTCAATGTATGTACATATGTGCTTTATGTTTTTTATTATTTAGTTACCAAAAGTAAAGGTCAGAAATTTTATTATCTTTCTTTTACATTTTTTTTTTAGTGTTTCACTTCATTACTGCTGTGTATGTGCTCCATGTGAGTGACATAGGTGCTCATGTGGGTGCGTTCCGACGTATGGTGAAAATCGCGTTATGTTGCGCCATAGGAATGGATCTCTGATGTAACCGGAGGACCTACTGTAAAGATATTCCTGATAGAGGAACAGTGTACATGAAGGCAAAGAGCCATTAAGGGGCTTGATTTGTCTAGAGACAGTATAAAGCTTGGTGTAAAACAATGATTTTATGAATACTGAAAATAATATTGGAAAGTATTAGCCCATTAAAGGAGGATATATTCAAAACTATAAAATATAGCTGTAAATTGCAGTTTTCTGACCTTATTTTCAAACAAATTAATTCTCTCAGAAGTAAACATATCTTTGAGCAAACTTGTCTATTCTGGACAAATTTCAAATTCAAGTAGTGTTATTATTCTATATAATAAAAGACTAATATGCTAAGTGTCTTGTCATCTGGTCAGCCATTCAACCAATCAAAAAGTAATATGCTAATGATATGCTAAGGCTGCTCAACCACTCACTATGATGTGCACTGACCACCAGGAGGCAGACTCTCTGATTAGTAGGTTAGCTTGCTGCTGGGGTCCAACCAATCAGGACTGAGCGAGATGGGCCAGACATGCCCTGAAGTCCTCCTGCAGTCCATCCCCAGCTGGCAAACTCCTGCATTCCTCTGTGGACCAGATCATACACTGGTGGAGTCCCTCAGCCTGGCCTGTGCCCTTTTGTAATCCAGGATTCCTTGGGGGATGTCTGAAAGCCAGTTTTGCCCCAATCCTGAAGGCCAGGCTGAGGGATCCCACTGTTGCACGAATTCGTGCACCAGGTCTAGTTTTTTAACAAAGGAAATTGTTTAAATGTATAAGTATGTTTACTTTTTTAAGACCTTATAAAGCATACTAAAGAAGTTAATGGATTTTGGGATCACAAAATAATAGATTTTTGTTTGTCTTTTTAAATTTTTTATTTTATTGATTTGAGAGAGACATTGATTTGTTGTTTCACTTATTTATGCATTCATTAATTGATTCTTATATGCGCCTGACCGGGGATTGAACCCACAACCTTAGCATATCAGGACAATGCTCTAACTAATTGAGCTACCCAGGTAGGGCTGTATACCTTTTCTTAATACATATAAGTTATTGTTCATCATGCATACATACTTGTAATATATTTTAAAATATTTGAAAAATACCTTTTCTAAGATCAAGTGCTGTAGCTGAAGTTGTTTTTCTTTCAAATATCAGTTTTCACCATTTTATTTTATTTTTTTTTCTTTCATTTTTTATTAAGGTATTATATGTGTACATATCTTACCCGCCCCCCCCACTGCCATATATATCCTCCCTCCCCAGACTTTTTTTTTTTTAATTTAAAAAAATATATATATTTTATTGATTTTGTATAGAGAGGAAGGGAGAGAGATAGAGAGTTAGAAACATCAATGAGAGAGAGTCATCGATCAGCCGCCTCTTGCACACCCCCTACTGGGGATATGCCCACAACCAAGGTACATGCCCTTGACCGGAATCGAACCCGGGACCTTTCAGTTCCCAAGCCGATGCTCTATCCATTGAGCCAAACCGGTTTCGGCACCTCCCCAGACTTTTGTATCCATTAGTTATGCTTATATGCATGCATACAAGTCCTTTGGTTGATATCCTTCCCATATCTCCCTTCCCTCCCCACTGTAATTTGACAGTCTGTTGCTTTATTCTCTCTGTATCTATCTTTTTGTTCATCAGTTTATAATGTCCCTTATTATCCATAAATGAGTGAGATCGTGTGGTGTTTTTCTTTCATTGACTGGCTTATTTACTCAGCATAATGTTCTCCAATTCCATCCAGGTCGCTGCAAATGATAAGAATTTCTTCTTTTTTATAGCAGCATAGCATTCCATTGTGTAGATGTACCATCGTTTTTTGATCCAGTCATCTGCTGATGGGCACCTAGGCTGTTTCCAGATTCTAGCTATTGTAAATTTTGCTGGTATGAACATAGGGGTGCATATACCGTTTTTGATTGGTGTTTCGAGTTTCTTAGGATATATTCCTAGGAGTGGGATTACTGGGTCAAATGGGAGTTCCATTTTCAGTTTTTTGAGGAAACTCCACACTGTTCTCCACAGTGGTTGCACCAGTCTGCATTCCCACCAGCAGTGCACGCAGGTTTCTTTTTCTCCGCATCCTCACCAGCACTTGTCATTTGTTGATTTGTTGATGATAGCCATTCTGACAGGTGTGACTCACCTTTTTATTTTATACATTCTTTTAAATATATATATATATATATATATATATATATATATTTTTTTTTTTATATATTTTATTTATTTTTTACAGAGAAGAAGGGAGAGGGATAGAAAGTCAGAAACATCGATGAGAGAGAAACATTGATCAGCCGCCTCTTGCATAACCCCTACTGGGGATGTGCCCGCAACCAAGGTACATGCCCTTGACCGGAATTGAACCCTTGAGTCCGCAGGCTGACGCTCTATCCATTGAGCCAAACCAGTTTTGGCATATTTTATATATTCTTTATCAGCACAGATAGGTAAAGCCTATAAATAGAATTGCAAATGTGGAATCTGGAAATAAACTTAAGATTCTTCTAGACTAGTATTATTCTACAAGCTGGATGTATAATAATTGTTCTACTACTGAAGGTGAAAATTGTTGACTTAATTAATAAAAAACATTAGGTTGTAGACATAATATTTTAATTTTCAATTTTGCATTCTTAACATTTCTGCATAATTTTTGCCTTATATTTTTCAAATGAGAATCTACAAGAGATAGCATCTGAATTAGAATAAATTAGTTATTAACTGTTAAAAGTATAGAAATAATCATTTTATAGTATTCCTTTAGAAATGTCTCAATTTCCAGGCACCATGTCTCTTACTCAAGTTTAAGTTCTCTAAATCCTTCCTTTCATAGAGGGATCTGAGACTTCCTTGGAGATTATAAAATTTGTTCAGAAGAAAGATTGGAAACCCTATGTTATGAATATATTTCCTGCTTTCCCACTGCCCTGGAGCCCTCTTCTGTTTTTAATTCCTCCTTCTTACTACCAGTACCCACTCACAGATATAGGCATTTCTCTTTCTCCCATTCTTTAGTAGGGTTGATTGGTTCGAAATGGCCAGGAAAAAGTGTGAAAAACTTAAATGAGCATGAACATGGATGAGAGCCCATGATGACACAGAAAGAAAACAAAGTGATATGAATAAGAGGAGAGACTATTGGGTGCTGGAAGTCTTCTTAATCCTAATCATGGTGGCTACACAGATCTATATATGTGTTAAAATTGATAGAACTGCACACCTCTCTCCCAATAAATTTTATTGTATGGTCATTTAAAATAAAAGTAAATGCAGGATACAAAGTGCAAACCTGTGCATGGGCTCCTGCCTCCAGTTTTCCCTATCTTCCACAACAGTTATATGGGAAAGTGTTAAGGATTTAGGCTATGAGTGAGTAATTTGTTTCAAATAGAGTAGGGTTAAGACCCACCGCATTCATACATATGCTGCTTTCTAAGACTATATATTTAGTGCTTCACTTTGTTTTTTCTTCTGTATTCCCCACAATGCCCCCCCTCCCAACTCCCAACCCCGACACACACACACTAGCAAAAGACATCTTTTTGGAAGCAAGAGGTTGATAACAATTTTTTCAGTTTGGTGTGAATCATGAATATTTATTTGATTAAATATTAAACCATTATACAATTCTTACTATATTATTAGTCTTATTTGCTCTCCCACTGAGTAAATCACAAGGCATTAATACCCAACTAAATTTCTTAACCTTCCATATGTAAATATGCTATTTTAGAAATTTATTTGCATGTATATTCCTATTTCCAACATTGATGTTTTGCACACTTAAGCACTTAAAACCAATTTGGCACTTTTTATCAACTACCTTCCTTTGCCCAGAGACTATGTTTTCTTTTTAGCCCATTTACTAGTATCATTGTTCTAAATTAGCTTCCTTCCAGACTTGTTACATTTGATTTGCTCTGCTTTCTTTGTTTCTTTCTTCTATCATCACTTTTATCTGGGTGGATCATGATTCATGTTCTAACTCCAGTGACACACATCCTTTAAATATGATGTAACAGTTAAGAAAAATACCTTCTCTTTCACTTGTCACATATTACTTATTGCATTCCTTTACTCAGATTCACTCTCGAGTCCCAGTTCTGAGAAATCACCTTCTAAATGAACTCTCAAATGATGTAAATATTGGTATTTCTTTAAAATCAGCTCTCAACAGAGCCTTAATCTTGTTAAGTTACCTTTCTGAATGTGACTGCAAAAAAACGTAAAGGACTCATAGATAATTTTTTTTTATGTAAAAAATAATACATTTTCTTTTATTTTTTACTAGTGACCCAGTGCATGAAATTCGTGCATATTAAAAGGGGATTAATTAGAGGAAATAATTTATAATAACATTGCTATTTGCCCTTTCTCTTTAATAGAAGTGTCAGAGATGAAAGAAAATTAGTTAAATGTATATGAAAACCCTCTCCTGTCAGAGTCTGGGGCATACCACGGGACCCAGAGTCAAGTCCCCGCCCATCCACATGCACCTCAAAATCATGTGAGACCCAGTCACGGCTGACCCTCCTCCCCCATTGGGCTAGATTCAGACCCGGCCAGTCCCACCTTTGTCAAGCCCTTCTGGGCAGGGGACATAGCCTCACATCCCATGGCCTGAGGTCCCCCAGCCCAGACGGAGGCGAGGGGCGTGCCTTGAGGTCCACCATCAAGCCCTGCCAGGTAGGGGACACAGTCTAAGATCCCCTGTCAAGCCCTGCTGGGTGAGGGGAATGGCCTGAGGTTCCCCGTCAAGCCTCGCCAGGTGGGGGTGAGGGGGAGGGGGATGGCAGCGCAGCCTCAAGTTCCCCAATCCAGCACCTGGAGGGGTACATAGCTTCAGGTCCCCCATCAAGCTCCGCTGGGCAGGGGCTCCACCTGAGTTCCCCCAACCTAGCACTGGGGGTGCACCTTGAGGTCCCCATCAAGCTCCACCGGGCAGGGGGCATGGCCTCAGGTCCCCTGGCCTGGCACTGAGGTGGTGGTGCAGCCTGAAGTCCCCTGTCAAGTTCCAGGGGTTGGGGGAGGGCATAGCCACAGGTCCCTGGTGATTGCTCATTAAGGCTCCTTATGGGAACTTGGCCTCAGCTGTGGGTGCAGCCATCTTTGTGACAGAGGGATGGCAAAGTAGCATATTCCCTCTTTATTAGATAGGATTGCCTAAGTCCACACTTCATTCCCATTTCCTTAGCTTTTCTCTGATGTTCCATTCCTGACCCATTTGCCACCCAGGATTCCATACTGTTTATTCCTCAGGCTCCTCTGGGCTATGACAGTTTCTCAGAGGATCCTGTTCAGAACATCTCTCCCTGAGACTGCCTGATGTTTCTCCCAGGACATCCTCCTGGTTACTGCCTCTCTACCCTCACAGTCCAGTGCCATCAGCCTCCTGGGCTCTGGGCTCAACAAGTCATATTTTCAGCATCTGGGTTTCTGCTCAGAAAGTCACAGTTCTATTCCTGACCTGAAGTGACAGCACAGTGAGAAGAGAAAAGGACAGTGTCCTGAGAGAACACCTAGGTGGAGCGCGTCCGGGAGCCGGCACCCGCGGCTGCATGTCGAGGTGTGCACCTTCTCACTAGGCAGACCTCTGTGGAGGGGACGCTGTGGGAAACAGGCCACAGTCAAGCAGGTGAGCAGGAAAGGCTTTCCCAGGAGAGGGCATGTCGGGGGAGGGAGGACGGGGAGACAGCCTGCTCAGCCTGGGCCCAGGCAGCTCCGCCAGCCCTGCGCACACCTACTGCTGGGTCCACCTCGGCCCCAAGTGTCACTCCGGAGTGGAGCTGTTCTTTCCTTTCTTGCTTTCTTGCTTTCTCTCTCTCTCTCTCTCTCTCTCTCTCTCTCTCTCTCTCTCTCTCTCTCTCTCTCTCTCTCTCTCTTTCCTTTCTTAAATACTTTAAAAAAATACATTTTATTGACTTTTTTACAGAGAAGGAAGAGAGAGGGATAGAGAGCTGGAAACATAGATGAGAATCATCTATCAGCTGCCTCCTGCACACCCCCTCCTGGGGATGTGCCTGCAACTAAGGTACATGCCCTTGACCCGAATTGAACCTGGGACCCTTCAGTTCGCAGGCCCACGCTCTATCCATTGATCCAAACTGGCCAGGGCAGAGTGGAGCTGCTCTAAGCGTGTGCCACTGTCCCCTGGACACACTGCGTCGCCTCCCGGCAGGCGGTGCTCTCCGCGGGGCGGACAGACAGCGGTGGTGGAGAGGCTTGCTGGCTGCGCCAGCTGTCCATGGCACTGGCTTCCTCTCAGCCTCTGCTCCATGGCCCTCAAAAGCAGCTGTTCGCTTGGCTGAAACTCTATAATTAGTACGCTGCAAGGAATTCTAACCAGCCGTTTCCATGGCAATCTGGCGTCTTGACGGCTTGTCTTCTCCTGGGCAAGGCTTGCCAGGATGCTCGGATGCTCGGGCAAACATGAATGACGAGCTCGGCGTCCCTGTGCTGAGAGGACAGAGGCCTCCTCCAGTTCCATCTGCGTGGGCACCGTGCAGGGGTCACCTTCACCACTGTGAGCAGCTGACCCGGTGGGAGCTGCACATCTCACTTCCCCACGGAGCTCCTCAGGAGTGGGCGTCCCATTCAGGCTGGTGATCTGGATGTCCCTGCACGCGTGGGATTTGAATAAGTGAGCGCTGATCTTGGTGGGCGCTTTTGAGAGCAGCAGTGTCACAGTTGAGCTCTGAGGACTAGGTGTCCCAATTCAGTCCCCAGAGAGAGGCAAGAGTAAGGCAGGAAAAGCAGGAAGGAAAGGGAGGATGATCTGGACCTGGGAACGAACCCAGGGTGCAGCCCAGGGCAGAAAAGGGTGTGGGAGGAAGGGGAGAACTGGAAGAGGAGGGAGAGGAAAGGGAAGGGCAAAGAAATGCAAAAGAGGAGAGGGAAAGAGGAGATGGGGAAAGGGAGGAAGGAGCAGAGGTCTGGAAGGGAAGGAAGGACGTTTTCTTTTCTTTTGAAATAGCTTTGAACCAGAATTTTCTAGGAGAGTAAAAGACACAACGTGTTCATTTCGTTCCACCTTCCCATACAGAAAATCTTAGGGGCTCCTAGCTTTTCTGATTAGAGACTTTGTATTTTTGTTTTTCTTTGAAGTGTACAGTTGGGTGGTTTTAAAAAAATTAATGACTATTTTTTAGAATATCTTTAGAATTTACACAAAAATTGAACAGTTAATAAGAAGTTCCCATTTACCTTCTTTCACTCACTGCATCCCGTTTTCTATATTAACATCTTACATTAATATGAAAATTTGTTACAATTGATGAATCTATTTTGATATTGTTAATTAAAATCTAAAGGTTCAGATTTTCTTGTGTTTTGTTTTGTTTTGTTTTTCCTAATGGCCTTTTTCTGTTTAGGATCCTATCCAGTATATCACAACACATTCACTACTCATGTCTCCTCTTGTGACTATTTCTCAGGGATGTTTTTGATAACCTTTTTTTTTTTTAAATAAATCTTTATTGTTCATATTGTTACAAATGTTCCTCATTTCCCCCCTCTTCATTGCTCCCCTCCACCAGGTTCCCACCCCACACTCTGCTCTTTCCCCATCCCCCATTGTCCTCATCCATAGGTGCACAGTTTATGTTCAGTCTCTTCCAACACCCCCCACCCCTTTTCCCTGAAAATCGTCAGTTCACTTATATTCACCAGTTAATATTGTTCATCAGATTTTTTAATTCCCTTGGTTTTTAGATTCACTTGTTGATAGTTATGTATTTGTTGTTCATAATTTTTATCTTTATTTTCTTCCTCTTCCTAAAGAACCCCCTTCAGCAATTCATATAATTCTGGTTTGTACTCCTTTAGTACAATTCATATAATTCTGGTTTGTACTCCTTTAGTACATCTGGTGATGTACTCCTTTAGCTTTTTTTTAAAAAATTTTTTATTAGTGAAGCTCTTTATCTGGCCTTCAATTGTGAGTGATAGATTTGCTGGGTAGAGTATTTTTAGCTGTAGGTTCTTGCTATTCATCACCTTGAATATTTCTTGCCATTCCTGTCTGGCCTGCATGGTTTCTGTTGAGAAATCAGCTGACAATCGTATGGTGCTCCTTTATAGGTAACTACCTGCTTTTCTCTTGCTGCTTTTAATATTCTCTCTTTGTCTTTTGCTCTTGGAATTTTAATTATGATTTGTCTTGGTGTGGTTCTCTTTGGATTCCTTTTGTTTGGGGTTCTGTGCACTTCCTGGACTTGTAAGTCTAGTATTTTTACCAGAAGGGGGAAGTTTTCTGTCACTATTTCTTCCAATATGCTTTCAGTACCTTGCTCTCTCTCATCTTCTGGGACCCCCATAATTCTGATATTGGTTCTCTTGAAGTTGTCCCAGAGGTTTCTCACATTATCTTCAACTTCCTGGATTCTCTTGTCTTTTTGCTTCTGCGGAGGAGTGTCTTCTGGCTCTTTATGTTCCAAATCTTTGACTTGATTCTTGCGATCTTCCATTCTGTTTTTAGGACTCTGTATAATATTTTTTTATTTCAGACAATGTATTCTTTATTTCTAGTTGATCCCTTTTCATATCCTCATGGGTCTCCTTTATTTTATCGGCCTTTTCTAGGAAATTCTTGAAAAATCTTATAAGTGTGGTTTTGAACTCTATCCAGTCGCTTTTTGTCCTCCATTTCCTTCGTTTGTGATCTGTTTCCTTGTCTCGGCATTTTTGCAGCTTCCCTGATTTGGTAGCCTTAAAAGTTTCTGTGTTCAGCTTGGATGGGGTGGAATTTCAGGGTGGAGCCTACAGCCTTGGCTTCCGTCAGCCCCACCCTATGAGGTTCCTGAGTCTCAATGTTCCTCAGGGTCCTTTAGTACTTGCTGCAAGCACCTCTGAGAGAAAGGTGCCCTCGAGTTTAGTCTAGGCTCTCCCCCAATGAGTCTGGAACTGGGGTTCAGTTCAGTTGGAAGTGGGGTTGAAAGTAGGGTTCAGAGCAGTCTGGAGCTTTTATCTCCTTCTTGATAGGGCAATCCAGCAGCACAGTCAACTGTCCTTCTCTGAGCGCAATGTGTGTGCCTCCAGGACTTCCTTTTGCTGCTCCCCTGAGTTTCTGCCTTACAGCCCAGGCTCCCTCTGTATGAGCCTGGGTCCCCAGGGTCTGGCCTAGAACTGGGGTTCAGTGCAGTCGGAACTGGGGCTCAGCACAGTCTGGAGCTTTTGTCTCCTTCCCGCTAGGGAATGCCAGCCAGGCACTCAGCTTCCTTCTCCTCTCCGGCTCCATCCTCTCTGTGTGCGCAGCATGTCTCCGTACCTTAGGCTTTTACAGCTCCTCTGATTTTCCTTCTGGTTTTCTCTTTCCTTCTCGTTGTAGAATTTCCAGTCAGTCGACTTTCCTGTAGTTCTGGGAAATGTCCATTTTGTATTTTATTTGTATTTTATTGAAATTGTTGTGTGAGGCTGCAGTTAGGTGTTTACCTATGCCACCATCTGGGTTTCTCTCTGAAATCAGTTGTTTTTGATAACCTTGATAGTTTGAAGAATACCAGTCAGGTATTTTGTAGAATGCCCCTCAATTGGAATTTATATGATGTTTTTATCATGATTAGATTGGAATATATGGGTTTGAAGTAGGAAGATCACAGAGGTAAAGTGCCATTGTGGCACTGATTATCAACAATGAGTTATCATTGTTAATGCTGACCATAATCATTTAGCTGAGGTGGTATTTGTCAGGGTTCAGCACTGTAAAGTTACCCATTTATTTATTTATTTGTTTGTTTTAGACAGTTCTGTCTTTACCCAATGAGAGTGAGAAATTCCTCGTCCAGGAGCTCACAGCTTCTGGGTTTGGGCCCGAGAGCCAGTCCTATTTATTTATTTATTGTTGATTTTTAAATAATTCTTTATTGTTCAAAGTGTTACATATGTCTCATTTTTACCTCCATTAACCTGCTCCAGTTTGCCCCTGTTCCCTGCCCCAGGCCCTCATCACCCTATTGTCTGTGGGCCATGCATATATGCATGAATGATTCTTGGTTGATTTTTTCCTACCCACCCATCCTCCCCCACCTTCTCTCCAAAATTCCATACTCTGTTCCATGCTTCCATGTCTCTGGAGCCACTCCATCAGTTTATTTTGTTAATTAGATTCCACATGTGAGTGAGATCATATGATACTTGTCTTTCTCTTTCTGACTTCTTTCACTTAGCATAATACTCTACAAGTCCCTCCATGCTGTTTCAAAGCATAAGAGATCCTTCTGGATCTTATTTACTGCTACATAGTACTCCATGGTATAAATGTACACTGCTTTTTTATCCACTCCTCTACTGATGGGCAGTTGGGCTGTTTCCAGACCTTACCTATTGTAAATTGTGCTGCTATGATTGGTGTTTGGTTTTCTTAGGATATATTCCTAGAAGTGGGATCACTGGGTCAAATGGAAGTTCCATGTGTAATTTTTTTGAGGAAACTTCATACTGTTTTTCATATTGGCTGCACTAGTCTGCCTTGCCATCAGCAATATACTAAGCTTCCCTTTATTCCACATCCTCTTCAGCATTTCTTATGTGTTGATTTGTTGATGGTAGCCGTTCTGACAGGTGTGAGGTGATACCTCATTGTCATTTTAATTTGCATCTCTCTGATGATCAGTGACTGAGCATTTTTTCTGATGTCTCTTGGCCATCTGTATGTCCTCTTTGGAGAGGTCCTTTGCCCATTTGTTAATTGGATTGTTTGTCTTCCTTTTGTTAAATTGTATGAGTTCCTTATATATTTTAGATATTAACTCTTCATCAGATGTATTATTGCCAATTATGTTATCCTATACATTGGGTTCCCTTTCTCTTTTGGTGTGCAGAAGCATTTTGTTTTGCTGTAGTCCCATTTGTTTATTTTCTCTTTAGTTTCTTTTGCCCTAGGAGATATATCCATAAACATATTGCTAAAAGAGATGTCTGAGATTTTTCTGCTTATGGTTTCTTCTAGGATTTTTATGATTTCAAGACTTACATTTAAGTATTTTATTCATTTTTTTTAGTTTATTATTGTATATGGTGTAAGTTGGTGGTTTAGTTTTATTTTTTTTGCATGTATCTGTCCAATTTTTCCAACACCTTTTATTGAAGAGACTGTCCTGGCTCCATTGTCAAATATGAATTGAGTGTAATGACTTGGGTCAATTTCTGGGGTCTCTGTTCTGTTCCTTTGATCTGTATGCCTGTTCCTGTGCCAGTAGTAGGCTGTTTTGATTGCAGTGGCTTTGTAGTATAACTTGAGACCTGGTATTGTGATTCCTCCAACTTTGATTTTCTTTTTCAAGATTGCTGTAGCTATTTGGGGTCTTTCTTAAACTCATATACATTTTGGTGTATTTGTTCTAGGTCTGTGAAATATGCTGTTGGTATTTTAATTGGAATTACATTGAATCTGTAGATTGCCTTGAGTAGTATGGACATTTTAATGCTTTTGATTCTACCAATTCATGAACATGGTATATTCTTCCACTTGTTTATATCTTTTTTCAACATCCTGTAGTTTTCCAAATACTGGTCTTTTGCTTTATTGGTTAAGTTTATTCCTAAGAAACTTAAATTTTTTGTTGCAATGCTAAATGGGATTGTTTAGTTTCTCTTTCTGAGAATTCATTATTTATTATAAAAAAGTCACTGATTTTTGGGTGTTGATTTTGTATTCTGCTGCATTGCCAAATTCATTTTGTTGCAGAAGACCAAAGAAAAAACAAGCGATGCCTTAAAAAAGAGGAGGGACACTGTTTAATACACCGGACTCAGGGAACAGTCTTCCAAATCTGAGTGAAGGAACATGCATGGGGCTTTCCTTTATATCTCCCTCCCTGTGGTCCTTGTCCCACAAACATGGATTATACTTCTGGTCTTTTTGCAGGCCTTGCAAGAAGGCCCCAGGTGTTGTGGGTCTCCAGGCCATATCTGCTGGTCTGGCCTGGCGCCAGCCTTAATAACCCTCCCTCCAAGGCAGCGCACTGTTCACAGCAACAGGTTCTGCAAGACCAGTATCTGGGAAGGAAGTAGTGACTTAATTATAGGTTATCAGGAATGTATACTGAACTTGCTGGCATGGATTCAGATTGCTAGCCCCCAAATATCAGGGTTACATTGGAATTAACCCTTTGTACCCTTTTCACTTTATTAAATACAGTAGTTTTTTGGTGGTCTTTAGGGTTTTCTATGTACCATATCATGTCATCTGTGGAAAATGAGAATCTTACTTCCTCCTTTCCAATTTGGATGCCTTTTATTTCTATTTCTTGTCTGATCACTGTGGCTAGGACTTCCATTACTATGTTGAATAAGAGTGGTGAAAGTGGACTTCCTGTCTTGTTCCTGTTCCTAGGGTAAATGGTTTCAGGGTTTGCCACTTCTGTGTGATGTTTGTTGTGGTTTTGTCATATATGACATTTATTATGTTGAGATATTGTAAAGTTATGCTTTTAAAATTCCGTTTTGCCCTGGCCAGGTAGCTCAGTTTGTTAGAGCATCATCCCAATATGCCCAGGTTTGGGGTTTAACCTTGCATTAGGGCACCTACAAGAAGCAACCAATGAATGCATAAATAAGTGGAACAGCAAATTGATCTCTCTCTCTCTCTCTCTCTCTCTCTCTCTCTCTCTCTCTCTCTCCTTCCTCCTCTTTCTTCTCTCCCAAATCAATAAAACAAAATTCCCCCTGGCTAGTATGGCTCATTTGGTTGGGCATCATTCCATGCACCAAAAGGTTGCCAGGTCAGGTCACATGCCAGGGTTACAGGCTCAATCCATGGTGTGGGATGTGCAGGAGGCAATCAATTGATGTTATACTGCTTCATTGATGTCTCTCTCTCCCTCTCCCCTCTCTCCCTTGCTCTCTTTCTAAAAATCAATAAACTGTTTTTTAAAAATTTTCTCTTCATATTATATTCTTTGGAAGGAAGTCACTCTTTCTGGTCTGCACTTTGGTGAAGAGTTATGCCACCTTCCCCTTTTGGGGTGAAGTATCTACATAATTTATTTGGAACTCTCCTGCATATGACTGTTCTCCCCCATTTATTAATTTATTCAATCATTTATGTATATGAATGTGTGTCCATGAATATTTATTTTATTTTATTTTTAAAATATATTTTATTGATTTCTTACGGAGAGGAAGAAAGAGGGACAGAGAGTGAGAAACATCGATGAGAGAGAATCATTGATCAGCTGCCTCTTGCACACTCCCTACTGGGGATGTGCCCGCAACCAAGGTACATTCCTTGGACCGGAATCCAACCTGGGACTTTCAGTCTGCAAGCCGAAGCTCTATCCTCTGAGCCAAACCAGTTTCGGCTATTTTATTTTTGGGGTTATAATCCTCAACTGCATTATTTTCATGCTCAAATTTTCTAGTGTTGGCCACAGGGAGCTCTTTCAGTTGATTCCTGTGCCCTTAGATAGAACACATATCAACCTAGATGTTTTTATTTTTGAACATTTCCTTACTTTCTTACATTGCAACATGCTCCAGGCTCATCATGTGTATACCTGATACAGTCCTACAGTCAAGATATTTTTCCAAAGAGGAGCCTGTCACTTTTATAAGAATAAAACTGCCCAGTAAATATTTAAGAAATAGTTATTCTGATTTACTATATAGAATATGAAAATGTGATAAATTATTTAAAATCATAAGTGTCTCAGAAAAGATAGGGCTCTTTGGGTTTCATGTCCATAAAGAAATAGTTTACTTAAAATATTTTTCATGGGAGGATCCAAGATGGCTTCATAGGTAAACACCTAACCTCAGCATCACACAACAATTTCAATAAAATACAAATAAAATACAAAATGGACATAACCCAGAACTACAGGAAAGTCAACTGACTAGAAATTCTACAATGAGAAGGAAAGAGAAAACCAGAAGGAAAAGCAGAGGAGCTATAAAAGCCTAAGGTACCGAGACACGCTGTGCACTCAGAGAGGACGAAGTCGGAGAGGAGGGGGAGGCTGAGTGCCTGGCTGGCGTTCCCTAGCGGGAAAGAGATAAAAGTTCCGACTGTGCTTAACCCCAGATCTGACAGCACTGAACACCAGTTCTAGGCCAGACCCTGGGGACCCAGGCTTATACAGAGGTAGCCTGGGCTATAAGGCGGAATCTCCGGGGAGCGACAAAAGGCAGTCCCGTAGGCGCGCACATTTTGCACAGAGGACAGACTGTTGACTCTGCTGCTAGATTGCCCTAGTGGGAAGGAGACAAAAGCTCTGGATTGTGCTTAGCTCCAATTCTGACTGCACTGAACCCCAGTTCTAGGCCAGACCCTGGGGACCCAGGCTCATACAGAGGGAGCCTGGGCTGTAAGGCAGAAACCCAGGGGAGCGGCGAAAGGACGTCCCGAAGGTGCGCACATTGCGGCAAAGAATGGATGGTTGACTGTGCCGCTGATTGCCCTAGCGAGAAGGAGACAAAAGCTCCAGACTGCTCTGAACTCCACTTCCAACTCCACTTTCACCTGAACTGAACCCCAGTTCCGGGCTCATTGGGGGAGAGTCTAGACTGTTTGGTGGCAGGCGAAACTCGAGGGCACCTTTCTCTCAGAGGTGCTTGCAGTGAGCACTGAAGGACACTGAGGAACACTGAGACTCAGGAGCCTCATTGGGTGGGGCTGAGGGAAGCCAAGGCTGTAGACTCCACCCTGAAACTCAGCCCCATCCAAGCTGAACACAGAGACTTTTAAGGCTACCAACTCAGGGAAGCTGCGAAAATGCCGAGACAGGGAAACAGATCACAAATGAAGGAAATGGAGGACAAAAAGTGACTGGATAGAGTTCAAAACCACACTTATAAGATTTTTCAATAATTTCCTAGAAAAGGCCGATAAAATAAAGGAGACCTTGAGGATATGAAAAGGGATCAACTAGAAATAATAAGGGATCAACAGAAATAATAAGGGATCAACAAGAAATTAAGAATACATTCTCTGAAATAAAAAAATATTATACCTAAATGTATAAAAACAGAATAGAAGATCACAAGAATCAAGCCAAAGATTTGGAACATAAAGAGCCAAAAGATACTCCTTCACAGAAGCAAGAAGACAAGAGAATCCAGAAAGTTGAAGATAGTGTAAGAAATCTCTGGGACAACTTCAAGTGAACCAACATCAGAATTATGGGGGTCTCAGAAGATGAGAGAGAGCAAGGTACTGAAAACATACTGGAAGAAATAGTGATAGGAAACTTCCCCCACCTGGTGAAAGAATTAGACTTACAAGTCCAGGAAGTGCACAGAACCCCAAACAAAAGGAATCCAAAGAGGACCACACCAAGACAAATCATAATTAAAATTCCAAGAGCAAAAAACAAAGAGAGAATATTAAAAGCAGCAAGAGCAAAGCAGGTAGTTACCTATAAAGGAGCGCCTATACAATTGTCAGCTGATTTCTCAACAGAAACCATGCAGGCCAGACAGGAATGGCAAGAAATATTCAAGGTGATGAATAGCAAGAACCTACAGCTAAAAATAATCTACCCAGCAATGCTATCACTCAGAATTGAAGGCCAGATAAAGAGTTTCACTAAAAAAAAAAAGCTAAAAGAGTTCATCACTGCCAAATCAGAATTATATGAATTGCTGAAGGGGTTTTTTTCAGAAGAGAAAGTAAATAAAGATAAAAATTATGAACAACAAATACATAACTATCAACAAGTGAATCTAAAATCCAAGGGAATTAAAAAAAAATCTGATGAACAATATTAACTGGTGAATAAAATAGAATCAGAGGTAATGAAGGGGAGTGAACTGACGATTCTCGGGAAAAGGGTAGCGGGGGGTGTGGGAAGAGACTGAACATAAACTGTGCACCTATGGATGAGGACAATGGGGCGTTGGGAAAGGGCAGAGTGTGGGGTGGGAACGTGGTGGAGGGAAGCAATGGAGGGGGGGGGGAATGAGGAACATTTGTAATAATGTGAACAATAAAGATTAAAAAAATAAAAAATAAAATATTTTTCATTAATTTTCTTTCTTAAACATTAATTTATAAATTATTTGCCTAAGAATTATTTAATTGTGCTGATAAAGATCAAGAAGTGGCTAAAAAATAGCATTTATATTTTAAAAATATTAGCATATCTATAATAGGATCTAACTTGTATATTTAATCATATTCATAGTAAACTAGGGGCCCAGTGCATGAATTTGAGCACTTTTAAAGGAACTGTGGGCCACGAGGCTGCAGTGGGCATAGGGGTGGGTCTAGGTCCGTCCTCTGTGCCCCCATCCAGCCCCTCCCCCCATAGCCCCTATCCCCTGTCTGCCAACAGCCCCCTCCCACCACTGCAGCTCCCACTTGCTGACCGCATCAGCCCCACTCGCACCCACTTATAGTTCTGAGTGATCAGGATCAGTGCAATACTGGCAGTGTGTGCGAGCAGCGGCTCTAGCACCAGCTGTGGGTGCAAGCAAAGCAGGAGCTAGCAGTGGGTGCCAGTGGTGGGCGGGACTGCAGCACATGGCAGCAAATAATTTTCAGTAACCACCAGAGGCTCATGCTGATGACAGTGACCAGAGCCCCACCTTGGTCTGGCGCCCCCACTCACCTGCTCCACCATCCTGTTGAGGCTGATGCTCACCATGTTCCAAGCTCTGCCTCCTACTGCTGATGCTCGCCATGTTCTACACACGCCCACTGGTGGTTAGCGCACATGATAGCCACCAATTGTTCAGTTATTTGGTTGTTCAGTCTATGTGCTTATTAGCCTTTTATTATATAGATATATTAAGGAATATTTATCAACCTTAACATGGCTGCCTATTTCTGTAATATTGGCAGTTTTTTTTTGGTTTGTTTTTGTTTTTTTGTTTGTTTGTTTACAAAAAAGCATTTATTACTTTTGAAATTAAAAAAATAGAGGAGTTTTCCCTACCAAATTTGCTCAGTGGTTGGAGCTTTGGTCCATGGACTAAAAGGTCCAAGGTTCAATTCCAGTCAGGGGCATATACTTTGTACCTCCTTTACAGGCTCGATTTCCCACTCTGGTCCAGGTGCCTGTTGGAGGCAAGAAACCATGTGCTTCTCTCACATCAATATTTCTGTCTGTCTGTATCTCCTTTTCCCTTCAACTCTGTCTAAAAATCAATGGATGATTTTAGCTGGATTGGCTCAGTGGATAGAGCAGCATCAGCCTGTGGACTGAAGAGTCCGGGTTCGATTCTGGACAAGGGCACATGCCCAGGTTGTGGGCTTGATCCCCAGTAGGGAGTGTGCAGGAGGCAGCTGATCAATGATTCTCTCTCATCATCGATGTTTCTAGGTATCTCTCCCTCTCTCTTCCTCTTTGAAGTCAATAAAAATATATTAAAATAAAAAGAATATAACATGCACACACACAAATAAAAAGCCTAAACATATCTAGTCTTTGTTAAAAAGTAAAACAAGGAAAGAATTTATAGATGAACTAGGATTTGAGGTTTAATTTGGAGATGAAGACCATCCATTGGTTGAATTGGTGGTTTGAAAGGTTGGCTAAAGGGTACCTTTTTTATTTCCCCAGAAGGAAAAAATTAAACTAAATTTAATATTAGGGGGTTGGATGCTATAACTTTTTATGAAATGTCTTGGTTGAATAAGCTATGATAGGATGAGAGAAACTTTGAAATTTAGAAATAGAGGGATGTTGTAGTGATACATGTTTCACACTCTTTATGCTAGTTCATATCTCTCAATAAAGTTCATTTTTAAAAAATTGTATTTATTGCCGAAACCGGTTTGGCTCAGTGGACAGAGCGTTGGGCCGAGGACTGAAGGGTCCCAGGTACGATTCCGGTGAAGGGCATGTACCTTGGTTGCGAGCACATCCCCGGTAGGGGGTGAGCAGGCTGCAGGTGATCGACGATTCTCTCTCATCGATTTTTCTAGCTCTCTATTCCTCTCTCTTCCTCTCTGTGAAAAATCAATAAAATATGTTTTTTTAAAAATTGTATTTATTGCTTTGAGAGAGAGAGAGAGAGAGAGAGAGAGAGAGAGAGATTGAGAAACATTCATGTGTTGTTTCACCCATCCATGGACTTATTATGGGTTGTTTCCTGTATGTACCCTGATGGGAAGTAGCCGGCAACCTTGATGTATTAAAGGATTCTCTAACCAATTGAGCTACCCGACCAGGGTTCTAGCTAGAGTTTAAAAGGAAGCGGTGAGAGCAGAGGTGGTTATGAGTCACAGCAATGGTTCTCAGACTTTTTGTTCTCTGAAACATTTTATACTCTTGAAAAGTATTAAGGTACTCAAAGTGCTTGTGTTTGTGTGGGTTATATCTATCAATAGTTACCAATTTAGAATTAAAAAATATCTTTAAAATTATTTATTTAAAAATAATAAACTTAAGCACATGTTAACATAAATTAAATGTTTCTATGAAAAGTAACTATTTTCCAAAATAAAAATTTTAGTGAGAAGAATGACATTGTTTTCCATTTTGCATATTTCTTTCATATCTGGCTTACTAGAAGATAGCTAGGTTCTCTACAGTTGAAATATATGAAGAAAATAGGAGGCCTTCGGAAAATAACTTAATAGTCTTTTTGCATAAATATGAATATTCCTTCTGACACTATAGAAAACTTGACAAGTGGTAGTTTCTTACAGGTTAATTGTAATGAAGAATCTAAAACCACATCAAAGAACCTTTGTATTCTGCTTTTATGTATGAAAGATTAAAGTTGGTGGTGCTGTCCTAGCCGGTTTGGCTCAGTGGATAGAGCATCAGCCTGTGGACTGAGAGGTCCCAGGTTAGATTCTGGCCAAGAGCACATGCCTGGATTGCAGGCTCCCTCCCCAGTAGGGGGCATGCAGGAGGCAGCGGTCAATGATTCTCATCACTGATGTTTTTATCTCTTTCTCCTTTCCCCTTCTTCTCTGAAATCAAAATAAATAAAATTAAAATAAAAAATAAAAGTTGGTGGTGCTACACTGGCAGGCTAAATAGCCATCTTAGTCAGTGATTTTTTAAAGCATTGAATTGATTTAAGGAAAAGGGGGCAGGGTTTGGGATATCCAAAGGGAAGAGCTACACTGAGAAAAGGGGGCCTTGGAGACAGGTTCAGGGGGTTAGCCATGGAAGAGCTGCCATTGCCCATTGCAAGCCTCATGAAGCCCCTTAGAGGTTATAGGAAATGTGCCTGCGAGGGAAGTAAAGAGCAAAGAAAATGTCAGGAGTGTGCTCCTTGGAGGAGAGTAACACTGGGTCCTTTGTCCTGAGCATGTTTATCTCTCTCTTGCAGTGGAAATCTTAGGGAAGGTCTCAGAAGAATGGCTCAATAGAATACCCATCAGCTTTCCAGGTGTGCTCTTTCAGGGTTCTGGTCTCTACTGATTGGTCGGTGTCAAAGCAGGGGCTTATTAATCAATGTAGCTGCTCCTGAGGCAGCCACTGAATCTTTTATCTGGTTTTGCTGCTTTTCTGGGCTTGGGGCTGAAATAAACTGAGGCCTAGATCTTTAGAGAGGAAAAGATTAGGGGGTTAAAACTGCCTGACCAGAGATTTGAATGATCCAGGATCCAAACCGCATGACCAGTGATATGCTAGGGAAGGATAGATTACCTTGGGAGTGAGGTTCTTGTTTTCCCAGATTTCCCAGCTAGGCATTCGGAGCTTTCTGCCTTGGTGAGTATCTTCACCTGGCCCATTGTCCTTGCTTTGCTCATCTCTAACAATGTGTGCACACACATACACATATGTGCACACATACCTATATGTCCACTGGTCTATCTTGCAAGCTGGGTGAATCTTTTATCCATACATGATTTTGTAATGTACTGCATTGGTCATTTGGAAAATGTTGGTTCATTGTGTCATGTAGATGACCCATATGTTTACATACTTCATAAGATATCAAAATGTCATATTCATTAATCACACTGCAGTTTCCTTAGGAAAGTCTGTAAGCTGTCAAATTCATGGTGGTGAGCACAATTTCTGCAAATTTTCAAATTTCACTTGAACACTAAATTGTATCACTGGTAACAAATACTGTCAAGAGTTCTGCTTGAAGTGTTAGGCTTATTTTGGAGAAATATTGCTTAATTCCTAAGTCAAAGTAACATTAGTTTGTTAATTGTTCTCTTAAGGAAAAATGATGTTCCATGAGAAAATTACATAGTTCAGCTTATAACTCAGTCACACAGGTGTCTTTCTTTCAGTCATTTTAGCATGTGTATTTCCCATTACTTCTCACAGACTATTAGAAAGATATATACACAGGGTTGACACTTAAAAATTTGATACTTTTTACTACCTCATCAAGGATATTCTGAAGTTAATTTTTTAAACAGTTTTGGCAAAGTTATATAAATGGCATGCCTATATCTAGTTTTCTCTTTCCCCCTTTCCTGTTAAGTAATAACCAGGTTATCACAATGACTAGTAGGGTAGTTTTGTGTCACCCTCTTGATTCCTGATAATGCAATGTCAGTAATATTACTATTGTTTTGTACATCACTAGTACAAATGTGACCTCCACACGCCTAAAAAGACAAAAAGCATGTATGATTATGAAAATTGTTTTTTTAAAATATATTTTATTGATTTTGTACAGAGAGGAAGGGAGAGAGATAGAGAGTTAGAAACATCAGTGAGAGAGAGTCATCTATCAGCTGCCTCTTGCATACCCCCTACTGGGGATATGCGCGCAACCAAGGTACATGCCCTTGACCGGAATCGAACCCGGGACCTTTCAGTCCCCAAGCCGACGCTCTATCTATTGAGCCAAACCGGTTTCAGCTGAAAATTGTTTTTTAACCTCTGGATCCCAAAAGACTTTCAGATTTCCAGAGGTCCGGGAACCACCCTTTAATTGCAGAATTAATAGAGGGAGAACATGTGAGAAAAAGGTCATATAATGGAAATGTAGTAGGCAGTTAGACAGATGAACAGAGCAAGGACGATGGGCCAGGTACAGAAGGTCACCAGGAAAGAAAACCCCAGGTGCCTAGCAATGGACAATTGTAGATTGGGACCTCATCCCCAGGGTGACCTTTCTTCCCCTAGCATATCCATGGTCATGCGGTTGGGACTCCTTGACCTTTCCTCCCTTGAGATAACATCTAGGCCTCAGCTGTATTTCAGCTGTATATCCAGAAAAGCAGCAAAACCAGACCAGTGACCCCCTGGCTGACCTTAGGACCAATTGCATTGAATAATGACTCCCTGCCTTGGAGCCCACCAGTGAGTCAGTGGAGGCCTAAACCCTGGAAGGATACACCTGGAAAGCTGCTGAATATTCTATTAAGATCTTCCCCTGAGCCCTCCCCTAAAATCTCCCTCCTAAAAACACTTAAGGTGGAGGGCCCAGTCAGCTCTCCCTCTCGGAGGCATGCCTGTGCCTCCCCCACTCCTCCAGGCTTGTTAGTTTCAAGCTTCAAGGGCCCTTCCTTTGCCTCTAAAACTTGTTTTCTAAGCCCATCTCTTCTACCAATTACCTTTTCCACCTCTGTGCTTTTATAAATAAACTAGAGGCCCGGTGCACGAATTTGTCCACATTGAAAGAAAATTAATTAGAAGAAATATTTTAGAGGCCAGGGAGGGATCGAGGGAAGATTCCAGGGTATATCCTGCCCATCTTGCCCAGTCCTGATCTGCCAGACCCCAGCAGCAAGCTAACCTATCACTCAGAACGTCTGCCCCTCATGGTCAGTGCGCGTCATAGCCACTGGTTATGGATGTTCTTTTACAATTGGAGTCTGAAGTCTTCCCTAGCCAAGGTTAACAAAGGTTGCTGAATCCAGGTCCAGTCTGATCCTATGGGTCTAACACCCAGTGCTGTCAAGCAGCCTACAGCAGAAACAAACAGTTGAATTGACTTTAGTATATAATTTTATTAAAACAAAGGATACAGACTTCAAGTACCAGGAGAAGCAGATTAGGAGAAAGACCAGTGGGAGACAGGATTTTAAATGGGCCTTGAAGGATTTGTACAAATTGTCTGAAGAAAGGGTTGGAAGGTAAAGGCTTGCTCAAAACATGCAAAAAAAAAACATGCAAAAAAACATGCAAAAAAAAACTAACCAAGGCTCTGACTAGACTGACCACTAAGATCTTGTGGAGATGAAAGGCAAGTAAAGAATAATACCAGGCTTTTGTTCCATTGTGGTCCTATATATAGGAGGTGATCAGTAAATCTAGGTTGTCAATATTACCTTCAAAATTGTGAGGGAGCCCTATCGGTGGTTGAGTGGTTGAGTGTTGATCTATGAACCAGGTCATAGTTCAGTTCCCCGGGTTGCAGGCTTGATCCCTGGAGTGGGGGATAAAGGAGGCAGCCAATAAATGATTCTCTCTCATCATCTCTCTCTCCCTCCCTCACCTTTCCTTTCTGAAATCAATAAAAATATGTTAAAATAAAATAAAATTGTGAGGGAGGCCCTGGCCAGGTAGCTCAGTTGATTACAGCCTCTTCCTAATACACCTAGGTTGTGGTTTGACCCCGCATCAGGGCACATACAAAAATCGCCTAACGAATGCATGAATGGGTGGAACAGTCGATCTTTCTCTCTCCTTCCCTCAATGAATTAAAAAAAAAAAAAAAAAAAAAAAAAAAGTGAAGGAGGAAAGTTCTTTACACTGATAGACGGTAATGATGGGGAGGTCAAGACTCAGCATTTGTCTGTAGATGAAAATCTACTAGAAAAGGAGTATGTCAGAGAGAAAAGCAGTTTTGCTAATGTATTCCTGATTATTGGAAAAGCTCATAGGAGCAACTTTTCAGCCTTTTGGCTGAAATCAAGTGAAAAGCCCGTGGAATCGTTTGGCAAGGAAATGGGGGTGTCTGAGAATATTCACACAGGTCTGGAAAAACTCAAAGGAAAATACTTGTGTTGAAAACAGCATTCCAACATATTATGAGTATTGCAGATCCAAATTCGGTGGGCTCCAAGTCTCTTGAGCTCAATGAATGGACCCTGGCAGCATCCCTTCAGCCCGGGGCTGCCAGGCTTTTCGCGATTGCATAAAACGGGCCCTCTGCGCTTGCCGTAACGCGGACTCTACCATTGCGCTCCGAGGGGGGATTTGGCGGCAGCGGAAGAAGGCGAGCACAGGGTGTGTGTTGGGAAGCCGGGCCCTCAGGAGGACAGTGGTTTCACGGATCCTCAACCAACCCTTCCTTCTCCCCTTCACCCCTCCCCTCCGCCCCTGTCCGGCCCGGGCCTCTGTGTCTCCTCGCGGTGGCAGGTGAGCGTGGGGCGCGCGGGCTCCCGGGTTTCGCCGCGCACCCCCTGAGTCCCGGGGCGGATGGCGGCGGCCGGCCGGGGAGGCGGCCTCGGCACAGTAATGGCAGCGCTGTGAGCGGGGGAACGCGAGTGACAGCCGCCGCCGCCGCCGCCGCCCACTCTCCGCGCCTGGGCTTCGTCTTTCATTCCTTCGAGCTGCCTCCCCTCCCCTTGCCCCTGTCCGCGTCCCGCTTCTGTAGAAGGTAACCCCTCGGAGGGGCCGGGAGCCGGCTGCGGGCGCCGGGAAACTTGCCTCCCGGCTGATGGGTGGCGGGGATGGGGCGGGGGAAGGAGTTGGGGGCAAGGACGGGGGATCGGGAGGGGGGAGCGGGTGGCCTGGGAAGATGGTGTCCTCTAAGTGTGCCCGGCGTCCCAGAGCGCTGTCCCCTGAGTCCAGCCACCCCCTGCACCGGGTCCCTGGCCTCCACGACCTGGCCTTGGCCGCCCCTCCCTTGGCCCCGTTTTCCTCGGGAGGAAGGAAGGTGAGGGTGCGTGTACTCCAGTGCTTATTGACGTGCTCACAGGGACTCACAACTCTGCGTTTGTGGTGGGGGGCGGCGTCAGTCTCTGGCATCCTTACCACGAGTATTTTCACTTTTGTTTCCGCAGACAACGAGGATTGATAGCTATGGGGAGGAGTAGCCTGTGTACATGCTAGCCTGGCTTAACAATTAGGGTCTGATGAAATAAGATCCTTAGGCTCTCTTCAGAGCACTTACACACGAGGAAGTCTGGACCATTCCCTACCACCCCACAAATGACGTGCTTGTAAATAAGACATCTGTGAATTGCACGCCGATTATTGTTACATCTCCCCCACCCCCCCACCCCCCCACGGGTTACTATTACCATTGAAGGACCTTACTTTGGAAGTTTAAAGTTTGAAAATAATAAGATATAAACTGTTAACAGTATCTGTAGATCTATCCTCTACCCTGTGATTTTTCCATGTTTTATAAGTGTGAAGTTAGTTTACACGTCTTTTATGATCACCAGCCTGTCACTAAATTTAATGTTGTGGATCTTCTCTAAAGTCATTTTTGCCTTGTCTATCAGTTAAATATTTATTAAGCACCTGGTTCTTATGCGAAGCTTAAAACACTGAAATTTCAGTTCTGAAGTTTCAGTTTTGGTGGTAGGGTGGGAGAGATAGCCAATGAATGAGACATAGGAATAATTTCAGAAAATCATGTGTTATAAATAAAATAAAATAGGGAGTTGTGATAGTGACTGGGAAACTACTTCAGATGCTGTGATCAGGAAAGCTCTGAAATGACATTTGGCTTGATATCAGGAAAGTGAGAGGGACCTAGCCTTTGGAAATCTGACTGAAGTGTTCCTGTCTGAGGGAGCAACAAATGGAAATGCCCAGAAGTAGTATCAAGTTTGGTTTAGGGAACTGAAAAAGCTCTGATAAGGCTCTAGTGAAAGATAAGAAGTAAGGTCACAGCCTGCGGCCAGATTGCGTAGGGTCTTATTGCCCAAAGGCAGTTGGCTTTTATTTTTTTAAAGTACTTGTATTGGAATTTTTGCAAAGCTGGGAGTGTTAGGGACTGATTTACAATCTGACTGTGGAAGAGTTAGGATGAAAAAAAAAAAGGAAGCAGGAAAACTCTAAAGACTGTGGCAGGCTGAGTAGAGTAGTGCTAGGGACAAGTAAAAAAAGGTTTTGAGGTAGATTTTGGAGTTAAAGGTATTGAATTTGTGGTTTGGATGGAAGTGCATTTGGTTGGGACTGATGCTTTCTGGGTTTTGGGCTTTAACTGGAGGATGGCAATACCATGTATAGAGATGGGGAAGAATTGAGGGAAGCAGGTTATATGGGGATAAAGTAGGATTGGACATGCTAAATAGAAACTATTAGATGTTCAAGTGGAGATTAGAAGTAGGCATTTGGATATGCAAATTTGGAATTTAGTGGAGAGGTTAAGGAGTTGTTTATTCAACAAATATTTTCCAAGCACCAGCTATGGACCAGGCAGTGGGGATATACTAGTAGTGAGAAAATAGATAAAAATCTCTGCCTTCATGGGACTTAACTTTTGATGAGGAGAGAAAGAGATGGGGACTCATCAGCATTTATCTCTTGGGTTATTTATGCTTTGAATAAAAACTACATTCACGTGAGTCAAAATTTAAAATGTTTAAAAAAATGTTTAATGGAGTATAGAATGAAAATCTATATTTTTTGTCTTCCATTACCAGTTTTGCTTGGAGCCAAACAATATAAATGTTTCCACATATAAGCAAATATGTACATATTCTCCCTACTTTGCAAAATTGGTAGCATAATTCACCTGCTTTGACATCTTCCATTTTTTTTAGAGTATTAAATAGTATTTAAAAGTTATGAAACATGAAGGGCCCATCTAAGAAAACACGTGGAAAGAAGAGAAGAAAGTCATGGGGCGTGGCAACATTTTCTGTGTTGTTCTTTGCCCTCTGAGTTTTGGACCTATAGATGTGGAGTTGTTTAAAGAGCTTTTTGTGAGATGTTTTATAAAAGTTAGCATTGTTTATTTTGTGTCCCTTTCTTATCTGCCTGTTTCCTTTAAAAAGTTAAAAAAAATTGATTTCAGAGAGACGAAGGGAGAGGGAGAGAAAACTAGAAACATCAATGATGAGAGAGAATCATTGATCTGCTGCCTCCTCACACCCAGTACTGGGGATGGAGCCCACAACCCAGTTCCGTCCTGAAGGGAAATCAAACCATGGCCTCCTGGATTATGGGTTGACGCTCAACCACTGAGCCATATCACAGGGCTGCATGTCCTCTTTATATGCTGGAAAAATATTTGATTATTATCGAAAGCACTTTTTTCATGTATGTATTCTCAAAGTAAATTGGTGATGGGATCAGGCCTTGAATCTTAATATGTTGAACACTTTTTACTGGCTAATGTTAAATCTTGGAAAAAGAAGCAGAAATTTGGAATGTTACTATCTTACCTAATAATAAACAAACATGTAAATTGACCATACCTTTGTTATGCCCATGGCCAATCAGAGTGACTATGCAAATTAACCCAAAACAAATGGTGGGTAATTTGCATACACAGGCACACAGATCATTGTGAGGTAAGCCCTGGGCAAGAGCGGACCTCTGCGATTGATCAAAGGGAGTGGGGGCTCTCATCCTCTCCAGGCCGAAAGCCCCAGGGATCAATCTCAGGCAGTTGGGGCTTGGAGCAGGAGCGGACCCCCATAGATCCCTTCTGCCTTCAGCCTGGGCAGGAGCGGACCCCCTGTGATCTATGGCAAGGAGCTGGGGCTCCACCCCTGCCCAAGAGGCTTTCTGGCCTGGGCGGGCCTGGGCAGGGGCGGAGTCCGTGATCAGAGGGAGCTGGAGGGGCCCTATCCAGGCTTTGCCAAGAGGCTTTAGGCCTGGGCAGGGTCCAGCCTGCGATTGGTGTGAACTATAAAGGAAACACCTTTTCTTTTCTTCTTTTTTTTTTTTTTTTAATAAACCTTTATTGTTCATATTATTTCAAAAGTTCCTCATTCCCCCCCTCCCCCCTCCAGGTTCCTACCCCACCCTCTGCCCTTTCCCCACCCCCCATTGTCCTCATCCATAGATGTACAGTTTATGTTCAGTCTCTTCCCACACCCCCCACTCCTCTTTTCCCCTAGAATCATCAGTCCACTCCCCTTCCATACCTCTGATTCTATTATATTCACCAGTTAATATTGTTCATCAGGTTTTTTGATTCACTTGTTGATAGTTATGTATTTGTTGTTCATAATTTTTATCTTTATTTTCTTTCTCTTCCGAAAGAACCCCCTTCAGCAATTCATGTAATTCTGGTTTGGCGGTAATGAACTCCTTTAGCTTTTTTTTATTAGTGAAACTCTTTATCTGGTCTTTGATTCTGAGTGATAGCTTTGCTGGGTAGATTATTTTTGGCTGTAGGTTCTTGCTATTCATCACCTTGAATATTTCTTGCCATTCCTATCTGGCCTGCATGGTGTCTGTTGAGAAATCAGCTGACAATCGTATGGTGCTCCTGTATAGGTAACTACATGTTTCTCTCTTGCTGCTTTTCATATTCTCTCTTTGTCTTTTGCTCTTGGAATTTTAATTATGATGTGTCTTGGTGTGGTCCTCTTTGGATTCCTTTTGAATGGGGTTCTGTGTGCTTCCTGGACTTGTAGGTCTAATTCTTTCACCAGGTGGGGGAAGTTTTCTGTCACTATTTCTTTCAGTATGTTTTCAGTATCTTGCTCTCTGTCATCTTCTGGGACCCCCATAATTCTGATGTTGGTTCTCTTGAAGTTGTCCCAGAGGTTTCTTACATTATCTTCAACTTTCTGGATTCTCTTGTCTTCTTGCTTCTGCGGAGGAGTATCTTTTGGCTCTTTATGTTCCAAATCTTTGGCTTGATTCTTGCGATCTTCCATTCTGTTTTTAGGACTCTGTATAATATTTTTTATTTCAGAGAATGTATTCTTAATTTCTTGTTGATCCCTTATTATTTCTTGTTGATCCCTTATTATTTCTAGTTGATCCCTTTTCATATCCTCATAGGTCTTATTGATCTTTTCTGGGAAATTCTTGAAAAAACCTTATAAGCGTGGTTTTGAACTCTATATCCAGTGGCTTTTTGTCCTCCATTTCTTTCGTTTGTGATCTGTTTCCTTGTCTCGGCATTTTTACAGCTTCCCTGAGTTGGTAGCCTTAAAAGTCTCTGTGTTCAGCTTGGATGGGGCAGAGTTTCAGAGTGGAACTTCCGTCAGTCACGCCTTATGAAGCTCCTGAGTCTCAGTACTCCTTAGGGTCCTTCAATACTCGTTGCAAGCACCTCTGAGAGAAAGGTGCCCTTGAGTTTCGCCTGCTACCAAAGGTGCCCTTGAGTTTCATCTAGGCTCTCCCCGAATGAGCCCGGAACTGGGGTTCAGTTCATTTGGAAGTGGGGTTCAGAGCAGTCTGGAACTTTTGTCTACTTTCTGCTAGGGCAATCCAGCAGCACAGTCAACCACCTATTCTCTGAGTGCAATGTGCGCGCCTCTGGGACTTCCTTTCGCCGCTCCCTTGGGTTTCCTCCTTATAGCTCAGGCTTCCTCTGTATGAGCCTGGGTCCCTGGGATCTGGCCTAGAACTGGGGTTCAGTGTAGTTGGAACTGGGGCTCAGCACAGTCCAGAGCTTTTGTCTCCTTCCCACTAGGGCAATCTAGCAGTAGAGTCAACAGTCCCTCCTCTGCGCGTAATGTGCTCTCCTCCGGGGGCTCTGCCTTTCGCCGCTCCCCTGAGATTCCGCCTAACAGCCCAGGCTCCCTTTGTATGAGCCTGGGTCCCCAGGGTCTGGCCTAGAACTGGGGTTCAGTGCTGTCCGATCTGAGGCTCAGCACAGTCCGGAGCTTTTATCTCCTTCCCGCTAGGGAACGCCAGTCAGGCACTCAGCCGCCCCTCCTCTCCGTCTCAGTCCTTTTTGTTTGTGCAACTTGTCTCCGTACCTTAGGCTTTTACAGCTCCTCTGCCTTTCCTTCTGGTTTTCTTTTTAAAATATTTTATTGATTTTTCACAGAGAGGAAGGGAGAGGGATAAAGAGCTAGAAACATCGGTGAGAGAAAAACATCGACCAGCTGCCTCCTGCACACCCCCTACTGGGGATGCGCCTGCAACCAACATACACGCCCCTGACCGGAATTGAACCCAGAACCCTTGAGTCCGCAGGCTGATACTCTATCCACTGAGCCAAACCAGTTTTGGCTCGGGGTCTTTTTTTATTCCAGATGAATTTTTAGGGAGTTCTTTCTAGATCTGTGAAATATGCCGTTGGTATTTTAATGGGGAGTGCATTGAACCTATAGATTGCTTTGGGTAGTATGGGCATTTTAATGATGTTGATTCTACTAATCCATGAATGTGTTATGTTTTTCCATCTGTTTACATCTTCCTCTATCTCTTTTTTCAGTGTCCTGTAGCTTTCTGTGTATAGGTCCTTTACCTCTTTACTTAAATTTATTCCTAGGTATCTTAATTTTTTTGGTGCGATGGTAAATGGGATTGCTTTATTAGTCTCTCTGTAAGTTCACTATTGGTGTATAGTAAGGCCATAAGTTTCTTGGCATTAATTTTGTATCCTGCTACATTGCTGAAATCATTTATTAAGTCTATTAGTCTTTTGATGGAGTCTTCTGGTTTTTTTATGTACAATATCATGTCATCTGCAAATAAGGACAGCTTTACTTCTTCTTTTCCAATTTGGATGCCTTTTATTTCTTCTTCTTTAATTGCAATGGCTAATACTTCCAGTACTATTGTCAAACTGGAGTGGTGAGAGTGGGCATCCCTGTCTTGTTACTGTTCTTAGAAGGAATGGATTTAGTTTTTGTCTATTGAGTATGATGTTTGCTGTGGGTTTATTGTATATAGCTTTTATTATGTTGAGGTATGATCCTTTATTCCCACCTTGTTGAGAGTTTTTACCAGGAAAGGGTGTTGGATTTTGTCAAATGCTTTTTCTGCATCAATTGATATGACTATGTAATTTTTATCTCTCAATTTGTTTATGTGATATACCACATTTATTGATTTGCGGATATTGTATCATCCTTGCATTCCCGTGATAAATCCTACTTGGTCATGGTGTAGGATCTTTCTGATGTAGTGCTGGAGCCGATTAATTAGAATTTTATTGAGGATTTTGGCATCTATGTTCATGTGGGATATTGGCCTGTAATTCTCTTTCATTGAGTTGTCTTTATCTGGTTTTGGTTATTAGGGTGATGCTGGCTTCATCGAATGAGCTTGGATGTGTTCCTCTTAAATTTTTTGCAATCGTCTGAGGAGGATAGGTTTTAATTCTTCCTTGAATGTTTGGTAAACTCCCCTTTGAAGCCATCTGGCCCCAGTCTTTTGTTTGCTGGAAATTTTTTGATGATTGATTTAATTTTTTACATAGTTGTCAGCTTTTGAGTTTTTAGAATCTTCCTGATTGAATTTTGAAAGCCTAAGTGTCCTTCAGCAGATGAGTGGATTTAAAAACTGTGGTATATCCATAAGTGGAATACTATACTGCTATATTCAAGGAATATGTACATTTCCTCCAGGTTGTCTAGTTTGCAGAATAGAGTTGTTTATATATATATATATATATATATATATATATATATATATATATATGTATGTATATATATATATATATATATATATTTTTTTTTTTTTAGCAATCCTTTGTATTTTTGTGGGGTCTATTGTTATTTCTCCTCTTTCATTTCTAATTTTGTTTATTCTCTCTGTTTGCTTCTTGGTTTGTCTGGCTAGAGGTTCATCAATCTTTTTTTTTTTTTTTTCATTTCTAAGAACCAGCTTTTGGTTTCATGGATCCTTTGTATTATTATTATTATTTTTTTATTTTCTTTTGGTCTTTCTGTCATTCATTTCTTCTCTGATCTTTATTATCTCCTTTCTTCTGTTCACTCTGGGCTTTTCTTGTTGCTCTCTTTCTAATTATTTGAGTTGTAGAGTTAGATTATTTATTACCGTATTTTTCGTGTTTTTTTTTTTTTTTTTTTTTTTTTTTTTTTTTTTTTTTTTTTTTTTTTTTTTTTTTTTTTTTTTTTTAACTTTCCTCTCAGGACAGCTTTCATTGTGTCCCATGGATTGTTGTATTTTTATTGTCATTAGTTTCCAGGATGTTTTAAATTTCTTCTTTGATCTATTTGATAACCTAGTCATTGTTTAGTAGCATGCTATTCAGCTTCCAAGTGTTTGAATTTTTTGGATTGTTTTTATTGTAGTTTTTTTCTAATATTATTCCACTGTTGTCTTAGAAAATGCTTGATATAATTTTAATCTTCTTGAATTTGGAGAGACTTTGCTTGTGACCCAATATGTTGTCTGTTTTTGAAAATATACATTGTAGCCAAAACCGGTTTGGCTCAATGGATAGAGTGTCGGCTTGGGGACTGAAAGGTCCCTGGTTGGATTCCTGTCAAGGGCATGTACCTTGGTTGCGGGCATATCCCCAGTAGGGGGTGTGCAAGAGGCAGCTGGTCGATGACTCTCTCTCATCGATGTTTCTAACTATCTCTCTCTCTTCCTCTCTGTACAAAATCAATAAAATATATTAAAAAAAAAAAAGAAAAAGAAAATATCCATTGTGCACTTGAGAAAAACATATATTCTGTGGCTTTGAGGTGAAATGTTCTGAAGATGTCAGTTAAGTCCATCTGACCTAGTAAGTAAGTTATTTAGGATTGCTGTTTGTTTGCTGATTTTTTGTCTCTAGTGATGTCAGTGGTATATTAAAGTCTTGTGCAGCTGCTGCTCCTCGGATGAGGGACAGGTTGCTTGCTCAGCTGATGCTCCTCGGGCGGGAGTGAGCTGCATGTGCTGCTGCTGCTCCTTGGATGGGGGTGCGCTGCTGGTCGGACAGGTGCCAACTGTGTGTGGCTGTTGCTCCTAGTACCAGTGTGAACTGTGCAGGGCTGCTGCTCCTCAGATGTGGGCAGTCTGCTCATGTGGCTGCTGCTCCTCAGACTGGGGCTAGCTGCTTGGGTGGCTGCTGCTCCTTGAATTGGGGCGAATTGCTCACGGCACTGCTGCTCCTCAGGTGGGAAAAATGGCCATTTAGTTAAGGTTATGTGTTTCTCTACTTATAAAATTACTATCTTTCTCTTTGTAAATACTATCTTGGGGAGATTCTTTGAAATTCTGCAGATAACTTTTACATTTTCTCTGCTGCAACCCTGGAATCAATCATTCTTCCAAGGGTCTTAAATATTTTCCGTACTTAGAATATAAATTTTTCTAAACCTGTTCATTTAAAAAACTAATTATAGTATATTATCTTACCTGAAATTTAGGCTCCGGTATTATATTTTATGGGTAATTTTTTGAATGGCCACATATATATCTAAATATATTTTTTATTAATTTTAGTGATAAAGGGAGAGGGGGAGAGAGATAGAAACATCAGTGATGAGAGAGAATCATCAATTGGCTGCCTTGATTTTCTTAATTGCTTCTTTATTCTCATCTTTACATTAGGTTACCTAGCTGTTCTCTTACAACTGGTAACTGATTTTAAAATTGTTGATGTCAAATTATTAATATTTACTGATTTTTATGGGCATAATAAGGAAAGCATGGTCTTATTATTATTTTTGTTCATTCCAAAGAGGAAGAGAGATAGAAACATCAATATTGAGAGAGAATCATTGATTGGCTGCTTCCTGCACAACCCTATTGGGGATCAAGCCTGAAATCTAAGCATGTACCCAGACTGGGAAATTGAGCCGTGGCTTCTGGTTCATAGGTTGATACTCAACCACTGAGCCATGCTAGCTGGGCTGTTGTTGTTGTTGTTGTTGTTGTTATTATTATTATTTTGCTAATCTTTACCCATGGATATTTTTTCCATTGTTTTTTAGAAAGAGTGTGAGGGAGGGGAAGAGATAGAGATAGAGAGAGATAGAGATAGAGATAGAGAGATAGAGAGAGAGAGAGAGAAACATTAATATGAGAGACACACATTGATTAGTTGCTTTTACTTGTGCCTTGAGTGGGTTTGGGGATTGAATCTGCAACCCAGGTACATGCCCTTCACTGGGAATCGAACCCGGGACCCTTCGGTGTGCAGGTTAACGCTCTAACCACTGAGTAATACCAATCAGAGCAAGTTTTATTTTTATTTTAAAATATGTTTTTATTGATTTTGGAGAGTAAGGGAGAGGGAGAGAGACATAGAAATAGAAACATCATTGATGAGAGAGAATCATCGATAGGCTACTTTCTGCATGCTGCTGATTGATGATCGAGCTCACAAACCCGGCATGTGCCCTGATAAGGAGTTGAACATTGACCTCCTGTTTCATGCTTTGATGCTCAACCACACAGCTATACTGGATGGGCAAGTTTTATTTTTTTATTAAACAAACAAACAAAAATATATATATATTTTCCCAATAGGCCGTTCCTTATTTATTAGATTCCAGATACACGGGGCCAATCCTAGGGGGGTTGCATGTACAGGGGCGTCCTGGGGGTAACACATACAGAGGAAATACCATAGGTGCTGATGCAATGAGAGATGCCATTTAAAAATATACACACATCTTAAGCCATTCCAGCCACATTAGCATTATTAGAAAATAAAATCATCTTTCCCCGTAGTGCTTTTCTTTGGTGCTGTCCCCTGGGCATGGGCCCCTCTGCTTGTCCGAGGTTTGCCACCACTTCCCCAGGCTCACTCCTCCCCACCTCTCCCACCTGCACAGGGGGGAGTATTAAACAAAATATTTGATACATACTAGATTGTAAGTTAAAGTGTTTGAAGAATTTTAAGCATAGGGCACGATATAATTAGATTTGTATTTGGAAAGCTTCCATTGGTCATGGGATGTGGGGCAAAAAAAGATACAGGCAGATCATGTAGGAGGTTATTGGGTGGTAGTTGGGTTAGAGGTGGTGGTTTGGATTAGGTTGATGTTAGTGGAAATGGGAAGAAATGTGTTCAAGAAATGGTTAGGCCCTGGCCCATGTAGTTTGGTTTGTTAGAGGATTGCCCCATACACTGAAAGGTCATATGTTGGATTTCCATTCAGGGGGTTTGGTCCTTGGTTTGGATGTCTAAGAAAGCCAACCAATTAATGTTTCTCATGTCAATGTGTATCTCTCCTTTCTTCTCTCTAAAAATCAATAAAGATATCCGTAGGTGAGGTTAAAAAAAAGAAGTGGCTTGAACATAGAGTTGGCAGAAATTGATTGATTGGATTAATTTGTAGAGGAGAGTAGGAAATCCTACATAATAATAGAGTAATATGCAAACTAACCATTACTCCGCTATACCCACAAACTATGCCCACCAGCCAGTCAGAGTGAGTTTGCAAATTAACCCAACAAAGATGGCGGTTAATTTGCATACACAGAGGGAGGGAGGAGTGTAGACTGAAGACAGCATAGAAGAAAGGGAGGGAAAGCGGAAAGCAAGGTGGCTGTGGCTGCTGGAGGGAAAGCATTGGCAGTGCAAGCGGGGCGGGGCGAGGTATGCAGCGGTGGCGAGAGGTAGCAGGGGCGGTGGCATGGCAGGGCAGATTGTGCAGCAGAGTTGCGCACATGCCCTCAAAGGCGGTGGCATTGGCCATGGAAGGTGGGGGGGGGCGGGGGGGGGGGCGCGAGAGAGGTGGTGGTGGGGGAGGGAAGCCCACCAAAGTCTTGCAGGAATAATCCTGCAACAGGTCGCTAGTCCAGAATAATTATAAAATTAAATTTCTAGCTTGAGTGAGGTGCATGACAATGTCATTACTGATATGTGGCATACTAGAAAAGGATGGACATCTTTCATTTTGATGGGTTACATTTGTTGAGGTATTACTTACATAGAGTAAGTTTCACCCTAAAAAAGATACAATTCTTTGAATTTTGGAGAAAAATTTTAAAAAATCTTCAAACGAGGATGTTTTTTAAAAATTGATTTTAGAGAAAGAGGAAGTGAGATAAAGATTGAGAGAAAACATCGTTGTGAGAAAGAAACATCTATTGGTTGCTCCTATATGTGCCCAGTCTGGGATTGAACCTGCAACTTTTATTTTTATTATTTTTATTTTTTAAAGGATATTTCTTTATTGATTTCAGAGAGGAATGGAGGAGAGAGAAATAGAAACATCAGTGAGAGAGAATCATTGATGAGAGAGAATTATTGATTGGCTGCCTCCTTCACGCCCCCTACTGGGGATCTAGCCCGCAACCCAGGCATGTTGGCCTGAATTGAACCTGGGACCTTTCAGTCCACAGGGTGACACTTTATCCACTGAGCCAAGCTGACTAGGGCCGAACCTGCAACCTTTAGATACACAGAATGATCCTCCAACCAACTGAGCTACCTGGCCAGGGCTTGTCTCTGATGGCTTGTAGATCATTCTGAGCCTCTGACAACAAATGATCTGATGTATGTTCCTATATTTTGGCCTTTTACAAAGTCATATTATTGAATAATATTGTACAATATGTAGCTAATGAGTCTGTCTTCTTTCACTTAGCATAATTATTTTGAGACTCACCTACTGTTTTCTGTGTATCGGTAGTTTGTTACATTTTATTGCTGAATAATAGTATACCGTTGTGTGAATGCATTACATTTTGATTTTCTAGTAGTTAGTTGATGGACATTTGGATTGTTTCTACTTTTTGGCAATTATGAGTAAAGGTGCTCTCAAAATTTGTGTTTAGGTTTTTTTGTAAGTATGTGCTATTTTTCATATATAAATACACAAATGGGATTGCTGGGTCACATGGAAACTGTAGTAGAAACTGTGTAGATGGTTAATTTATTTTAAATTTCTACCTGCAGTAAAGGAGAGTTTCAGTTGTTCATGTCCTCATTATCATTTGATACTGTTAGTTTTTTTGAGCCTTTCTAACAAGTGTGTAGTGTGATATTTTGTAGAGGTTTTAATATGAATTTCCCTAATGACTAATGAATTGGGTATCTTTTATGTACTTAATTTGCCATCAGTATATCTGAACTCTGTCTTTTGGCCATTTATTAGTTTGATTGTGTATTTTCTTCTTATTGAGCTTTGAGAGTTTTTAATATATTTTGCATACTTTTTCTCCCAGCCTGTGGCTTATGTTTCATTTTCTTTTTCTTTTTTATTGAGATGTTAGAGGCCTGGTGCATAGATTTGTGCACCAGTGGGGTCCCTTGACCTGGCCTGCTCCCTCTTGCAATCCGGGACCCCTTTGAAGGATGTCGGACTGCCCGTTTCAGTGTGATCCTGGCAGGCCAGGCTGAGGGACCGCACCGGTGCATGCACCAGGCCTTTAGTATGCATATAAGATTCATGCACCAGGGCTCCAGTATGCATATGAGATCTTCAATTAATCTCTTCCCGCCCTCCCCTCTTCCCTCTGAGATTCATCAGTTTGTTCCATGTTTCCATGCCTGTGCATTGAGCATCTGCCCCCTGGTGGTCAGTGCGCATCATAGGTATTGGTTGAACAGTTGCTTAGGCTTTTATATCCTACTAGAGGCCCAGTGCAAGAAATTCATGCAAGGAGGGGTTTGTCCCTCAGCCTGCACCCTCTCCAATCTGGGACCCCATGAGGGATGGGATCGGGCCTAAATGAACAGTTGGACATCCATCTCACAACCCAGGACTGCTGGCTCCCGACTGCTTGCCTGCCTGCCTTCCTTTTTGCCCCTAACCGCTTCTGCCTGCCAGCCTGATCACCCCCTAACCATTTTCCTGCCAGCCCGATTGATGCCTAACTGCTCCCCTGCTAGCCTGTTTGCCCTTAACTGCCCTCCTCTGCAGGCCTGGTCAGCCCCCCAACTGTTCTCCCCTGCAGGTCTGCCTCTCCCCTCAATTGCCCTTCCTTGCAGGCCCAGTCACCCCCAATTTCCCTCTTCTGCCGGCCTGGTCACCCCTAACTGCCCTCCCCTGCAGGCTTGATCGCCCCCAACTGCCCTCTCTTGCAGGCCTGGTCCTTCCCTACTGTCCTCCCCTGCTGGCCATCTTGTGGTGGCCATCTTGTGTCTTCATGGGGGACAGGATCTTTGACCACATGGAGGCAGCCATCTTGTGTGTTGGAGTGATGGCCAATCTGCTTATTACTCTTTTATTAGATAAGATAGAGGCTGGTGCATGGGTGGAGGCCGACTGGTTTGCCCTGAAGGGTGTCCCGGATTAGGGTGGGGGTTCCCTTGGGGTGTGGGGAGGCCTGGGTGAGAAGCCTATGGAGGTTTGCAGGCTGGCCACATCCCCTGGCAACCCAAGCGGAGGTCCTGGTATCTGGGGTTTATTTATCTTCTACAATTGAAACTTTGTAGCCTGGAGCGGAGCCAAGCCTTCTGCTTTCTCCTTGGCACAACCATTTCTGTTGGGACTTATGTATCTTTTATAATTGAAACTTGTAGCCTTAAGCGGAGGCCTGAGCCGGCAAGGGTGTGCAGAAAGCTTGGCTTCCTCCATTGTTGGCGGCAACCCTAACCTCCTGCTCTTTCCAGCTCCATGGCTGCTGCCATTTCTGTTTGGATTTATGTATCTTATATCATTGAAACTTTGTAGTCTTGAGTGGAGGCTTAGGCTGGCAAGGGCAGGCGGAAAGCGTGGCTTCTTCCATTGCCTGGGAAACCCAAGCCTCCCTCCTGCTCTCTGTGGCTGTAGCCATCTTGCTTGGGTTTATTTGCATATTCGCTCCTGATTTGCTGGTGGACATGGGTTGTAGGCATGAGTTGTAGGTGTAGCGGAGTGATGGTTAATTTGCACATTACTCTTTATTAGATAGGATACTAGTAACCCTGCACATGAATTCGTGCTCCAGTAGCTCTCTGCTGCCCTCCTGTAGTTCCTCCCTCCCTACTCCCCCTTTATAGCTTAATGCCCTGCCCTTGCCCCACTCTTCTTCAGGTCCATGATCCAGTTGTTACACCTCATGATGTAATGCATAATTAGCATATTCCTCTCTTATTATATAGGTTAATAAAGAGCTAATGTGCTAATTAGAACAAATGGGGGAATGACCTTTTGGAACAACCAATGAGGCAGCCGGGGCTGTGGGCGCCTACTCTTGCACATATTTTGTGCATAGGGCCTCTAGTATATAGATAATTGACATATAATATTATTAGTTTCAGGTGTACAACATAATGATTTAGTGTTTGTGTATATTGCCAGATGATCACCACAATATGTCTACTTAATATCTATTATCATATAAAGTTATACATTTTTTCTTATAATGAAAAACTTAAACTTTATTTTCTTTATCAGCTTCCAGATGTGCAATATAGTATCATTCACCATAGTTATCATGCTGAACGTTACATCCCTATGACTAATTTATCTTATAACTGGAAGTTTGTACCTTTTGACATTCTTTACTCATTTTGCCAACCCTCCACCCTGCCTCACCTCTGGCAACCACCAATCCTTTTTAAAAAATATATATATTTTATTGATTTTTTTTTTTTTTTTACAGAGAGGAAGGGAGAAGGATAGAGAGCTAGAAACATCAATAAGAGAGAGAGACATTGATCAGCTGCCTCCTGCACACCCCCCACTGGGGATGTGCCCACAACCAAGGTACATGCCCTGACCAGAATCGAACCTGGGACTCATCTGCAGGCCGATGCTCTAACCACTGAGGTAAACCAGTCTCAGCGCAACCACCAATCTTTATCTGTATCTGTGAGTTTGGTTTTTTGGTTTTATTTTTTATACAAATTTTAGCATTGTTTTTTCTATTTGTGAAAAATGCCTTTGGAGTTTTGATGGGAAGTGCATTGAATCTTTAGATTGCTTTGGCTAGGATGGACATTTATAAAAATGTTTTAAATCCATAAACATGGCATATCTTTCCATTTATTGTGTCTTCATTTTTTTTATTAGTGTTTTATAATTTTATGTGCTGATCTCTCACTTTGTTGCTTAAATTTATTGCTAGGTTTTTTGTTTTATTTGTTTTTTAAATACACTTTTATTGATTTCAGAAGGAAGAATGAGAGAGAGATAGAAACATCAATGATGAGCGAGAATCATTGATCAGGAGTCTCCTGCTTGCCTCCCACTGGGGATCGAGTCTGCAACCTGGGCTTGTGCCCTTGACCTGAATTGAACCTGGGATCCTTCTGCCCACAGGCTGATGCTTTATCCACTGAACAAACCCAGCTAGCGCTATTCCTAAGTTTCTGATTTTTTTTGGATGCAATTGTAAATGGGATTGTTTTAATTTCTCTTTCTGATAGTTCATTATACTAATAAAAGGGTAATATGCTAATTAGACCGGATAGAGAGGACATCTGGGGTGAGGGGTTAGGTGCAATCAGGCTGGCAGGGGAGAGCAGTTAGGGGCAATCAGGTGGGCAGGCTGAGGTGGTTATGAGTGATCAGGCAGGCAGGCAGGCAGGTGAACAGTTAGGAGCCAGGGGTCCCAGATTGCAAGAGGGATGTCCACGTGCCAGTTTAAGCCCAACCTCTGATTTTGTGCACTGAGCCTCTAGTTCACATGTGTCAAACACAAGGCCCGCGGGCCAAATCCGTCCCGCCAGGCCTTGCAATGTGGCCCCCACCGCGCTGTCATCACTGCACTCCGCTGAGTTTCCATCACAATGACAGTTTATGACTGTTCAGTAAACCATTCGGCCTGCGATTTAGGCTGGATTTTAGATTTTGGCCCCTTCTCTGATTGAGTTCGACACCCCTACTCTAGTTAATGTATAAAAAATGACTATTTTTTGCATATTGATTTTGTATTGTTCAACTTTACTTTTGATTCTAATAGTTTTTTGGTGGAGTTTTTAGGTTTTTGTTTTTTTTTTTGTATGTAATGTGCCATCTACAGTGACAATTTTACTTTTTTCTCTCCTGATTTTGATGCCTTTTATTTCTTTATTTTTCTTGTCTAATTGCTTTGCCTAGGATTTCCAATATTATGTTGAATAATAGTGACAAGAGTATAGGATATTAAGGTGGTTTGTCACATATGGCTTTATTTTGTTGAGTATGTTCCCTCTATATCCACTTTGTTCAGTATCTGTACAATAAAAGACAATTGAATTTTTAATGCTTGTTCTGTATCTTTTGAAATCATCATTTGATTTTTATCTTTCCTTTTGTTGATGGTATATTACATTGATTGATTTGTGCATGTTGAACCATCATACCCCTGGAATAAATCCCACTTGGTCATGGTTTATGATCCTTTTAATGTATTGTTGAATCTGGTGTGCTAATATTTTGTTGAGGATTTTGGGATATTGGCCTATCGTTGTCTGTTCTTGTGGCATGCTTGTATGGTTTTGGCATCAGGGTAGTGCTGGCCTTATAAAAGGAGTATGGAAGTATTCCTTCCTCTTCTGTTTTCTGGAAGAATTTGATGAGGATTGCTATTAATTCTTATTTGAATGGTTGACAGAATTCGCCAGTGAAGCCATCTGGTCCTGAACTTATATTTGTTGGGAGGTTTTTTTTTTAAATAAGTTTTTATTGTTCATATTATTACAAATGTTCCTTTTCCCCTCTCCCCACCATTGCTCTCCTCCACCAGGTTCCCACCCCACCTCTGCCCTTTCCCCACCCCCCATTGTCCTCATCCATAGGTGCACAGTTTATGTTCAGTCTCTTCCCACATTCCCCTCTCCCCTTTCCCCCAAGAATCGTCAGTTCACTCCCCTTCCATACCTCTGATTCTATTATATTCACCAGTTAATATTGTTCATCAGATTTTTTTTTAATTTCCTTGGTTTTTAGATTCACTTGTTGATAGTTACGTATTTGTTGTTCATAATTTTTATCTTTATTTACTTTCTCTTCTGAAAGAACCCCCTTCAGCAATTCATATAATTCTGGTTTGGCGGTGATGAACTCCTTTAGCTTTTTTTATTTTTTTTCTTAGTGAAGCTCTTTATCTGGCCTTCGATTCTGAGTGATAGCTTTGCTGGGTAGATTATTTTTGGCTGTAGGTTCTTGCTATTCATCACCTTGAATATTTCTTGCCATTCCTATCTGGCCTGCATGGTGTCTGTTGAGAAATTAGCTGACAATCGTATGGTACTCCTGTATAGGTAACTACATGTTTCTCTCTTGCTGCTTTTAATATCCTCTCTTTGTCTTTTGCTCTTGGAATTTTAATTATGATGTGTCTTGGTGTGGTCCTCTTTGGTTTCCTTTTGTTTGGGGTTCTGTGTGCTTCCTGGACTTGTAGGTCTAATTCTTTCACCAGGTGGGGAAAGTTTTCTGTCACTATTTCTTTCAGTATATTTTTCGGTATCTTGCTCTCTCTCTTCTTCTGGGACCCCCATAATTCTGATGTTGGTTCTCTTGAAGTTCTCCCAGAGGTTTCTTACATTATCTTCAACTTTCTGGATTCTCTTGTCTTCTTGCTTCTGTGAAGGATTATCTTCTGGGTCTTTATGTTCCAAATCTTTGGCTTGATTCTTGCGATCTTCCATTCTGTTTTTAGGACTCTGTATAATATTTTTTATTTCAGAGAATGTATTCTTAATTTCTTGTTGATCCCTTATTATTTCTGTTGATCCCTTATTATTTCTAGTTGATCCCTTTTCCTATCCTCATAGGTCTTATCGACCTTTTCTGGGAAATTCTTGAAAAACCTTATAAGCGTGGTTTTAAACTCTATATCCAATGGCTTTTTGTCCTCCATTTCTTTCGTTTGTGATCTGTTTCCTTGTCTCGGCATTTTCGCAACTTCCCTGAGTTGGTAGCCTTAAAAGTCTCTGTGTTCAGTTTGGATGGGGCGGAGTTTCAGGGTGGAGCCTACAGCATTGGCTTCCGTCAGCCCCACCCTATGAGGTTCCTGAGTCTCAGTGTTCCTCAGGGTCCTTCGGTACTTGCTGCAAGCACCTCTGAGAGAAAGGTGCCCTCGAGTTTCACCTGCTACCAAACAGTCTAGGCTCTCCCGCAATGAGCCTGGAACTGGTTTTCAGTTCAGTTGGAAGTGGGGTTCAGAGCAGTCTGGAACTTTTGTCTACTTCCTGCTAGGGCAATCCAGCCGCACAGTCAACTGTCCTTCTCTGAGCACAATGTGCGCGGCCCTGGGACTTCCTTTTGTCCTTTTCCTGGGTTTCTGCCTTACAGCCCAAGCTCCCTCTGTATAAGCCCCAGGGTCTGGCCTAGAACTGGGGTTCAGTGCAGTCGGAACTGGGCCTCAGCACAGTTCAGAGCTTTTGTCTCCTTCCCACTAGTGCAATCTAGCAGCAGAGTCAGTGGTCCATCCTCTGTGCGTAATGTGTGTGCCTCTGGGGGTCTGCCTTTCACCGCTCCCCTGAGATTCTGCCTAACAGCCCAGGCTCCCTTTGTATGAGCCCGGGTCCCCAGGGTCTGGCCTAGAACTGGGGTTCAGTGCTGTCGGATCTGGGGTTCAGCACAGTTTGGTGCTTTTATCTCTTTAACACTAGGGAATGCCAGCTAGTCACTCAGCCTTCCCCTCCTCTCCGGCTTCATCCTTTCCGCGCGTGCAACATATCTCCTCTTATTTTCCTTTTGGTTTTCTCTTTCCTTCTCGTTGTAGAATTTCCAGTCAGTTGACTTTCCTGTAGTTCTGGGTTATGTCCATTTTGTATTTTAGTTGTATTTTATTGAAATTGTTGTGTGAGGCTGCAGTTAGGTGTTACCTATGCCGCCATCTTGGATTCTCTGTTGGGAGGTTTTTGATGCAATGTCTTTAGTGTGTTCATATTTTCTGTTTTTTTTGTTTTGTTATTTTTTTCTTCATGAATCAGTCTTGGTTGGTTTTATGTTTCTAAGAATTTATCCACTTCTTGGTTGTTGAAATTGTTGCATATAATTATTCATGGTAGTCTTCTCTGATCTTTTATATTTCTGTGCTATCAGTTATAATGTCTCCTTCATTTCTGATTTTATTGTTTGAGTTCTTGCTTTTTTGTTCGTGGTAAGTCTAGCAAAAGTTTTGTCAATTTTGTTTATTTTTTTTAAAAGCCAGCTCTTAGTTTCATTGATCTTTTCTATTGCCTTTTCAAGTCTATTTCGTTTATTTCTACTCTGGTCTTTGTTATTTCATTTTTTTGTATTTTGGGTTTTTATAGTTTTTTGATTTTTGAAGTTAGGTTGTTTATTTGAAATTTTTTGTTCCTTGATGTGGACATTTCTTCCCTCTTAACACTGGTGTTGCTGTAGTCCATAAGTTTTGGTTTGTTGGGTTTCCATTTTCATTTGTCACAAGGTAGTTTAAAATTTTTTATTTCTTCTTTAACTCATTGTTTAACCTCCATATACATGGATAGGCAAAAGTAGGTTTACAGTTATTCCTATAAAAAAAGATATGCAGGTTATGATTTTTACAATAGCTTTATTTATTTTATGTTTTAAAATACACTTTTATTGATTTTAGAGAAAGAGGAAGTGAGAAGGAGAGAGAGATAGAAACATTGGTCAGCTGCCTCCTGCACACCCCCAAATGGGGATTGAGTCTGCAACTCAGGCATGTGCTTTGACCTGGAATCGAACCAGTCACCTCTTGGTTCATGGGTTGATGCTCAGTGACTGAGCCACATTGACCAGCACTACAATAGCTTTATGAACTCAAAAGAATAAACTTGGTTTTGCATGCTTAAAACTATAAACCTACTTTTGCCAATCCTGTATTTGTGACTGAGTTTTTTTCTTGTAATTCATTTCTTGTTTATACCATTATGGTTAGAGAAGATGCTTGATATGATTTCAATTTCTTCAAGTTATTTTAAGACTTGTTTTGTGGCCTAATATATAATCTGTCCTAGAGAGTGCTCTGTGTGCATTTGAGAAGAATATGTATTTTGTTGCTTTTGGGCAAAATGTTCCATGTACATTTGTTTATCTGCTCTAACGTGTTGTTTAAGGCTGATGCTTCCTTATGATTTTCTGTCGGGATGACCTATCCATTGATGCATAGGGGGTATTAAATTCTTCTCCTGTTATTGGATTGCTGTTTATTTCTTCCTTTAGGTCTGTTAATAATTTGTTTTATATATTTAGACATTCCTATGTTGGATGAATAAATAATTATAAATATGATATTCTCTTAAATTGACCCCTTTATCATCAAGTCCCTTTATTAATGTTTCTTGTTAGTCTTTGTTTTAGGCTGCTTTTTTTCTGGTACAGGTGTAGCTGCCACACTTTGGTTTCTATTTGCATGGAATGTTTTTTTCTTTATTCACTTTCAGTCTGTGTGTATTTTTACATCTGAACTGGGGTCTCTTGAAGGCAGTGTATAGATGAGTCTTGTTGTTTTTAATCCATTCAGACATTCTGTATCTTTTAAAAATGTTTTTATTGATTTTAGAGAAAGGGAGAGAGATAGAAACACCAATGAGAGAGAAATATCGATTGGCTGCCTCCTGCACGACCCTCACCAGGGATGTGCCCTGACTGGGGATTGAACCTGGGACCTCTAGGTTCATGGTTTGATGCTCAACCGTTGAGCCACATCAGCTGGGACCAAGCTATATCTTTTGATTGGAGAATTTAGTTCACTTACATTGGAAGAATTATTAAGTATGTACTTATTGCAATTTTTTTTATTGTTTTCTGGTTGTTTTATAGTTCTTGTTTGTTTCTTTTATTCTATTTTTTTGTGGTTTGATGATTTTCTTTAGTGGTCTGCTTAGCGTACTTTATCAAGTCTTCTTGAATTTGTAGAGACTTAGACTTATGTGTGATCTTTCTTTGATAATGTCCCATGTGTTTTTTTTTTTTTTTTTTTTTTTTTTTTTTTTTTTATATATATTTTATTGATTTTGTACAGAGAGGAAGGGAGAGAGATAGAGAGTTAGAAACATCGATGAGAGAGAGTCATCGATCAGTTGCCTCTTGCACACCCCCTACTGGGGATATGCCCGCAACCAAGGTACATGCCCTTGACCGGAATCAAACCCGGGTCCCTTCAGTCCCCAAGCCGACGCTCTATCCATTGAGCTAAACCGGTCTCGGCTCCCATGTGTTTTTGAGAAAAATTTATATTTTCCAGCTTTGTTGTGAAATGTATCTGTAAATGTCAATTAAACCCATTTGATCTAGTGTGTCATTTAGGGTCTTGTTTTCTTGTTGATTTTTTTTTTTTTTTTGTCTAGAAAATCTATCCATTGATGTCATTGGGGTGTCAAAACCTCCTACTATGACTGTATTGTGGTTTATCTCTTCAAGTTCTCCAGAAGTCTTTTTATATATTTGGTTGCTTCTGTATTGGGTACATATATGCTTACCAGGCTTATATCCTCTTGTTGTATTGGTCTCCTTAGTATTATGAAGTAGCCTTCATTTTCTCTTATGGCTATTTTGTCAGGTGTAGTATTCCTACCCTAGGTTTTTTTGTTTTTGTTTTCATTTCCATTTGCATGAAATATTTTTTCCCATCGCTTCACTTTCAGTCTTTGAATCTTCTGATTTGAGCTGGATCTCTTATAAACAGCATATATATGTGGGTTATGTTTTCTTATCCATTTAGCTATCCTATATCTTTTTATTGTAGCTTTTTAAGCCATTTACAACTAAGACTATCTATAATAATAAAAGCCTAAGTGACCATTGCAACCAAACAGACGACTGAATAGGCTGTGTGGGGCAACTAAGCCAACAGGGTGGTTAGTGAGGGACGACCAAACAACTGAGCAGCAGGCTGCGTGGGGTGATCAGACCAGCAGGGGGGTTAGTGAGGGGTTATCAAACAATTGAAGAACAGGCTGCATGGGGCAACCAGGCCAGCATGGGGATTAGTAAGGGGTGACCAAATGACCGAACAGCAGACCGTGTGGGGCAACCAGGCCAGCAAGGGGGGGTAGTGAAGGGCAACCAGGCCAGCAGAAGGGGGTCGTGAGGGGCGACCAGGCTGGTTGGGAGCAGTTGGGGGCTACCAGGCTGGCGGGAGGGGGGGGGCAGTAAGGGGCGACCAGGCTGGCATGGGAGGCGACAGTTAGGGGTGACCAGGCCTGCGTGGGGGGCAGTTCAGGGTTACTAGGCCGGCAGGTGGGGTAGTTAGGGGTGACCAGGCCAACAGGGGTGCAGGTAGGGGCGATCAGGCAGGCAGGCAGGCAGGCAGGTGAGCAGTTTGTGAGAGGGATGGACAATTGCCGGTTTAGATCCAATCCGAGAGGTCCTGGATTGGAGAGGGTGCCGGCTGGGCTGAGGGGACCCCTCTCTGGCCTCTAATCTATATATATAAAAGCCTAATCGACCAGCTGACTGGTCAACCGTAGCTATGACATGCACTGACCACCAGGAGGTAGACATTCAACACAGGAGTGGAAACCACAGACATGGAAACATGGAACAGATTAATGAATTTCAGAGGGAAAGGGGGAGGGTGGGGGAGGGGCAGAGATTAACCAAAGATCTTATATGCTTACTAGAGGCTGATGCATGGATTTGTGCACTGTGGGGTCCCTTGCCTGGCCTGCAGGAATTAGGCCAAAACCAGCCTGATGCACAAATTCATGAACTGTTGGGGTCCCTTGGCCAGGCTTGTGAGGATCAGGCTAAAACCGGCAGTCTGACATCCCCCAGGGACCCCTGAATGTGAGAGGGTGCAGGCCAGGCCTCTAGTCTCTGTATGTAAAAGGATAAGTGACTGGCTAAGCAGCTGACTGGCTGGTAAATATGATGTGCACTGACCACCAGGGGATAGATGCAACAACAACTTCGCAGATTGCCTCTTGCACTCAGGGATCCCTTAGGGCACATGTGTCAAACACAAGGCCCGCGGGCCAAATCCGTCCCGCCAGGCCTTGCAATGTGGCCCGCACCGCGCTGTCATCACTGCACTCTGCTGCGTTTCCATCACAATGACAGTTTATGACTGTTCAGTAAACCATTTGGCCCGAGATTTAGGCTGGATTTTAGATTTTGGCCCCTTCTCTGATTGAGTTCGACACCCCTATCTTCGGGGATGTTGGACTGCCAATTTTGTCCAGATTCCTGCAGACCAGGCTGAGGGACCCCACCTGCTGGAGAGAACCTGCTCACTCTGCAGATGCCCTTTGAGCCCTGGCGTTGCTCCAGGTCAGAAAGGGACCATGGGAGATTGGCTCCAGGGCATGTCTGGCCCATCTCACCAGCCCTGCCCCACTGGCTACCTTTTTTTTAATTAAAAAAAAAAATTTTTTTTTTAGTACGTTTTATTGATTTTTTACGGAGAGGAAAAGAGAGGGATAGAGAGTTAGAAACATCGAAGAGAGAGAAACAACTTCTACTAGGGATTTGCCCACAACCAAGGTACATGCCCTTGACCAGAATCAAACCAAGGACCTTTCAGTCTGCAGGCCAACACTCTATCCTCTGAGCCAAATGGTCACGGCTCTTTGGCTACCTTCTAATTAATTTCCTTTTAATGTGCATGGGTCAGTGTACCGGGCCTCTAGTTTTTAATAGATAGTACTTATATGTTGCCATTTTTATTCTTTATGCCTGTGTTCCCCTCTTTCTCTCTCCATTTCTTCTTCTTACAACAGTCTCTTTAGCATTTCTTACAGTGCTGGTTTGGTGGTGATAATCTCTTTTAGCCTTTTTTTTTTTTTTTTTTTTTTTTTTTTTTTTTTGTCTCCATAACTGCTTGTTTCATTGCTGGATAGAGTGGTCTTGGATTCAGTCCCTTCGTTTTTATTACTTTGTATACTTCATGCTATTCCTTTCTGGCCTGAAGTGTTTCTATTGATAAATAAGCTGACAATCAAATGTGAGCTCCCCTGTAAGTAAGTTTCTGTCTCTCTTGCAGCTTTTAAGATTCTTTCTTTGTCTCTAATGTTTACCATTTAAATTATAATGTGTCTTGGTGTGAGTCTTTTTTAATTCATTTTGATTGGGACTCTTTTTCCTGAATTTGAGTGACTTTTTCCTTCACATGATTAGGGAAGTTTTCTGTCATTATTTCTTCAAACAGATTCTCTGTTCCTTGCTTAGATTCTTCTTCTGGAACTCCTATAATTCATATGTTGTTATTTTCATGTTTTCTCAAAGATCTCTTAAATTCCCCTCCTGCTTTTTAATTGTTTTAACAATTGCTGCTCTGAATGGGTTTACTTTCTACCCATGTTCTATTTGCTGATTCGGTCTTCTGCTTCTTCTAGCCTACTATTGATTTCTTCCAAGGTATTTTTATTTTATATGCCATTCTTCATTTCTACTTGATTCTTATTCATGTTTTTTACCCCCCTCTCTACTTTTTTTTTAATGCTGGTATAGTTCTCATTAAGTTGCTTAATCTCATTAAATTGCTTCTATTTTTCATTAAGTTGTTTGAGTACCCTTCTAACCATTACTTTGAAATCTTTATCTGACATAATGCTTGCTTCCAGTTTATTTAGTTCCTTTTCTGGTGATTTCTCCTTTTCTTTCATTTGGGGATTGCTTCTGTGTCTTCCCATTTGCACTGTCCCTTTGTATTGTTTCTGTGTATTAGATTAAACTGTTAAACCCCCCAGTCTTTGTGCAGTGGTCTTATGTCATAGATGTCCTTTTGTACCCAGTGGTGCAGTCTCTTAGATCTAATGAGTTTGGTGCTCTAGGAATGACCCTTGTTTGAGTTATTTGGGTTCTCAGGTTGTAATTGGGTCATGAATGTTATCCCAGTTTTTGATGGAATCTGTTCTCAGCATGGCTGATTGAAGCTCACCTCTATCACACAGTCCAAGCTCTTATGGAGGTGCTGGCAGAACAAAACTAAATATAACAAAGCAAAACATGAAATAAAATAGAAATGTTCACAAACATTTGTACAAAATGTACATCAAAAGAAACCACAAAATAAGAGAGAATTAGGAAAGAGAAGAGAGAGCAAGAATGATAGAAAAAAACAGAAGAAAAAGGATTATGAAAGGACAGAAGTGTAATAAAGTAAATAAGACAACAGAATAGAGGAAGACTGTAAAAGAAAGGAAGAAAAAAATTAAAAAAATATATATTTTATTGATTTTTACAGAGAGGAAGGGAGAGGGATAGAGAGTCAGAAACATTGATGAGAGAGAATCATGGATCATCTGCCTCTTGCACCCCTCCTCCCACTGGGGATGTGCCCGAAACCAAGGTACATGCCCTTGACCAGAATCGAACCTGGGACCTTTCTTTCCGCAGGCTGACACTCTATCTACTGAGCCAAACCGGTTTCAGCACAGAAGAAGAAAGTTTGAAAAGGAAGATAGAGGAGAAATCAATAAAGAAATATAAAAAAAGAAAAAGAAAAAAAACTCTTTGGCTTTCAGCAACCTTTTTAAAGCTCCAAGCATTCCACAGTTTTTGTCTGTGTCCACTACTTGACTGCACACAGGAGGGGCCAGGCTGCCCTTAAAGCAGGTTTGTTAACAGGACTGGGCCAGCAAACTTCCCTAGGTTCTCCAGGCCCTGCCTCCTCCTGCCTTTGTCTGCTAGCTAGCTGTCGATATTAATCACTCAAAAGTCTGTTTCTGAAAGGGCTTTAGGGGGAATTAGGAGTATGTATAGACTTCTGGGTTTCCTGTGTGAGGGAGGTGCTCTTCAGATTTCAGGGAAAGTGGTGTATTTCCCTGTCCTAGAGCTACTCCTTTCAGAGTGACCCAGACAGAGTGGCTAGCGGAGATTCCTGTAAGCAGTCCAGTGGAATCAGCTGGAAACTTAGAATTCCTATCATTTCTCCCATGAGGCGGAAGCACCACTCAGGTTCCCACCCCCAATGCACTTCCTGATGCTTCCTGAGACTGTTCAAACATGTAGACTTGGCCTCTGTTGCCATCTCCTCTGCAAAAGAGGTGATGGCAGAGTGTGGCAGTCAGGGCTTCGGAGGTTGTGGTGGGCTATATCACCTAGGGTGGTTTTTTGGTTTTTTTTTCTCCTGAGCTGTGAATTCTGGAAGGGGCTATTTGGTTTTGGGGTGTGTGTGACTGAATACAGGGCTCCCAGCTGCCTTTATTCCACATCTCCCCCCAATGCTTCCCACCCCAACATTATCCCTCAAGCAGAGGCTAGGATGAGTAGCTGTTAATGAAATTCCTGCTGTGTTCTGGTTTAAGAAAAAGAAAGAAAAAACAAACAAACGAGGCTTTCTCTCAAAAGAGCTCTGGCCTACTAAGCCCAATCTGGTTTCTGGGCCTCCATCTTCTTAGAAAAATCCTCTCATAGCCGAGCAATCCCTCATCACTCTTGACTTGTCAGCCCACAAAAGCTTGTCAGCCCTTCTCCAGGTGTTTTCCTTGATATAAATCTCCTCAACTGGACCTCAGTAGGTAATTTCAGGTGAATGTTCCCCAATTTACTTTTATTTCCAGTCTGGCCCTGGGAGGAAGTGCAAGAAAGACCTGCCTATTCCTTCCTTTAAAATCTTGCTCATTGCTTGTAAACGATTGGAAATTGTTTGCTGGGCAATGTTTAATCTTTCTGAGTTTGTTTAATGTTTCTGAGTTTGACATGCATCTTCATCCAATAATGCTTGTAATTGTTGGTCTTCAAACATATTTGGTTGACCTGGACATTCTTTGTCTTTTCCATTGAAAGCATCACTTTTAAAGCGTTCACAAGTATTTTGAGATGGAGCACGTTCACCATAAGCTTCCCGAAGTATATAATAACGTTCAGCAGCACTTTTCTTCAAAACAAAATAATGAATTAAAATTTTCCACAAATGCTCTTTTTTTGTCACAAAATTTGACATTTTTTAAAATAAATTTTTATTGTTCATATTATTACAAATGTTCCTTTCCCCCCCTTCTCACCCCTCCCTCTGCCCTTTCCCCACCCCCCATTGTCCTCATCCATAGGTGCACAGTTTATGTTCAGTCTCTTCCCACATCCCCCTCTCCCCTTTTCCCCAAGAATAACCAGTTCACTCCCCTTCCATACCTCTGATTCTATTATATTCAACAGTTAATATTGTTCCTCAGATTTTTTTGTTTTAGTTTCCTTGGTTTTTAGATTCACTTGTTGATAGTTACGTATTTGTTGTTCATAATTTTTATCTTTATTTACTTGCTCTTCTGAAAGAACCCCCTTCAGCAATTCATATAATTCTGGTTTGGTGGTGATGAACTCCTTTAGCTTTTTTTTATTAGTGAAGCTCTTTATCTGACCTTTGAATCTGAGTGATAGCTTTGCTGGATAGATTATCTTTGGCTGTAGGTTCTTGCTATTCATCACCTTGAATATTTCTTGCCATTCCTGTCTGGCCTGCATGGTTTCTGTTGAGAAATCAGCTGACAATCGTATAGGTGCTACTTTATAGGTAACTACCTTCTTTGCTCTTGCTTCTTTTAATATTCTCTCTTTGTCTTTTGCTCTTGGAATCTTAATTATGATTTGTCTTGGTGTGGTCCTCTTTGGATTTCTTTTGTTTGGAGTTCTGTGCGCTTCCTGGACTTGTAAGTCTAATTCTTTCACCAGGTAGGGAAAGTTTTCTGTCACTATTTCTTTCAGTATGTTTTCGATATCTTGCTCTCTCTCATCTTCTGGGTCCCCCATAATTCTGATGTTGGTTCGCTTGAAGTTGTCCCAGAGGTTTCTTACATTATCTTCAACTTTCTGGATTCTCTGGCCTTTTTGCGTCTGCGGAGGAGTGTCTTCTGGCTCTTTATGTTCCAAATCTTTGACTTGATTCTTGCGATCTTCCATTCTGTTTTTAGGACTCCATAAAATATTTTTTATTTCAGACAATATATTCTTTATTTCTTGTTGATCTCTTATTATTTCTAGTTGATCCCTTTTCATATCCTCATAGGTCTTGTTTATTTTATCGGCCTTTTCTAGGAGATTCTTGAACAACCTTATACGTGTGGTTTTGAACTCTATATCCAGTCGCTTTTTGTCCTCCATTTCTTTCGTTTGTGATCTATTTGGTTTAGGCATTTTCGCAGGCAGCTTTCCTGATGGGGCGGGGTTTCAGGGTGGAGCCTACAGCCTTGGCTTCCGTCAGCCCTGCCCTATGCGACTCCTGAGACTCAGGGTCCTTCAGTACTTGTTGCGAGCGCCTCTGAGACAAAGGTGCCCTCGATTTTCACCTGCTGCCAAACTGTCTATGCTTTCCCCCAATGAGTCCGGTATTGGGGTTCAGTTCAGTTGGTAGTGGGATTGGAGGTGGCGTTCAGAGCAGTCTGGAGCCCCTGTCTCCTTCCCGTCAGGGCAATCCCGCGGCACAGCCGGCCGGCCCTTCTCTGCGCGCAGTGTGCGCGCTTCCCGGACCTCCTTTTGCCGCTTCCCCGGAGTCCCGCCTTACAGCCCGGCTCCCTATGGATGAGCCTGGGTCCCCAGGGTCTGGCCTAGAATTGGGGTTCAGAGCAGTTGGAGCTGGGCCCAGCACAGTTGGAGCTTTTCTCTCCTTCCCGCTTGGGACCGCCAGCCAGGCACTCGGCCTCCCTCCTCTCTGGCTCTGTCCTCTCCGCGCGCACCGCGTGTCTCCGTACCTTGGGCTTTTACAGCTCCTCCGCGCTTCCTTCTGGTTTTCTCCTTGCTTCTTGTTGTAGAATTTCCAGTCAGTCGACTTTCCTGTAGTTCTGGGTAATGTCCATTTTATATTTTAGTTGTATTTTGTTGAAATTGTTGTGTGCGGCTGCGGCTAGTTGCCTACCCGAGCAGCCATCTTGGATTCTCTCCAAAATTTGACATTTTTAAGTGTAAAAATATCTATGATATTAACACCTTTAGAAGATTTGTCATATGAACGTTTGAAGCTTGCTGTCAATACAACAAAATAGCATACATATCAAATCACATATATATCAACATATGTGTAATTCCATCTACTGGAAAAAAAATGTGCATTATTAACTGGTACACCTGGTAGAATCAATCAATGAGTGTATAAATAAGTGGAACAAGTCGATTTTTCTCTCTCTCCTTTCATCTCGCTCTCTAAAATTAATAATATTGATAAAAGGGCCTCATTTTAGAATTATTATAATTATACAAATAAATTCTTTAAAGTCAGATATCCCAGCATCATTTTTTTTTTTTTAAATCCCACCAGCAATATAAAAGTGTTAAATCTGCCCAGCCAGCATGGCTCAGTGGTTGAGCATCAGTCTATGAATCAGATCACACATAGTTCAATTCCCAATTAGGGCACAAACCTGGGCTGCGGGCTGTATCCCAGGTGGGGTTATATAAGAGGCAGCCGATTGATGCTTGTCTCTCATCATTGGTGTTTCTATCTCTCTCTTCCTCTCTGAAATGAATAAAAGTATATTTAAAAAAATAAAAGTATTAAATCTAGATCCAAATAAGATTAATCACTATTTCATTAATGTCCTTTTTAGTCTATTTTAGGACAGTTCCCCTTTCATATGTCTCTCCTCTCTATTTTTCTCCTCTCTCTGTCTCCTATGTGTGTGCATAGTTTATTGAAGGAATTTGATAATCCAGGAGTTTCCTACAGACTGGATTTTGCTGACTTGTAGGTTGAACATTAGTTATGCTTGTATATATGACATATATGTACATATATGGGATATGTATATGTAGTGAAAAGTATATAGAAGGCATTTAATCAATAAATATATATAGCAAATGTAACTTTGTCAAAATCTTTATAAGAAAACTTTGTAAAGAGAACTTACTAATCCATTTTTAAAAAACCACTTAACTCAAAATTATTGATATTAAACAAGGCATTTTAATTGTGGGGAAGTCATCGTTTGTCAAACCAAACATAGTAGAATGGATCCAGATACAGGCAAATGAAATAGTACTAAGATTAAGGAAATCCTATGTATTAATATGGGATACTTCCCCAGGATACTGTTAACTGAATATACTATTGAGTAGTATAATACAATTTATGTAAAACAGATGAAAAATATGTATATTTGATTTGTATAAAGGGGCAGAATAACAAATCCTATATGTGTAAATTATACCCAGATATATATATATATATATATATATATATATATATATATATATATATATATATACACATACACATAGCCTCTGGGAGGAGCTGGTGGACTAGAGCATAGGAGTAAAAGGGACACTGAAATTTCAGAATTTGCAATCATGTAAATATACCTATTCTTCCTTCCCTCATTAAATTGCACTGAAGTTTTGATAGAATTCTGATTTCATTTTTTAAATGTATAACATCTTTATTGAGATGTATTTCACATACCATCAAGTGTACCTATTTGAAGTGTACAATTCAGTAGTTTTTAGTACATTTACAGTATTGTGCAACCATCATGACAATCAATTTTAGAACATTTTTATCACCTAATTTATTTTATTTTATTTTTATTTATTTATTTTTAAATATATATTTTATTGATTTTTTTTACAGAGAGGAAGAGAGTCAGAAACATCAATCAGCCGCCTCCTGCACACCCCCTACTGGGGATGTGCCTGCAACCAAGGTACATGCCCTTGACCAGAATCGAACATGGGACCTTTCAGTCCGCAGGCCGATGCTCTATCCACTGAGCTAAACCGGTTTTGGCTTATCACCTAATTTAGCAGTTTCTTTCCAATCTCTCCAAGTCCCCTAGCTCTTACCAACCACTAAAACTCTTTCTGTCTCTACAGATAGATCTATTCTGCATATTTCATATAAATGAAATCAAATAGTATGTTTTTTTGTGACCAACTTCTTTCTCCAAGGATAATGTTTTTGAGCTTCATCCATATCATAGCATTTGTCAGTGCTTCATTACTTTATATTGTAGAATACATTTGTATGGTTATATATATTTATATATTTATTTACCCATTAATCAATTGATAGACATTGGAATTATTTCTACTTTCTGACCTTTATGAGTTTACAGAGAACCGGAATAAATCAAGCAATGCTCGGAGAGTTTGGAGTCACACTTTATTCACTGGTGGGCTCAGAGAAAATGAATTCAAATTACAAGCAGAACTTCCCTTTTTATTAAAGAGCCAGCCTCTGTGTGCTTGGTGGTTATCTCGCTGGTGGTCTTGAAAACAACATTGTTCTATCCAATTAGAAAATACACCTGGAATGGCATTGAGAACATGGGCGTACCTAGTCTCTGGCCTACAAGGTCAGACAGCTAAATTTATCTTCCTCATTATTCAAGCAGGCTAGAGCAGGCTGAAAAGCAAAGTTATTATTACTATTTAAAAAAAAAATAAATAAATAAGAGGCCCTCTAAAAAAAATAGCAGAGAATTCCAAACAGTAATTTTACAAAATAGGGCTTAGCCTTCTCACTCGGGTTACAGATGTCCGTGCCTATAGTATGACTTAACACAATTTTTGCCATAAGTTGGAAACCACCTATATAAGTACCTACATCACTCACGTGGATCACATATACAACAGTAATGAAGTGACACAGTAAAATTAAAAGATAACAATTCCTGACCTTTACTTGTGGTAAATAAATAATAAAAAAAACGTAAAGCACATGTATACATATCGAAATGAAGGAACTTTTTTTTCCTTTATTTTTTAAATTTTCTTTATTGATTACGGTATTATATATGTGTCCTTATCCCTCCATTACTCCCCCATCCACCCCTACTCATGCCCTCACCCCCCTGTTGTCTGTGTCCATTGGAACTTTTTCTTAAACAAATAAATGGGAGATGGCAACGTAACCACGAAATGCCGTACGTCCAGTTTGACGTAACCCGAGGACTGCCTGTAATGCTGCTTTGAACATTTGTGTATAAGTTTTTGTGTAGACATGTTTTCTCTTGAGTAGGAGTTGAATTGCTGGGTAATACGGTAACTGTTTATATAAATCACTTTTGTAATTATTTAATTTACTATTGATAGTTTAGAGATGGAGCTCTAGTGAGAAAAATCTAATCTACACATTGTTTTCAAATAAAGGAAAAAGTTTAAAATATAGTTAATATTGCCATCTGAAAACGTAATTAAACATGAATTTTTATTTTGCCTTTTAAAAATATTTATAACCTATGATTTATTTTTAGGCACAGTATCTATGTGCCAAAGAGTTAAAAAACCAATATTGCAAGACTCAGAAGAAAGCTAGAGGAGATTATGATAATTCGAGATTTGAACTTTGCCAGACACTCAGTGGGACATAATTTAACTGAAAGTGGATGGAAGTGGTCCTGACAAGACATCAGGGATAGGACCATGATGTCCCTAGTTAGGTCTAGGAATGAATAAGACTCATATTTTTATGAGTTGTCTGACAGCTTGAGAGGCAGAGAAGAATAGTGCAGTGGTCATGGCTTTTTCTCTAGCCTTTCTCTTTCACATCCTTACATAAATTCTCCATGAATAAATTATCACTTAAACAATTTATTAAAATGAAAGAACTTACATTTTTTTATTGTATGTGCTTTCTTATTGGGCAAGCAATTTCAGCATACTTTCTGTTATTGGTTTATTAGCTTTAAAAAATATTTTTTATTGATTTTTTTACAGAGAGGAAGGCAGAGGGAAAGAGAGTCAGAAACATCGATGAGAAAGAAACATCTATTAGCTGCCTCCTGCACATGTGCAGGAGGCAGCTAATAGATGTTTCTTTCACCTACTGGAGATGTGCCCGCAACCAAGGTGCATGCCCTTGACCAGAATTGAACCTGGGACCTTTCAGTCCGAAGGCCGACGCTCTATCCACTCACTGAGCCAAACCAGTTAGGGCGGTATATTAGCTTTTGAAAATATATTTTTGTTGATTCCAGAAAGGAAGGAAGAGAGAGAGAGAGAAACATTAGTGATAAGAATCATTGATCATCTGGCTCCTGCATGCCCCCTACTGCAGGGATCTAACCTGCAAACCGGGCATGTGCCCTTGACTGGAATCAAACCAGGATCCTTCAATCTGTAGGCCGACTATTCACTGAGCCAAACTGGCTAGGGTGGTTTGTTAGTTTTTAATGTGTTTCACTGGGCTTGTGCTTCTCTCATCTTGATTTCCATATGTATCATTCATCTAAGAATTGGTTATCACTATACTTGAATCCATTCTATCATAAATCTGCTGGTCTCTGCAGAGAAGTCTGTGATAGTGATTCTGTCAAAACTTGATAAGGCTAAAAGACAATCTCTGCAACAATTAAAATGATTTTAAGCAGTGTGTATAATATCCCATTTTTATAAGGGGGGCAAAATAATATGAATTGGACATTGCCAACTTTTTGGTATACAGTTATAAAATAGTCCCTATCCTTAAGAAACGTTCAGATACTTATAGTAGAGGTAAGCATAGAGTTCTCATTTCATATGTAAAATACCTTATCAAGCTTAAGTGGACTCAGTTTAGGTTTAAAAACAGATGCATTGGACCAAGGCTTTTTTTTTTTTTTTTCATGTGTACAAATATTTATTTATGATATAATAGATCTTTATTGTTCAGATTATTACAGGTGTTCCTCTTCCCCCACCCCCCCATAGCTCCCTTCCACCTGATTCCCCACCCCACCCCATGCCCTTACCCCCGCCACTGTATTCATCCATAGGTGTAAGATTTTTGTCCAGTCTCTTCTTGTACCCTTCAGACCCCCTTCTCCCCGAGAATTGTTAGTCCACTCCTTTCTATGTCCCTGATTCTGTTATATTCACCAGTCCATTTTGTTCTTCAGATTTTTTTTATTCACTTGTTGGTAGGTATGTATTTGATGTCTTTTTGTTGTTCATAATTTTTATCTTTACCTTTTTCTTCTCTTCTTAAAGAATATCCTTCAGCATTTCGTGTAATCCTGGTTTGGTGGTGATGAACTCCTTTAACTTTTTCTTGTCTCTGAAGCTCTTTATCTGACCTTCAATTCTGGATGGTAGCTTTGCTGGGTAGAGTAATCTTGGTTGTAGGTTCTTGCTGTTCATCACTTGGACTATTTCTTGCCACTCCCTTCTGGCCTGTATAATCTCTGTTGAGAAATCAGCTGACAGTCATATGGGTACTCCCTTGTAGGTAACTATCTGTTTTTCTCTTGCTGCTTTCAAGATTCTCTCTTTGTCTTTTGCCCTTGACATTTTAATTATATGTCTTGGTGTGGTCCTCTTTGGAATCCTCTTGTTTGGGGTTCTGTGCGCTTCCTGGACTTGTAAGTCTGTTTCTTTCACCAGGTGGGTGCCGTTTTCAGTTACTATTTCCTCAAATAGGTTTTCAGTATCTTGCTCTCTTCTTCTGCCACCACAAAAATGTGGATGTTGGTACGCTTAAAGCCGTCTTAGAGGCTCCTTACACTATTCTCACATTTTTGGATTCTTTCTTTCTGTCTCTCTGGTTGGGTGTTTTTTGCTTCCTCATATTCCAGGTCTTTGGTTTGACACTTGGAGTATGTTGATTGACAGTTGAATTTCTGTAATTCTTTATTTTAGACAGTGAATGCTTAATTTCTGACTGGTTCTTTTCCTTTTTTTTTTTTTTTTTTTTTTTGCATTCTTATTTAGGTCCTTGAAGGTCTCACTAAGCTTCTTGGAGGACTTATCAAGTTTCTCAGCAGTTTTTAGAAGATTTTTGAGTAACCTTATAAATGTGATTCTGAACTCTGTGTCGTCCAGTTGTTTACTTTCCTCCATCTCTCCCATTTGTGACATGCTTCTGTGTCTCTGCATTTTGGCTGCCTCCCTGTGTTGACTGAGTGGCTTTGTGTGGTATTATATGTGTCCTATAGGGGCCAGTAGCTCAGCTTCCCCAGTCACCTGAGATGGTTGCTCTTGTTACACCCCTTTGTGGGTTGAGTGCAGAGTCTTGGTGTAATTAAGCCTTGATTGTTCTTGGTACACTGGAAGGAATTGATCTCCAGGCCAATTGGCTGTGAGGACCCACAGTGTCTATAAAGTAAGAACTGCTGCGCTGGAGATGCGCCTTGTTTCAGTGGGGCTTTGGTGCTCACTGACTCCGTCTTCCGAATATGTCACTTATGGGTGTGAGGAGTTGAAACTGACCACTAGGAACACTGGCTTCTGGATCTCCAATGGAGTGCAGTTCAACTACTGTCTGAGGCAACTCTGCAGGAGCTATAGCAAGAGCCACAGTCCTCCCTCCTTAGAGCTTGGAGGCTTTGGAGCTGTCTGCACAAGGTTGCAAGTTTCCTAGGTTAAAATGTACTAGAGAAGGCCATTCATATGCAAAAGTCATTGCTTGGAGCTTGGGTGTGTTTGTAGATTGTGTGGGGCGGAGTCTCAGTGTGTCTTAGGTTAAGGCGTAGCTAACAGTGATGTCCTCAGCCATCTCTACCTCTCTCACCATGTCCCTGCGTCTCCCTGTTTCTAGTGCCCCCGCACAGCAAACAATTATTCTTGCTCGCAGCTCTGCAAGCAAGCCACCCTCACTTTCCAACCCGATGGCAGGCAGTCCAGCTTCTCTCCAGAAACTGGATTTCAGAGAGATTGGGAGCTTGTCTGTCTCCGGTTGAAGAAAGCAACGCCCTCTGCTAGCCAGGATCTGCCGTCAGCCCGTATCGTGCGTGCCCTCGTACCTCAGTTTTTGAGCACTTGTGCCCTGAATGCTCCTTTCTCTTTCAGTCTAGTTGTAGAGCTTCCACCCAGCCAGCTTTCCCATGGTTCTGGGTGATAGACGTTTTGTCTTTTAGTTGTACTTTTGATTTTTCACAGAGAGGAAGGGAGAGGGATAGTTAGAAACATCAATGAGAATCATCAATCAGCTGCCTCTTGCACGTCCCCCACTGGGGATGTGCCCGCAATCAATGTACATGCCCTTGACAGGAATCGAACCTGGGTCCTTTCAGTCTGCAGGCCGATGCTCTATCCACTGAGCCAAACTGGTTTTGGCTAGTTATAGTTTTGAAATTGTTGTGCATGGCAGCAGTTTAGGTGTGTTTTCCTACGCTGCCCATCTTGGATCCCCTGGACTAAGGCTTTAATGTTAGTAAGAGTTAGTTGAATGGGGGAAGATGGAAGTAGGAAACAGAAGAATTTTAGGTGTAGAAAACAAAGGTAAAGGCAGGGTGTGTGAATCGGTTCACTGACCTCTAAGCACAAGTTACTGATTATATTGTTGAAGAGTTTCTCATAAGAAGAAGCTGGAGAGGTGCTTTAGTATAAGTAGGGTCAAATGGAAGTTTGGTGTGCCATGTGGACATTAAACTGAATGCTGTGCATAGTGGAAATTATTAAAAAAATGATAACATTCTCAACTTTTTGGTTTAGGTAGGTTATTTTGGTCTTTGAGTGCCTATTCTGATATTCTAATTTTTTTGAAGGTCAAAACTGTGTTTATTGATCCTAGAACAGTACCTGGCAAATATCTAAGTATTCCCTAAAAATGTTAGTAAGGCAGTATAGTTTGCATATAGCAGTTTGAGAGCTTGGGCTCCTGCACAGTTCTGAATCTTGATGCCACCATTAAATGACTCTGTGACCTTGAGCATATTTCTAAACCACTTAATTTTCTTATCTAGGAAATATAAAGAACAGCAGAACCTACCTAATCAGATAAAATGAGTTTATATAAAGCACTTAGAATAGTGCTTGGCTCATATTAAACACTATATAAATATTAACAGTTCTTTCTTTTATGAATGAAAGATACAATACAAACTAGAGCTGCTAAGAGCTTGATCCCAGAGCATACGCAGAGTTACATAGTAAAGGATGGAGTTAAGAAATATTCAGAAACACAGTTGGATAGGATATGGTAAATAAGGATTAGAAGGAATTAAGCTTACTTCTCTGATAGGGCTTTAGGTTTTCTCTCCAGGGTTCCTGTCCCTTCCACAACACTCAACACACACACAAAGAGTAACTAGTAAATGATGACTAATTTATTCTAGTTAGTACAGGAAATTTAAGGCCAGGAGATGAAGTCTTTGGTAGGTTGAGGAAAGCATTGATGAATTGTGGCACATCCTCTTTTGGATTTTTGTTTGGTTTTTCTCTGGTTCCTATTCTTTCTCTTTAAAAAAAATTTTTTTTTAATTTAATAAATCTTTATTGTTCAAATTATTACAATTGTTTCTCTTTTTTCTCCCCATAGCTCCCCTCCACCAGCTTGCTATCCCACCCTCTGCCCTTACTTCCCCTTAACTGTCCTCATCCATAGGTGTACGCTTTTTGTCCAGTCTCTTCCCACACCTCCCACTTTCTCTTTCCCCCAAGAATTGTCAGTCCACTCCCTTTCTATGCCCTTCATTCTATTATATTCACCAGTTTATTCTGTTCATCAGATTTTTTTATTCCCTTAGTTTTTCATTCACTTGTTGGTAGGTATGTATTTGTTGTTCATAATTTTTATCTTTACTCTTTTCTTCTTCTTCCTCTTTTTTAAAAAAATATATTTTATTGGTTTTGTACAGAGAGGAAGGGAGAGAGATAGAGAGTTAGAAACATCAATGAGAGAGAGTCATCCATCAGCTGCCTCTTGCATACCCCCTACTGGGGATATGCCCGCAACCAAGGTACATGCCCTTGACTGGAATCGAACCCGGGACCTTTCGGTCCCCAAGCCGATGCTCTATCCATTGAGCCAATCCGGTTTCGGCTCTTCTTCCTCTTCTTAAACAATACCTTTCAGCAGTTCATATAATATTGGTTTGGTGGTGATGAACTCCTTTAACTTTTTCTTATCTGTGAAGCTCTTTATCCAACCTTAAATTCTGAATGATAGCTTTGCTGGGTAGAGTAATCTTGGTTGTAGGTTCTTGCTGTTCATCACTTTGACTATTTCTTGCCACTCTCTTCTGGCCTGCATAGTTTCTGTTGAGAAATCAGCTGACAGTCATATAGGTGCTCCCTTGTAGGTAACTAACTGTTTTTCTCTTGCTACTTTCAAGATTCTCTCTTTGTCTTTTGCCCTTGGCATTTTAATTATACTGTGTTGGTGTGGTCCTCTTTGGATTCCTTTTGTTTGGGTTTCTGTGCGCTTCCTGGACTTGTAAGTCTGTTTCTTTCACCAGGTGGGTGACATTTTCAGTTACTATTTCTTCAAATAGGTTTTCAGTATCTTGCTCTCTCTCTTCTTCTAGCATCCCCATAATTTTGATGTTGGTATGCTTGAAGTTGTCCCAGAGGCTTCTTACACTATTTTCAACTTTTTGGATTTTTTTTCCTTTTCCTTTTCCAGTTGGGTGTTTTTTGTTTCTTTGTATTCCAAATCTTTGACTTGATTCTTGCGTTCCTCTAGTCTGCTGTTGCGTCTCTATAATATTTTCTATTTATTTAAAAAATATATATTTCATTGATGTTTTACAAAGAGGAAGGGAGAGAGATAAAGAGTTAGAAACATCGATGAGAAAGAATCACCAATCAGCTGCCTCCTGCATGCCCCCCACTGGGGATGTGCCCACAACCAATGCACATGCCCTTGACCAGAATCCAACCTGGGACCCTTCAGTCCGCAGGCCGACACTATCTACTGAGCCAAACCGGTTTCAGCTGTATACATTTTTTTTTTTTTTCTTTTTCTGTCAGTGTATGTTTAATTTCTAGTTGATCCTTTCTCATATCTTTGAGAGTCTCATTAAATTTATTGGCCATTTCTAGGAAATTCTTGAAAAACCTTTTAACCATGGTTTTTAACTATATATCTAGTCGTTTACTTTTTTCTATTACCTTCATTTGTGACCTGTTTCTTTGTCTCCACATTTTGGCTGCTTCCCTGAGTTGATGGAGTGGCTTTGTGTGCTAGATGTCCTAGCAAGGCCCAATGGCTCAGCCTCCTCAGTTACCTGAGGTGGATACTCTTGGTGTGCACCTTTGTGGACTGTGTGTGCAGTCTTGTAGTTAAGCCTAGATTGTTGTTAGTATCACTGTGGGGAGTTGACCTCAAGGCCAATTGGCTGTGCGGATCAGCTGTGTCTCCACTGGGAGAGCTTCTGTGCTACCCTTGGATGGGGTGAAGTCTAAGAGCTGAGCAGACATCCTTGGTTTCCTCTCAGCCCCGCCTTATGAGGCCCCTGTTTCTCAATGTCCCGTGGAAATGGCTGCACGCACCTCTCAGAGAAATCTGCCCTGAGTTTTGCCCATTGCCAGACAGTCCAGTTTCTCCCCAAATGAGTGAATATTTAAAGTCTCTCTCGGAACTGGATTTCATTGCAGTCAGGAGGTTTTGTTTTCCTCCTGAACAAGAAAGCTAGCCTGTGCTTGCTGCCTGCCCCTCTCTGAGAGCTGCAAATAAGCCAATCATGTATTCAGCCACCTGCCCTTTCTATACACGTGGGTTTCCGCAACTGTGTCCTCCACAGCTCCTCTGAGTCTCAGGGTCCTTTTTATATTATTATTATTTTTTTTAAAATAAATCTTTATTGTTCAGATTATTAGATTATTATAGGTGTTTCTCTTTTTAATTTTTCCCCCCCATAGCTCCCCTCCACCAGATTCCCCACCCCACCCCATGCCCTTACCCCCCACTACAGTCTTTATCCATAGGTGTAAGACTTTTATCTCATCTCTTCCCACACACTTCAAACCCCCTTCCCCCTGAGAATCATCAGTCCACTCCCTTTCTATGTCCCTGATTCCATTATATTCACCAGTCCATTCTGTTCATCAAACTTTTTATTCACTTGATTTTTACAGTAGATTCACTTGTTGGTAGGTATATATTTGATATCTTTTTGTTGTTCATAATTATTATCTTTATCTTTATCTTTTTCTTCTTCTTCCTCTTCTTAAAGAATATCCTTCAGCATTTCATGTAATCCTGGTTTGGTGGTGATGAACTCCTTTAACTTTTTCTTGTTTGTGAAGCTCTTTGACCTTCATTGATACCTTTGCTGAGTAGAGCAATCTTGGTTGTAGGTTCTTGCTGTTCATCACTTGGACTATTTCTTGCCACTCCCTTCTGGCCTGCATAATCTCTGTTGAGAAATCAGCTGACGGTCATATGGGTACGCCCTTGTAGCTAACTAACTGTTTTTCTCTTGCTGCTTTCAAGATTCTCTCTTTGTCTTTTTCCCTTGGCATTTTAATTATGATATGTCTTGGTGTGGTCCTCTTTGGAATCCTCTTATTTGGGGTTCTGTGTGCTTCCTGGACTTATAAGTCTGTTTCTTTCACCAGGTGGGGAAAGTTTTCTGCCATTATTTATTCTAATAGGTTTTCAATATTTTGTTCTCTCTCTTCTTCTGGCACCTCAAAAATATGGATGTTGGTATGCTTAAAGCTGTCCCAGAGGCTCTTTACGTTATCTTTGTATTTTTGGATTCTTTTTTCTTTTTGTTTTCCTGGTTGGGTGTTTTTTTTGTTTCCTTGTATTCCAGATCTTTGGTTTGACTCTTGGAGTATGTTGATCAACAGTTGAGTTTCTGTAAATTCTTTATTTCAGACAGTGTATGGTTAATTTCTGACTGGTCCTTTTCCTTTTCCTTTTCCTTTTTTTTTTTTTTTTTTTTTTTTTTTTTTTATACATTCTCATTAAAGTCCTTGAAGTTCTCATCAAGTTTCTCAGCAGTTTTTAGAAGATTCTTGAGTAACCTTATAAATGTGGTCCTGGACTCTATATCGTCCTGTAGTTTGCTTTCCTTCATTGTCCCCTTTCACAACATGCCTCTGTTTCTCTGCATTTTGGCTGCTTCCCCATGTTGATGGAGTGGCTTTGTGTGGTAGGTGATCCACAGGGGCCAGTAGCTCAGCCTCCCCAGTCACCAGAGGTGGTTGTTTTTGGTACACCCCTTTGTGGGCTGAGTGCAAAGTCTTGGTGTAGTTAAGCCTTGATTGCTCTTGGTACCCTGGGAGGAATTGTTCTCCAGGCCAATTGGCTGTGGGGATCTGCTGTGTCTATAATGGAAGAACTGCTGCGCTGGAGACATGCTTATGATGCAGGACTTGTTTCAGAGGGGCTTTGGTGTATACTGAGTCTGCCTCTTGAATGTGGCAGTTATTGATGGGAGGAGTTGAAATCTGTGTCTCACAGTGACCACTATGTTCCCTGGCTTCTGGATCTCCAATGAGGTGCAGGTCAGCTACTGTCTGAGGCCACCCTGTAGGAGCTACAGCAAGAACTGCAGTCCTCTCCTCCCTGCTTGGGATTTGTACATTATGGAGCTGTCTGCACCAGTTTGCAAGTTAGCAGCAAGTTAGCAGAGATAGAGAAGGCTATTCGTATGCAAAAGCTATTCATATGCTTTGGGCTTGGGTGTGTTTGTAGATTGTGCAGTCTTAGGGTGTTACTATGTTAGGGAGTGGCAAACAGCAATGGCTACTAGTCAGCCATCCCGCACCTCCAACCACATCCCCACGTCTTGCGCCCCAGCACAGCAAACAATTATTCCTCTGTGCCGCTCTGCAAGCCAGTCACCCTCACTTTCCTATCTGATGGCAGACAGTCCAGTTTGTTTCCGTAGGAATTTCGGTCTCTAGCTTCTCCCTTTCTGGTTGAAGATAGCAATGCCTACTGACAGCCGGGATCCGCCATCAGCCCATATAGTGCGCACCCCCGTACCTCAGTTTTTTAGCATTTGTGTACTGAATATTCCTCTCTCTTTCTATCTGGTTGTAGAACTTCCACTAAGCCTGCCATCCCGTGGCTCTGGGTGATAAATATTTTGTCTTTTAGTTGTAGTTTTGAAATTGTTGTGCACAGCCGCAGTTTATGTGTGTTTATCTACGCTGCCATCTTGGGTTCCTGAAAAATATATGCCTGGTGCTGTTAGGTGTAGAGACGTGAGAGCAGTGCTCCCAGGAGGATGTGTCTCAGTGGCCTTTTATCTTTCCTTCTAATTGTAGAATTTCCACTCAGCCAGCTTTCCGGTGGTTCTGGACGATGTCCACTCTGTCTTCCTGTTGCAGTTTTGAAATTGTTGTGCGAGGCAACAGTATAGGTGTTTTACCTATGCCGCCATCTTTGTTTCTTCCTCTTTCTCTTTCTTGAAGTCTATTTCTTGGACTCCTTTTGAGTCCTTTTCTTTACAAGTCAGAAACATAAGAAGGACTTATGACCACCTTGACCTATTTTCCTTCCTTGCCTCCTTTTCTCTTTCTCTTTCTGTCCCCTCCCAAACCCCATTATTTTCCTAGCCTTTTTTTTTTTGCCACAGTGGGAGACTAGAGAATAGATGTACCTTCCTTGTTTGGCCTGGCTCCAGACTAGTTTGGTGTTTCACAATCCTCAGTAATAAGGAAAAAATAAATACGTTTTTCTTAGTACCAGCAGTTATTCTCTTGTGCACTTAAATTTAACTTTAAGAGGTTTCTCTTTTAATTCTGTTCTCATATGATATTGAGAAAGATTTGAATCTAGCTTTTGAAGCAAGTTTCTATAATCTTTTTTGCTTTAGAAACCAGCTAACTCCTAGAATACAGCTTGTCTGCTAGGCAAAAGGAATCTTTTAGTTCACGATTAGGCTGGTGAAGTTCACCTGAGTCAAGGGTTCCAAGCCAGAGTTGTGCTGTTTATTAGTGTAGTGGGGCTGGAATATCATGAGAATCTGAGAAGGAGCAACCCTTCTTTTTCGTTTTTCTTTTTTAAATATATTTTTATTGATTTCAGAGGAAGGGAGAGGAAGAGAGAGAGAGAAATATCAATGATGACAGAGAATCATTGATTGGTTGCCTATTGCATGTCCCCCACTGGGAATCGAGTCCGCCCTTGACCGGAATTGAACCTGCGACCCTTCAGAGTTCGTAGGCCGACTCTCTATCCACTGAGTCAGATCAGCTAGGGCCCTGCTCTTTTTTTGAAATCTTTATTTTAATATAGTAGTTTTTAACCTTTCTGATGCCATGACCCTTTAATACAGTTCTGCAAGTTGTGGTGACCCCCAGCCATAAAATTATTTTCATTACTCCATAACTAATTTTGCTACTGGTATGAATTGTAATGTAAATATGTGTGTTTTCTGATGGTCTTAAGCGACCCTCCTAGCGGTTCTCAGCCTGTGTATTTTCGTTGCTACTTCATAACAGTAGCAAAATTACAGTTATGAAGTAGCAATGAAAATAATTTTATGGTTATGGGTCACCACCACATGAGGAACTGTATTAAAGGGTCGTTGCATTAGAAAGGTTGAGAACCCCTACCTTAACGATTCATGTGAATTATACATTCTGCTCTAGAATTCATCTTGGTTTGTTTTACTATACATTTTCATTTCCTTCCTGATATTTTACCTAAACTGATGCTCGGGAAGATAAAACCTTCCGTTTTCTTATGTGTTCTCCTGGTCCCCTGCATACCACCTCATTTTCCAGCTTTTAAGGATTTTCGGCCAAAACCTTTTTATTAAGTGTCTCTTGCATATTTCTCATGGTGGTAGATGGCCTTTGGCTAACTGAGTTACAACTTCTTAGCTTTAACACATTAAATAATGCTTCTAAATCCTGATTATAAATAATTTGTACTAAAAGCTTTTCCATTGTAAAAAATGCAAATATTCTGTGGAATTCCTTGTCTAGGTAGTCATAAGAAGGTAATAGTCAATGTTTATTGTGATTTTACTGTGTGCCAGTTTCTGTTCTCACCCCTCTAATCTATCATGCTATTTAATTATGCAGTGATTTAAAAATAAATAACTGATCTTATGGAACTCATGCTACATTACTATTATTTATAATTAACAGATTTCAACACTAAACTTGCACAATGTCTTTGAAACCAAGAGTAGTAGATTTTGATGAAACATGGAACAAACTTTTAACGACAATCAAAGCTGTTGTCATGTTGGAATATGTTGAAAGAGCAACATGGAATGATCGCTTCTCGTATCCTTTCAGTGACATTGATACATGGTCTTCTATTGATAATGATATTATATTGATAAATATATCAATTATCATGATAAATGTTCTAAAATTGATGCACTTGTTCAAAAGTGAGAACAGGTTCAAACATAAATGGGAGAATATTCCAGTGTTCTTGTATTACTGTATACATTTCCAAGTTCATCACCTATATGTGGCAGTCATTAATCTTTGATATCCTTTCAATCAACTTATATGTCAGGTTTTACTTTAGGGGATTCATTTGTGAATAAAATAAACTACTTTCTGTTCACTCTACTAAGTGAAACAAACAATAAACATATTAAAAAATCTAATGCCAGTGCTTCTAACAGGGAGTGATAAATACTGTGGAGAAAGTAAAGCAGGATAAGGGCCATCAATTCCAAAGGAGACTAGCCAAGAAATGAAGAGAAGGCTAGACTCAGAAGGGTAGCAATGAGAGAATTCGGAAAGATCACCAAGAGCAAAAATGTGTCATTAGAGACAAGGCTAAGATCATCTACCCTTGTGTTTCCAATTATTGTGTACTGATGCAAAAGCTGGCAGTGAAGAAGGCTGATAGGAAAAAAATGGATTCATTTGAAATATGGTGTTGGAGGATAGCTCTATAGAAACCTGAATTGGAAGAAAGACAAGTGAGTCCAAGAGCAAATTAAGCCTGAAACATCTCTGGAGGTAAAAATGAAAAAAATGAAACTGTCCTATGTCAGACATTTCATGAGCAGGCAGGGTTCTTTGGGAAAGCTAATAATGCTGGGAAAAGTAAAAGCCAGCAGGAAAAGGGAAAGACAAAAATGAGTTGGATTGATTCCATAAAAGAAGCCACACGCTTGAGTCTGCAGGAGCTGAGTGGGGGATATCACTCATTCATGGGGTGGTAGAAAGCCAACTCAACAACACAACAGTGGTGTGGAGAATGGTTGAAGTACATACATGAATGGCTCTTTTGGAAGGGATATCAAAGAAGGCCTTTTTGAGGAGGATGATAATTGAGGATTGGCTGGAACAAAGTGAGGGACTAAGTCCTATAGATATCTGAGGGGAGGGACTGAGACAGAAACATGTTTTGTTTTATTTTAAATATATTTTATTGATTTTTTACAGAGAAGAAGGGAGAGGGAGAGTGAGTTAGAAACATTGATGAGACAGAAACATCGATTCAGCTGTCTTCTGTATATTTCCTACTGGGGATGTGCCTACAACCAAGATACCTTGGCCCCTCAATCTGCAGGCTGATGCTCTATCCACTGAGCCAAACTGGGTAGGGCACCATGTGTTTTTTTTTATTGGGCTGTCTATATCTGTGAATTTGGAGTTGCGTATGAAGAAACAAATATGAGGTTTCCCATTCTAAAACCTGGTGTCCTGCATTTCTATTATACATGATGGCAATCTTAAAAAAAAAAAAGTATTAATGTGTACAGTATATGATTACTTATATAATAAGTATATTTATTTGTATAATAAAATGTAATTTAAATAGTATCGTGTATATAAGAGCCACACTGCAAACCTAGCACTTTGGGTATAAACTCTGGCACCAAGAAAAAAAAACCCAAATATTAAAATACTTTAGCTTCTTGGGATTTGACAGGTTAAGGGATCTCTGGGAATCCTTTGCTATAGGTTATGGACAGAGTTGTTGTGGACAGCAGTCTTAACAACACTGCCTAGTGTTTGCCAGGGACCATAGTGGGGTAAACATGGGGATAACATATGTACATTGAAATATGTATACTGTCAGACTCCTGTGCCACTTCAGTCTTTTACCACAGGAAATAACCACATGTGTCACATCTCAGGGTGAAAAGGGGGGCAGGGTAGAGGCCTGGGTTTTGGGTCCAAATAGTTTGGCAGTATCCTAGGGTCCTGAAGGAGGACTTGAGGACTGGATGGACACTCTAGGATCAGAGATTCTTTCTGAAAAAAAGCGAGGTGAGAAGTATTCAGAATGTGTATGGAGGTTCAGAGTTTTTTCAGGCTCTATGCTGCCTCTCTAGCAATCTCATGGGGCTAAAGGATGGGTACTTTTAAGGCTATTTGAACTAAAATAATGAGCAGAGAGAGAAGAAATTGTTGATTACAAAAAAATATGGAAAATGAATATAAGATAGAAAAGAATAGATGTGTTCTTCATTATTGTACAGAATATAGAGCTTAATTGGTTGGTTTGTAAATGGTTTTGAAATAGCTGACATACCTGGAAAGTCAGTTATTATTTTTAAGATGTTTATTGTTTGGTACATCTAAGATGGACTAGTTATTCTTGACTTGATCATGGATTTTTCTCCTGCTCCCCTTAAAATAATAATAAAAAAAATCTACAAAAACAATAAATTAAAAGTAATCTCTCACTTTAATTTGTAATTAAGAAAATAAAGGGCTGTGTTACTAATTGTCCCAAAGTAGAATTTCCTCCATTTCCCTGTTATTTTGCCCAAGAATATATGATTGATTTCTGACCTTAAGTAGAATTTTAAATGCCATAAAACTTTAATATATTTTGAAGATGAAAAATGCTCCTTGAAAACTGTGTACTGCCATATGTATTAGTACTTGGGGGTGTGTGAAATATAATACATATGTGGAAAAGCTTGTAAGATATACATGTAGAGTTCAATAAATAATTATAGCACCTGTATAATCACCACCCAGGTTGGTTAAGAACTAGAACACTGCCAGCATCCATCAACTCCACATCACCACATGTCACAGTATAACTACCTATATACACAACCTTAAACAATATTGGTTAATTCTTTCTGTGTTTTGAACTTTATATAAATAGAATTGTACTATATACATTTGTCATTTTTTTCAATTAGTTGTTCAGTTAAATTTTTACAAATGACCTTATAAAATATGCATTATTAGTCCAGTTTTGCAGTTAAGAATATTGTGGCCCAAAATGGGTAAGATGACTTACTGGTATTGTAGGATAGAATGTTGGGGTAAAAATGCCCAAGGCTTGCAGTTGGCATTTAAGGAAGCTTGACTGCCAATCGAAGTTAGGAAAGCTTTTCTCTGTAGTCATCTCTGGTTGGTGCACCAGCAATACTTTTATTCTATGTTTCTAAATTAAATCAAACCAATATCTGATGTTGATGCTGATTCTAGTTAATGGTTTTTATTTTATATATTTTAAAAAAATATATTTTATTGATTTTTTTACAGAGAGGTAGGGAGAGAGATAGTTAGAAACATCGATGAGAGTCATCGATCAACTGCCTCTTGCACGCCACGCTCCCTACTGGGGATGTGCCCACAACCAAGGTACATGGCCTTGATAGGAATTGAACCCGGGACCTTTCAGTCAGCAGGCCGATGCTCTATCCACTGAGCCAAACCGGTTTTGGCTAATTAATGATTTTTACATATTCATTTTTAAATGTGGCATTTTATTCTTTAGAAATGTCAAACATCTCTTCATTATAAATAAAAAAATTTTTTGTTTGTTGTCTTATTATTTTCAATGTTAAGATAATTTTTACTTTTATCACCATTTCAAAACTCATTGTGACCCACTACACACTAGGATTAATAGAGTTAAAACTCAAAATTAAGTCCAAATATAGGAAGCACCTTTTAATGGAGAAAAATGAATTAAATAATTTTGCTGCTGGCCAACACTATTGTGGTTGTAACAGTTCAGAGCTTTTGCTCTGGAACAATTTTGTTTTTGACTGAGAATTTTTAAGTGAAAAGTTCACAAACAGGAATTTTTATATTCCTGAAGAAAGATTTAAGGAAAAGATAACTTTGGGGAACTGAATGTTTAAATCTGACCTCCAGATATTTCTCGCTTTTTGACTTTTAAAATATGCTTTTATTGATTTTTTTTTCTTCCTTTTTTAGAGAGAGGAAGGGAGAGGGAGATAGAAACATCCATGAAAAAGAAACATCAATGTGGATTGGCTGCCTCCACAGCCCCATCATTTTTAAAGTGTCTTTTAAAGTGTCTTGAAAAATGCTCTTCTTGGGTTGTTTTTCCTAAGGCCTAAACATATCCATTGAATATTTGAATAAGTTAGAGAAAAAGAACATATTTAGGAATATATTTTAGGCAGTTGAATAAAATTAAAAAAATGGTTAACTGAGATGAGTGAAATATTAATTTAAAAATGTCGTTAAAAAGGTGAGTCCAGCCAAAACTGGTTTAGCTCGGTGGATAGAGCATCGGCTTGCAGGTTGAAGGTTCTTAGGTTTGATTCCGGCCAGGAGCATGTACATTGGTTGTGGGCACATCCCCAGTGAGGGGTGTGCAGGAGGCAGCTTATTAATGTTTCTCTCTCATCAATGTTTCTGGCTATCTATCCCTCTCTCTTCCTCTCTGTGAAAAAAATCAATGAAATATATTGAAAAAAAAAAAACTAAACAAACAAACAAAAACAGGTGAGTCCATTAAAATATTGGAGCATCGTATCATACACCAGAAGGTGGCGGGTTTGATCCCCTCTCAGAGTGAGTGCAAGAGGCAGCCGATTCATCTCTCTCTCTCCCTCTTTCTTCCCTTCCTTCCTCTTTCTTAAATCAATAAAAATATTTTTTAAAATATATGAATACATTCTCACTTATATTTGTAATGAAAAGGGAAAGTAGCCCTAAATTGCCTCCCCTGCAGAAAAAAAAGGTAAGCCCTATGTTGTGAATTCTTATAGTCAATTTCGTGTACATGTACATGCAATAGATATATTGAGAAACCATTTGAGCCCATAATTATCATATGGTGAATTTATGGAATTGAATAATTTTATTTTTTAATAGGTTTTTATTGATTTAAGAGGGAGAGGAAGGGAGGATAGACATGACATCCATGCACATCCCCACTGGTGACTGAGTCTAAAGCCCGGGCATGTGCCCTAACAGGGAATCAAACCAGTAACCTCTTGGTTCATGGGTTGATGCTCAACCACTGAGCCATGCTAGCTGGGCTGGTATTGAATCATTTTAATTTTTTAGTATTGAGTAAGTTGTGTATTGTAGAAATAAGTGCATATAGCTTAAGGAAAAAATGGGTGAAGCAAATATTTTGGATGAAAATTCTGTAAGTAGGTATTTAGAACTTAATAATATTAAATAAATCACATTTTTACTAAAAGGGTTATTGATCTAAATTCTGGCTGAATTTAATCTTAAAAACACACATGAGGAATACAAATGAATTTTCACAAAGTGAACGTACTTGTGTATTCAATAACTAGAACACTTTAAAAAATATCCTTACCAGAGGATATGTTTATTGATGGGAGAGAGAGAGAGAGAGAGAGAGAGAGAGAGAGAGAGAATATATATGAATGAGAGAGAAACATTGATTGGTTGCCTTTTGTACATACCCGCCTCATAGTCGAACCCACAACCTAGGCATGTGCCTTGACCAGGAATTACACCTTTTTTGTTGTACCAGATGATGTTCCAACCAACGGAGTGACCAGACCAGGGCAATAAATAAAACACTCTTAGCACCCTCAAAAACTTCTTGTTCCCTCTCAGTTACTAACCTTAACTACTATCCTACACCTAATACATTTAATTCAAACAGCTCTTTTGTATTTGATTTTACTAGGGTAGTGAGTGATGAGTAATGGAGATCGAGTATAACTCTGTTAGGACAAACACAACAAAACTTTTAGAGATTTAAATTATGTAGTGAACTAGAACTTTTTAAAAAAATATATATTTTATTGATTTTTTTACAGAGAGGAAGAGAGAGGGATAGAGAGTTAGAAACATCGATGAGAGAGAATCATGGATCAGCTGCCTCTTGCACACCCCCCACTGGGGATGTGCCCACAACCAAGGTACATGCCCTTCACCGGAATCGAACCCAGGACCTTTCATTCTGCAGGCCAATGCTCTATCCACGGAGCCAAACCGGTTTTGGCAAACTAGAACTTTTTTTAAATAAAAGGAGTTTGTAGCTGAAACCTAGGGGGAATCCAAGTAGGATCCAGAGCTCATATAGTACCTTTTTTTGAAGCTCCTTTATTGATGCCTGTTTCGTCTCCCATCCACCAAACCATTATTATTAATTTTCTATAGACTTTGTGTCCAGATAAATTCTTACCGGTACTTAGGTGGTGTATATTCAGATCTCTACTTTCTTTGTAATATAGGTTAATATTTTGATATGTTATTGCTGATCTTATATAGTATTTTACTTAGATAATCTTTTCATTATTTTATCTGAGTTGATTTAAAACAATTGTAGTAGTTTCCTATTTGTGTATATATGTACATATCCTATATAATAAAAGGCAAATTGTCCCCACAGGCAGGTGTTAGACCTATCGGGAGTTAGATATGCGCTGATCACGAGGGGGCAGTGGTGACAGGCAGCGGTGCGGGAGGGAGGGGAGGGGGGAAGGCTCCAGCCAGTGGCCAGCAGCTGCTAGGGACCCTACCTGTGCATGAATTTATGAAAAAATCTGGCACAGTGATGTTACACTTTATGGATATTTTTGGTTCACTTTTTTTAATATACAGAAAATTTTAGCCCTAGTAGGTAGGTCAGTTGCTTAGAGTAGTGGTGGCTAGCCAGTAGTCCGTGGATCACCGATGGTCCATGAGGTCTGAAAGGTTGGTGACCACTGGTTTAAGGAAACCTTTGGAGCAACAGTTGCTAACTGGTGGTCCGTGGGATCTGAAGGTTGGTGACCACTGGCTTAGAGCATTGTCCTGATATGGCAAGGTTGCAGGTTCGATTGCTGGTCAGGGCACATATAAGAATCAACTAATGAATGTATAAACAAATGGAACAGCAAATCAATGTCCCTCCCTCTCTCTAAAATCAAAACCTTTAAAAAAGAAAATACTTTTATTTAATAAAATAATATTGAAGAAATATATACATATATACATGAAGATAGTTTATTTTTTACTAATATTAATTAGTAAAAGGAACATGGGAAAGTCTGACTGATATCTACCAGACTTCCATGTGAGGAAGACTGCTTGCTCTTTCCAGAGTAATGATACTAGGTTAATAGGCAGAACATGTGTGATTTGATTCCTAATTCCTTTGCATCACAAAGCATTGACTAAGTGTCTGTTACATGCCATGAACTCTGCCAGGAGGCTGGGAATATAGAGATGATTAAGAATAGGATAGTGTGGATAACAAAGCTATAAATAATTTTTACTGTATAAAAATAAGTTTTATAGAAGAAGAATATATAAACTAGTAGCTCTGTCCATGAATCCATGTGCCAGTAGCTCGCTTCCACCCTCCTGAAGCTCTCCACGTGCTGCCCTGCCCTCCTGTAAACCGCCCTCACCCCCCCCCCCACCCCGCCGACCCTATACGTAGTATATTGCCCTGCCTCTCCTGTAGCTCCACCTCCAGCTTGTAGTTCACTGCCCCACCCTCCTGCAGATCTGTGATCTGTTACATGGTAATTAGCATATTCCTCTCTTATACAGGATGTTATGGGGATTATAGATGGGAAGAACCTACATTTTATCTCTGGTATATTTTTAAAGTACACATTTTTATTTTGTCATATTTCCTGATTCTATGTTCAATAGAAATACTTGACTCCATCCCACATAACCTTATTTTCAGATTTTATCTGCATCTCTAATTAGGCTGGTTTCAGATTGCTTCAAGTGTGTTTTTTCCACATTTGGTGCTTTTACATAGATGAATTTACTTGGGTCTTATAAGAATCTATAGAGATGTCCTACGTAATGTTATCTTTATCTTAGAGATGAGGAAATAGCCTGGAGAGGTTAAGAGACTTGGCCAAGATCACTGGCTAGTAAATGCCTCAAGCCAAAAATCATTTTCTCTGACTCTTGATAAAGAACTCTGTACAGCATATGACCTGTGATACCTAGCAAAGTACTTAGTGGGTGTTCAAAAACTTAATTGATATTGCTGATCATACTATAATTCTTCTAATAGATTAAATGTTAAAGGACAGCAGATAGGCTGTAGAATATTCTGATGGATACTATGGTTGGGAAAATATATCAAGTGAGTAATTTTTGTAACTCGATTTTCAAAATTGCTTGAGTCCATATCTGCCGCTTGTGATATTCTATAGCCCTTTGTTGGTATTATGTTTATGTCCTTTTTTACATAAACCGTATTTTGTAGCTGCCCCTCTGAATTTTAATTTCTCTGAGAGGAACAGTTTTCTTTACCATCAAATAATCCTCAATAAATATTTGTTGAATGAGTAAATGAACATATCTTCTAATGCTTTTAAGTAAGCATGGTCATAATTTCCCTTTTGTTCTTTATCTATGTCTGTATAATCTTAAACCACAAAAATGTGTGAAGCTTGAGTTAAATAAATCTCATTTGTTGTAAAGAATATTTCCAATAAATGTGAAAACCTTAACAGTTTAACTAGAGATATCTATGCTTTATGTGTGGCCTATCCTGAACCTCTTGGAGAAAGACTTTATACAGAAACTAAGATTTTTTTGGAAAATCACGTACGGCATTTGCACAAGGTAAGGAATGATACATACATGATATAAATATGTTTATAGTTGCATAGTTATTTGCTTAGTTCACTGTTTTGCACTGCAGAACTAAGATCAAATTAAGGTTTATTTGTTTTGTTTCCTAAATGGCATTTTTTCTAGTTATATATATTTAAGATCTATTTGTCAAGAACTGTGCTTTTCCCACAAGGGAAATTAGTGTAGTTGCTCAAGATTATGTAAGTAGTAAGTGAAAGAGGAGGGTTTATTCACTTTTAAAATGTGTTCCTATGTTCTCTGGGAAGGATCAAATTTTCTCTTATTGTTGCTTCCCACCTCTTGGTATATCTGTCTTTATTATTATCTGTCAACTTGTTAGCTGCCTCTTCATATCCTGTTTAAAGTCTTACAAAAACCTAAAATTAAAAAGAGAACCGGTAAATTTAAAAGCATGATTGAATTTTTTTCTGACCAATTTATTAGGTTAGTATATCATGTATATAAGAATAACATCACAGACTTGTTCTGTGCAAAAATAAATTTGCAGTGTCTGACTTGCCTACTGATCTTGTTCAGGCGTTGAGTGAGGTCATTTATTATCTGAGCTAGTAACTTGACTCTCACCTTTTAGTAGCTGTGTGACCATGGACAACTCACATAACCTACTTTAAGTTTATAAAATGGAGATAAAATAACACAGTCTAATGCCTAACCCTTAGAACAGATAGTTTTCAAAGTGTAAATAACTCATAAGTAAAGTCCAGTTGATTGATCATATGATAGTTTCCTTTAAAACATTCAGAGGATATGCTCTATTTTCTTTTGTATATGGCAGAATCAGTGGTTCTTAATATGTACATTTACTAGTTCATGAAAGCGATGTTGATCACAAGTACTTCAAATCAGTCTTAAAATATTTCCTATGTTAAGTTAGTTTTAAAATTAAAGTTCTGCTAGGGTGAGCATAATTGATAATTGTTTAAGGCAGTTATTAATTTTGTAATTTTATATTTTAGCATAGGTTGTAAGTGATTTAAAAAAAACTGTGAAGTAATTTTAGATTTATGGAGAAGTTACAAAAATAGTAGATCTTGTTCTCATATACTTTTAATCCAGTTTCTTAATGATAATGTCATGCATAATAGTGGTATGGTTAAAAATTGTATTTTGAAGTAGTTTTATGATAGTTTATAATAGTTATACACTATATGTTCTCATATCCAGTGACAAAAAAAGAAGTTGGCTAATGTGTAGATGATAAAGTAAATTGTTAATATAGCCAACAAAATCAGTTTCACCTCTGAGAAGAAAAGAAAATTAAATATATCTTTATTGATTTCAGAGATGAAGGGGAGGGAGAGAGAGATGGAAACATCAATGATGAGAGAATCATTGATAGGCTGCCTCTTGCACGTCCCCCACCTGGGGGATTGAGCCCACAACCCAGGCATGTGCCCTTGACTGGAATTAAACCCAGGATCCTTCAGTCCACAGGCTGACGCTCTATCAACTAAGCCAAACCAGCTAGGGCTGAGAAAAAAATTTGATTTGATTCGGGGAGGGAACTTTTTAAATTACTAAAGTATTATATTACCATTACAAATAATTTAGGATATACAGATAAGCAATAAAGAAGAAAGTAAACATCACCATACATAACTCCAGAATTAATCATTGTTAATAGTTTCCGTATATGTTTATTAAAATAAATCTCTTTTGGTACATACTAATACACATGTAATTTGATTTAATGATTACTATAATGTATATTTTTGCTTTGTGTAGACTTCTATTTTTTATTAGAAAGGTAACTTTAAAATATTGAACCTCAGATTTAAGTTTGATTTTCACTTTTTCAAAAAATAGCATTTTCTCTTAAGTAAATAAAATAAAAAATCTTGCTTGGGGTATGTGGAAAAAGTATCAATTTTCATAAATATTCTTATTCACAAAAGTGAATAATTTGAAGTAATGATATATCAGTCTGATTTACTTATATACTAGCAGGTTGATCACATGTTATAGATTTGAGGAAACACATAGAAACATGACAATAGAATTGTATTCTATATGAACTGATCTTAATATATTCTAGTCCAAAGAAAATTTCAAATCATTACACTTGTCCTTTTATCTTAGAGAATGAAACAGTTACTCTCCAGTATGATGCTTCACTTTCATATCTAAGACTCACATGTTTTTCTAGTTGTTTCTTAGAATGGAATTTATAAATGTAATTTATAATGTTTAAATTATGTCTGTTACTTTAAAATACTAACTTTTGACAAATTTTATAGCTTACAAATGAAAGTGATTAGTGCTTTCCAAGTGAAAAATTTTTCTTCTTTGTCTAGAGAGTTCTGGAATCTGAAGAGCAAGTACTTGTTATGTATCATAGGTATTGGGAGGAATATAGCAAGGGTGCAGACTATATGGACTGCTTGTATAGGTAAGTATTCTTTTAAGCTCTATGACAATTTCAACAGTATTGCTTGCATTTATAATTGAAGTGTTTTTAAAGATATTTTTATTTTTTAACTTTATTTTTATTGTTGACACTATTATAGATACCCCATTTTCCCTCCCTTTGCCTACCTCCACAATCCTCACCCCTCTTCCCTCTGACTCTTATCACTGCTGTCTGTGTCTATAGGTTATGCACATATGCTTTTTGGCTAATCCCTTCACCTTTCATCCAGTACCCACTCCCCTGTCCCCGCTGACTCTGCTTCTACTTTGTTCATTAAATTCCACATATTATTGAGATCATATGGTATTTGCCTTTTTCTGACTGTTACAAAAGGTAAGAAAGATTTTCTTTTCTTTTTAAAAAAAAATATAATCTTTATTGTTCAGATTATTACAGGTGTTCCTCTCCCCCCCTCCCCCCATAGCTTCCCTCCACCTGATTCCCCACACCACCCTACCCCATGCCCTTACCCCCTGCCACTGTCTTCATCCATAGGTGTAAGATTTTTGTCCAATCTATTCCCGCACCCCTCAGACCCTCTTCCCCCTGAGAATTGTCAGTCCACTCTCTTTCTATGTCCCTGATGCTATTATATCCAACAGTCCATTCTGTTTTTCAAACTTTTTATTCACTTGATTTTTAGATTCACTTGTTGGTAGGTATGTATTTGATGCCTTTTTGTTGTTCATAATTTTTATCTTTACCTTTTTCTTCTTCCTCTTCTTAAAGAATACCTTTCAGCATTTCATGTAATCCTGGTTTGGTGGTGATGAACTCCTTTAACTTTTTCTTGTCTGTGAAGCTTTTTATCTGACCTTCAATTCTAAATGATAGCTTTGCTGGGTAGAGTAATCTTGGTTGTAGGTTCTTGTTGTTCATCATTTTGAATATTTCTTGCTACTCCCTTCTAGCCTGCATAGTTTCTTTTGAGAAATCAGCTGACAGTCGTATGGGTACTCCCTTGTAGGTAACTAACTTTTTCTCTTGCTGCTTTCAAGATTCTCTCTTTGTCTTTTGCCATTGGCATTTTAATTATGATGTGTCTTGGTGTGGTCCTCTTTGGATTCCTCTTGTTTGGGGTTCTGTGCGCTTCCTGGACTTGTAAGTCTGTTTCTTTTACCAGGTAGGGAAAGTTTTCTGTCATTATTTCTTTCAATAGGCCTTCAATATTTTGCTCTCTCTCTTCTTCTGCCACCCCAAAAATGTGGATGTTGGTACACTTAAAGCCGTCTTAGATGCTCCTTACACTATCCTCACATTTTTGGATTGTTCTTTTTTCTGCCTCTCTGGTTGGGTGTTTTTTTGCTTCCTCATATTCCAGATCTTTGGTTTGATTCTTAGGGTATGTTGATTGACAGTTGAGTTTCTATAAATTCTTTATTTCAGACAGTGTATGCTTAATTTCTGACTGGTCCTTTTCCAATTTTTTGGTATTCTCATTAAGGTCCTTGAAGGTCTCATCAAATTTCTCAGCGGTTTTTAGAAGATTTTTGAGTAGCCTTATAAATGTGACTCTGAACTCTGTGTCGTCCAGTAGTTTACTTTCCTCCATCTCTCCCATTTGTGACATGCTTCTGTGTCTCCACATTTTGGCTGCCTCCCTGTGTTGACTGAGTGGCTTTGTGTGGTATGTGTCCTATAGGGGCCAGTAGCTCAGCTTCCCCAATCACCTGAGATGGTTACTCTTGGCACACCCCTTTGTGGGCTGAGTACAAAGTCTTGGTGTAGTTAAGCCTTGATTGCTGTTGGTACACTGGGAGGAATTGATCTGTGATCAATTGGCTGTGAGGACCTGCTGTGTCTATAATGGAAGAACTGCTATGCTGGAGACACGCTTATTATGTAGGCCTTGTTTCAGTGGGGCTTTGGTGCTCACTGAGTCCGAATGTGGCACTTATAGAAGTGAGGAGTTGAAATCTGGTGTCTCACACTGACCATTAGATACACTGGCTTCTGTATCTCCAATGGGGTGCAGTTCTGCGGTCACCCTGCAGGAGCTACAGTGAGAACCACAGTCCTCTCCTCCCTGCTTGGAGGTTGGAGGCTTTGGAGCTGTCTGCACCAGGTTGCAAGTTGCTAGGTTAAACTGCAATAGAGAAGGCCATTCATATGCAAAAGCTGCTACTTGGAGCTTGGGTGTATTTGTAGATTGTGTGGGGTGGGGTCTCAGGGCATCACTAGATTAGGGCATGGCAAATAGCGATGGCTGCCAGTCAGCCTTCTTTGCCTCTCTGTCTGCGTCCCCATGTCTCGCGCCCCCGCACAGCAAACAATTATTCTTGCTCGCAGCTCTGCAAGCAAGCCACCCTCACTTTCCAACCCGATGACAGGCAGTCCAGCTTCTCTCCAGAAACTGGATTTCAGAGAGATTGGGAGCTTGTCTCTCTTCGGGTTGAAGAAAGCAACACCCTCCGCTAGCTGGGATCCGCTGTCAGCCCGTATCGCGCGTGCCCTCGTACTCAGTTTTTGAGCACTTGTGCCCTGAATGCTGCTTTCTCTTTCAGTCTAGTTGTAGAGCTTCTACCCAGCCAGCTTTCCTGTGGTTCTGGGTGATAGACGTTTTGTCTTTTAGTTGTAGTTTTGAAATTGTTGGGTATGGCAGCAGTTTAGGTGTGTTTACCTAAGCCACCATCTTGGATCTCTCCTTTTCTTTTTAAGCTGGTGTAGTATTGGTTTGTGTAAATGTACCACAACTATGTATGTATGTATGTATGTATGTATGTATGTATGTATTTACATATTGATCTTAGAGGAAGGGGATTACATCTACATATATATCTATATCTATATCCTTATATATCTATATCTATATCTATATCTGTATCTATATTATTTCAGAGAGGCAGGGAGAGGGAGAGAAAGATAGAAACATCAATGATGAGAGAGAATCATTGATCAGCTGCCTCCTGAATCCTATTGGGATCGAGCCCACAACCCACACATGTGTCCTAACTGAGAATTGAACCATAACCTCCTGGGTCATAGGGCGATGCTCAACCACCCAGCCATGCTGGCTGGGCTACATAGCTTTTTTACATACTCATCTACTGATGTGCACTTGGGCTGTTTCCAGATTTTGGCTATCCTATATAAAAAAAGGCTAGTATGTAAATAATGCCCTTGGGAGTTTGACCAACTGGGAGTTTGACTGCTTGCTATGACATGTGCTGACCACCAGGGGGTGGTGCCGAATGAAGGAAAGGTCTGGCAGCTGGGGAAGGAATGATCGCAGGTCAGGGACCCTACCCATGCATGAATTTCGTGCACTGGGCCTCAAGTTGTAAATAATGCTGATGTGAACATATTCTTTTGAATTGCTATTTTGGGATCCTTAGGATACATTCCTAGAAGTGGGATCGCTGAGTCAAAACAGTTGCATTTTTTATTTTTTGAAGAAACTCCATGCTGTTTTCCACAATGGTGGCACCAGTCTGCATTCCCGCCATCAATATAATAGGGTTCTCTTTTCTCTACATCCTCTTTAGCACTTGTCATTTTTTATTTTGTTGATGGTAGCCTTTCTGACAGGTGTGAGGTGATACCCCATTGTTGTTTTAATTTGCATCTCTCTGATGATCAGTGACTCTGAGCATTTTTACATGTCTCTTGGCCATCTGTAAATCTCTTGGAGAAGTGTCTATTTAGGTCCTTTGCCCATATTTTTAAATTGGATTTCTTCCTTTTGTTAAATTGTATGAGTTCCTGCCTTAGCTGGTTTTGCCCACTGGGCAGAGCATTGGTCTGTGGACTGAGAGGTCCTGGGTTTGATTTTGGTCAGGGGCACATGCCCACATGGCCAGCTCAATTCGCAGTAGGGGGAGTGCAGGAGTCAGCCAATCAATGGTTCTTTCTCATTGATGTTTCTACCTCTCCCTCTCCCTTCCTCTCTGAAATAAAAATATATTTAAAAAAAAAAGTTTCATGAGTTCCTTATATATTTTGGATATTAATCCTTCATTAGATGTATCATTGCCAAATATGTTCTCCCATACAGTGGGCTCCCTTTTCATTCTATTGATGGTTTCTTTTGCTTTGCAGAAGCTTTTTAATTTGATGTAGTCTCATTTCTTTTCTCCTTAGTTTCCTTTGCCCTAGTAGATGTGTCCATAAACATGTTGCTATAAGAGATATCTCAGATTTTGCTGCTTCTGGTTTCTTCTAGGATTTTTATGGTTTCTCACATTTAAGTCTTTTATCCATTTTAACTTTATTCTTGTATATGATGTAAGTTGGTTGTCTACTTTTTTTCGGTTTTTTTTTTTTTTTTTTTTTTTTTTTGCACATATCTGCCCCAATTTTCCCAATACCATTTGATAGACTGTCTTGAGTCCATTGTATGTTCTTGCCTCCTTTTTAAATATTAGTTGAATGTAATGGCTTGGGTTGATTTCTGTCTTCTCGGTTCTGTTCCATAGATATACACTGAGTGGCCAGATAATTATGATCTCTGAACATGTAATAATCTGACCACTCAGTGTGTGTGTGTGTGTGTGTGTGTGTGTGTGTGTGTGTGTGTATGTAGAGGCCCGGTCCATGAAATTCGTGTATGGGGAGAGGGGAGGGTCTATCTGTCCCTCAGCCCAGCCTGAACCCTCTCCAATCTGGGATCCCTCTCATAATCCAGGACTGCTGGCTCACAACTGTTCTCCTGCTTGCCTGCTTCATCACTCCCTAACCACTGCCCCACCAGCCTGATTGATGCCTAACTGCTCCCCTGCTGGCCAGATTGCCCCTAATTGCCCTCCCCTAAGGCCTGGTTGCCCCCAACTGCCCTCCCCTGTGGGCCTCGTCCCCCCTAACTGCCCTCCCCTGCAGGCCTGTTTGCCCCCAACTGCTTTCCTCTGCTGTCCCAGTCACCCCTAACTGCCCTCCCCTGCTGGCCTGATTGCCCACAACTACGCTCCTCTGCAGGCCTGGGTCCCTCCCAACAGCCCTCCCCTGTAGGCCTGGTCCCTCCCCACTGCCCTCCTCTGTTGGCCATCTTGTGGCGGCCATCTTTGATCACATGGGGGTGGCCATCTTATGTTTATGTGTTAGAGCACATGTGTCAAACACAAGGCCCGCGGGCCAAATCCGTCCTGCCAGGCCTTGCAATGTGGCCCACACCGCGCTGTCATCACTGCACTCCGCTGTGTTTCCATCACAATGACAGTTTATGACTGTTCAGTAAACCATTTGGCCCGCGATTTAGGCTGGCTTTTAGATTTTGGCCCCTTCTCTGATTGAGTTCGACACCCCTATGTTAGAGTGTCAGTCAATCTGCATATTACCCTTTTATTAGATAGGATATTAGAGGCCCTGTGCATGAATTTGTGCATGGGTGGGGTCCAGCCAGCCTGGCCAGGGGGAGGGGAAATAGGCAGTTAGCCATCCTTCCTGCTGGTCGAACTCCTTGGTCGAGGGGACAATTTGCATATTAGCCTTTTATTATATAGAATAATATAATAAAATACACTGAGTGGCCAAATCATTCTGTGTTCAGAATCATAATAATCTTGCCACTCAGTGTATATGCCTTTTACTGTGCCACTACTAGGCTGTTTTGATTATGGTGGTATAATTTGATATCTGGTATTGTGATTCTTCCAACTTTCTTCTTATTTTTCAAGATTGCTGTGGATATTTGGGATCTTTTTTGGTTCTATATAAATTTTTGGAGTATTTGTTCTAGATCTGTAAAATATGCTGTTTAATAGGTATTGCATTAGATCTGTAGATTGCCTTTGGTAGTATGGACATTTTAATGATGTTGATTCTACCAGTCTATGAACATGGTATATTCTTCCACTTGTTTATGTCTTCCTCAATCTCTTTTTTCAATGTCCTGAAGTTTTTCGAGTACAAGTCTTTTGACTCTGGTTAAGTTTATTCCTAAGTATCTTCATTTTTTTTGTTTTGTTGCTGTGGTAAATGGGATTGTTTAGTTTCTCTTTCTGATAATTCATTATTGGTGTATTAAAAAGCCATGGGGGTGGGGGAGAAGCCATCAATATTTGGGGTGTTGATTTTTATATTTTGCTACATTTCCAAATTCTTTTCTTAACTCTGGTAGATTTTCTTGTGGAGTTTTTTGGGCTTTCTATGTACAATATCATGTCATCTGAGAATAATGAGAGTTTTACTTCCTCATTTTCCATTTGGATGCCTTTTATTTCTTCTTTTCTGATCTCTGTGGCTAGGACTTCCATAACTATGTTGAATAAGAGTAGTGAAAGCAGACATCCCTGTCTTGTTCCTTTTCTTAAGGGAAACGGTTGTTATTTTTTCCCATTGATATGATGTTTGATGTAGCTTTGTCATATATAACCTTTATCATGTTGAGATAATGTTCCCTCGGTTCCCACTTTGCTGAGAGTTTTTATCAAAAATGGCCCTTGATTTTTGTTGAATGCTTTTTTTGCGTCTTTTGATATGATCCTGTGATTTTTGTTTTTCAATTTGTTTATGTAATGTATTACATATATTGATTTGTGAATATTGTACCAGCCTGAATCCCTGGAATAAATTCCCACTTTGCTTTGGTTTATGATCTTTTAAATATATTGTTGGGTCCGATTTGCTAATATTTTATTGAGTATTTTAGCATCTTTGTTTATTTTGGAATTAGGATAATGCTGCCTTATAAAAAAGTTTGTAAGTATTCCTTCCTCTTGGATGTTTTGGAATAGTTTAAGGAGTATAGGTGTTCTTTTTTTAAATGTTTGGTAAAACTCCCCTGTGAAGCCTTCCCAACCTGGGCTTTTGTTTGCTGAAAGTTTTTTGTTTAGTGTTTCAATTTGATCTTTTGTTCTTGGTCTATTCAGGTTTTCTGATTTTTCCTGATTTAGTTTTGGGAGATTGTATTTTTCTAGGAATTTGTCCATTTCATCTACATTGTCCACCTTGTTGGCATATAGTTATTAATAGTATTTTCTTTCAATCCTTTGTATTTCTATTGTGGCAGGGTTTTTTCAGTTTTTGTTTCTGATTTTATTTACTTGGGTCCTCTCTTTTTGTTTCTTGATGAATCTGGCTAATGGTTCACCAATCTTTTTTATCTTTTAAAAGAATCAGATCTTGGTTTCATTGATTTTTTTTTTTCTTTTTCTTTTTGGTCTCTATGCCATTTATTTCTGCTCTAATCTTCAGTAATCCCTTGTCTCTACTTCCTCGGAGCTTTTCTTGTTGTTCTCTTTTTTTAATTCTTAAGTTGTAGGGTAAATAGTTTATTACTAATTTTACTTGGTTTTTTTTTTGAGGTATGCCTGTAGTGCTAAGAACCATGTCCTAGAGATTTTTGGTTGTTGTGTGTTCATTTTATTCATTTTCATTTGTGCCCAGGAAGTTTTTTCATTTCTTGATTTCATTGGAATCCATTCATTGTTTAATAACATGTTATTTAGCCTCCATATGTTTAAATGTTTTTACTGTAGTTGATTCTAATTTCATTCCACTGTGATCTAAGAAGATGCTTGATATGATTTCAATCTTCTTTAACTTGTAGAGACTTCTTTTGTGTCTTGACATGTGTCCTATCTTTGTGCATGACCCATGCACACTTGACAAGAATGTATATTATGCAACTTGGCACAAAATATTTTATAAATGTTAGTTAAATCCATCTGGTCCAGTGTATCATTTAGATTCACTGTTTTCTTATTAAATTTTTGTCTGAAAGATCTATCCATTGAGGTCAGCAGTGTGTTAAAGTCCCCTACAATAACTGTTTTGTTGTTGATCTCTCCCTTCAAGTCCTCCAGAATTTTTTTTTAAAAATATATATACAGGTGGTCCTATATTGGGTGTATATATGTTTACCAGAGTTATATCCATGTGTTGGATCTATGCATTTAGTATTTTTAGAGACCTTTATTGTCTCTTCTGATGGCCTTCTTTTAGAAATCTATTTGGTCTGATATAAGTATTGCTATCCCAAGTTCTTTTTTGTTTTCATTTGCATGACAGATTTTCCCTAATCCTTTCACTCTCATTCCGTGTGAACCTTCTTTATTTTTATTTTGTAGCTAGAGGCCTGGTGCATGAAATACATGCACTTGGGCGGGGGGTTAGGCGGGGGGTCCTTCAGCCCAGCCTGCACCCTTTCACAGTCTGGGAGCCGTCATGGGGAGTGAGTCTACACCATCAGTCAGACATCCCTAGTGCTGCTGCAGAAGCCTGAGAGGCTCCCACCACTGCCACTGCACTTGGCAGCCCTGAGTCTGGCTTCTGGATGAGTGGTGCTTCCCCTGTGGGAGCACACTGACCACCAGGGGGCAGTTCCTGCATTGAGCATTGGCCTGTGGTGGTCAGTGCATGTCAGTGCATGTTTGCTGTTTGGTCAGTTTCCATATTAACCTTTTATTATATAAGATGGATTTCAGAGAGGAAGGAGATAGAAATACCAGTTATGAGAAAGAATCACTGGCTAGCTGCCTTCTGAATGGCCCCCACTAAGGATCGAGCATGCATCCCAGGTATGTGCTCTTAACTAGAATTGAACCTGGGAATCTTCAATCTGCAGGCTGACACTCTATCCACTGAGCCATACCAGTTAGGGCAGTGTATGAGTCTTTTGTTGTGAGCTGAGTCTCTTGTAGACAGCATATAATTGGCTCATGCTTTTTCATCCATTCAGCTACATATTGTCTTTTGATTGCAGCATTTAATTCACTTACATTTAAAGTTATTATTGATAGAGATGCTTATTTATTGTCATTTTAGATCTCTATGCCTACATTTTTCTTTCTTTTTTTATTTTTATTGATTTTTTTACAGAGAGGAAGAGAGAGGGATAGAAAGTTAGAAACATCGATGAGAGAGAATCATCGATCAGCTGCCTCTTGCACACCCCCTACTGGGGATGTGTCTGCAACCAAGGTACATGCCCTTGACCGGAATCGAACCCGGGACCTTTCAGTCCGCAGACGCTCTAGCCAAACTGGTTTAGGCTCTATGCCTACATTTTTCTTTCTATTTCTTCTCATTACAGCAGTTCCATTAGCATTTCTTGTAGTGCTGGTTTGGTGGTGATAAACTCCTTTAGCCTTTTTATTTTTATTTTTATTTTTTATTTTTTATTGTCTGGGAAGCCCTTTATTTCACTATCTATTTCGAATGATAGCTTTGCTGAATGTTGTAATCTTGTTTTTGGATTCTCACTTTTTATTACTTTGAGTACTTCATTCCATTCCTTTCTGTCCTGTAGAGTTTCTGTTGAGAAATCAGCCAGCAGCCTTATGCAGCTCCTTTGTAGGTAACAAATTGCTTTTCTCTTGCTGACTTTAAGATTCCCTCTTTTTAAAATTTTTTTTGTCATTTTATTTATGAAGTATCTGGGTGGGTGTCTGTTTGGATTCATCTTGCTTGGAACTCTCTGTGCTTCCTGATTTGTGTGACTTTTTCCTTTACCAAGTTAGCGAAGTTTTCTGCCATTATTTTTTTCAAACCAGTTCTCTAGCCCTTGCTCACTTTCTTCTCCTTTTGGCATATCTATTATGTGAATATTGTTACATTTTATTTTGTCCTACAGCTCCCTTAAGCTGTCCTCTTGTTTTTTTATTGTTTTCTCTTTTTGGTTGCCTGATTGAGTGATTTTTTTCCCCCTACCTTATCTTTTAATCCACTAATTTGATTCTTTGCTTTCCCTAATCTGCTCTGTATTCCTTGCAGTGTGCTTGATATTAGAGCCATGTCATTCTTCATAACTCTCATATCTTTTCTCATGGTTTGAGCATTTTTACCATCATAATTCTAAACTCTATGTTTCATAAATTTCTTATCTCCATTTTATTTAGCTCTTCTAGAGAATTCTTTTTTCTTTCTGTTGGAGGTTTTTTGTCTTCCCATTTTGGCTGCTTATTTGGGTTTGTGACTGTATTAGGTAGATCTTACCTAATCTTTAGTGCAAGACAATGTCACACACTGTTTCTGACTAATTAGATCAGATGCCTCTTGATCTAATTAGATCAAAGCCTCTAGAGTAGGGGTGTCGAACTCAATCAGAGAAGGGGCCAAAATCTAAAATCCAGCCTAAATCACGGGCTGAATGGTTTACTGAACAGTCATAAACTGTCATTGTGATGGAAACACAGCGGAGTGCAGTGATGACAGCGCGGTGCGGGCCACATTGCAAGGCCTGGTGGGACGGATTTGGCCCGCGGGCCTTGTGTTTGACACATGTGCTCTAGAGACTACCACTGCCTGTAGAGTGATTGTATTGTCTAGAGTTGCCTCAGGCAATCCTCCACAGGTGGAGCAAGAGGTTTTCCTACAGCATGGGGCACTTATTTCTGCCAGAAGCTAATTGTTATTCTCAGTCTCTTAATGGCCCTCAGAAACTCCACAGGATGGGGCCCAGGTTTTCCAATAGGGTGGGTCAACTGTCTACCCCTCCAGTCAAAAACCCATTTTGATAGCAAAGGTCTCCCCCAGAAAGATGACCTCTGCGTGGTGAGGAAATGACTTACTATAGGAAACCGGGGTATCTGCTCTCCGGGATCTAACCCCAGAGCCCTTAACCCTGGCTTCTGCTCACACAGCTCCAAACCACTCTTTCCTTTCTCTGCTGGTGCACAAGGTGAGTGGCTGCACACTAAATTTTGTGTGTTGGCTCTTTAACCAGTTGACTGCCTCAATATTTTGAATATAATTAAAAAGGTCCTACGTTTGCATCCACAGATGCAACCTTGCTGCTTTTCACAGCCAAATGTTATGTGGGCACCTTTCTCAGTTCTGATGCTCTCTGCTAGAGGCCTAGCTTGGGGATTAGATCACAGAATTCTCAGTGACAACCCCTTATCGCTGAGATACCTCTCTGGAACTTCAGCTGCTATCTCTGGGGGCCTTCACAGCTCTTCTGTGCCTCTGCCTTTCCTACCAGTATCTATGCGGTCTCCACTTTCCATCCTTGGAAAAATTATTGCTAGTTTTAAGTTGATTATTTAGGAAGATTATTTTGTATTTTAGTTGCAATTCCAGTTTTCTCCTGGGTTTGTGTGTATAGCATCCATTTACTCCACCACTATTTTTAATCTCTTAGAAACATTTTCTTTATAAAGCTGTTTTTCTCAGGTAGACAGAGCGATCAAAATGTCAGCTTTATTCATACTTCTTACGTTCTGTAACAATTAATTTCATTTTCTTACTCACTGATTGTAAATTTTTTTGTTTAAAATTGAAACCTTCAATCCCCAACCCTCTCTCTCCCACCGCCCCCCGGCAGGGAAAAGTATAAATTAGAGAACATACCTGACTTTGAGTTTTTAACCATTTTCTTTTTTAATTATTTGCAAAGCAATCTTATTTCGACTTACCGAGAATGATCTGGAAATGATCTAATGAGATTGTTAAAGGGTTGTCTGTTGGATAGATCCATTAGGCTATAGGCTTTTGGAGTTTCTACATCCCTCCCTCCCTCCTTCCCTCCCTTCCTCCCTTCCTTCTTCTCTCCCTCCTTTTTTTTTGTTTTTCTTCTTTTCTTCCCCTCATCCAAGTATATGTTTATTGTTTATTGACTTTAGAGAGAAGAAGAGAGATATGTGAGAGAGGAAGAAACATCAATGCCTCCCATATGTTCCCTGATTAGGGATCGAACCTATAACTATGTATAGACTCTGACCAGAAATTGAAACTACAATCTTTTGGTGTATAGGATGATGCTCCAACTAACTGAGCCACCTGGCAAGGATCCCTTGAGTTTTTTAAATTGAAACTGTGATTATAGGTTGTTTTGTTTTTGTTTTGTTTTGTTTTGTTTTGTTTTTGCTGCTCTAACGGTCTTATCCTTTGTCTCTTAATTCCTTACATAGAAAGTTGGGTAATAATTTTAAATCTTTGGATATATTACTCAACTACGTATTCTGTATTTGATTTGTAACCCTAAAATTATTGTTCCAAAGTTGCAAGCTATTTGTTTTCCTACCTATTTGACATACTTTTCAATGATATTACATTTGTTTTTCAGGTATCTTAATACCCAGTTTATTAAAAAAAATAAATTGACAGAAGCTGACCTTCAGTATGGCTATGGTGGTGTAGATATGAATGAACCGCTTATGGAAATAGGAGAGGTAAAAAATTCTTTAAAATACTGTCAAGCATAAGAATGTTTTTTATTTATTTAAAAATATTTGGTTCACTGTCCTTTTTTAAAGGACACTGAATTAACTAGGTTAAAATTCAAAACATTCTAAATTTTAAATAAATAAAATACTGTAATGATTTTCTAAGAAACTTCAAATAGATAAGAAGAACAGAAAAGATATAAGAATTTTATATTTTAAATTTTAAAAGTAATTTAAAGTAAAACAGTGATATATGCAGCTCAGGTAGTTTATTCAAATTTAAGTGTGGAGAATTATATAATGCATGTGCTGATTGTGAAAGAAATACTCTAGTATAATGTTTGCTTTTCCAGGTAATATGTATTTGTTGAGTAGCCAGAAATGGTAGATGCAGTGGTGAACAAACATAAGGTCCCTGTCCTCATGGAAAGCAGATGCCAAAGAAGTAAAGAAATTAATGTTAAATTATGATGAAGGAAATAAACATAAGATGTGGTTATTGAAGGAAATAAACATAAGATGTAGTATTATTAGAGATTTACATTAGAATCATCCTTTTAAGAAATTTGTTGGAAATTTGTTTGAAAGTATTCCTTGCAGTCAAATTTATAATGGATAGACAATATAAATTTCCAGTGGCCAACAATAAAAAGCTTATATGGAAGAATATATCCAGTATGATTTTGTTATAAAAGTGGGCAAATGAATAAAACAGTAGTAGAAAATGGTTCATAGGACCTTTAATGGTATACTTAATAGGAATAAAATTGAAGGGGGAAAAAGGATACCGTGAAGCACATTAGTGAGAAATACCAGTATCTTAACAATGGTTGCTTTAATTTAGTCGGTTTATAAGTGAGTATTTTATTGTACTTAATGATTATTCTTTATTAACCCATCAAACCTGCTCCTTTTCCCTGAGGAAATCACTATACACAATTTGATTTATATCTTTTCTGAATTTTACCTGTGTATTTGCATATAAATTTCATGCATACATGGATAATAGTTTTTATTTTATTTTTTAAACTATGGTGTCATACCATATCTAAAGTCCTCGAACTTGTATTTTATACCCTTTTTGTTAACATGTCTAAGAGTTCTTTTCACATTAGTTAATTTTTGTGTGAGTGGTTAATATTCTACATTAGGCAAATAACAATAATTTATTAATAATTTATTAAATGATTTGTCTTTTTTTTTTTTAGAATCTTTTTAAAAAATATATATTTTATTGATTTTGTACAGAGAGGAAGGGAGAGAGATAGAGAGTTAGAAACATCGATGAGAGAGAGTCATCGATCAGCTGCCTCCTGCACATCCCCTACTGGGGATATGCCCGCAACCAAGGTACATGCCCTTGACCGGAATCGAACCCGGGACCCTTCAGTCCCCAAGCCGACGCTCTATCCATTGAGCCAAACCGGTCTCGGCTTGTCTTTTCTTTTTTTGTTATTACAAACAATATTACAGTGAACATCATTTATTTATTAAATATTTTTGAATCCCTCTGTGTGCCAGGCACTGTTCTGTATTTTAGGAATACAGTAGTGAACAAAGTAGACAAAAAAGTTACACTCATGGAATTATATTTATGTATGTATCTTTATATAGAAGCAGAAATTTTTATAGAGTGGGTACCTGGAACTTGATTTTCTGGGTTAAAGCTTGCTCTGCCAACTTGCCTTTCAAAAGGCTTTACCAGTTTGCCTTCCCACCACAGCTCAGATTTAAGTGTGGAGAATTGTATAATGCATATGCTGATTGCGAAATAAATACTCTAGAGTAATGTTTGCATTAAAACATTTGTATTAAAATCTCATTTTATGTATTACCTTCTATTTTTACTTGTTCATGCTATTTTAAAAAAATGCAAAACTTGAAGAATGTTCCTTGTAAGAGGACAGATGCTTTTATTTATTTGAAATAGAATTACCAATGGACCTGAGTAGAGTTACTCCAGAGAAACAGAATATAGAGGCAAAAAAAGTCTTATATCTCTGTTGATGCAGTTCAGTTAGAAACAGGAGCAATTAGTTTTTGATTCTGGAATAATTTGTACTATGTACAGGAAAAATATACAGTAGTTTAAAGGCTTAAATGTGAAAGGGAAAACTTGAAAACTTTTGGGAGACAATATAGAAGACCTTATGATCCTATGACCATACCCTTATGATCTTAGGGGAGGGAAAGAGTCCTTAAAAGTCACAAAAAATACAAATGATAAAGGAAAAGATTGATAACTTTGAGCATATTATAATATATTTTTACAAAAAAAAAAAGTAAAAAGTCAAGTCACAAACTATAATATGTTAAACTGTCAAGGGGTTAATTTCTATAATATATAAAGAACTCCTAGGTTTCATTAAGAATGAGATAAATATTAATGAGATAATGGGCAAGAGGTGAATTTCACAAGAAAAAAACTGATATGCACCATAAACATATAAAATGATACTCAATTTCATTTGAGAAAAGGCCATTTAAAATTACAGGAGATGCTATTTTACATCCAACAGATTGGCAAAGTTTAAAGTCATACTTGTTGCCAAGGACGTTAACTAATGGGAACTCTCATTCATTGCTTATCTTCTTCTATAATAATAAAAGTATAATATGCTAATTAGACTGGATGACCTTCCGGATGAAGCCAGGGCTGTGAGGGAAGCTTGGGTCCTGGGTGCCTGGGGTGCCTGTTGGCTGCTGGAGGGAAGCCAATGCCGGCAGCCAGGGGAAGGAAGGCCTTCTTTTGCACGAATTTCGTGCATGGGCCTGTAGTGTGAGCACATATTGGAAAACCATTTGGCTTGACTTAATAAAGCTGTATATGTCCCTAGCCCTATAAAGCAGCATCTCCAATGATAGGTGTATATCCGAGAACTTTTTGCTTATGTTCAACAGAAGATATATACAAGATAGTAGCATTTTTCTCAAATAGCAAAACTGGAATCACAAACATGTCATGGGCAGTAAAAGGGAAAAATAAATCATGGTGTATTTATACAATAGGTTACTATGTAGCAGTGTCAATGATTAAACTATATAGCTGTATCTTTCAATTTAGATAATTTCAGTAACAGTTAAAAAATTTAAAAAACCATTCATAAAAAAAGTATACAGTGTGATTTCATTAGCAAGGTCAGAAATGGTCAACTTTAAAAATATTATATGGGGATACTTATATATTTGGTCCAATTGTAAGTGAGGGAATGATTAGCACAGATTCAGGATAGCAGAAACATCTGAGGGGGAAGTAGGAGTACATTTGGGGCAATGGTAATGGTGAAGTCGTATTTCATAAATCTGGTAAATACAGATTTATTTTATTTTACTATCCTTTAAGTTGACTTATCCTTTTATGTTTGTATGAGAGGCTTTATAATTTAAAAAATTAGCTAATAGCCAAATTACATTATTTTATTCAATGTAACTCCTTTGGTTGTTACAATCTTGGCATCAATAGTCCCTCCATAATACTGAGCATTTAATAGTTATATAAGGTTTTATAAAAATTAATTATTTCTGTAAAATTTCAACTAATTTAAAGAAGGTTTATTCTGTTTTTTGTACAAGTCTAATATGTCATTTAAAATTAGACATTAATTTTCCTTACATTTATTAAATTTTATTTGAATTTTGAAATATTTTAGATAATTCTTTTGCTGGATATTTTTTAAAAGTCTTAAACAAATGTTATAAAGAAATACTAAGTAATTCAGTCTTTGATAGTTTTTATTTTTTTGGCAGCTAGCATTGGACATGTGGAAGAAATTACTGGTTGAACCACTTCAGACCATCCTTATCCGAATGCTGCTCAGAGAAATCAAAAAGTGAGTTCTGATATTTACCTTCTTGAGTCAGTTCTAATTTGCTGTTTTGATATTGTTTAATAGTTGCTTGGCTATTGACCAGACATAGGTCTCATTTTATTGTAATGAGCCTCATTTTCTATCTTAATGCCGATGTTTAAAAATTGTTGTTAATTTTTGGGGGCAAGTCTTTGGTCTATACTTATAGCTTAAATGTGCTTAGTAAATAAATAAGTCCTTGAGGGAAGTAAGTCCCTTACTGTTTTTCAGTTCTGAAACCTCTTGGACTTTATAGGGAGTGCTGAGTTGTTTGAACATATTATTTCAGTTTAAAGCCTGATGAGGATAACCTATTCAAGAAAGCAGATTATTCTAGTTAGTTCCTTTTCTCTTAGCCTCAGTGTTAAACCAGTAACTTGCCTGTTACTGTCTAGCAGATTTATGGGAAATAGCTTTCCATTCTACTCATGGCCCGGAGTGATTAACTCTTTACCTAATTGTTATGTGAATCGAGGTTGAGACAAAGGAAGTTTTCCTATGGAGTTCAGAATAGAATATCCGTGGGTCAGCTCTGGCTTAAAAGATTTTTACTAGGAAGTCAGAAGAATTAAATCAGCTTTGGAGAAACAAAAGCATTAAAAATCAGTTATGCAATTTCAGGTTACTGGAACTAATGTTTATAGGAATTACTTAGACTAGTGAATTGCAGTGTGATAATGACCACTCTATCGGAATCTTCTTTCTTTTTTACTTCTTTCTTATTTTTTAAAATTTAATTTTAAAATTTTTATTTTATTATTAAATTACAGTTTATAGTCTATTATTTTGTGTTAATTTCAGGTCTATACATAAGCACATATTTTTTACAGTGTTCCCCTGATATTTCCAGTACCCACCTGGCACCATACATAGTCATTATTGGCTATAGTAGAGGCCCGGTGCACAGAATTCATGCACAAGTAAGGTCCCTAGGCCTGCCTGGTGATCAGGGCCGATCTGTGGAGTGACCAGCAGGGCGATCGGGGGACCCCCACTGGCACCCGCCTTGGCAGACCTGGCGCTGCCCACTCATCAGCCCTACCCCCTGCTGCCGCCACTGGTTGCCTCCCTCTGCAGGAGGTGACCAGTAGGGCGATTGGGGGGCACCATTGGCCTGCTCACCAGCCAGCCCCAGCCGCTCACCAGTTAACCCCTCCTGCTCCCTTGGCTGTTGAACAGTATAAGAAAAGATTTCCCTTAAAGGTAAAAAGACTCCTGTGCTTGAATGGGAAGAAACTCAGCAACTCTTGCAGATCTCTCTCTCTCTCTCTCTCTCTCTTTTTTTTTTTTTTAATATATTTTATTGATTTTGTACAGAAAGGAAAGGAGAGGGATAGAGAGTTAGAAACATCGATGAGAGAGAGTCATTGATCAGCTGCCTCTTGCACACTCCCTACTGGGAATATGCCCGAAACCAAGGTACATGCCCTTGACCAAAATCGAACCCGGGTCCCTTCAGTCTCCAAGCCGACACTCTATCCATTGAGCCAAACCGGTTTCGGCTCTTCCAGATCTCTTAGAGAGAACTAGTTATTAGCCATTTCAGTGAGTGATATGTTCTATAGACAAATCTTATAATAGTGTTTTTGGTGAGTGAAGTTCAGATATTCTTGACCACCAACATTAAAGTATTGAATTGATGGGCAACAGAATAGGCTTAGTAGCAACAGAATAGGCTTAATTTTACAATCAAGGCTTTTATTTATTGAAATGACATCCAATGTGTTCACTAAGTATCAAATATTAATTTGGCTGTTAAGTGAAAAAGTTAAAATTTTAAGTGTTATGACACATTGATGCTTTACAATTTAATTCAACTAATAGAATAAGCAGTCATGTTTTGTCATACTTTGGTATTTCCATAGATAATTTGTGTTCTTAAGAATATTTTGTGTCATACCTTCTTTTAGTGATCGTGGTGGTGAAGACCCAAACCAGAAAGTAATCCACGGGGTTATTAACTCCTTTGTTCATGTTGAACAGTATAAGAAAAAATTCCCCTTAAAGGTAAAAATCTTGTGTAATCAGACCTTTAATTTCTTAAATTGCTTGTTTTTATTTTTTTCAATCTGATTTTAATTAATTTATTTAGTTTTATCAGGAAATCTTTGAGCTCCCCTTTCTGACTGAAACAGGAGAGTATTACAAACAAGAAGCTTCAAATTTATTACAAGAATCAAACTGCTCACAATATATGGAAAAGGTAAGAAAGAAACGTATGTTAAACACATAATTTCTTATATTCAGGCATGGTTTTATGGAACAGTTTTCTTGTTAATATATATTTTTGATGAAAAAGTTTCTGTTTGGTATTTACTCCGAGTTATAGTTAATGTACAATACCTATTGATAAATTATTTTTCTTGCTGTAGCATATTCCATGAAGAAATGTGCTTTTCTGATTTTTATCATAATTGATACTTTTTGATAAATCCTGATTGCTTGATTTGCTTGTCTTTAAAATTAACATGTATTTATGTTTTGGCAAAATCTATCTTTCATGCTTAGTGGATATGTTTAGGGAATAGTATAGATGCTAGGTGTTTAGGTTTTTATCTTCTTCCTTTAAAATGGAAGGAAAAATATAATAATTTTGTAGATACTTGGATAGATCACTCTTCTGGTCTATAAAGTTTTTAATGAAAAAAATTTAATTTCTCCACAAGAAATTTTTATTTTTGAAATTGATTTCAGAAAGGAAGGGAGAAGGGGAGAGGAACAGAAACATCATTGATGAGAGAGAATCAGTGATCAGCTGCCTCCTGCATGTCCCCCACTGGGGAGCGAGCCCGCATCCCTGGTATGTGCCCTAACCGGGAATCGAACCATAACGTCTTGGTTCATAGGTCGATACTCAGCCACTGAGCCACAGTAGCTGGGCTCTCCACAAGAAATTTTAATCATTAAACCAACACATATTGATGACCATATTTAAAATTCTATGTGTATTTTCTCAGTAAAAGTATTAGTCATAGTATAAATTCAGTCATCACACAATATATGTAAGAAATTTTAATAAGGTTTTTTTTTTCTCCCATCTGCAGTATTGGATTTCAAGCATTTCATTATAGGATGATTTTTCTAATTTAAGCAAGAAAGATAAATATAAGTAGAATAGCTATAGTATGTACATAGTTCATAGTATAGAACATAGGTCAAGAAATACCATTACTTACTGATAAGCTGTTATATATAATATTTCACAAAATCCAGGCCTAGAAGTCTTAGCTGTTTAGCCTCTTCCTTTTTTTTGTCACTCATTAGCTCTTGAGTAAGTCTGGGGCATTTTCCTCCATCTATTGCATGCAGGTTACACATTAGTCCTCAGCTCTTAGCCTTTATGCATCTTAGACTCTTGTTAAAGGATCTAGATCCAATCTAGAAAAGTGCTCACAAAATTAAGTGATGCATACACCTCATTATATCTGGCTCTCAAAAGAGGCCATTGGCAAAAATATTTTATACTTTTTAGATGAAATATCTAGAATAGGCTAATTCTTAGAGACAGAAAGTAGATTAGAAGTTTTTAGAAGGTGTGGATAGGGAGTTATTGCTTAATGTTATAGAGTTTGGTGTGATGAAAGAGTTTTAGAAATTGTTCATTGTGAATATAATGCCATTTAATTATATATTTAAAAATGGTTAAAATGGCAAATTTTATGTTATATACATTTTATCACAATTTTGAAAACACTAATAATCTAATATACCAAAAACTTGAATTCACCCTTGCATGGGTGAATCATATGATATGTAAATCTTATATCAAACTGTTAAAAGCTCTGTTGGGAAAATAGCATTTATAAGAGTAATCAAACTAAATAATGTAGCCTTCCTACTTCCCTTTCTATATATATTTCCTCTTAATTTTTGCCTTTCCCCCCAGCTATAGTGGTTTTATAGCTATTGAAGCCCTGATCCCGACACTCCAGCCTTGTCTGTTTCTCTTAATATGCACCTAAGCCTCAGCCCCACCCAGTTAGCAGTTTTCTTTTTCTCCTCCTCCCTTAGCTCCCTCAGACCCACACTCTTAATTAGTGTTGCATTTAGTTAATCCATAAAATATTAAAGTTAGAGTATGGTATAAATAACTACTAGACATGCTACTTTTAGTACATTTTTATTTTAATTAATTTTTAATTGAACTTATGGGTATTTGTCTATCTTCACATAATCATCTTCCCTCTGTATAAGAACTTATTTATTTTTATTTTTTTAAAATATATTTTATTGATTTTTTAAAGAGAGGAGGAGAGAGGGATAGAGAGCTAGAAACGTCGATGAGAGAGAAACATCGACCAGCTGCCTCTTGCACACCCCCTAGTGGGGATGAGCCCTCAACCAATGTACATGCCCTTGACCAGAATCAAACCTGGGACCTTTCAGTTCGCAGACCGACGCTCTACCACTGAGCCAAACCGGTTTCGGCAAGAACTTATTTTTTAAATCTTAAAAATATACTTTTATTAATTTCAGAGAGGAAGGGAGAAGGAGAGAGAAATAGAAACATCAATGATGAGAGAGAATCACTGATCATTTGCCTCCTGCATACCCCCACTGGGGATTAAGCTGGCAACCTGGACATGTAACCTGACTGGGAATCATAGATTGATGCTCAACCACTGAGCCATGTTGGTCGGGCAGGACTATTTTTATTTTAAAAGAAAAACATGATGACCAAAATGACTTACTTTGTTGATGAAATACTCTAGACCCCACCTTTGGTTTCTATGACTTTGCCCTGAACTCCTGGCTCCACACAACATGGTAGCACAATAAGAAAGATAGGATTGTATCTCTCAGTCTTGACCTCACTTTCATCGAAAGATATCTGAGAGGTTTCCAGGAATGTGTTATTTCCCCTCTCAACATCATTTTCTCTCTCAGCATCACCTTATGCACAGGCGAACTCAAGCAGTTCTTCCCAAAGGCTTAAATGCACAAAGTTCCTGGGACCAGTTCAGAAACTCTAGATCCATAGTTTTACATTACAGAATACTTTCCTTTTTCTGTTTTGTTAATCATCACCTGAAAATATATTTTTCATTGATTTTTAGAGAAGGTATAGGAGAGGGAGGGATGGGGGGCGGGGAGAGGGAGGAATGGGAAGGAGACATCAATGTGAGAAAGACACATCAGTTGGTTGCCTTCCACAAGGAATGGAACCTGCAACCCAAGTAATGTGCCCTTGACTGAGAATCAAACCCAAGATCCTTCAGTGCATGCGCTGACGCTCTAACCACTGAACATGTCAGTCAGGATCAGAATATTTTCAAATCTAAACATTTGTGTATGTATGCTCTGTGCTGGCATGATTTTCATTGCAAATTAGTTTTGTTTTGAGGTAGAAATTAGCCCAATTCCCTGGCTGTTATCTTTCTTAGTTCTTGTTAATGTTAACCAGTGTATTGTTTGTAGCTCAGTGCTTTTTATGTAGGAAAAATAAAAATAAAGGTCTTGATCGACATATTTAACTATGCCTAAGTATATTTTGACTTAAAAAATTTTAATGAAATCTTTACTGTGATAGTTAACTATGATATTAATACCATTTTCAAGGCACCAACATAAAATAATCAGATTAATCTACTTGATCCAGTTAATATGACTTATTTTTATATTAATAATTAGATATTTATAAAGTGACTATCTGTTTGGTTTTTAATAATCTTTACTCGCTTGTCCTATTGCATGTTAGGTTGTCTATATGATAGGATGATCAGGATCAGTAAATGAAGACAAAATGTAGACTACATAACTTTAGTTCTTTTTCATAAGACTGTGGTGAAATATAGGTGACAGCTAGTAGCTTAAATTAAATTTGAATTCATTTATGGAATGTGGATTTAAATTGCTTGTGTAATCATTATTCATTACTTGGCCATGTTTAACTGAACCATTAAATTAGGCTACCTAAGCTACTTACTGATATTACAGTTTTTTTCTCCTGGTAGTTTATGCTATAACAATATATTTCTAAAGGTTCTAGGTAGATTAAAAGATGAAGAAATTCGATGTCGAAAATACTTGCACCCAAGTTCATATACTAAAGTGATTAATGAATGTCAGCAACGAATGGTAGCAGACCACTTACAGTTCTTACATGCAGAATGTCATAATATCATTCGACAAGAGAAAAAAAATGGTAAGTGACACGAAATATAAATGTAAATTAAAATAGAATTATAAACCACTTTTTATGGAGTCAAGTTAACTTAAATTTAAAGTATATTTTAGTCATAATCTCTAAATTCATAATTTATTTTAAAGGACTATTTTGGAACCAAGTATATTCACAAAGGGCATTCTAAACTAAAAGAAAAACCTGAGAAAATAGGTTTGCACATTTTTATGTATTATAAGAGCTAATTGCCTTAATTAAGAATTTTAATAACAATAGGAAAAAGGAAAAGAATATAGCAGGGAAATATAAATGAATTTTAAATATATGGAGATGCACAATCTCACTCAAAATAGGTGGCAGACAAAATAAAAATACAGCAGCTCTCTCTATAGAGCATGCCTGCACCTTTTCCCAGGTGCATTTTCCTGGTCCTGGTCTCTCTCTTCCTCCTAAGCTCCAAGAGCCTTTTTTGCTTCTGTAACTTGTTTTTTAAGCCCATTTATTCTACAGATCACTACTTGTAACTCTCTGACTTTCTAAATGAACTTTCTCTTATGGCTTCTGGTAAATAAATAATTAAAAATGAAAATACTTGATTTAAGGCAAAAGGGGCACTACAGAGTATTAGGTGAAAGATGATAGTCTTTTCAACCCATAATGTTGAGTCAACTGGCTATTCATTAGAGAAATATGAAATTTGATCTCTACCTTAGACACTATATAAAAATCAAGTTATTATAGGCTTTTTAAAATCCTCACCCAAAGAGTGAGGATATTTTTTTCTACTGATAACTAGAAAGAGTAGAAGGAAGGAGGGAGGTGGAGAAAGAGAGAGAGAGAAACAAGACACATTGATTGGTTGCCTCCCATACAGGTCAGGAATCGTACCTGGGACACAGGTTCATGCTCTCAATTAAGCAGGAATGGAACCTTTGAAATTCTGGTGTGTAGGCTGACACTCTAACCACTGATTCATGCTAGGCAGGGTCATTGTAGGCATTTTTTTTTTTTTTTTTTACTATATATATTTTATTGATTTTTTTACAGAGAGGAAGGGAGAGGGATAGAGAGTTAGAAACATCGATGAGAGAGAAACATCAATCAGCTGCTTCCTGCACACCCCCTACCGGGGATGTGTCTACAACCAAGATACATGCCCTTGACCGGAATCGAACTTGGGACCCTTCAGTCCACAGGCTGATGCTCTATCCACTGAGCCAAACTGGTTTTGGCTCATTGTAGGCTTTTGATCTAAATGTAAAACAAAAATAATTCTAGGAGATAATATAGGAGAATAACTTCATGACCCTGAAATAGGGAAAGATATTTTAAGTAAGACAGAAAAAGCACCAACCACAAGGAAAGATTGATCAAGTGGACTGCTTTAAAATTAAGAACTCTGGATTATCAAAAGATAGTCATAGGGTAAATATATATTTGCAGTGACTACAAAAGGTTTATGTTCAAATGTAAAATGGCCAAGAAATTTGAACAGGCACAGGAGAGTAGAGGATATCCAGATGGCCAATAAACATAAAAAGGCATTTAATCTCATTAAAACAGGGGAATGCAAATTAAAACCACACTAAGCTATCAATACTTCTGATTGAAACTTTAAAAATTAAAAATAATAATTTTGGACCCTGGTCAATGTGGCTCAGTATTTTGGGCATCATCGCAGGCACTGAAAGGTTGTCAGTTAGATTCCCAGTCAGGGCACATGCAGGGATTTGGGCTTGATTCCCAGTAGGGGCTGTGCAGGAGCAGGCAATCGGTGTTCACTCTCACATAGATGTTTCTCTTTCCCTCTCCCTTCCTCTCTTTCTAAAAATCAATTATAAAAATCTAAAATAATAATAAGTGTTGGGAAGCATGTAGAATAGTGGGAATTTGTTATATACTGGGCTGAGAATATAAATTGATGCAACCACTTTGAAAAAACTGGCATTAACTGCTAAAGTTGAATATATGAAAGCTATCCCTTTCCTATACATATAATTCCCTGGCAAAAGAATATGCAAATATATACAAAAAAGTTCATAGCAGCATTTTTTTGTAATAACCAAATGGAACAACTCAAATGTCTAATAACAATAGAATAGATGAAGTACAGTATATTTATACAGTGGGATATAATAGAAGAGTGAAAATGAACAAATTACATTTACATATAACAACATACATATAAACATTTGAACAAAAGAAGGTAAACATAAAAGAATTGTATTGATTCCATTTTTATAGATAGTTCAAAATAGGCAAAAGTAATCTTTGGTTTAGTTCTTATGACAGTGATTACCATTGCAGAAGAGCAAGAGGAGTAATGATTGGGAAGAGGGGGGAAGGGGACTTCTAGGTGTAGGTAATGTGTTTTTTATCCTGTGTAGTGATTACATGAAGGTGTTTGTTTGTGTTCACTTGTGATAATTTATTGAGATACACACTTTTCTGTATGTATATTATATACTTTAATAAAAAAAAGTTTAAAAAGAAGCCTTTCGACAGACATTTTTCACCTCTCATTGGCACAGGTCAAAATGCTTGATAATACATTGTTGGCAAGGGAGCTTCCTGCTATTGGGAGCCCTGTTTAGAAGGATCCTTCTAGAAGATTAAGCTTTGACCCAGCAATACCACTTCTAGGGATTTATACCATAGATGTTTATGTCCATATACAGAACTATTAATTGTAACATTGTAGTATCAAGAGATTGGAAGCAACCAAACTTCCAACAGTTGTTAAGTAATTTTATATATAATAGAGTGCTTTAGAGTTGTAAAATATGAAGAAATGCTCAGTGTACTGATAAAAAAAAAAATCTCTGAGTAAAAATGTATTTTGCAGTTACAAATAATACACAAAATAAACTAAACTCTTATAAAAAGGGGCAGAGGGAAGAATATATGTACTTGCTTGAGTGTGCATGAAAGAGCTTTGAAAGAACAATATTGCTTTCCCATGGGAAGGAGGACTGGGTGGTTGGGAAACAGGACTTGGGGATTTTCTCTGCATACTCTTTCTGCATTTTGAGCCATATATTACCTAATATTTTAAACATATTTGGAAATCTAATACAAATTTTTCCCCCCTCAGACATGGCAAATATGTATGTCTTACTCCGTGCTGTGTCCACTGGTTTACCTCATATGATACAGGAGCTGCAAAATCATGTCCATGATGAGGGCCTTAGAGCGACCAGTAATCTTACTCAGGAAAATGTGAGTTATATAAGGAACTGGGGGATTTTTCTCTTAATCAGATTATCATGCATTTAGGTTTTTTGTTATCACTTTACTGTCTTTAAACAATGAAAAAAAAGTCTTACCATGCCAATAGATTAAACATCTTTATTAAAATGTTTCAAGCCTAAAATTTATTGGACACACTTTGGAGTAATCAAATTATTAGAAAATAATTGAATGAGATATGTTTTTTCTTAGATATATTAATATGTTCACTTAGCATTTTAAACAATTGTATTTCTATATAACTAGCACTAATAGTTGTAGTGGTAATGAAATTAATCAATAGTAATATGGAGAACTGACAATTAGCTTTCTTTATATATACTATGAGTTTGATAGCCCAGGAAGCAAAGTTAGATTAAAATGATCTTCCCTAAATATATGCTTACTACCCAATGGTTACCACTATGTCCCTAATACCCACTTTTCTTTAAGAGTTCTCTGACAATCAATGACTATTTACAAAAAGGCATCTTTTCTATCACTGTATTCCTATCATCAATCTTGTTGGACCACCTTGTTTTTACTAGTGATGTTTGATGAATAAATAGATATGACATGAGATGTTCTTTATCCCAAGTAGACCTATTTACTTGTCATCTATAATGCAGTAATTGATAATAGACAACATTATTCAGATGATTATCACTTTAGTTGTAGATTTATTTGTCTTTGGCAAATCTTAGGTTTTATGTCCTACCACTGTAATACAAACTATTAGTTGCCCTATCTGGTTTGGCTCAGTGGATAGAGCATCCGCCTGTGGACTGAGGGGGTCCCAGGTTCAATTCTGATCAAGTGCACATCCCCATTAGGGGGCATGCAGGAGGCAGCCAATCAGTGATTCTCTCTCATTATTGATGTTTCTCTCTCTCTCTTTCTCTCTCTCTCTCCCTCCCTTCCTCCCTCCCTCTTCCTCTCTGAAATCAATAAAAATATATTTAAAAAAATAAAAATAAACTATTAGTTGATATATTTTTATGTTTATTAATCTATTATTTATTGGGTTTATTAGTCTACGGCCATACCACCCTGAACGTGCCCGATCTTGTCTGATTGGGTTTATTAATTAATTTTATTAGTTTTACAGATTCAGGGTGTTAAATCATATTCAGCATGGAGGCATAGAGTTTGCTTCAAGGACTGGGAGATAGAAATAAAAGAGAATGAATTTGTAATAGATTCTAATAATTTTAGCTGACTTAGTTAACTCTTAAGTACTATATAATTATCCCCATTAAGAGGGAAAACTTACACTCTAAATGGTTGCTTAGTGGTTAGAGCATTGGCTCAAGGACTGAGGGTTTGTGGGTTTGATTCTAGTCAAGGGTATGTACCCCAGTTGCAGGCTCAGTCACCAGCCCCAAGCAGGGCATGTGCAGAAGGCAATCAATCCATATGTCTCTCTTACATGGATGTTTCTCTGTGTCTTTACCTCTCCCTTCCACTCTCTCTAAAAATCAATGGAAAAAATATCCTCGGGTAAGGATTAACAAAATAAAAAAATAAATAAAATAAAAAAAGAGTGAAAGCTAAGTATTTCCTCACTCTGAGTTGTGGGGGATTGTTCAAATCCAGGGATCTCAATTTTCACAGATACTTGCTTTTGAGCTCTGCTCTCTCTTTCAGACTTCAGCAGCTTTGGAGGCAGTTTTTGTTTATATAATCCTCTTTGAAAGTGATAGGTTTGGTGGTTCAGAGACTGTGTCTTGTTACCCTTAAGAAACAGTATTCCAATATTGGAGAGAAGTGTGTTTTCAGTGAGTTCTTCAGGCAGAGGAATTATAGCACTGCATTGCTGGTGTTGAATGACAGCTAATTTCAACATTAAAGTTTTAGATTTTTAAGACAGTTTCTAAAAATATATATATTTTAATTGATTTCAAAGAGAAAGGGAGAGGCAGGGAGAGAGAATCATTAATGATGAGAGAGAATCATCAGCTGCTTACTACACTCCCCACACTGGGATTGAGCCTGCAGCCCAGGCATATGTCATGACCAGGAATCGAACTGTGATCTTCTGGTTCATAGATCAATACTGAACTACACCGGCCAGGCAAAACAATTTTAACTAAAAATATTTTTTGAGAAAGTGTGTGCTTGCATAACATTAATTTGCTTGGAAAAAACTTAATTAAATGACAATTTTTGATAATCCTAATTATATGTTTGAACTTAAAATCTATTTTGTATTTATAGATGCCAACACTATTTGTGGAGTCAGTTTTGGAAGTACATGGTAAATTTGTTCAACTTATCAACACTGTTTTGAATGGTGACCAGCACTTTATGAGTGCATTGGATAAGGTAACTTTAATAATATCTATATCTACAGATGCTTCTCAAGTTATGACGGGGTTATGTCCTGGTAAACCTGGCATAAGTTAGAAAAATTTTAAATAAAAATTTATTTAATGCACCTAACCTACTGAACATCTTACCTTAGCTGAACCTACCTTAAACATTCTCAGGACACTATCATTAGTTATAGTTGGGCAAGGTCATCTAAATTCATGGGGGAGTATCATTATTTATGGCACACTTAACAGAAAACTGTGGCTCACTGCCACTCCCCAGCATTAGTATAGAATATTGTACCACATATCACCAGCTTTGGAAAAGATCAAAATTCAAAGTACAGCTTATTGAATACGTATCGCTTTCTCACATATTAAAGAAAAAAAAATCATCTTAAGTCAGGGAATAGTCTGTATAAATACAGTTGACCCTGGAACAATTCAGGAAATAGTAGCCCTGATACTCCTCTCCTTTAGTTGAAAATTCAGATATAACTTTTGACTTCCCCAAAACTTCACTACTAATGGCCTACTGATATTACCAGAAGCCTTACTGATAGCATAAACAGTCACTAAGTGCATATTTTATATGTTTAGAATAACTATATTATTACAAAGTAAGTTAGAGAATAAAAAATGTTATTAAGAAAATCTTAGAGAAGAAAAAATACATTTACAGTATTTGTATCAAAAATCCGGGTGTAAGTGGACCTGTGTTGTTTAAAAGTTAATTAGAATTCTGTTTCTTTATTCATTCTTTAGGGTGGTTTCAGGATTGAGGCTTCTAAATTACGAGTTTTCTAATCTTGACATGGAGATTACATAATTTAAATGTGAACATCAAAATAATAACACAACTTTCAAATTAATAACAAATAGTTAAATTGAATGTTAGAATTATATGGAGATAGAATTTCTCATGATTATGAGTACAATGATTCTAAGGGGAATTGTTAGTAAACATTCTAACATGTTCTGGAAAAACATGTATAATTTTAATGTTTTAGTGCTGATTTTTAATTTCAATATAATCTGTAGGCTATATAAGTAATATTTCAAAGAAATAAGTATATTTTACAAATTTTTGAATTTTGGTATATTATACTTTAAAGGAAATTTGCTGATATGGTTATTTTAAGATTTTTTAAAAATTTAGTTTTATTTTATCTGTGTTCAAATATCAGTAATGAGTTATAAAGAACAGCTTTCAGTAGGAATGGAATATATAATTGGTCTATAACTATCATGAGGCATATAGTTAGAGGAGTTTACCCTGTGTTCAAAATGAAAACAAAATTAACAAACTACAACCAAAATATTGTGTTTTGTGTAGGTTAATAATTTATGGATGTGCAGATTATACCCTATTACTAGTTAATTACTGGCTTGTTTTCTATTTAGGCTCTTACATCAGTTGTAAATTACAGAGAACCCAAGTCTGTTTGCAAAGCTCCTGAATTGGTAAGTTTGATGATTGCTTAAAAATAATCTTATGGACATCAATATTAGAAAATGAAAACTGAGGAGAATGTTAAATTAATATGTATTTGTAACATTTTTTCAGAAGAAAAATCCATGAAACTAAATTATTAAAAGTAAAAATTATCTACATCATATATAATTTGGCACTTATTTAAGGAATACAGTTGGGCCTATGTACTATAACCGTTTCTTGAGAAATAACTGAAGGAAAAAATATTTAATATAAAGTTTGTGTGTGTGAGTGTTTTAATATGAAATGCTTCACTGATTTGTGTGCATCTTTATGCAGAGGCCTTGCTAATTTTCTCCGTTGTTCTAATTTTTTTCAAGGCTTCTAAAATCCAAGCAGTACAGTTTGGGTTTTAAAGTATGTCTTCTTTGAAATAATTTGCATCACTTCTCATAGAGATTTTGTTTTGTCAGAAATTTGATGATAATTAAAGAAAATTTAATTATAAAATTGTGGTAAGAATAAAAAAAGTAATTATTTAATGTCGAAAATTATAGAACTACTCAAAACGCATCTAGGTGTTCTTTTGAAACTTCTGTTGTTTATGTTAGTGTTTTATTGTTCACTAAATGTTGATTGTATTTTTGACTTGTTTATAGTTTTCTTAAAAACTTGCCTTATGACATATTTTGAATTCTTTAGTGCATGTTCATAATTTTAAAAACAAAAGCTTTAGGATGGCAGAGACTTTATCCATTGATATTTTGTACTATTGTCCTTTGCCTCTGTTGAAGCATGTATATAGAAGGGCCCTTTATAAGATATACTCTCCATTTCTATTTGAGCTTGCTAAGTACTGTGACAACTTACTAAAGAAATCAGCAAAGGGGATGACTGAGAATGAAGTGGAAGACAAACTCACCAGCTTCATTACTGTTTTCAAATATATTGATGATAAGGATGTTTTTCAAAAGGTAAGTTGTAAATAAAGAAGTTTTATTTGGTTTAATCAGATTTTATTTATTTTTGAAATATAAGTCATCAGAAAGAAAGTAATCTTTAGGAATATTTTTTAATATAGTTCTACGCAAGAATGCTGGCGAAACGTTTAATTCACGGGTTATCTATGTCTATGGATTCTGAAGAAGCCATGATCAATAAATTAAAGGTAATGTGAGCCTTTCATCTGATTATGTCCTAGAAATTATTCTACTAGCACGAAGAGATATTCATTGTAGTATTAGATATAACAACAGGAAATAATCAACAGGTGATTGGTTAAATGTATAATGGTATATCTATATGATGGGATATGCAAATACTGTATTAAAGAAAGCTCTCTCTATATACAGGTGTCCCTTAAAATTTTATACACACTTTGAATATATTAGGTGTACCAGTTAATAATGTGGATTTTTTCAGTAGGTGGAGTTACACATATGTTGATATATATGCTATTTGTTGTATTGACAGCAAGCTTCAAAACTTCATATGTCAAATTTTCTGAAGGTGTTAACATCATAAATATTTTAATGCTAAAAATGTCAAATTTCATGCCAAAATAAGAGCATTTGCGTGAAGTTATAATTCATTGTTTATTTTGAAGAAAAGTGCTGCTGAAAGTTATTGTTATACCTTAGGAAGCTTATGGTGAACATGGTGTATTTCAAGATACTTGTGAACATTGGTTTAATGTGTCAAACACAAGGCCCGCGGGCCAAATCCGTCCCGCCAGGCCTTGCAATGTGGCCTGCACCGCGCTGTCATCACTGCACTCCGCTGCGTTTCCATCACAATGACAGTTTATGACTGTTCAGTAAACCATTCGGCCCGCGATTTAGGCTGGCTTTTAGATTTTGGCCCCTTCTCTGATTGAGTTCGACACCCCTAGTTTAAATGCTTTAAAAGTGATGATTTTGATGTAAAAGACAAAGAATGTCTAGGTCAATTGAAAAAGTTTGAAGACCAACAATTACAAGCATTATTGGATGAAGATTCGCATCAAACTCAAAAAACTTGCAGAAAGATTAAACATTGCTTAGCAAACAATTTCCAGTCATTTACAAGCAATGGGAAAGATTTTAAAGGAAGGAAAATGCGTGCCACATCAACTGAATGAAAGACAAATGGAAAACAAATAGTCATCAGTAAAATGTTGCTTTAATGGCACCAAAGGAAGTCTTTTTTGCCTCGAATTATGACTGGCTATGAAAAGTGGATTTATTTTGAGAATCCCAAATGCACAAAATCCTGGGTTCCAGGTCAACCATCAACATCGACAGCAAGGCCAAATCACTTTGGAAAGAAGACAATGCTCTGTGTTTGGTACAATCAGGAGTGTGTGGTGTTTCATAAGCTTCTAAAACCAGGTGAAACCGTTAACACTCATTGCTACAGATAACAAATAATCAGTTTGAACCACGCATGCTTTGATCATGAAACAACCAGAATGTGCCAGAAGACATGGTAAAGTAATTTTGCGTCATGATAATGCACCACCACACACTTCAAAACCAGTTGAAGACACATTAAAAGATCTTGCCTGGGAAGCATTAACCCACCTGCTGTATTCACTAGACCTTGCTCCTTCAGATTACCACTTGTTCCATTTGATGGCACATGCACTTTATAACAGCACTTCAAAATGTACAAAAAAGTGGAAAATTGGGTCTCTGAATGGTTTGCCTCAAAACAAGAAAAGTTTTATTGGGACGATATCCACAAATTACCTGAATGATGGCGAAATGTGTAGCTAGTGATAGACATTACTTTGAATAAAGCACTTTTGATGTTTCTCTTGAAATTATCATGTTTTCTTTGATTATTATTAACAGGTACACCTAGTAATTATAAAGGCAATGTTTATTAAAATATATTTTATTTTCATTTAACAGCTATCAGGTATTAAAAGTATATACATTTTTTGGGACATTCTGTATATTGATATAGACTTATCCACAAAATAAACAGTATTAACAAAAGATTTACATTATTTATAAATAAATGCACCTGAAATATTCCTTTAAGTACGTTTTGTAGTGCTGTTGAATTTTAGTTTATTTTTGCTTCATTTTAGGTTACACATTGGTGAAATAAGTAGTAGCTGAGACATATTTATGCTGAAATATCCAGTAGTTGATAATTTTTCTGAAGAGTAGACTTGAATATAATATGAATACCCTTGACCATAGAACTAGCAATAGTAACATGTTCTAATTAATTAATATGTTTTATTATTATTCTTTTTAAATCATGTGTTTGTTTTAAACTCTTTTTACAGCAAGCATGTGGTTATGAGTTTACCAGCAAGCTGCATCGGATGTATACAGATATGAGTGTCAGTGCTGATCTCAACAATAAGTTCAACAATTTTATCAAAAATCAAGACACAGTAATAGATTTGGGAATTAGTTTTCAAATATATGTTCTACAGGTATGACTATATGTTTTATTCTAGGCATTTACTACTCATTTCAAATAGTCTGATCCAAACAATTAATAAATAGGGACCTCATTGCATTTTCTTCAATAAATGGATTGTAGCTTCTAACGTTATATGTTATATTGATTTGGAATGAAATGTACCAAGATAGTAATCTAATGAGTTTTATCAACATTTGAGAAAAGAAAAAAAGAGGTGCTTTAGTTTAAATCATTTTTTTAAATAAATATTTATTTTCAAGTTAGATGCTTGTCTATTTAAATTTTTTATTTTACTTATTTTCTTCTAGGCTGGCGCATGGCCTCTTACTCAGGCTCCTTCATCTACATTTGCGATTCCCCAGGAATTGGAAAAAAGTGTACAGATGGTAAGTTTGCAGGATATATATTAGAAGACCTAAGGAATTTTAATAATTATCTTCATGTTAAATCACTTTAAAAATTTTCCAAAGTCTTAATTGCTTGTGATATAAAATATATATTCAGAAATCAGTTATATACGTTGTAGGAAATGTAAATTATTAGTTTTTAATATTAAAACTCATAAACAAAGGTTGTCATAGAGTTCTTTGTGAAAACATGACTCTTACAGTTAAACCTATTATCAGCTCTTAAGCAGTTTTAAATTACAAAAACTCTTGATATTAGAAGAAAGGTTAGAACTTAATATTTAAGTCACTTTCTAATTTTTTATTTGAATTTAGAGCCATTTTTATACTTCATTTATCCCTTGAAGTTTTTTATTTCTGGGCAATTTTTTTTTTTTTAAACTAAATTTATTGGGGTGACATTGGTCAACATGAACATACAGGTTTCAGGTGTGAGTTTCTATGTTACAAGATCTGTATATTGCACCAGGTGCCCACCATCCACAGTCAGATCTTTTGTCACCGTATATTAGGACCCTTTTCTATTCACAATATCTTCCCTCTGGTAACCACCACACTGCTGTTTGTGTTCATGAGTTTCAATTTTCTATCCTACATATGAATAAAATCATATGGTTCGTAGCCTTTTGTGACTGACTTATTTCCCTTAGCATAATGTTCTCAAGGTCCATCCACATTATTGCAAATGGTGCTATTTCATCCTTTCTTATGGCTTTATTAGAATTTCATTGTATGCTAGGTATATCACTTAATAATACAGATTTTGTATTCAAAGTAAGCACAATAATTTCAAGAGAAACATCAAAAGTGCTTTATTCAAAGTAAAGTCCATCGCTAGCTACACATTTTCCCCACCTTTCAAGTAATTTGTGGATAACCAATCCAAATAGAACTTTTCTGTTGAGGCAAACCATTCAGAGACCAAATTTTCCACTTTTTTGTACATTTTGAAGTGCTGCTAAGAAAGTGCATGTGCCGTCAAATGGAACAAGTGGTAATCTGAAGGAGCAAGGTCTGGTGAATACAGTGGGTGGGTTAATGCTTCCCAGGCAAGATCTTTTAATGTGTCTTCAACTGGTTTTAAAGTGTATGATGGTGTGTCATCATGAAGCAAAATTACTTTGCCATGTCTTCTGGCACATTCTGGTTGTTTCATGATCAAAGCGTGCGTGGTTCAAATTGATTGTTTGTTATCTGTAGCAATGAGTGTTAATGGTTTCACCTGGTTTTAGAAGCTTATGAAACACCACACACTCCTGATTGTCCAAACGCAGAGCATTGTCTTCTTTCCAAAGTGATTTGGCCTTGCTGTCGATGTTGATGGTTGACCTGGGACAATCCAGGATTTTGTGCATTTGGGATTCTCAAAATAAATCCACTTTTCATAGCCAGTCATAATTCGAGGCAAAAAAGACTTCCTTTGGTGCCATTAAAGCAACATTTTACTGATGACTATTTGTTTTCCATTTGTCTTTCATTCAGTTGATGTGGCACGCATTTTCCTTCCTTTAAAATCTTTCCCATTGCTTGTAAATGACTGGAAATTGTTTGCTAAGCAATGTTTAATCTTTCTGCAAGTTTTTTGAGTTTGATGCGAATCTTCATCCAATAATGCTTGTAATTGTTGGTCTTCAAACTTTTTCAGTTGACCTAGACATTCTTTGTCTTTTACATCAAAATCATCACTTTTAAAGCGTCTAAATCAGCCTTTCCAAGTATCTTGAGATGGAGCATGTTCACCATAAGCTTTCCGAAGTATTCAGCAGCACTTTTCTTTAAAACTTCCTGCACATGGGCCCAAAAAAGAGGGCGGCTGGCAGGACAGAAGTGAGGGAGAAGAAGTGAGTGAGTGAGGGTGTGAAAGGAGAGTGTGTGGATGTGTGTGGTGTGTGTATGAGTGAGTGAGGGATAGTTAAATCTTGTAGGAGCAGCAAGGGCTGGTATACCAGGCTCTCTTGGACAAGGAGAGACTACTACTGCTGTGGACACTCCCTGGATTGCAGGACTCAGACACAGGAGCCCACAGCATTTTAAAGGGAACAGCGGCCTTCTCTAGAAACTCAGGAGCACCACCACCAAGATAAGACTTTGACACTGTCCACGACCCACCAGCCATTCCAGCCAAAATCCTGCTATTGTAGCTGCAGACCCATGGACCCTGGGACCTCCACCTCCAAAGGTGCACCATTCCCACAGCAGTAAGTGCATCTTCCCCCTTCCCAGCGGCAGAACTCTGGACACCACTTTCATGCGTTTCCAGCCGCACAGGCATCCAGGGCACACCACTCTGCAGGCAGTGCCTGGGAGCCATGGAGATCCCCTGTTGGATGTGATTCTGTACAGACTAGGGTACACTACCCCACATATTTGGAGAAACTTACACATTTCTTCTAGATTATTGAATTTGGAGGCATATAGTGTTTTATAATATTCTAGTATGATTCTTCATCTATGATGTCTGATAATTTCTCCTCTTTCATTCCTGATTTTGTTTACATGGATCTTTTCCTTTTTTTCCCTTAGTGAGTAAAGCCAGTGGTTTATCATTCTTTTCAAAGAACCAGGTGTTTATTTTATCGAATTTTTGTATAGTCTTTTTTTTTCTCTGTTTCACTCAATTCTGCTCTAATTTTTATTATTGTCTTTTCTTCTGCTTTTGTTCTTTAAGATGTGATGTTAGGTTGTTTACTTGTGATTTCTCTTGTTTCTTGAGATAGGCCTGTAATGATATAAACTTACTGCTTCTGCTACATCCCAGAAGTTTTGATATATTGTATTTTCATTCTCATTTTTCTCTATATATCTTTTGATCTAATCTTTTATTTATCCTTTGACACAGATTTTTTAGTACTATGTTGTTTGATCTCCAAGTATTTGTGAATTTCCTTACTACCTTTTTGCAATCGATTTCTAATTTCAAGGCATCGTGGCTGGAGAATATGCTTGGTAAAATTTCAGTCTTTTTGAATTTGTTAATGTTAGTATGGTGACCCAACATATGGTCTATCCTTGAGAATGTTTGATGTGTAATCTGATATTGGGGGATAAAAGGTTCTGCAAATGTCAATTATCTCCATTTGGTCTAGTGTTTCATTTAAGGCTGATATTTCTTTATTGATTTTCTTTTTGGTTCATCTGTCTAAAGCTGTTAATAGAGTGTTAAGGTCCCCAACTATGATTGTGTTTGGATCTGTTTTGACCTTTAATTCTGTGAGTAATTTTATATACTAGTATTTCAGTGCTCCCTGATTTTGTGCATAAATATTAAGAAGTGTTATATTTTCGCCGGCACCGGTTTGGCTCAGTGGATAGAGCGTCGGCCTGTGGACTGAAAGGTCCCGGGTTCAATTCCGGTCAAGGGCATGTACCTTGGTTGCGGGCACACCTCCAGTAGAGGGTGTGCAAGAGGCAGCTGGTCGGTGATTCTCTCTCATCGACGTTTCTAACTCTCTATCCCTCTCTCTTCCTCTCTGTGAAAAATCAATAAAATATATTAAAAAAAAAAAAAAAAGAAGTGTTATATTTTCTTGATGTAATGTTCCATTTATCATTATAAAGTGAGATAAAAATATGCCTACACCTGCTTTTCTGTGGATATTATTTGCTTGGAGAATCATTTTCCAGTTTTTACTTTGAATCTACCTTTGTCTTTGCATCTTTAGTTGTGTCTCATGTTGGCAGCATATGGTTGGGTTTTGTTTCTTTGATCCACTCTGCTATTCAGTGCCTCTTTATTGGTGAACTCGGCCATTTACATTTAGGATAATTATTGATGTATGAGCATTTCCTATAGCCATTTTATCTTTTGTGTTCTGGTAGCTCTGGGCCTCCATTGGTTCTTTTCCTTTGTGTTTCTGTCTGTTTTTGTTTGGTGGTATTTCATACTTTTTCCCTCTGTTTCCTATTTTTTTAAGTTATGTGTCCTGGTTTGGGAATTTGTTTGTGTGGTTACCAGTAGGTTTATAAAAGATAGACTTGCATATATATCATTTTTTTTTCTTTTGAGTTCATCTGACCTTTATCCTCTTTTGCCAGCGAAGACCTTTAGCCCCTCCCGACACTCTTACCTCCTGAACCAAACCAACGGGGGCTGATAATGATTATTAGTGATTTAGTTAAGTAAGGTTTTACATCTTTTGTCTTCTTTGCTTTTTTCTCACATGAGGATATGCTTTTAAAATAGATTTTTAGATAAAGATAGAGAGATTGAGAGAGAGAGAGGAAAAAAAGTATATATAAGAGAGAAACATTAATTGCTGCCTCCTGTATATATTATGACCAAAGATCGGACCCATAACACAGGCAAGGACCCTGACTGAGAATTAAACCTGCTACTTACTGAGCACCACCAACCAGGAAATAGCTTTTGTCTTTTTTTTTTAATTTTTATTTTTATTGTCTTAAGTTTTACATATGTCTCCTTTTCCCCCTGAATTGAACTTCCCCCCACTTTCCCAACCATCCCACCCCTGGAAAGCCCCCACTACCCTAGTGTCTGTGTCCATTGGTTATGCTAATATGCATGCATGCAAGTCCTTTTTGGTTGCTCTCTAACCTCTCCTCTCCACTGCCATTTATCTCTGGATCTATTCTTATTCATCAAATTATGTTGATAATTTTATCTCACATATGAGTGAGATCAGGTGATATTTATCTTTCTCTGACTGGCTTATTTCGCTTAGTTTAATGCTCTCCAGGTTTATCCATGCTGTTGCAAATGGTAAAAGTTTCTTCTTTTTTATAGCAGCATAGTATTCCATTATATAGATGTACCACAGGTTTTTAATCGACTCATCTGCTTATAGGAACTTAGGTTGTTACTAAATCTTAGCTATTGTAAATTGTGCTGCTATCAATATAGGGGTGCATATATCCTTTCTGATTGGTGCTTCTGGTTTCTTGGAATATAGTTCTGGAAGTGGGATTACTAGGTCAAATGGGAGTTCCATTTTAACTTTTTTTTATTTTTTATAATTATCTTTTTAAATATATTTTATTGATTTTTTACAGAGAGGAAGGGAGAGGGATAGAGAGCTAGAAACGTCGATGAGAGAGAAACATCAACCAGCTGCCTCCTGCACACCCCCTACCGGGGATGTGCCCGCAACCAACGTATATGCCCCTGACCGGAATCGAACCCGGGACCTTTCAGTCCGCAGACCGACGCTCTACCACTGAGCCAAACCAGTTTCAGCTCCATTTTAACTTTTGAGGAAACTCCATACTGTCTTGCATAGTGGCTGCATGAGTCTGCATTCCCATCAGCAGTGCACAAGATTCCTTTTCCTCCACATCCTCGTCAGCACTTGTCATTTGTTGACTTGTTAATGATAGCCATCCTGACAAGTGTAAGATGGTACCTCATTGTCATATTATTATTATTATTATTATTATTATTATTATTAAGGTATTATATGTGTACATTTCTTACCATTGCCCCCCCCCTCATCCCACTCCCATACATGCCCTCACCCCCCCCCAATGTTTTGCATCTCTTGGTTATTCTTATATGCATTCATATAAGTCCTTTGGTTGATCTTTTATTTCTCCCATCTCTCCCTAACCTTCCTGCTGTAATTTGACAGTCTGTTTGATGCTTTACTGTTTCTGTATCTTTTTGTTCAACAGTTTATAATGTTTCTTATTATCCACAAGTGAGATCATGTGGAATTTTTCTTTCATTGACTGGCTTATTTCACTTAGCATAATGTTCTCCAATTCCATCCAGATTGCTGCAAATGGTAAGAATTTCTTCTTTTTTATGGCAGCATAGTATTCCATTGTATAGATGTACCATAGTTTTCTGATTCAGTCATCTGCTGATGGGCACCTAGGCTGTTTCCAAATCTTATTGTAGATATTATAAATTGTGCCTCTATGAACATAGGGGTGCATATATCCTTTCTGATTGGTGTTTCTAGTTTCTTAGGATATATTCTCAGGAGTGGGATTACTGGGTCAAATGGGAGTTCCATTTTCAGTTTTTTGAGGAAACTCCATACAGTTCTCCACAGTGGATGCACCAGTCTGCATGCCCACCATTAGTGCATGAGGGTTCCTATTTCTCTGTATCCTCGCCAAAACTTCTTTGTTGATTTGTTGATGATAGCCATTCTGACATGTGTGAGATGGTACCGCACTGTCATTTTGATTTGCATCCCTCAGATAATTACTGATTTTGAGCATATTTTCATGTGTCTCTTGTCCTTTCTTCTGTCTTCTTTAGAAAAAGATTCTATTTAGATCCTTTGCCCATTTTTTTTATTGGATCATTTATCTTTCTTTTATTAAGTTGTATATGCTGCCTATAGATGTTGGAGATTAAACCTTTATCAGTGGTAACATTTGCAAATATGTTCTCCCATACAGTGGGTTTTCTTGTTGTTTTGATGATGGTTTCTTTTGCTATGAAAAAGCTTTTTATTTGGATGCAGTCCGATTTGTTTATTTTCTCTTTAGCTTCCATTGCCCTAGGAGCAGTATCAGTGAAGAAGTTCTTTGGGCATATGTCTGAGATTTTGCTGCCTGTGGATTCCTCTAGTATTTTTATGGTTTCCTGTCTTATGTTTAAGTTCTGTATGCATTTTGAGTTTATTTTTGTGTATGGTGTAAGTTCGTGATCTAGTTTCATTTTTCTTTGCATGTATCTGTCCAACTTCCCCAACACCATTTATTGAAGAGAATATCTTGGTTCCATTGTATGTTCATGCCTCCTTTATCAAATATTAATTGAGCATAGTGGTTTGGGTCGATATTCTCCATTTTATTTCATTGATCTATATGTCTGTTCTTGTGCCAGTACCAGGCTGTTTTGAGGACAGTGGCTTCATAATACAGCTTGAAATCTGGTCTAAATTCCTCCTTCTTTATTCTTCTTTCTCAGGATTGCTGTGGCTATTCGGGGTCTTTTTTAATTAAAAATGAATTTTTGGAGAGTTCATTCTAGGTCTGTGAAATATGCCGTTGGTATTTTAATGGGGAGTGCATTGAACCTATAGATTGCTTTGGGTAGTATGGACCTTTTAATGATGTTGATTCTATCAATCCATGAACATAGTATGTTCTTCCATTTTTTTATGTCTTTCTCTGTCTCTTTTTTTTCAGTGTCCTGTAGTTTTCTGTGTATAAGTCTTTTACCTCCTTAATTAACTTTGTTCCTAGGTATCTTAATTTTGTTGGTGCGATGGTAAATGGAATTGCTTTTTTAGTCTCTCTTTCTGTAAGTTCACTATTGGTGTATAGAAATGCCATAGATTTCTTGATGTTAATATTGTATACTGCTACATTTTTGAATTCTTTATTAAGTGTGTTAGTTTTGTGATGGAATCTCTAGGGTTTTTTATGTACAATGTAAAGTCATCTGCTAATAAGGACAGCTTTGCTTCTTCTTTTTTAATTTGGATGCCTTTTATTTCTTGTTCTTGTCTAATTGTAATGGCTAATACTTCCAGTACTATGTCAAACCAGTGGTGAGAGTGAGCATCTCTGTCTTGTTCCTGTTCTTAGGAGAAATGATTTTGATTTTTGCCCTTTGAGTATATGTTAGCTTTGGGTTTATCATATATAGCTTTTATTATGTTGAGATATGATCCTTCTATTCCCACCTTGCTGAGTGTTTTTATCAACAAACGGTATTGGGCCAAATCTGGTTTGACTCAGTGGCTAGAGCATTGGTCTGCGGACTGAAAGGTCCCAGATTCGATTCCAGTCAAGGGCAAGTACCTTGGTTGCAGGTGCATCCCCAGTAGGGGGTGTGCAGGGGGCAGCTGATCAATGATTCTCTCTCATCGATGTTTGTAACTCTCTATCCCTCTCTCTTCTTCTCTGTAAAAAATCAATAATATATACACACACACACACACACACACACACACATATATATACACTTTTTTTTTAAAGGGTGTTGGATTTTGTCAAATGCTTTTTCAGCATCAATTAATATGACTATGTGATTTTTATCTCTTAATTTGTTTATGTGATGTATCACGTTTATTGATTTGGGGATATTGTACCAACCTTGCATTCCTGGAATAAATCCTACTTGGTCATGGTGTAGTATCTTTCTGATGTAGTGCTGGATACGATTTGCTAGAATTTTGTTTTTGGAAGCTTTATTTTTTTAAAAATATATTTTATTAGTTTTTTTGTTTGTTTGTTTGTTTGTTTTTTCAGAGAGGAAGAGAGAGTCAGAAACTTCAATGAGAGAGAAACATCTATCAGCTGCCTCTTGTACACCCCCTTCTGGGGATGTGCCTGCAACCAAGGTACTTGCCCTTGACCGGAATTGAACCTGGTCAGCAGGCTGATGCTCTGTCCACTGAGCTAAATTGGTTTCGGCTTGCCCGAAGTTTTTTAATGACTGCTTCAATTTCTTCCATAGTTACTGGCCTATTGAGCTTTTTAGATTCTTCCTGATTGAGTTTTGGAAGGTTATATTTTTCTAGGAATATGTCCATTTCCTCCAGGTTGTCCAGTTCGTTGGAATAGAGTTGTTGGTAGTAATTTTTAATAATCCTTTGTATTTCTGTGGGTCTGATGTAATTTCACCTCTTTCATTTTTGATTTTATTTATTTGGGTCATTTCTCTTTGCTTCTTGGTGAGCCTGGCTAGAGGTTCATCAGTCCTGTTTATCCCCTCAAAGAACCAGATCTTAGTTTTGTTGATCTTTTGTATTGTTTCTTTGGTCTCTATGTCATTTATCTCCGCTCTGATCTTTATTATATCCTTCTTTCTTCTTACACTGGATTTTCTTATTGCTCTCTTTCTAACTCTTTGAGTTGTAGGGTTAGTTAATTTATTACCATTGTTTCACTTTTTTTGCAGTAGGCTTGTAGAGCTGTGAATTTCCCTCTCAAGACTGCTTTTGCTGTGTCCCATAGATTTTGGATTGTTGTGTTTTCATTGTCATTTATTGCCATGATGTTTTTAATTTCTTCCTTGATCTCTCTAGTCATTCTTTAAAGCATGGTGTTTAGTCTCCATGTGTTTGATTTCTTTGGATTGTTTTTATTGTTGTTGATTTCTAGTTTTATGCCACTGTGGTATGTGGAGATGCTTGATATGATTTCTATCTTCTTGAATTTGAAGAGACTTTGCCTATGTCCCAACATATGGTTTATCCTCGAAAATGATAGACCCATGTGCACTTGAGAAGAATGTATATTCTGTGGCTTTGGGGTAAAGATGTCAATTAATTCCATCTAGTCTAGTGAGTCATTTAAGATTGATGTTCCTTTGCTGATTTTTTGTTTTGAGGATTTTCCCAATGGTGATAGTTGGGCATTAAAGTCTGCTACTATTAATATGATTGTATTGCTGTTAATCTCTCCCTTGATATCCTCCAGGAGTTTTTGTATGTATTTGGGTTTTCCTATATTGGGTGTGTATATGTTTGCCAGAGTTATTTCTTCTTATTGGATTGCTCCCTTAGTATTATGAAGTGGCCTTCCTTATCTCTTGTTATGTCCTTCACTTTGAGATCTAATTTGTCAGATATAAATATTGCTACCCCAGCTTTTTTTTTTTTTTCATTTCCATTCGCCTGGAGAACTTATTCCTTCCCTGCAGCCTCAGTCTGTGTGCGTCTTTTTTTCTGAGGTGTGTTTCTTGTAGACAAGATATGTGGGTCTTGTTTTCTTATCCATTCCATTACCCTATGTCTTTTAACTGGGGCATTTAAGTCATTTACATTTAAAATTGTTATTGATAGGTACTTATTTGTCGCCAATTTTATTCTTTACCCCTGTGTTCCTTGTTCACTTCCTATTTCTTTCTTTTATAGCAGACCCTTTAGCATTTCTTGCATCGATTGCTGATTTGGTGGTGATAAATTCCCTTAGTCCTGTTTTGTCTGTGAAGCTCCTCATTTCACCTTAAATTTTGATTGATAACCTTGCTGAGTACAGTATTCTTGGATTGAGACCCTTCCTTTACATAACTTTGTATATTTCATTTCATTCCCTTCTGGCCTGATGAGTTTCTGTTGAGAAATCTAGTCTGATGGGGGTTTCTTTGCTTTTATTTTTTTATTTTTATTATTATTTTTTTTAATCAACAGAACTTTTTTTTTTTAAATAAAATTTTATTGTTCATATTATTACAAATGTTCCTTCCCCCCCCCCTTCTCACCCCACCCTCTGCCCTTTTCCCACCCCCCATTGTCCTCATCCATAGGTGCACAGTTTATGTTCAGTCTCTTCCCACATCCCCCTCTCCCCTTTTCCCCAAGAATAACCAGTTCACTCCCCTTCCATACCTCTGATTCTATTATATTCAACAGTTAATATTGTTCCTCAGATTTTTTTGTTTTAGTTTCCTTGGTTTTTAGATTCACTTGTTGATAGTTACGTATTTGTTGTTCATAATTTTTATCTTTATTTACTTGCTCTTCTGAAAGAACCCCCTTCAGCAATTCATATAATTCTGGTTTGGTGGTGATGAACTCCTTTAGCTTTTTTTTATTAGTGAAGCTCTTTATCTGACCTTTGAATCTGAGTGATAGCTTTGCTGGATAGATTATCTTTGGCTGTAGGTTCTTGCTATTCATCACCTTGAATATTTCTTGCCATTCCCTTCTGGCCTGCATGGTTTCTGTTGAGAAAGAAATCAGCTGACAATCGTATAGGTGCTCCTTTATAGGTAACTACCTTCTTTGCTCTTGCTTCTTTTAATATTCTCTCTTTGTCTTTTGCTCTTGGAATCTTAATTATGATTTGTCTTGGTGTGGTCCTCTTTGGATTCCTTTTGTTTGGAGTTCTGTGCGCTTCCTGGACTTGTAAGTCTAATTCTTTCACCAGGTGGGGAAAGTTTTCTGTCACTATTTCTTTCAGTATGTTTTCAATATCTTGCTCTCTCTCATCTTCTGGGACCCCCATAATTCTGATGTTGGTTCGCTTGAAGTTGTCCCAGAGGTTTCTTACATTATCTTCAACTTTCTGGGTTCTCTGGCCTTCTTGCGTCTGCGGAGTGTCTTCTGGCTCTTTATGTTCCAAATCTTTGACTTGATTCTTGCGATCTTCCATTCTGTTTTTAGGACTCCATAAATATTTTTTATTTCAGACAATATATTCTTTATTTCTTGTTGATCCCTTATTATTTCTAGTTGATCCCTTTTCATATCCTCATAGGTCTTGTTTATTTTATCGGCCTTTTCTAGGAGATTCTTGAACAACCTTATACGTGTGGTTTTGAACTCTATATCCAGTCGCTTTTTGTCCTCCATTTCTTTCGTTTGTGATCTATTTGGTTTAGGCATTTTCGCAGGCAGCTTTCCTGATGGGGCGGGGTTTCAGGGTGGAGCCTACAGCCTTGGCTTCCGTCAGCCCTGCCCTACGCGACTCCTGAGACTCAGGGTCCTTCAGTACTTGTTGCGAGCGCCTCTGAGACAAAGGTGCCCTCTATTTTCACCTGCTGCCAAACTGTCTATGCTTTCCCCCAATGAGTCCGGTATTGGGGTTCAGTTCAGTTGGTAGTGGGATTGGAGGTGGCGTTCAGAGCAGTCTGGAGCCCCTGTCTCCTTCCCGTCAGGGCAATCCCGCGGCACAGCCGGCCGGCCCTTCTCTGCGCGCAGTGTGTGCGCCTCCGGGACCTCCTTTTGCCGCTTCCCCGGAGTCCCGCCTTACAGCCCGGCTCCCTATGGATGAGCCTGGGTCCCCAGGGTCTGGCCTAGAATTGGGGTTCAGAGCAGTTGGAGCTGGGCCCAGCACAGTTGGAGCTTTTCTCTCCTTCCCGCTTGGGACCACCAGCCAGGCACTCGGCCTCCCTCCTCTCCGGCTCTGTCCTCTCCGCGCGCGCCGCGTGTCTCCGTACCTTGGGCTTTTACAGCTCCTCCGGCTTCCTTCTGGTTTTCTCCTTGCTTCTTGTTGTAGAATTTCCAGTCAGTCAACTTTCCTGTAGTTCTGGGTAATGTCCATTTTATATTTTAGTTGTATTTTGTTGAAATTGTTGTGTGCGGTTGCGGCTAGTTGCCTACCCGAGCAGCCATCTTGGATTCTCTCTTGATGGGGGTTTCTTTGTATGTAACTTTCTGTTTCTCTCTGGCCCCTTTTAAGAGTCTTACTTTATCGTTGGTGTTTGCAATTTAATTATTATTTATTTGTTTATTTATTTTTTATATATTTTATTGATTTTACACAGAGAGGAATTGAGAGGAACAGAGAGTTAGAAACGTCGATGAGAGAGAAACATCGACCAGCTGCCTCTTGCACCCTCCCACTGGGGATGTGCCCACAACCAAGGTACGTGCCCTTGACCGGAATCGAACCCTGAACCTTTCAGTCCGCAGGCCGACGCTCTATCCACTAAGCCAAACCGGTTTTGGCAAAAAAAACATTCTTTTTTAATTAAATTTTATTACAACAAAAACCTTTTAAAAGAAAGAATAATGTTCACACTTGCATTGTTTGTTGATTTATTTTACTTGAACGGACATTGTGGTAGGCAGCCTCTAAAATGGCCCCATGCCTTGGCCAGTATGGTTCATTTGGTGGAGCACATCACATACACCAAAAAGTGGCAAGTTTGATTCCCCTTCAGAGCACATACCCACGTTGGTGGTTCTATCCCCAGTCAGGACAGGTGCAGGAAGCAACTCATTAATATTTCTCTCTCTCTCACCCCACTTCCTTTCTCTAAAATCAGTTTTTGTTTTTTTTGTTACGTTTTTGTTTTATTAAATTATTATCTGTGTATATATTTTAACATTGTTCCCCCTCCCATATATACCCTCCCTACCCAGAGTTTTATGTCCATTGGTTGTACTTATATGCATATATACAAGTCCTTCGGTTGATCTGTTATCTCCCCCAGATCTAATTTAAGTGCCTTGGTTTCAGTCTTTTAGGGTTCATTTTGCTTAGGACTGTGTGAGCTTCTTGGATTTGTGCAGGTTTTTTCTTCCCTATATCAGGGAAGTTTTCTGTCATTATTTCTGCAAACAGGTTTTCTATTTCTTGTTTAGTTTCCTTTTTTTCTGAAACCCCTATTATACGGATGTTGTTTTGTTTCATGTTGTCCCAAAGTTCCCTTAGGCTCTCCTTCGGTTTTTGGTTTGTTTTTTTTTTCTCTAGATGCTGCTCTACTTGGATATTTTTTCCCACCTTGTCTTCTAGCTCACTGATGCAGTCCTTTACTTCTAGTTTATTACAGATGCTTTCTATTGAGTTGTTTACAGCAGCAATGTCATTTTTCATTTCTTCTTGGTTCTTCATTTCCTCTTAGTTGTTACTCATATTGTCAAATTTGTCTGCCATACTTTTGAGCCACCTTATGACCATTTCTCTGAATTATTTCTTTGACAGCATACTTGCCTCTATTTCGTTTACTTCCTTTTCTGGTGATGCCTGCTTTTCTTTCATATCCTGGCTGTTTCTTTGTCTCCCCATGGTCTCTTCTCTGGTTTGCTTGTTATGTAGTTCAGCGTTTTTCAACCGCTGTTCCGCGGCACACTAGTGTGCCGCGAGATGTTGCCTGGTGTGCCGTAGGTGCAGACAAGACAAGAATTTTATAATTTTTCACTATTTTGTTTACTTAATATTTCATAATAAAGTAATTATAAAATACTTTCTTTGTGTTTATTTGATTCCTATTCAAGAGAATTACTTTATATATAGTCAATATAGGCACAGAGTTAAATTTTTTAACATTTTCTAATGGTGGTGTGCCTCGTGATTTTTTTCATGAAGCAAGTGTGCCTTTGCCCAAAAAAGGTTGAAAAACAGTGATGTAGTTCTCTCTCTCCTTATCCCAGGTGAAGTCTGACCTTTATGTGGTGGAGTGAAGGGCTCTTTTGAATCTGCGTGTTTGTCCCTATTGGGGACAGGTGTTTTGGGACTCACAGCTCTTCAGTGGTTGCTGCAGTTGTAGTTTTTCAGGCTTCTGATAAGATCCACTTTCCCCTTCAAGATGGCCTTTTCTCCGTTTCTGAGACTGCATCTCCAGGTTGGGACCCAGCAGCAGTTGGGGCTGCCTGGTCAGGGGAACCCCATCCAGCAGTCCCTCATCTTCTCCTGGAGTTTAGCTGTCCCTTAACTTGCCAACAAACAGTCCCCATTTGGCCCTCAGCTGTTCTTTCTCTCTGCTTCGGGACAAGGCTCGGAACATGGCTATCTATTCCGCTGCCATTTTCTGCCTGAGCTCATTGTCATTTTAATTTGCATCTCTCTGATGATTAATGACTTTGAACATGTTTTCATATATTTCTTGGCCTCTGTACGTCGTCTTTCAAAAAGTATCTATTTAGCCGAAGCCGGTTTGGCTCAGTGGTGGAGCGTCGGTCTGCGGACTGAAAGGTCCCAGGTTCGATTCCGGTCAAGGGCATGTACATTGGTTGCGGGCGCATCCCCGGTGGGGGGTGTGCAAGAGGCAGCTAGTCGATGCTTCTCTCTCATCGACGTTTCTAGCTCTCTATCTCTCTCCCTTCCTCCTCTCTGTGAAATATCAATAAAATATATCTCTTTAAAAAAAAAGTATCTATTTAGTTGTCTATTTTTTTTATTGGTTTGTTTATCTTCCTTTTGTTAAGTTGTATGAGTTCTCTAGATTTTGGAGATTAAACCCTTATCTGAAATAGCATTAGCAAATATGTTCACCCATGTGTGGGCTTTCTTGTTGTTTTGTTGATGGTTTATTTTGCTGTGCAGAAGCTTTTTAATTTGATGTAGTGCCATTTGTTTATTTTCTTCTTTCTGCATTGCCTTAGGAGTTGTGTTGGGTAAAGATATTGCTATGACATATATCTGATATTTTGCTGCCTGTGGAGTCTTATAGGATTTTTATAGTTTCTCGTCTTACATTTAAGTCTTTAAGCATTTGGAGTTTATGTGTATGGTGTAAGTTAGTGATCTTGTTTCATTTTTTGTATGTAGCCTACCAAATTTCCCAGCACCATTTATTGAAGAGACTGTCTTGACTTCATTGTATGTTCTTGATTCTGTCAAATATTAATTGAGCATAATGGTGTGGGTCAATTTCTGGGCTCTCTGTTCTGTTCCATTGGTCTATATGTCTGTTCTTGTGACAGTACCAGGCAGTTTTGAGAATCGTGGCTTTGTAATATAGCTTGATATGTAGTATTGTGATTCCTCCAACTTTGTTCTTCTTAAGATTGCTGTGGCTTTTTTTTTTTTTTTTAATTCCAGATGAATTTTTAGAGAGTTTATTCTAGATCTTCAAAATATGCTGTTGGTATGGAATTGCATTGAATCTGTAGATTGCTTCGGTTATTAGTATGGATATTTTAATGATGTTGATTCTTCCAGTCTATAAACATGGTATGTTCTTCCATTTTTTATGTCTTTCTCTGGCTTTTTTCAATGTCCTGTAGTTTTCTAAGTACAGATCTTTTACCTCCATAGTTAAATTTGTTCCTAGGTATCTTAATTTTTTTGGTGCAATGGTTAACATGATTGTTTGTTTAGTTTCTCTTTATTTGAGTTCATTATTGGTGTATAGAAAGGCCATAGATTTCTGGTTGTTAATTTTGTATCCTACTATAATACATTGCCGAATTCATTTATTAGGTCTAGTAGGTTTTTGATGGGGTCTTTGGGTTTTCTAAGTATAGTGTCATATTATCTGTGAATAAGTACAGCTTTACTGCTTTTCCAATTTGGATGCCTTTTATTTATTTATTTATTTATTTATTTATTTATTTCTTCTTGTCTGATCGCTATGGCTAGCACTTCCAGTACTATATTGGACAGGATTGGTGAAAGTGGGCATCCTTGTCTTGTTATTCTTAAGGGAAATGAGTTTAGTTTTTGGCCATTGAATATGATGTTGGCTGTAAGTTTGCCATGTAAGGCTTTTGTTATGTTGAGGTATGTTCCCTCTATTTCCACTTTGCTGAGATTTTTTTTTTTTTAAATCAAAAAAGGGTGTTGAATTTGTCAAATGCTTTTTCTGCATGGATTGATATGATTGTGATTTTTGTATCTCAGTTTGTTTATGTGATGTATCACATTTATTGATTTGCAGATATTGTGCCATCCTTGCATCCCTGGAAGAAACCCTGCTTGGTCATGGTGTATGATCTTTCTAATGTAATGCTGAATTTGATTTGGTAGAATTGTGTTGAGGATTGTCCATCAAAGATACTAGCCTGTAGGTCTCTTTTTTTGTGATGTCTTTATCTGGTCTTGGATTAGGGTAGAAAGAGATTGGAAATGTTCCTTTCTCTTGAATTTTTTGTAATAGTCTGAGGAAGATAGGTTTTAGTTCTTATTTGAATGTTTGGTGGAACTCCCCTGTAAAGCTATCCAGACCAGGGCTTTTATTTGCTGGTAGATTTTTTAATCACGCCTTCAATTTCTTTAGTGGTTACCGGCATATTCAGGTTTTTCCTGATTTGAGTTTGGGAGATTTTACTTTTCTAAAAATATGTCCACTTTGTCATGGTTGCCCTTTTTGTTGTAATATAGTTGTTTATAGTATTTTTTTCATTATCTTTGGATTTCTGTGGGATCAGTTGTTACCTTGCCCCTTTCATTTCTGATTTTGTTTATTTGAGTCCTCTCTCTTCTTTGATTTGTAGGGTTAATTAATTACCGTTGCTTCTTGTTTTTTGAGGTAAGCCTGTAGAATATGAACTTCCTCTCAAGACTGCAACAGCAAAACACAACACACAAGGCACCAAACACAAATGTATTCATACCAATAACCCAAAATAAATGTGACCACCAGAGAAATGAGAGTTAGGGGAGACCAAAGTGTGTAAAAATCACGAGGAAATGAAAAAATGCAAGAGAGAATAGAAAGAGAAGAAAAAAGAAGTGGGTTAAAGACATATATGGGGAGAAAAATCCAACAAACCAACTACTAATCCAAAAACTGGAAACAACAAACACTTAGAGAAGAATACAAACAACAAACAACAACTAATTAAAAAAAATGCAAACAACAAATATTCAAACAACAAATACCCAGATTATTATAATGAGATAGAGCTTATTTCTATTATAGAAGGTAAGGTCAAGGAATTCAGTGAATGGGGAAATGGCCACGATTCAGTACAGAGGAGTGAGATAGAGAATGAGTGTATAAGAAGAAAAATAATAAAATATTTACAAAAGAAAGGAAAATATATATATTAAAATATACATATTAAAAAATCCTATATAATAAATGGCTAATATGCAAATTGTCCCCTCTATTGGGAGCTTGACCAGGGAGTAGGGCTAGCCATCAAACCTCCCACATCCCCTCTCCCACAGCCAACCCGGGGCCGATCAGTCTCTATTGGGGTGGGCTGACTAGACCCAACCTATGCACAAATTTGTGCACCTGGCTTCTAGTAATGTATATGTATATATATATAAATATAGTGTGTGTGTGTGTGTGTGTGTGTGTGTGTATTTTTTTCATACACACACACACACACATTACTAGAGGTCAGGTGCACAAATTTGTGCAAGGGGGAGGTGTTGTTCCTCAGCCCACCCTGTACCCTTTCCAATCTGGGACCCCTTGAGGGATGTCCAACTGCCCATTTAGGCCCAATTCTGATGCAGTTGGATATCCTCACAGTCCAGGACTGCTGGCTCCAAACTGCTCACCTACCTGCCTTCCTGATTGCCCCAAACCACTTCTGGCTGCCAGCCTGATCACCCCCTAACCACTCCCATGCCAGCCTGATTGATGTCTAACTGCTCCCCTGCCAGCCTGTTTGCCCCCAACTTCCCTTCTCTGCTGGCCTGGTCACCCCTAACTGCCCTCCCTGGTTGCCTGATCACCCACAACTGCTCTCTCTTTCAGGTCTGGTCCTTCCCATATGCCCTCCCCTGCAGGCCATCTTGTGGTGGCCATCTTGTGCCCACATGGGAGCAGGATCTTTGTATACACGGGGGCAGCCATGTTGTGTGTTGGAGTGATGGTCAATCTGCATATTACTTTTTTATTAGATAGGATAGAGGCCTGGTGCAAAGGTGGGGACCAGCTGGTTTGCCCTGAAGGGTATCCTGGATCAGGGTGGGGGTTCTCTTGGGGTGTGGGGTGGCCTGGGCAAGGGGCTTGTGGTATTTTGCAGGCCAGCCACATCCCCCTCTTCCCCCCAGTGACACAAGCATAGGCCTTAGTATCTGGAATTTATTTACCTTGTACAATTGAAACTTTGTAGCCTGGAGTGGAGCCAAGCCTCCTGATAGCTCCATAGCTGCTGCTATTTCTATTGGAATTTATTTACTTTCTATAATTGAAACTTTGTAGCCTGGAATGGAGGTCTAGGCCATCCAGGGCTGTAGAAGCTTGGCTTCCTCCAATTCCTGGGGAAACCCTAGCCTCCTACTCTTCCAGCTCCATGGCTGCTGCCATTTCCAGCTCCGTTGCTGCTGCTGCCAGAAATGGAAGGAATTTGTTTACCTTCCATAATTGAAACTTTGTATCCTTGAGTGGAGGCCAGGGTGTGTGGAATGGTTGGCTTCTTCCATTGCCAGAGGAACCCAAGCTTCCCTCCTTCCCTCCTGTTCTCTGTGGCCGCAGCCATCTTGATTGGGGTTAATTTGCATACTTGCTCTGATTGGCTGGTGGGCATAGCAGAGGTATGGTCAATTTGCATATTACTCTTTTATTAGATATTTATATATGTATATACTCACACACACACACACACACAGCGGGGACTTTATTCTATCTATGTATTCATCTATTTTGAGAATACATGCCTGGGTTGGTGATTGAAAATAATTAAGCTATTAATAGAAGAAGAGAACAAGTGAGGAGAGAAAACACAGCACCAAAAAAAACCCCAAAACAACAACAACAACAACAACAACAACAAACCAACAACCAAAAACAACAAGACAGAAAGAAAGAAGGAAAAGGGGAGAAAAGGAAAGAAAAAAATTTGGCTAGTGAAGAAAGAGAAGAGAGAAGAGTGCATGGACTTGTGGCAGGGAGAGGGAATAATACACATGAGTAAGATCTATTTTTGACGGTGAGTGAAAAAAGGGATAGAGAAAAACTAAAGCAGGAACAGGATAAGAGAAATGGGAAAAGTGAGGAAGAGAATGTTGGCATAAAAGAAAAATTGAGATAGGGGAAAAAATGCTAAAAGGAAAATAAAAAGAATGTAGAACACTGATTCTAAAATAAAATAAAACTTTAAAAAGAAAAATAATAGTAATAAAAAATAGTAAATTAAGTGGGAAAAGATGAAAAATTAGTGTCTTAAGTAAAAGATCAAAATTTAAAAAGTGATGTAATGAAGTTCATTCACTTTAGCGGGGCTTCGGTGACGCAGGGGGCTCTTTTAAGACCCCATTTCCATTGTTGCGTCTTGCATGTCTTTTCTGTCAGGTAGTCAGCACAGTGATGAAGTTCCCTGCAGTCTACTGCTCCTGTGTCATAAGCCACAACCTTGTTTTCAAGGTGGGATGTCTCTGATCACTTTATTTCTCTGCCTGCCTTCAGTTGTATTTACATAAGAGTCAATTTCTGACACTCGCCCTCGGTTTCTAGGTTAGTTTCCAGGACCAAATGGCCACTTGAGCCAGTTTTTAGACTCTTCTTTCTCTGCCACACTTAATACTGAGTTAGAGGAATGGACCGCTTATCTCTCCTAATTGTGACACTCTGTTTCCACAAAAACAACTTTCCCCTGATCTCGATGAGAGTTTTTAATTGGAAGATCCTATGTACTGGGCTTAGCAAGCAAAAGTACGGAATTCCAAAAGACAAAGCAGTTGCACCGCCTCGTGTCTTTTCCCTCCAGCACTGTAAGGTCAATATAGAACTTCAGGCTGCCTTTCTTGGCACAGTCTCCCATGGCATCTAGAATTCCCCTCTGCCAGCAGTCCTGTGGACCCCCTTCCACATTCGAGGGCTGCACTGACCCCAAGGGCCACAGATTTGGTGGGGTGCAGTGTCCCTCTGAGACTCTAGTCTCTGCTGTGTGTATTTCTCCATCCAGCCCAGATCCCAGATCTCACCTCTGTCCAAGGGATCTCTGACCTTTCCATCCACTGCTTGCCTCACCAGTTGTGTTTAAATTGATCATTTTAGGTGGGTGTTATTTGATTTAGCTGTTCCTTCTATCTGCTCTATGAGAAAGAGCAGGACCCCACCATGTATTCGGCCACCACCTTGTCTCCCCCTAGACAAACTTTTTAGGGGCCGGTGGTCAGAGAGACTGGAGTTTGGTGTTCATCAGTTCACATTAGGTTCCTGAGTATTGTACCTGTAGATACCAGGAGGTATCTGAGGTTTCCCCAGTTGACGGTAAGGCTGGGTTTCTGAACATAGCTGCTCTCACTTCAAGATGGCGCAGTCTCTGCAGCAGAGCGGCCGCTTCTGGAGCAATTTCAGTAGTAGGAGATGCTGCCCAGCCAGGGGAGCCTGGTCTGCTAGTCCCCAACAGTCCTACGGAATATAGCTGTCCCTCACTCACAAATACCAACACTCCCTGCACATCCATGCACTCTCCTTTCGCTCTCTCACTCACTATCTTGCAGCCTACCATCCCATTGGCCACCATCTTGGATCTCAGCTTCTGTCTTTTAATACCAAATAAATTTATATTATTCTCATTTAGAACAGAATCTTTTTGTTATGATTAGCTATTCAGATATTTAATTTAAGTATAGAGTAATGGGTGTTTTTTTGGCATATCAGACGAGATCGGGCGCATTCAGGGTGGTATGGCCGTAGACGTGGCATATCAATATCATCAATAAAATTTTACTAATAGTACCAGTTGCTAGGAGTAAAGAGAGGTAAAACACGTGTCTTCAAGCTTTGAATATATACCCTTTGAATATATAAAGATCTTTTTGCAGTTAAATAATTTCTAAAGGACATTTATCAGTTGTACCGGTTAATAATAATGCGAATTTTTTTCAGTTGATGGAGTTACAAATATGTTGATATATATGTGTGCTATTTTTGTATTGACACCAAGTTTCAAAACTTCATATGTCAAATTTGCTGAAGGTGTTAACATCATAGGTATTTTTACACTTAAAAATGTCGAATTTTGTGCCCAAAAAAGAGCATTTGCAGGAAATTTTAATTCATTATTTGAAGAAAATTGCTGTTGAAAGTTATTGTATACTTCCAGAAGCTTATGGTGAACATGCTCCATCTCAAGATACTTGTGAACATTGTTTTAAATGCTTTAAAAATGATTTCGATGTGAAAGACAACATTCAAGTCAACCGAAAAAGTTTGAAGACCAACAATTAAAAGCATTATTGGATGTATCAATAGATGCATGACAAACTCAAAAACAACTTGCAGAAAGATTAAACATTGCTCAGCAAACAATTTCTAATAGTTTACAAACAATGGGAAAGATTTTAAAGGAAGGAAAATAGGTGCTACATCACTGAACAAAAGACAAAATGGAAAACCGAAAAGTCATTAGTAAAATGTTGCTTCAATGCACCAAAGAAAGTCTTTTTTTGCATCAAATTGTGACTGGCTATGAAAAGAGGACTTATTTTGAGAATCCCAAATGCACAAAATCCTGGGTTGTTCCAGGTCAACCATCAACATCGACTGCAAGGCCAAATCACTTTGGAAAGAAGACAATGCTCTGCGTTTGGTACAATCAGGAAGGTGTGGTGTATCATAAACTTCTAAAACCAGGTGAAACCATTAATACTCATTGCTACCGACAACAAATAATCGTGAAACGACCAGAATGTGCCAGAAGGCACGTCAAAGTAATTTTTCTTCATAATAATGCACCGTCACACACTTCTAAAACAGGTCAAGACACGTTTAAAGATCTTGCCTGAAAAGTATTAACACACCTGCTATATTCACTAGACTTGCTCCTTCAGATTACCACATGATCTGATCGATGGCACACACACACTCTTAGTAGCACTTCAAAACAAGATAAGTTGTATTGGGACGGTATCCACAAATTACATGAAAGATGGAGTAAATGTGTAGCTAGGTGATAGACATTACTTTGAATAAAGCATTTTTTATGTTTCTCTTAAAATCATTGTGTGTTTTTATTACAAAATCCGCGTTATTAACTGGTACACCTAGTAAACTTTTATCAGTTTCAGAAATGTTTTCATTTGCTTTTGTCCACTAATTAATTATAAATGTTTAAAATCCTATATAATATAACCCTAATATATCGATAGAAATTGACTGAATGGCTGAACAACTGGTCGCTATGATGCACACTGACCACCAGGGGGCAGACGCTCAATGCAGGAGCTGCTCTCAGCCTGCCGTCCCTGACCAGCTGTGGCAATGGGGAGCGAGTCCAACATGTGGGCAGGGCCTGGCCAGCCAAGGCAGGTGCTAGTGGGAGCCCCCCTGCAGGTCACCACGCAGATTGTCCCTGATCGCCAGCCAGGTTTAGGCATCTTATCCGTGCAGCAATTTTGTGCACCATGCCTGTAGTTAAATAATAAGCTGTGTAACAGTAACTTCATTTTATGAACACCCTTGGAGATTATTAGTTGGTCAAAGGATACTTCTGGGATCCTTTTGTGACATATTTTTATTTTCTCTTTGTCTACATTTGAATTAGGAAAGAAATCTTAAGTATTCCAGGTGCCAATCATTTCCTCTTCATCATGCAAAGTGTATGATGGATTTGCTTATAGAGGAGAATGATGCACTCTTGAAGGGAAAACAAGTGTATCTTAGTTTCCTAGGAGTGAGCAAAGTTGGAATAAACTGCTGAAAGAATTTATTAATTTTCTTAGCTGAGAGTGATTAGTTTTGTAAGGAGTGAGCATAGTGCAGTTGATTGGTCAAATGTTACTAATGGCTTTATTTAAACTTCTTTTTGAAAGTACAAATGGTAAAGTTTGATACACAAATAAAAGCTTTATATATATTATATATGACACATCATTCTAAAATGTGTGGCCACATTCTGGCCACTGTGGCTCAGTTGGTTGGGTACTGAAAGGTTACGGCTTTGATTCTCGGTCAGGGCACATGCCTGAGTTGTGGGCTTGATCCCCAGCAGGGGGTATGCAAGAGGCAGCCCATTGATGTTTCTTTCTCTCCCTCTTCCTCTCTATTAAAATCAATAAAAAAATCTTAATAAAGGTCTGTCCACAATCACAATTCAGAATTGTGACATTTCAATAAACTTGACTTTATCTTTTTAATGTATAAGTTTTATTTTCTCACTATATTTATGTAATAGCTTATTAAAGATAATAATTGAGTCTTGTCTGGGTTGCTCAGTTGGTTACAGTGTTGAACTGATATGCCAACCAACATTGCAGATTTAATTCCTGATCACTGCACATACAAGTATCAATCAATGAATGCATAAATAAGTGGCACAACAAATTGATGTTTTTCTCTTCTCTCTCTTCCCTCATTCCCTCCTCTCTAAAGAATATAAAATTATAATAAATAAATAAAGATATGAACTGTGTTTTTTGGATTAGTGTCCTACAATTGCAAATTCAGACAACAAATGAATATTTTTTAAAGTTACAATAATAGAATGTTTGATTTTTTGTAATAATATCCATAAGAGAAGATACAAAGATAAGTACTTTGAAGCTTTGCTTGTATTAGTGTTCTACTGGATGTAGAAGTTAAATATTGAATGTCGATTTATACTAACCACTGATATATTAACCTCTCCTTCCGCAAAGGTATATATATACATTGGCAAATAGATTAAAAATAAAAGTATGACTTGTATTTTCATATTGAAATTTATGATAGTGTTTTTGGTTCGCAATTAATATAAAGTCTGAATTGATAACTTTATTATTTATTTATTTTTAAAATTTAATAAGTCTTTATTGTTCAAATTATTACAATAGTTTCTCCTTTCCCCCACCCCCATAGCTCCTTTCACCCAGTTCCCACTCCACCCCCTGCCTTACCTCCCCCCAACTGTCCTCATCCATAGGTGTACAATTTTTGTCCAGTCTCTTCCTGTACTCCCCACACCTTTTCCCCCCTGATAATTATCAGTCCACTCCCTTTCTATGCCCCTCATTCTATTATATTCACCAGTTTATTCTGTTCCTCAGATTTTTAATTCACTTGATTTTTAGATTCACTTGTTGATAGATATGTATTTGTTGTTCATAATTTTTATCTTTACTTTTTTCTTCTTCCTCTTCTTAAAGAATACCTTTCAGCATTTCATATAATACCAGTTTGGTGGTGATAAACTTCTTTAGCTTTTTCTTATCTGTGAAGATCTTTATCTGACCTTCAATTCTGAATAATAGCTTTGCTGGATAGAGTAATCTTGGTTGTAGGTTCTTGCTATTCATCACTTTGAATATTTCTTGCCACTCCCTTCTGGCCTGCATAGTTTCTGCTGAAAAATTAGCTGATAGTGTTGGTGTCACTGGGAAGAATTGACCTCTGGGCTAATTGGCTGTTAGGACCCGCTGTGTCTATAGTGGAAGAATTGCTGTGCTGGAGGCATGCTTATGGGGCAGAACTTGTTTCAGTGGGGCTTTTGTGCTCACTGAGTCTGCATCTTGAATGTGTCCCTTATGAGAGTAGTTGAAATATGGTGTTGTCTCACACAGACCACTAGATTCACTAGCTTCTGGATCTCCAATGGGGTGTAGGTAAGCTGCTGTCTGAGGCCACCCAGCAGGTGCTATAGCAAGAATAGTTTTCTCCTCTTTGCTTGGGGTTTGGAGGTTTTGGAGCTGTCTGACTGGAGCTGCAGTTAGTTTGGTTAAACTGCAATAGGGCAGGCCATTTATATGCAGAAGCCTCTTTGTGGAGCTTGGGTGAGTTTGTAGATTGTGTGAGGGAGTCACTAGGGTAGAGGGTGGCAAATAGTAATGGCTGCCAGTCAGCCTTCTCTGAGTTTCCGCATTTCCAAGTCCCCGTGTCTTGTGCTCTAGTGCAGTAAACAATGATTGGTGGGTGCACCTCTGCAAGAAAGTCACCCTACTTTCCGATACTAATGACCAACAGTCCAGCTTCTCCCCGTAGGAATTTGGGTCCCTCACGTCTCCCCAGAAACTGGTTTTCAGTGTAATTGGGAGCTTGTCTCCTTTAGGGTTCAAAAAAAGTAGCACATTCAATTGCCCGCCACCAGCCCTATTCATCTGCCTCTGTACCTCAGCTTTTCAGCACTTGTGCATGTCTCAGTGCTCTTTTCTCTTTCCTTCTAGATGTAGAACTTCCACTCAGCCAGCTTTCCTCTGGTTTTGGGTGATAGACATTTTGTCTTTTAGTTGTAGTTTTGAAATTGTTGTGCGAGGCAGCAGTTTAGGTGTTTACCTATGCGGCCATCTTGGTTTCTTGATAATTTTAAAAGACGATATTGAATCACTACGTTATTTCCAATTTTATTTTTAAAAATGTCAAATTTGTAGGACTGTGTTTTAGTAGAAAGAATCCTGGACAAGGTTGTAAGTGAAAAGAGCTGGAGTAATTTTCATATGTTGTTTAGAGACTTGCACATATGTGTTTTCTCTTTTGTAAAACAAGTAGATATATCTGATGGGGTATAATGTCTTTTTATAACATAAACTTTTAAAAACTTTTTTTAGTGTAGTAATAGCCAAGTAAGTTGTTACAATCGTGGAAAATAATTTGACTTTTTTAATTTTTTACAGTTTGAATTATTTTACAGCCAGCATTTCAGTGGAAGGAAACTTACATGGTTACATTACCTCTGCACAGGTAAAACAAATTTAATTATATGTAATTTAATGAAATTTATCTGCTCTGATTATGGTAATAATTTAGAAAGAGATTTTCTGTAGCTAAATTGTAAATTGCTATTTTTCCTCCTACTGATGGTTTTTAACCTTTTCTTCTCTACCTTCATTTCTGGTTATCATTAAAGCAACTAATAATGAAATTCAAGTGCAGCACTTTAAAAAAAATTTATTTCAGAGAGGAAGAGAGATGGAGAGATAGAAACATTAATGATGAAAGAGAATCATTGATAGTCTGACTTCTGCACACCCCATATTGGGGTTTGAGCCCATAACCTGGGCATGTGCTCTGGCTGTGAATGGAACTTCGACCTCCTGATTCATAGGACAATGCTTAATACTGAGCCACAGCAGCTGGGCTGGTCTAGCACTTTAAAATAGTATTTTATAGTTATGGGGCCCGTCAGCGGAGGGTATCTGTATGGCCCTGGGCATGAAGCCAGATTTGGTGCCAGCAATCTCCCGAAGGGGGCACTTTATGGCTAGTGCTGGAGTGGAGAAAGGAAGAGAGCCAAAAATTGCTCTGGAGGAGGTATGAGATGGTGTGGTGGGAGTGGGATCTGCTAGGTAGAGTGACGAGCTCTTAGGCTGCTGAGACAGAGGAGCCATAGACTAGGGAACCGGGGGATGATCAGTGGGATCAAAAGTGGTGAAGGAGGAGGGGGATTTGAGATTCTCTGGGGGCTTAGAGTAAAGAAGGAAAAGTCTGGTGAGGGAGAGCATCTGTTACAGAGAGAAGGATGTGTCCTTGAATGTAAAAAAAAAAAAAAAGCCTAGATATATATAGAATCTCAGACCACTTATCCTGCCTATGGCAGTAATAGTCAAGATCAATTAGTATTTGGAGATTGAAAGTACCATTTTACTGAGACCAGACGTTCTGCATGAATTCTAGGGTCTGAAGGCTTTTAAGTAGACAGCTGGGAGGTGTGGTGCGGGCAGTGATCGACTGCGAATTCCCCATGGTGACTGGCAATGGCTTAACGCGTTTTTTGTCTTCCGGACGGAAAGTATAATGTCAGTCACTGGTGACTGAATAGATGCTTAACGTGTTAAGGTCTGCTTTCCATGAAGTTAAGGCCAGAAAGGCATCCCTGTCTCCCCTTAACGTTCACAAGAAATGGATGGAGCCCTCCCTCTGTGACAGGCGTCCCCATCAGGAGAATGGGCAAGGGAACCTGGTTCCCCCAGAGGACTTGTCTGGAGCAGCGCTGGATTTCCATGGGGCCGGCTGAATAGTATCAGCCCAAAGCCTGGCTCTAAACACAAAATGACAGGACAGCCTGGAAGGAGGAAAACAGGCTAAAGCCACTTACTTAAGAATCTATGCCTGGCGTCGATGCAGGGGACAAGGCAAGGAGGGGTCCCCTATCCAATCACGGGCGAGCACAAGCAGACCAGTCCCGAGGAAGGCTAGGGGGGCCAAGTAAGTGTTGTGAGTTCTGCAGAAGTTCACCTGTGCAGGAGCCTGGCTGAGGGCTTCTCCTGACACAAGGGAGCTCAGGAGCCGGACGATCATGGTTTCTCTGAGTGCCAAGTGCGGTTGCTGGAACCTTGCAACGGCTCTTACCAGACCCTTCAACTAGACCTTTCCGGCTTTTGGCACTAAATGAAATGTTCAGAGTGGGCCGGGGTGGAGCACCTATGACATGTGCCATAATGTATCAAAAAATATTTTATTCCAGGTACCTGGGTGCAGGTGGGCTGAGATAGAGAAAAACATCAGCAAAGAGAGCATTTTTAAGACTGACATTCTGGATTTGTCACATTATTTAATTGTGATGTATTTTATTTGTTTTCTGATTCCCTATATTTTCTGTTAAGTGGAAATTAGATCTAAAAGTTTCATTATAGCCGAAACTGTTTTGGCTCAGTGGTAGAGCTTTGGTCTGCGGACTGAAAGGTCCCAGGTTCGATTCCAGTCAAGGGCATGTACATTGGTTGCGGGCACATCCCCGGTAGGGGGTGTGCAAGAGGCAGCTGGTCGATGTTTCTCTCTCATCGACGTTTCTAGCTCTCTAGCTCTCTCCCTTCCTCCTCTCTGTAAAATATCAATAAAATATATTTTTTAAAAAGTCTAAATAAATAAATAAATAAATAAATAAATAAATAAATAAATAAAAGTTTCATTATATTTAGGTTAAATATTGTTGGCAAGAATACTAAGGATTCTCTGATCTTAATAGTACAATAGAGAACATGTAATATCAGATTGTTTCACTATTAGCGACACTAAAGTTGCTCACTTGATTAAGATGGTAACCAACAGATAGCTCCATTGTAAAGATATATTCCCCTTTTCATTTAGCAGGTAATTTGAAGGGCAATATTTAGGTCCCAGTCTTTTGATCCATAAGCTGACCAGTAAGAGCATGATGTGGAAAAACGGGAAGAGGTCCATGTATCCCTGATCTTGATAATTTATTTAAAAAAATATATAGCAAGAAAAAGGTGTGATACAAAGTTTACTAGTTGAGCCCTTTTTAAGTTGCAGACTATACTTGATAATAAGTTATAGACTATATTTGATAGTAAGTGACACTTTCACCCCTTATTTGCAGTCTCCTCCTGCTATTTTGATTATAGTGGTAATAAAAGACTGTTTATGTCACAAAAGACTCGTTCTGTTTCCAAACCCATGGCAGCATATTACAATATCAAGGACATGCTTTCTGATGGTCTCATTTAGTCATCGAGGTGCTTGATACATCCTATATAATAAAAGACTAATTTGCAAATTGTCCCCTTTACCAGGAGTTCTACTGGAAGTTCAACCAGGGGGCGGGGGCGGCCCAGCCCAATTGGCCCCTATGGGGTGGGCCAGCTGAACCCCACTCATGCACAAAACTATGCACTGGCCTTCAGTTGCTTTATATTTTTTTCTATACTAGTACGGCTAACAGTCGTCACACAAATAATAGAATATAGTTTATGTGATGTTTTGCTCCATGCCACATTTTCCAAACTTACATGTTGAGATGAAAGCCCTTAATGTACTCTTTATACCACATGTGTCAAACACAAGGCCCGCGGGCCAAATCTGCCCCGCCAGGCCTTGCAATGTGGCCCACACCGCGCTGTCATCACTGCACTCCGCTGCGTTTCCATCACAATGACAGTTTATGACTGTTCAGTAAACCATTTGGCCCGCGATTTAGGCTGGATTTTAGATTTTGGCCCCTTCTCTGATTGAGTTTGACACCCCTACTTTATACTAATTGTTAGTAGTGCACACTAGTGACAATTTCTTACTTAAACTCTTTGTGTGAATAGAATATTCTAATTAATATATTAAACTTTCTTTTATGAAAATTCAGAGATTAGGGATTTTTTTTCCCCCTCCCAAATAATTTTGAAGAATATTTCTGAATATCAGGTTTTATAAAAAAATAAGTCAAGGTATAATGAAACTTAAAATAGGCATGTATGTGCTGATAATAAATTGGCAAATTTATATTCTTTAAAATATTTAAATAGTGAATAAAGTACAAAATCTTGGTCAGAGTTACTAATATGGGGAATGCAGCCTCTGGGGTTCCGTTTACTAGTATGTTAAATACAGCTTCCTTCAGTTAAAATGTAGGGTTCTGAAACCAATTTTCATGCTGGGTTAGTTTACAATCCATTGACAGTCAAATAATGCAAGGTGTGTGTGTGTGTGTGTGTGTGTGTGTGTGTGTGTGTGTGTGTGAGTGAGAGAGAGAGAGAGAGAGAGAGAGAGAGAGAGAGAGAGGAGAGAGAACTAGTACAATCACTGTACCACATTTGTAGGAAGCAGTTCTTTGATTTACCTTAACTTTTTTTACTGTTACTGAGGTTTACAGAATGCATACATGTTGGTCATACAGTTTGTTGCAAGCTTTTCAGTGTTCTATTCCTAGAATATTAAAAAACTGCAGTATGCCTAAACCTGCTGTATATTTAATAGCTCTTGGGGGTAAGGTAGAGTCTAGCACACTGTTATTCTATCAGCTGTTTAAATTAAGATCTGTCTGTGTCTCCTCCCATTCTTGTTTTCCCCTAGAAAATTGCTGGGAAGAAAAATGTAATTTTAACAATTTTGGCAGAAGTTATAGTTTAATCATAGCTGTAGGATAAGCAGCATTTCCTTTGTGCTCATAGACCTCCCCATAGGCTTGACCCTTCCCTAGGATAGAGCAGATGGAGACAGCATATGAAGCCATTGCTAATAGCAATCCAACATTCTCTACCCTTTGTTTGTTTGTTTGTTTTTGTGGTTTTTTTTTTTGGTGTGTGTGTGTGTTTTCCTAACCTCAACTTCTCTTACTGTTTTTTTCCTAAGTTTTAGTTACCCTTCCATTAACTAAAGACATTGTTTAAATTCTGCTGGTAAAGTTATGATAGCTTAACCATGATTTATACTCAAAACTAAGAGCCCTACCCCCAATCCATCAAACAAACAAAATAATTGTATTGCTAGCAGGAATGGCTTTACAACAATTAATAAGTCCCTATTTCAGGAGAATAATATCTAAAATAAACAGTTATTATTTAAGTGATTTCAAAATGTTTTTTTGAATGACCAGTTTATTGTCACAATTTTGTTTTAATTGTAGGTGAAGTTAAAATGAACTATTTGGGCAAACCATATGTAGCCATGGTTACAACATACCAAATGGCAGTTCTTCTAGCCTTTAACAACAGTGAAACTGTCAGCTATAAAGAGCTTCAAGACAGCACACAGATGAATGAAAAGGAACTGACAAAAACAATCAAATCATTACTTGATGTGAAAATGATTAACCATGATTCAGAAAAGGTATGGAATTTAAAGATCTAGGAATTTAAAGTTATAAACATTAAAGCATTTTCATGGGATGTTCACAGTATTGAAAGTAGGTTATAATTGTTAATGCCCTTGGTACTTTGGAAAGCACTTGAATCAGCTACATTACTGCTGGTTTCTTACAACTGTGAACTTGAGGAATCACAGACAAGGATATGTAAATTGGTGCCTATATACCTTTTACAATTTGATTTAATTTTTCCTATACTTTGACAGTGTACTGAAAAATTGGGAAAAAACGCCATTGAGAATTTTTGATTGAGGTTGAAAACTGTAGCTTATCTTAAAATTTTCCAAGATACTTTCTCCCATATATTTGGTTAATGTTTAATTGCATGGTTCTGTAGTAGGAAATGACAGCTTATTGATGTCATTTGTATGATATTTAACATATGTAACTTCAACCCAAACACACTCATTTTCATATCCTTTAATTTTAGAACTCAATCAGATTTTTAAAATATCTATCATGAGACTAGCAAGCCAAGAGTATATTCCTTTTTCTTTATAACTTTTATTTATTATAGTAAGTTTTTGTTATTGTAATATATCTTGGATAATTAAATAGTTGTTTTTTGGGGGGGGGGTTAGTTTTGTTTTTTTAAAAATATATTTTATTGATTTTTTACAGAGAGTTGGAGAGTGGGATAGAGAACTAGAAACATCGATGAGAGAGAAACATCGACCAGCTGCCTCTTGCACACCCCCTACCGGGGATGTGCCCGCAACCAATGAATAGTTTTAAAAAAGCAACAGATATGAGTTAAATCTCCTACTTTAAATTATTGTACCTATAAGAAAAAAATTCTTGTAGATGGTATTTCATTTTTATTTTGGTGAAGTTGATAGCCTACAACTTATATCTCTCATCAATTCATTTTGCTGACATCTCTAAGATTAAGATAACATTTTATAGCCCATAGTTGAACAGCTCTAAAGTACATATATTCTGAAATTCAAATCTTTTTAAAGGCTTTTCTTAATTTTGAGAAGTGATTAATTTTTTTTACTTCAGAATCTTTACATGTTAAAATTCTTAATATTAAGATTTTAAATACAGAAATTATGACTTAAAGCAATTAATTTATTTTTTAAGGTAAAAAATGTTAAGCTTAATTGCTGAATTAGAAGTTATATATATTTTTGAAATGTGTTATTTTCACTGCCCAAAAATATAAAAAATAAATGTAGGTTGTTTGCACATTAAATTTTAAATATGAGTCTGTTGGTTTCTTAGAATTTCTTAGTTTATTATTGAAACTGAGTCTATTTACCTTACTACGTGCTTCTTCTTCTTTTTTTTTCTTTTTTTATCTACATCCAAGTAATATCTTCTTCATTGATTTTCAGAGAAAGTGGAAGGGAGGGAAGGCAGGAGGGGAGAAAGAAAGAGACATGCACATGCCTTTGACAGGAATCAAACCCTCCACCCTTCGGTGTGAGGGTCAAAGCTCTAACTACTAACCCACACTGGCCAAGGCCTACTTAAGTGCTTCTTGATCCTGCTGGTAGAGAAATTTCAGTATATGATATAAGTGGCTTTCTTAAGCCTGATAGAGAAGTTGTGATTCTAAAAGTTGCCTTAAAAACTTTCACTTGAGAAAAGGCCACTTGCTTCTGGCAGAGTGAATAAAACATGAATTGAAGAGCAGACTCCTGGCAGAATCACACCAGGGTCATGGAGAAATGATACTTGTGTGCCACTGGAAACAGCTTGCTTTTATAGTCAGGTAACTTATAATTGGTATTGTTATTGCAGCACTTAATAAAACATTTGGTTCAGTTTTTCAAAATGGGGTGATGGGGAAATTATGAGTCATCATTTCATAAAATTTGAAATGTCAAATTCTGTGTAAGCCAATAAGCTTGATTCTTTTGTCTTATACAAAAATAATAATGTAATAGGCAAGAAATTTGCTTATTTATTTAATCTAAATTGATTAAAATTCTATCAAGTGTAAATGAGAAGAATTGTTTTTTGCTTCTTTGTTTGACAGAAGACAATTATTTTTCTCTCATAATTTTTATAATGTAAAAGATTACGAGAATTTAGGACGTCTTTCCTTGGTTATCACATAGCATGTTTTTTGCAACAACTCTTATGTCATTGTTTTATGTTTTATAAATATAAGTGAATTATTTGTAATTGTAGGAAGATATTGATGCAGAATCTTCATTTTCATTAAATATGAACTTCAGCAGTAAAAGAACAAAATTTAAAATTACTACATCAATGCAGAAAGACACACCACAGGTAAGTGCTTTTCTATGTCATTTCTTTTGGAAATATTTAAGCATCGTACTTTGCAAGTAGAGAAATATTGAGAGATGATGCAAAACTCTGCACATCAAAATTAATAATATGCATATCTTTTCTGGCATATTCTTTGCACTTACTAACCTTACAAACAAAATCTCTGCCAGTAGTTTAGATTTTAAAAACAGTAGTATAATGGGTACCTAAGGAAAAGGGTGCTGCATTGCTCTTAAAGTAAATGTATTGCTTTGCTTTGCATCTTTTTAATAATTCCTATGTTGAATAGTAATATAATATCTTACATTTTTTCATTAGTAAAATAAAGGAAAGTTTTTCTTTCAAAGGAAAATTGTTAAAAATGCTTCTCAAACTTTCATGTGTAAATGAACCACCTGGGAATCTTGTCAGAACTAAAATTGTGATCTATAAGGTGTGGAATGGAGTGCAGACTACCAGATAAGCCAGTTTGCATGTGTGCTGTTGATTCTTTAACTCAGCAGTGATTATTGCTTATTTCTGGATGGCCTATTCACATCACTTATGCTTCCTTATTGCTAACTTGGGCTTGGGGCAGGATGTTAAGGTATATATGATGTAAGGCACTCTTCAGGAACTTCCCCATGGGGAAACAAATGTTAATGAATTGCTATTAAATTTGAATCCTAAAATCTTCAATATTCTATTTCCTTCAGACTAATGAATAATAATTTGTAAGATATGGGTTATATTTTTTTCTGTTAAAAGCTGTTATGAGATCCCTATTAATGTTGTATTGCCTACTTCTGTGTCTTGCTTCTATTGTTACTGTGAGCTGTATGATTTATGCTCTTTTTGGCCCATTCTTTCTGGCTTCTCTGCTTGAACCAAATAGAACCCTCCACAGTTCTTCCTCTGGAAGCCTAATCTAGTATGCATCTGGAGCCAATTACTGAAGCATCTAAAAGCATTGTGGCATATTATCTGCACTCACTGATAGGACAACAGTCTTGAAAATTACTGTTCAGTGTCATTTAAATTCTTTATTGCCTGTTTACATTAAATACAGTCTGTAATAGTGTTAATTTTTTAAAATAACCTTCCAACTTAAATCCAACAAATTGCGTATAGCTCATTGTACATATTTTTTTTGTAAAGATTATTTGATTTTGGGCTTATAATAACTGTATAATTTTAATGCTCATTTTGTTTTGTTTTGTTTTGTTTTGCCTTTTTATTGAATTTATTGGGGTGACACTGGTTAATAAAATTATACAGGTTTCAGGTGTACAGTTCTACAACACATCCTCTGTTCACTGTATCATATGTTCACCACCCTAAGTCAATCTCCAGCATTATTTATTCTCCTATACCCTCCTCTACAGAATGCTCAGTATAAATGTTCACTGATAAAATGAATTCAGAACAATTATGATTTAATGTCTCATTTGCTTTTTCCCACCTGTAAAACAGGAAATGGAACAAACTAGAAGTGCTGTAGATGAGGACCGGAAAATGTATCTCCAAGCTGCTATAGTTCGTATCATGAAAGCACGAAAAGTACTTCGGCATAATGCCCTTATTCAAGAGGTAAAAGAGGGAAAAGTCTTCAAAACTTCTTGGGGTAGAGAGTATTACCAATGTACAGATGAGCAATGTTTCTCCATTGATTTGCAAACAGCATAAAGATATGCTTCATTACATATGGGAACAGTACCCATTTACAATTTCAGAATTAAGTTCAGATTTGCTTTGGCTTGAGTTCAGATATATAAACTTTACCAGTTTATTGAGTCTTTTCTCCAGTTATTAGAGGAAGTTGATCACATCAAAGACTCATTCCATAAATAATATTGAGTGTCTATGGTGCAGTAGCACTGTGCTTGCTGTTGGGGGTTTAATGCAGAGCAAAGCAAAATGTGGTTCCTGCCCTTTTGTAGTTCAGAGTCTAATAGGGAAGAAACATATTATTGAAATAATCTCTCTATATAAAAGCCTAAGCAACCATCTGACCATTCAACGGGTAGCTATGATATGCACTGACGGGGGCAGATGCTCCATGCACAGACTGATGAATCTCAGGGGGAAAGGGTGGGAAGAGATTAACCAAAGATCTTATATGCATAATAAAGGCCCAGTGCATGGATTTGTGCACTGGTGGTGTCCCTTGGCCTGGCCTGAGGGGATCAGGCAAAAACTGGCAGTTCAACATCCCTTGAGAGGTCCTGGATTGCGAGAAGGCACAGGCCAGGCTGAGGGAACCCCACTGGTGTACAAACCCATGCACTGGGTCTCTAGTATGCACTATAAAATTACAGAAATATGCACTGAAAAAAGTTATACAATACTGTGAGAATGTACATAAAAATCTTGACTTAGAGATACTGGGGAAAACTTTCTTGAAAAAGTGTTATTTCAGCTAAGAGCTAAAAGTTGAGTAAGGGAAGCTTGAGAGTATGGGTATTTAGTAGATTAATTAGTTTTTAGTTTTATTTATGTGTGAATATTATATATATATATATGTTTTGCATTTTAATTCCTTCACAACATAAACATTAGACTTTTTCCTTTGCACAAATTATTACTTTTGGTCATTATGTCAAAATTGATCTAATTCTCTCTCCTTATGCACTGCTCTCTGAGTTTAAAATTTTAAATATTGTTATGGCATTCTCTTACTTGATATATCACGTGTATCCATTTAATATGATTTTATTCTGTTTAATATAATTTCATAATTATTTTAAGTATATTTTTCTATATGGCTTAGATATCCTTGATGGAAACTCAATAAAATTGAGAAAATTTTATAGCTGATTGGTTAAAAGTAATTATTTGTAACTGATTAATTGGCAGTAGTTTGACACCCATGTCTCTCTTACAGGTGATTAGCCAGTCAAGAGCTAGGTTTAACCCTAGTATCAGCATGATTAAGAAGTGTATTGAAGTGCTGATAGACAAACAGTACATTGAACGCAGCCAGGCTTCAGCAGATGAATACAGTTACGTAGCATGATGTTGCTCTCCTCCTGTGTGGGTGTGAGAAGATCATTGCCATCACCATTTGGTGTGTTCCTGTGGGGAAAAGAGCAGGCCTATGCCTCCATAATTTGGTCATTTGGCAGCCCCTGTTTTTCTGCTGTTTACAACATCACCAGTGCCACGTCATGAGCGTCAGAGAAAATGCCTAGAGATATTTCAAGCTCATGTCATTATGACATTTCTTAAAACTTTATTAAAGAATGAGTGAAGTATTGCTGAAATGTGGAAATTTGGTTGGGTACCATGCTTTTTCTCCCTTTCACGTTTGCAGTTGATGTGTGTTTTTTTTTTAAATGTATCTTAAAGGACATAAAATAAAAATCTTAAATATCATAATATGACAGATAACCTAATAATTGTATCTACATTAAAATGACAAACATAATATTGCTGCTTGTCAAATAAAAAAATAAAGAAGTAGAATGCCTTTTTTATGTGGATGGAGTATCACACTAAATCATATATGAATGTTCTTGAGTCATCAAAGCAGCGAATGCAGCTTTAGTTGCATTTTTATCTGAATGGTTTAATTCACTTGTACTCCTACTTAAATCTTACTGAAATATGTCGATTTTTCTAGAGTGCGTAAAAATGCATTCATCATAAAGAATATTTTCTTTTTAAGGATTAGAACTACATTGGATTTGAGCATTTTGAGTATTAAGGATTTAATTCCATCAACAGTTTCTGGTGATGTGCTACACCACAGAAATGGAGGATGAGGGGGATATGTGATGACTTCAAGTCTGGCATAAAAAGAGTCTTTCATTTAAAAGTCGTCTTCTGTTTTCATAATATATTAATTCTAACATAGAATAATGCTACCACTCTTTCGCTTTCCCCTCTCTACCTTTCTCTGAGTTGCAAGAGATCCTATCATACCAAAAGATCCTTATACCCCTCTAACATTTCCATGCTAGATTCATAAAACACAGCTATGCTTAGCAATGCATAGCCTAAACACTTTTTAAAAAGTCTGTATATTGGTACGTGTTGCCAGACTCTTGGTTAAGAAGGCCTCCTGGCCCAAGACCCTCCTCTTGAGTTACCAGCTCATCATCATCAACCAAGAGACTACGTTCATTCTAATCAAGACTTGGAAGGGAAAAAAAGTTGGAACCATCCTGGGAAGGACCCTATCTCATCTTGCTCACCACTGAGACTGCTGTTCGGACTGCAGAATGAGGTTGGACCCATCACACATGGGTTAAGGGCGGACCACCAGCTTCTCCAGGTGGAAACACCTCAACTTGGACGGCCATACCAGGACATAGCCCCTTGAAAGTAACACTAAAGAAACTGTAAGCTGTCTATTTGCTTTAGGGCCCTGGCAAATTACAGGGACTTATAATGTGGGCTGGGGAAATGTGTACAATCTAGATCATGCTTACCCAGTTAAGTTATTGATTATAGACAACTTGAATGACTTGGATATTTCAGCCTTTAGGCCAAAAGGTTGACTACCACTAGCTTTAAGAGTAGATGTCACAGGACAAGATACCCTAGGCCAATGTCACCACCATGTGAATAGAAGTAGGATATAAGGGAACGAATGCCTGGTTGGAATGGATTAAATAAAAGAGACTGTTATACTTGTATTGTCAGGAATGCTAGAGGCTCAAGTGGTCCCATTTTCATTCAGATAGACCTCAGACAGAAACGGGATGGAATATGTACTTGCCCTGTATCAGGAGAAAAATCGCCTGGGGAAACAATTCATGTAAGACTTTCTCCCTGTTCCCATCCAATAGAGGTAAAGAGCTAGGACCCTCCCTTTCCCCCCTCACCCCCCCCCCCCCAAAAAAAAAAAATGATCCGGCCTTAGTCTTCCACCGTAAACTACACCTCCTGCCTCTCAAGGTAGGAGAACAGTACGTGGAGTTTATGAGGAATTTATCCGGATGTGTAAATGGCCAAGTATCATCAGAAGCCAATCTTTCTGCACTGTCTATACCCTGTGCTGATGTCTGGTAGTATTGCAGGGGACCATTATTTGTGACCTTGCCCAGCACCTGGAGTGGAACTTGCGCTCTGCTACAATTGGCTGTCCTGTTCACTTTGGCATATTGTAAATCTTTTTCAAAGGGCAGACAGACTAGGAAGAAGAGAGAAAGAGAGAGTCCGGGGGGCTCCTGTGATCTTCATATTTACATAGATTCCATTAGGGTTCCAAGAGGGGTGCCAAATGAGTTTAAGGCTAGAAATCATATTGTGGCAGGATTTGAATCAGTCCTGTTCTGATGGCTCACTGTAAACAAGAATGTGGATTGGATTAATTATTTACTATAACTAACAAAAGATTGTTAACTATACTCGAGATGCAGTTAAAGATGTAGCTGAACAACTAGATGCCACCAGCAGGATGACCTTGGATATGATTCTGGCAGAAAGGGGAGTTTGTCTAATGTTGGGGGCCAGTGTTGTACATTAATCTCTGACAACACAGCTCCAGACAGAACCATTACTAAGGCCCTACAGGGTTGAACACCTTGAGCTATAAGTTAGCGTAGAATTCTGGAATTGAGGATCTTTCTCTGATTTAACTAGAGCAATGGTTCAGAAAATAGAAGGGAATGAAGGTGTCCATATTCACCCCTTTGATAACCAGGTTAGGAGACATTGTAATGGGATGTTATATCGTCCCCTGCATGAGAGGTCTTATCCAAAGGTTAATTGAAATCACATTGATCAAACAATCTCATTCTCCTACACACTGCAAAGCATGAAAGTCAGTGAATGTTAGCCAAGTTTGAAGAAAAGAGTTAAATAAGAAAAGGGGGAATTGTGAAAATAAACAAGTAATCTTTTTTGTCAAAGAAAGGAGTTTGGTAGATCCCCTGGGGGGCTGCCATTTTGAAACAGCAAAGGTCAACTCTTCCCTTTTTTCTTTAAATTAGCCAATCGTGTGAGAATGTGAGCCTGGCTCTGGCCAATTAAGAGTGAGGGACAGGTGACGTTCGTCAGGCATAAAACCCTGAGCAGACTGCCTGCTCATTGTACGTGCTGCCAGACTGTTCGTACATACCCTTCTGCAGAAGTGAAGATATTTTCCTTGCACACACACAAAAAAAATCTGTATATTGTATTACACCAGGTGCCACTTATATAGAGACATGTAATTCCATTATTTTGTTTATTATATATATCAACAACCAGTATTAGAATACTGTGGTCTGTTATCATATTTATTACCTACTTACCCTATTTCCCCCACCAATACAACCCACACATATACACAACTCTTTTAGGTAGAATCTTTTAAAGCATCTTCCACACAAACCATTTCACTTGCAATACTTTAGTGTACGAATATTCTAATAGATAAGGCCTTTTATAAAAAATAAAAACAATTGACTTTTACAGTTGGTTTGGTTGTACTTTTTCCAACTTATGTCTCCTAAGTGTTTAAAAAAATTCTCATGAGCTTATAATAACTTATATACTATATATCGCATTTTACCTTCCTCGAGAGAAAATAATGGCAACCATATAATATAGATTTCACTGTCAAAAAACAATCCTTTGTTCTAATAACTTTTTTTATAAAGTTTTTCAAATTGATTCTTTTTTACTTAAATATTTATAAATCTTAAATCAAGTCTTATTCCATTATCTGTTAAGAAAATACAGGGTGGGGCAAAAGTTAGTTTACAGTTCTCATATGGAAAATAATAGAATAATTCATTAATGATACAACAATAAATTCTGTGTTTTGTGTACTCACAACTATAAACTACTTTTGTCCAACCTGTGTATTATATTGGAAAGGGGGCAAAATAATGTGCTGAAGTCTACAGAAATGACTGGCAAGAGTTTTCTCCGCATCGTTTTTCCATTTTATCTGAAAGGAAATATATCGAAGTTATGCTTATGCATGAGTAAGAAAGGCCAGATATGTTTAACCAAGCCATCAGCTCCAAAGGAAACTGTTTAGAATGAATTTAGGCCATATCTTCCCCCTCAGGGTAGTGAGGGAAGGGTTACAGTCTCCTGAAATCCTTACTGCAGGAGATCTGAGCACACAGCCCAGAAGAGGTTGTATGCTTCCTGCTGTGGGCAGAAAGGGACAGAGCTTAAAAAAGGAAAGAAGAGGAAGGGAAGAGGATGGTTACTCTGTGCTTTATTTCAGAAACCAAAAATAATGTTATTAAAGCTTCAGAGCTTAAAAAATATAATACTGAGGTAGTTAACATGCATGAGTCTGATACATTTAATAGCTAGTGCAGTTCTTGTCAACAATCCATCCTTTCCCTTTGAAACCTAAAATGGTTATACATTTTATACATTGCTACAGTAAATGCAGATTCATTCTAAGATTTAGTTAAATATTTTATGATAGTTTGATTTGATACAAACAAAAGACTAGGGAGTCTGAGATTTGTGTTTTACTTTATGAAGTATATCTATAGTATTTTGTAACCTGTAAATCCTGCAGTGCTGTATTTTTTTTTTTTTTAACTTTTATTAAGTGCAGGTTAGGACAGGTGCTTCCACCTATGTTCTTTTATTTGATCTTCAGATAATCTTGTTGATGAGGCAATGTTCCTCTTGTTACTGAAACAGGTCAGGCTACTTGGTAGGTATCAACCAAAAGAACACTCCATGTTTGACTGTGTTAGTCGGAACTTTATTGCAAGCGCTGGAGCAAGGAGTGCACTGGGGATTATTCCCTGAGCGGAACCTGCCCAGAACAAAAGACCACGTGGTATAAAGGGATAGTTACTTACATCTTCATATTTTAAGGTATGGTTTGGGTGAACATGAGCAGAAGTGGGAATGGCTATACATATATTGCCTATGTAGAAGATGGTGTGTAAGTTCCACCTTGGGCAGAGATTTTAGTATTATAATGAGGGTATAATTAGAAAAGTTCATGCTATCAAAGGGTCCTCTGGTCTGGAGTGGTTTTCTAATCTGAACCTTCTAGCCCTGAAGGCAAGCTTTTGTTAGCAATCAAGCAATGACCAAGTTTAGCAAATGCTTAGGTCATTATATAGGTTTTCTCTTGTGCCTTCATCGATGAGAAAACTAATAGAGTTTTTCAGGAGTCATTGCCAGAAACTGCAAAACCTGAGTTTAATCCCATTCAAAGCTGTGATCCTAATAAATGTAGCACAGCCTATAATAGAAATAGCCTCATCTTATACATTAAGAATAGTTTTTCCTGACTTTTAAAGAAAATTTTTTTTTCTAGTTAAATAATTTGTGATACTAAACACTTCTTTTTTTGGTTCTTAAAATACTTATTTAAGATGTGAATATAATGGGTAAGTGGCTTGGCTTACAGCCGAATCATGGCATAGGGTACTTGTGAATATAATATTTTACATTCACATGTACAACTATAGAACATTTATTTCAGGTCTATTTACCGTATTTTTCGGACAATAAGACGCACTTTTTTCCCCCCAGAAGTGGGGGGGAAAAGTCCCTGCGTCTTATGGTCCAAATATAGCCTACACATATACTTAAAAAAAAAAAGTTTTTTTACTTGCCCGGCTCTGTGTGGTCTGTGTGCTTGCCCGGCTCTAAAATGGTTCTAAATGCTGCTGTTTACTTTACAGGGTTGATTACATGTGTTTATGACTGTGATGTTGGGTTTTAATGCACATAAAATATTTTAGGACACTATTTGTTTCAGAATCTTTTTTTCTTCATTTCCCTTCTCTAAAAACTGGTGCGTCTTATGGTCCGGTGCGTCTTATGGTCCGAAAAATACGGTACTTAATGCAAACCTGTTTTCAGTTAAAATGAATAATTTATTGAGCCTTTCCTTTTTGGTTCCTAAGAAAAATTTTTGGTTGAGCAAGGTCAAATGTGAAATGATATGAACTTTTAAAATTCTAATCCTAAAGGCAGTACACATGGTCCTTAGCTAAATGAATGGCAGTTAATATGGATAAGCCCACTGGTTGGAGTTCGATATGTTTATGAAGCATTTCTAAGGCTGAAGCAATTAGGCAGTCTATATACACACACACACACACACACACACACACACACACACACATATATATATATATATATATATATATATATATATATATATATATATATATAATTGAGTTTTTACAGAGAGGAAGGGAGAGGGTAGAGAGGTAAAACATCTATGAGAGAGAAACATTGACCAGCAACAAAGTACATGCCCTTGATTGAAATCGAACCCAGGACCCTTCAGTCTGCAGGCCGACGCTCTATCCGCTGAGCCAAACCGGTTTCGGCTAGGCATTCCTTATATGAAACAACTTTTAGTTTAGAATTCATTAAAAGTAGGATTGTTTTCAAATGCAGTAACTACACTTCATAGGGAATTATAAGGTATTTTCCTTTCCAGCCCTCCATATATAACTCAGGAAGTCATCTTCCTTTCTCTTATAGCAAACCTTTACTAGTGCCAAGGTATAGTGGATATAGTTGCTGCAATGATTAGACAAGAATATAAGGTTTGTGCCATATGGAACTGTTAGACATGTCATAGTCATAAATATGCTATTCCAAATATGAATACTTGTGAAGGGAAATCCTGGGTACTCTGAGGAGAATTGCATGGGAGAAGTTAAAGGGGCAATGAAAGCAGGAGAGCATATTTTTAAAAATATATATATATTATTATTAATTTTTTACAGAGAGAAAGAGAGGAATAGAAAGTTAGAAACCTCAAAAAAAACAACAAAAAACAACAACACATCAATGAGAGAGAATCATTGATCAGCTGCTGCTTGCACACCCCCTACTGGGGATGTACCCGCAACCAAGGTACATGCCCTTGACTGGAATCGAACCTAGGACCTTTCAGTCCACAGGCCGACGCTCTATCCACTGAGCCAAACTGGTTTTGGCAGGAGAGCATATTCTAACAGGAGTGACAGCTAAGAACCTGAGGTAAGAAACAGCAGCCAGAACCCAAGAATCAAAAGACCTGTATGACTGAATTATGTGGATTTTAAGCAGGGGAGTTATATTTGCATGAAAAAAATATTAATATGTTTTAACTTGGGTGATGGGTGAATGAATATTCATTTTATTATACTTTATAGCATACATATTTATATATTTTTCTTTGTGAGCTATTTCATAATATTTGCAGACTTTAGTGGGAAATGGATAATCTGGATTAAGGTGAAGAATGAACTCTAGACTCGAGGCTAGTAAGGGGGTGGGACCTCGTAGAAGATACGTAGTTTATGTGAACGGCAGTAGCTATCTCTGGGGGAATAAAGTAGGTAAAATTGACACAGTTTAATGCTGGGTTGGAACGGGTTGGATGAGTGAAGAAAAGGTTGAATCGAAGAAGACACCTAGATTTTTGGCTTTCACAACTAATGCCATTCAGTGAGTGAGGAACCCTGGACAGGGCGAAGATGGAGAACGCATATATGGTATTGACTGTAGACACCTTGCATTTGATGTGCTTTTGAGATAGGTGAGTGGAACAGGCCTGTCTGATCTCCACTACATGAAAGTTCTGATTTTGATCTTAGAAACCAATCCATAGAGACATTTTAGTCCATCTCATTTCTCTGATATGAAGCCCATGGATTAATATCTAGGTTAAATGTGACTAGAGAGTAACTAACATTTACCACATGAATATATTACTACATACATTTTTAACTCATAAACACAAGAATGAAAAGGTTGAGTGTTTAGTTGTTTAAAATGTTATAGGATATGCCTTCCTAGGACTTGAGTGGGTATCTTTGGTACTTCACCTTGAGGCAAGGAAACATTTATAGAAGTTGTGTAATTGAACCAAAAGGAAATCTGTCATCTGATTATCTCTCTTTAAAATATATAAATCATTTTATTTCTATGAATCAAAGGGCTATAAATTATTTGGCATAGATTTACAATTATTATCTTATATTCACAAATCTTTGTCAACTACTGGTTAAGCAATGCTCTTGAGGTAGAAATAAGTCAATGTTTTGCATTTTCCTGACAAGTTTAACAGTACAATTTTTCAGCAAAAGGAGAGAACCTTTGGGAATCAATTTATGGAAAAGAACTTCATTAAGAAAGAAAGGGTTTTTAAGATTTTGTTTATTATTGTTTCCTTTTCCCCTGTTGTTAGTAGCTTACTATTTATAGTTGCAGTAATTGAGAATTTCAGACAATGTTGAAGTTAGCACTGCTGGGGAAGGGATAAAGTTAGTGGATTGCTAATTTCTGTATTGACAGATAGGTATTTTCCTTGACAGAGCTCTGGTGTTGCAGAAAAAGATGTAAATTTTCTGTGACTTTATAACCAGGTTTGTTTAGGTATCAGCTAGCTCATGAGACTACTCCTAGCATAGCATGCAATCCTGTGCTGAGAGCCTCAACTTCTTAAAGTGGGTGGTTTTACCTGTTTTCTAGGGAAGAAAGGACCCACATAATAAGCAAAGATCTACTTTTTGCCTAAATAAAATGGGTTAGCATAAGTTCTTTAGCATAACATCTGCTCCAAGGAGGTAAGTGATACAAAGGAAGTACTCTGACATTAAAGGAAAAGTTAATGCTGACTAGAAAACAACAAAAAAGCTGTTTTATCATTTTAGCCTATATATAGCTGAAGTGATTAAATTCAAATCAGTGCTATGCTTTGAAGTAAATATCTGAGATTCCTTATTTAGATGATACATTTTAAAATAACTATCTCTAAACGTTGATAGCCAAGAAGAATGAGGCCCTCCAGCCACTTGGTAAGTGGAATATGGAATGGAACTACAAGGTACCAGAAGCTGCCTGCTTTCTCTAGTTGTCACCCATGTGCTTGATCCTGGTTGGGGCCACCCTCTCCACTGCTCCATAATGCAGGGAGAGAGGCACTCAGAGCAAGGATGAGGTGTCCACTTTGCTGCTCTCTTCCCACAGAGTTGGCCTGTGTCTAAAAAGGGCTCCAGTTTGCATTCCTTAGGGGGCTGCCTTTTTAGGAGGTCAACCGTGTAACCTACCAAATATACAGATTAGCAGGTAGCCTAGCAGAGACTTTTATTTAGAATTCATAGCTTGGCTAAGCTTAACCTGTAAACACACTTAGATCACCCTAGATATTATGAGGTTTGTGTAACCACAACCTATAATTTGCTGGTTTTAACAGAAGGCTGAGACTTAATTGGTTAAACCTTTATATCTGCACCCTCCCTGACATTGACAACGTCCAGACTATCTTTTCAAGGACAAGCCAAGCCCAGGATGATTTACAAGACGAGGGGCTGATCTGGCTCAAACCGCTCGAGGCTGACCAAAGTGGCTTGGAGAACCCTCTACTGACCTCCCGTGAACTTTTCTCACTATAACTTCATTTTAGTATAAAGTTCTCCCAGGGGCAGAGATTTCCCACCACTTTTGAACATATGAACCATGTTTTCTAACTGTGAAGGCACAGAAATGCCTCTACCTAAACATTCAGTGACAAAGCTCACCTTGTTTACGCATGATTTCCCCAAATAAAGACAAACCCAGTCCTTTGTTCAGAGACACATGCTTTGGGAAGTAGCCTTCTCAACTCCCCTTCGCCCCCCCCTCCCCTTTTACTCCCATTTCCTTGCCTACAGCTGACAATAATGTATATGTCTTCTCATGAAATCTCGGAGTTGTCATTTGGCTGGCAACTACTGAGTAATTGGACCCAGTTTGGTCTGGTAATGACCTTTGTTCTAAAAAAAATCAGTCAGGCTCACTGCCAGATCTCAATCCAATCTGATTAGATCAGAAAGCTCTGAGACCAATTTAAAGTCCTTGAAGCAAGCAATCTGGAATTCTCTGGGATGTAAATAAAGGAAGAGGAGGATCAGACAACTAGCTAATTCAGTTTGGTCCCTACTACACCATCAAACCTACCAGGAGTGGCTGATAGAAGAGCAAATATGTGGCAAACTGAAAACTCTCATGGGACATAGTGGAACTTAAGAGTGCTGTCGTTTCTGAAAATAAACCAGAAGTACAGTGAAGTGTGATGTGAACTCAATTAGGGTAAGTCCTTTTTTGACTTGAAGTGCTTGTTAACTTCTTTGTTTTACAGTTGGTGGGTATGTTGATTTTTATGGGAATCATCTAATACCTTGTATTTAGTTACATATTGATTGTACCCTGGTTGGGGCCATCCTATTCACTGCTCCATAAAGCAAAGAAGTTAGTTATTGCATTGGGCTGGATAAGGCCTCCTCCCCGCCCGCCTCTACCCCACCCCAATCATGTCCACTGAGAACCTGGAAGTGTGACCTTATTTGGAAATAGGCTTTTTGCAAATATAATCAAGGTCATAGTGGATTAGGGTGGGCCCTAACACAATCATGTTCTAACAAAAAAGAAAAATTTGATCACAGACACACAGGAGAGAAGACCATGTGAAGACAAGCAGAGATTGGAGTGATGTGGCAACAAACCAAGGAACACCAGGCTTCCTGAGCACCTCCTGGAACTGAAGAGACGAGAAAGAATCCTCCTCTAGAGTTCTCAGGAGAGTGCAGTCCTACCAACACCTTGGTTTTCAACTTCTAGCCTGCAGCTCTGTGAGAAAATAAATTGTGTTGTTTTAAGCCACCAAGTTGATTGTACTTTGTAACGACAGTCCTAAAAACTAATACATTTCCCTTAATAAAGGTTTTAAATTGAATTGCTTAAAATTTTTGTGGGCTTTTATATTTTAAATGTTTTATATTTTATTTAGGAGATTACACTTTAATATAAAAGCCAGCTAAACAAAATCTTCTGTTTTTTCCTTAACAAAACATAGAGAAAATAATTTCTAAAGAATCACCACTTACCAGATGAAGAATGAATGAATATAATATGTATATACATATACATATTATATTCATTCATTCTTAGTGTGTGTGTGTGTTAATAAAAGGGTAATATGCTAATTAGACCGGGAGACCTTCCGGACATCCTTCCTGATAAAGCCATGGTGGTGGACCAAGGCAGAGGTGGTTAGGGATGATCAGGCCAGGAGAGGAAGGCAGTTGGGGGTGATCAGGCCAGCAGGGGGGTAGTTGGTAAGCAGGCCAACAGGCAGAGTGATTAGAGGTGATCAGGCTGGCAGGCAGTTGAAGGGTTAGGAGCCAGTGGGCCCAGATTGCAAGAAGGATGTCTGACTGCCTGTGGCCTAAATTGCCCATTGGACATCCCTCTCACAATCGGCAGTCAGACTTCCCTTAAGGGGTTCCAGATTGGAGAGGGTGTAGGCTGGGCTAAGACACCCGCCCCCCCCAACCCCCCCGTGCACAAATTTCATGCACCCAGCCATTAGTATGTATATAGATATAAATCCTATCTAATAAAAGGGTGATATGCAAATTAGCCATCACTCTGTCACAAAGATGGTTGCGCCCATAGCAACTGGGGTGGGATGCCCGTAGCATCACCCCAGCAATGTGAGTCCAGCATTCCACCACACCCCAACCACGTGGGTGGAGGGAGGGGCTTCTTGGCCAGAGGCTGGCGTGAGGGACACTGGCACTGCAGGTTAGGCTGAGGGACACTCTCCTCCCCTTCTCCCCCCCTCCTGCACAAATTTCATGCACTGGGCCTCTAGTATATGAATAAAAAGCCAAACTTCTACCCACAGGTATGATTGGTTAGTGTATTTGGAGAGAGAAGATTTTTCTTCAACTTTGCATTTGCTGAGGTTGGAAAACAGACTATTCCATGGGAACTTGAGGAAAGAATTTCAGGGAACTACACATGGGAGACTGTGGTATGGTGGCATGGTTTATTTGTGATGTAATATCAAAAGAGTTCACTTCCTGGTTTCCAATGTCCTGTTTCCATCTGTCTTACTGTGGAAAAATACAACTGTGTTTTCACAAGGCAAAGGCCAGTGCCCAGAGTTTCTGCTTCACAGTCCTTGGAAGCCGTGCAGGCTGACGCAGCCACTAGACCTGTCGCATGCTCCCCAGCGGGAGATAACGTGAACAAACAAGTTGAGTGCAAATCAGAGAGAGAGAGATTGAGAGATTCTTTGTACATCTGGATTTTGAAATTATGTATTCTGAGGCTGGGAGGAGCCAGAAAGTTTTTGGAAATAACCATTTAGCTTTCCTGTGCTTGCATTGGCTCCACGCCTTCCAAACCCCCAGCCAATTTTCTTTGTCCCAGATTTGACTGGCAGGCCTCTATAGTCTAGCACAGTGTTTTTCAACCTTTTTTGGGCAAAGGCACACTTGTTTCATGAAAAAAATCACGAGGCACACCACCATTAGAAAATGTTAAAAAGTTTAACTCTGTGCCTATATTGACTATATATAAAGTAATTCTCTTGAATAGGAATCAAATAAACACAAAGAAAGTATTTTATAATTACTTTATTATGAAATATTAAGTAAACAAAATAGTGAAAAATTATAAAATTCTTGTCTTGTCTGCACCTATGGCACACCAGGCAACATCTCGGAACAGCGGTTGAAAAACGCTGGTCTAGCACCTCCCCTATGCCATTTTGACTTGATTACACATGTGCTTACCTCACCTTTGTTCTATCCCTTCCCCCAGTGACTTAAGAGAACAGACTGGTGATTTTCTGAGGGGAATATGAAGCTATGACTTCCTGGTGAAGCTAAAGGCCTCTGCTTACCAGAAGAATATGCTCTGATTTCCTTTTGCTCTCTTTTCTTCTTCTTTTTTTTTTTTAAATATACATATTTTATTGGTTTCAGAGAGGGAGAGAGAGATAGAAATATCAATGATGAGAGAATCATCGATCAGCTGCCTCCTGCATGACCCCTATTGGGGGCCACCACTCAACCACTGAGCCATACCAGCCAGCTCTTTCCCCTATTAATAACCAGCTACCTACAGTAGCACATTCAGTGCAATGTGTGCATATGATCTTCACTGCTCACTGGTCAATCTGCTCTGTCTCTGCAAATGTACACCAAACCCACTCCGACCAGGAAAAGTGAGGGAGATTTGAAGCAAACCCAAACCTGCAGTAAAAACTTCAAAAAAGTAATTGCTAATACCGGTAGTGAGTATGTAGCATCCTCTCTGCATATACAGCAAGGCACACACTAAAGAAACTCAATGAGGGAAAACCGCTTGGATCCTATCACGTGGCTGTGTGAATGGCTGCTAATTATTTGCCGAAGAAAGCGAGCAGTTTTCCAGTAAGCAGTCTTCTCTGCTGGTTCTTCCTCTTATTTCAGATTTCAATGTAGGAGTCTCTTGGTTCAGTCCTTAAACTTTTTCTTTTTTCTCTTTTCATCAACCTTTTGGTGACTTCATCTAATGTAATGGCCTCACTCCTATCTGTGTCCCACCAACGTCCAAAATAATAACCACACCCCTCTTCCAGTCCACACCTCTCTCCCACATTCCAGAAGTATCCAATAACTATCAGTCTCCATTCTTAGATGGTTAATCGACCTCTCTGGCTTAGCATATCCAAAAATGAACTCCTAATCGTTCCCCAATCCTATATGTGTTCCTCTTACAATCTTGCCCATTGCAATTTATGGCAATTTCTTCCTTCCAGTTTCACAGGCCAAAAGCCTTGGTTTTTTTGTTGTTGTTGTTGCTGTTGTTGTTGTTGTTGTTGTTGTGTGTGTGTGTGTGTGTGTGGTTTTTTTTTTTTTTGTTTTGTTTTTCCATTCTCATCTCTTTATTTCACATCTCATAGCTCTGCTTTCAGAACATATTCAGATCTGGCAAATGGGTTGCCCCAGAGACAGTGACAGTAGTCCAGCAGCATAGCAGATATGTATCAAAACATTCGCTGCAGATAAGCATACCAGGATTACCTGAGGTAAGGAGCACTCAATAGTATGGACAAAAAGGGAAGGAGTCAGCAAATATCAGGATGTGGAATGTGCAAGCAAAGGCCCAAGGCCTAGGGAACAGAGATCCAAGTATAAGAAGCAGGACAAATCCCCAGTTAACCTCAGTGGAGTCTTGAGCATCTCAGAAATAGGAAGACATTCACCTATCAGAATTTGGACAACAGACAAGCCTGAGTCAGCAGTGTTAGACTATAAACCTCTTTTATTGCACAGATTAGGTCTAGAGGACAAAATGGGGCTACACCTACAAAGGGTTTTGGAAATATGTGAGATACTGGGTTGGAAGTCACTCTGGCCTGACAATATACTAACAGGTTCACCAAGGAAACTTGTTTCTGAAATATTCCATTTCCAAACAAGAAGAATGGCAAAGTTATGCATATACTAGAGGCCTGGTAAAATTCATGCACAGGGTGGGATGGTGTCCCTCAGCCAGGCCTGCATCCTCTCCATTCTGGGAACCCTTGGGGTATGTCTGACTGCTGGTTTAGGCCCGATCCCAGGGCCTAAACCGGCAGTTGGATATCCCTCTCACAATCTGGGACTGCTGGCTCCTAATTGCTCGCCTGCCTGCCAGCCTGATCACCCCTTAACCCCTCCCCTACCAGCCTGATTGATGCCTAACTGCTCTCCTGCTGGCCCAATTGCCCCCAACTTCCCTCCCCTGCCAGCCATCTTGTGGTGGCCATCTTGTGATGACCTATGCTTTTAGTTGTTTAGATAGTAAGGACCTGAGATGTAGTTCCCAGGTCTTGTGTTTTATCAGACCCTGTAAGATCAATGCATTCAAGTTGGATAGGCCTTAAAGAGCAAATATTTAAAACTTTCACACTGAAAGATCCCCTTCTCAGAGCCTGACAGACTGGTCTCTGAATAGCGTTTATGATATTTAAGTCATCATAAGCCTACTGAAATGGCTCCCAGTAGGCCCTGCTTTGCTGTCTCTACCCCAGCTTCCCTAATCTTCCCTAATGCCACACAAGGCATTTCATTCCCCAGGCCCACATGCACTTTCAGCACACCATGGTCCTGTGCATACTGGGCCCATTGAAGTGACCTTAAACTATAGTGCTCCTTGTACTCTTTCTTACCTACCCCCTTTTCTCATTCCCCTGGCCAAGTGCATTGGGTTAGCTTAAAACCATGAGTCTCTTCCCTTAATTTCTGTGCAGTTACCCAGCTCCAGCCAAAGACAGCTTTTTCAGAACTCAGGTGATTATGAGGGACTTCGTCCTGTTGGCTCTGGCCCCCAACTTTTTGCCATTGGTGTTATGGTCCTTTGAGGAAGGACCAGGAACTGTTGTCTAGAATCCTTAGCTGTTGTTCAACCTACTGCATTGGAGCACCTGGTTTCAGTGACTGCCCACCTGGTGCTGAATTTACCACATTATCTGACACTAGGTTTTTTGTTTTGTTTTGTTTTTTTAATATGTTTTCTTGTTTTTGTTTTTGTTTTACAGAGAGGAAGGGAGATAGGTAGAGAGTCAGAAACATCGATGAGAGAGAAATACCAATCAGCTACCTCCTGCACACCCACTACTGGGGATGTGCCCACAACCAAGGTACATGCCTTTGACCGGAATCAAAAATGGGACCCGTGAGTCTACAGGCTGACGCTCTATCCACTGAGCCAAACCAGTCAGGGCTGATACTAGGTTTTGAGATAGCGTGAAGTTATTGCAGGAGAAAGACTCTAGCTATGTGATTTTTTCCCACTCCTTGTTTCCACAACTTCTCCACAGATCTTTTCCCTGCCTAGTTTCCAATATGCCTCATACCCAAGACAACCTATTGGTTCCAGTTTGGTTCTCTGGAGCAGCAGAAAATACATGCAATCTCCTGCTGCATAGTAATTTTTCACAACTTATTTCCTGCAAACTAAGCATCTTAATTTAATATGGTTTCCAAACCATTTTCTATAATAGTGCACACTCTTTTGCTCTCTAACTGGGAAGTCTTTGTTAGCTCAATTCTTCAAGTGTCACTGCTGAAGAGGCTCATGACTTGCCTAGAATGACCATGGGCAAAAGAGGAGTTGGGTTTTGTTTTGTTTTGTTTTTATCTTCTCCTGAGCATATACATATTGATTTGAGAGAGAAAGAAAGGGGGTGGGGAAAACATCAATGCAAGATAGAAACATTGACTGATTGGCTTCCTATTTGCCCCAACCGGGGAATGAACCTGCAATGGGGATCAAACTTACAAACTTTTGGTGTATGGTATGGTTATTTTCAGCAGATTACTGGATCAGAAAACTATGGTACATCTACACAATGGAATACTATGCTGCCATAAAAAAGAAGGAATTCTTACCATTTGCAGCAACCTGGATGGAATTGGAGAACATTATGCTAAGTGAAATAAGCCAGTCAATAAAAGAAAAACACCACATGATCTCACTCATTTATGGATAATAAAGAACATTATAAATTGATGAACAAAAAGATAGATACAGAGGCAGTAAAGCATCAAACAGACTGTCAAATTACAGAAGGAAGGTTAGGGAGAGTTGGAGGAGATAGATCAACTGAGGGACTTGTATGCATGTATATAAGCATAACCAATGGACACAAAACACTGGGGGGTAAGTGTATGTAAAGGAGTGTGGGGGGGTGGGCAATGGTAAGATATGTATACATATAATGCCTTAATAAAAAAATGAAAAAATATATAATAAATAAATAAATATTTAAAAATAAAGTAATTGGGGCTATTTAATATGATTTAAATTACATGGGAAACTTTGCTAAAGAAAAAAAATAATAAAAATATATACTATTTGGCCGAAGCCGGTTTGGCTCAGTGGTAGAGCGTCGGTCTGCGGACTGAAAGGTCCCAGGTTCGATTCCGGTCAAGGGCATGTACATTGGTTGTGGGCACATCCCCAGTAGGGGGTGTGCAAAAGGCAGCTGGTCGATGTTTCTCTCTCATCGATGTTTCTAGCTCTCTATGTCTCTCCCTTCCTCCTCTCTGTGAAATATCAATAAAATATATTTAAAATATATATATACTATTTGTATACATATATTTTTATTAAAATGAATGTTCTAAACATTTCAACCTGCCCTAGGGAGGAACTTGTGAAAATTCAAAGCCAAGTTCAAACACGGAGCTCCCAGGGATAGCAGGTGTTCTGCCAGTGACATCAGGCAAGCCAAGAATAGTTCCCTGTGGGGAATTCTGACAGTAATACTCCAGGTGTCTGTGCTCCATACATCAGGAGTTTATGAATTGTTTCTAATGCTCAATGCACATTTCTGATAAGCCATGTGCAATGTTTTAAAATCTTGCATATTATTTACTTTGTATATATTGAAATTGTGTATTTAATCTAATATATGTATGTGAGCTGGTATGTATAGATATATTTTATATACTTTACTTTATGTCATTTTACAGTAACTTTATTTACCAAGAAATTATTGTCTTGGAATGTTATATCTTATAGCAAAGCAGAGCTTTTATAATTACATTATAATCAATCTATAATCATGCCACTTTAAGTTTTTTCATTTATAGACATTGTATTACTCTAATACATTTGCAAATGTATTACATCTTTAGAAAGATCCATGAAAAGGACGCTGACTTATTCTAAATTACAGGTTTCTAAACATGTCATATTTTGTAACTAGATGAAGATTTATGTGGTAGGCAGTAGACAGATATGGGCAGAGCAAGGACAATGGATCAGGTACAGAAGATCATGAGGATGGAAAGCCTCAGGAGCCTAGTAATGGACAATCCATTCTATTATAGGATGGGACCTCGCCCCAGAGTGACTTTTTCTCCTTTAGCATATCACTGGTCATGAGGTTTGGACCCCCTGACCTTTCCTCCCAGCTCCAGACCCAAAAAAGCAGCAAACCAGCCTCAGGACCAGCTGCATTGAATTATGGCCCCTGCCCTGGTGCTGGCCAATCAGTGGAGACCACAACCCTGAATGGACACACCTGGAAACTTACAGAATCTTCCCCTGAGCCCTCCCCTAAAATCTCCACCCTTAGAGCCCGTATGATGAAGGACCCAGTGTGCTCTCCCTCTTGGGAGCAAGTGCATGACTTTCCCGTCCCCCTCTCCCTCCCTGCCCCCGGCAGTTACCATTAGCTTCCTCACGCCCAAGCTCTAAGGACCCTTCCTTTACCTCTACAACTTGCTCCCTAAGCCCATTTCTTCTGGAGATTACTTCTTCTACCTCTGTGTTAACCAAATAAATGTTCTCTTACAGTTTGGGTCTGAATTCTTCTGACCCCACTAGTCAGACATGTGGTTTGCTGTTCCTGCTGCCTACAACACTAAGAAATAATGGAATTCATGAAAATACTGGCAAATAGCCCTGGCCAGTGTGGCTTAGTTGTTTGGGTGTTGTCCTGTGCACCAAAAAGTTACAAATTCCCATTCAGGGCACATGCCCTTATTTCAGGCTTAATCCCAAGAGGAGGTTGTGCAGGAGAGAACTGATTGATTTTTCTCTCCCACATAAATGTTTCAATCTCTCCCTTTCTCTTCCTCTCTTTTTAAACATCAATTTAAAAAAAATAATTTTTTTAAGAAAAGAAAATACTGGCAAATAATAAGGATAAACAAAGAATTGGTTATGGGACTAAATGAACTGAGGATAATTATTATTCTTATGACTCTGGTTTAAATAGTGCTGATTTTAAAATCTTTTTTTCCCAAGTGTTAAACATTAGAAGAGCCCCAATGCCAGTGGTTCTGGCAGAACACAAAGGATACTTGAGAGCCAGACATCAAGGTAAATACCATATTTTTTCATGTATAAGATGCTATTTTTATCTAAAATCTTTAGACTGAAAATCAAGGGGCATCTTATACACGGAAGTCAGCCGAGGAAGAAGCCACATGAGTGGGTAGCTGTCCATACCTTGTCAAAATGGTTTGCTCCAATCACAAGCATTATTGTTACTGATGTCAGCTGACACCGTAATTAGAGGTGGTGGTGGAGAATGCGCAGATGCAACAAGGATCAGAGCATTCTGAGCCCATAAAGATATCAAAAAATAAAAAGATAAATACCAGTAAGCAATTGTCTTACTCTGCAAAATTCAAACGAAATGTAATCAGCTATGCAAAACAGCATGGAAATTGAGCTGCAGAGACAATTTGGACCTCCTCCCACTGAGTGTATGATCAGACAGTGGAGAAAACAGGAAGAACAACTCCTTAAGATGCACAAAAGGAAGAAGGCCTTAAGAGGAAAACCAGTGATACCAACAACAAGCAAGGCTTAACAACAAGACTGCACACACAGCCCACAAAGGGCTACACCAAGACTGTCCACCTCAGGTAACTGGGAGGCTGACTCACTGAACCATATAGGACACCTTAGCACACAAAGCCACCCTACCAACTCAGGGAAGCTGTGAAAATGCCAAGACAAGGAAATAGATCACAAACAAAAGAAATGGAGGAAAAGAAGAGACTGGATATAGAGTTCAAAACCATGCTTATAAGGTTTTTCAAGAATTTCCTAGAAAAGGTCAATAAGACCTATGAGGAGATGAAAAGGGATCAACAAGAGCTAATAAGGGATCAACAAGAACTAATAAGGGATCAACAAGAAATAATAAGGAATCAACAAGAAATAAAGAATACATTGTCTGAAATAAAAAATATTATACAGAGTCCTAAAAACAAAATGGAAGATTGCAAGAATCAAGTCAAAGATTTGGAACATAAAAAGCCAGAAGACACTCCTCCACAGAAGCAAGAAGACAAGAGAATCCAGAAAGTTGAAGGTAATGTAAGAAACCTCTGGGACAACTTCAAGCAAACCAACATCAGAATTATGGGGGTCCCAGAAGATGAGAGAGAGCAAGATATTGAAAACATACTGAAAGAAATAGTGACAGAAAACTTCCCCCACCTGGTGAAAGATTAGTCTTACAAGTCCAGGAAGCACACAGAACTCCAAACAAAAGGAATCCAAAGAGGACCACACCAAGACACATCATAATTAAAATTCCAAGAGCAAAAGACAAAGAGAGAATATGAAAAGCAGTAAGAGAAAAGCAGGTGGTTACCTATAAAGGAGCACCATACGATTGTCAGCTGATTTCTCAACAGTAACCATGCAGGCCAGATGGGAATGGCAAGAAATATTCAAGGTGATGAATAGCAAGAACCTACAGCCAAAAATAATCTACCCAGCAAAGCTATCACTCAGAATTGAAGGCCAGATAAAGAGCTTCATTAATAAAAATAAAAAATAAAAAGCTAAAGGAGTTCATTACCGCCAAACCAGAATTATATGAATTGCTGAAGGGTTTGTTTTTTTTTTTTTTTTTTTTTTTTTTTTTTCTGAAGAGAAAGTAAATAAAGATAAAAACTATGAACAACAAATACCTAACTATCAACAAGTGAATCTAAAAACCAAACAAATTTAAAAAAAAATCTGATGAACAATATTAACTGGTGAATATAATAGAATCAGAGGTATGGAAGGGGAGTGGACTGACGATTCTTGGGGAAAAGGGGAGAGGGGAGGTGTGGGAAGAGACTGAACATAAACTGTGCACCTATGGATGAGGACAATGGGGGGTGGGGAAAGGGCAGAGGGTGGGTGGGAACCTGGTGGAGGGGAGCAATGGAGAGGGGTGGGGGATGAGGAACATTTGTAATACTATGAACAATAAAGATTTATTTAAAAAAAAAAAAAGAGGAAAACCAGCAAAATGGGCAAACTTGGAGCAGAGGCTTAAGACTTGGATTATGTGTGTGAACCAAGCTTATTTGATGTCAGGCAAGAATGTTTGCAAGTGAGATGAACATTGTTGATTTTATAAGAAGGGCAAAATGACACTTCATTTTCATGAGGAGAGAAGGGTTAGCTATGAGAACATGAACAAAATTAACTCAAAAAATGCCAGCAATTTATGAGGATGATCTCACATATATAGACAGTGACTCAGAAGACAGAAGTAATACAATAGAAGTAGAAGAAATTGATGTGTAAAAGAATAGTGATGAAGAAGAGAGCAATGATGCAACAGAGGCTGAATAAAGTGATATGCTGCATAATATCATAGTACTGGTATGTAAACATTACCTGCAGTAACTACTAAATAAAAATGTGTTCTGTTTTATATTTAAAATATTGATTTCTTAATTTTGGGTTAGAAAAGTGGGGGCGTCTTATACATGAGGGTTTCTTAACATGGAAAAATATGTATCTTTATTTGTGCAGAGGATATTCAACCAACACAGGGTCTGGTAAGCACACATACCAAATAGGAAGTCCACTCAGATTTTTTCCCTTTCGCCTGCCTTCTTTTTTATTTATTTATTTATTTATTTATTTTTTATTGATTTTTTACAGAGAGGAAGGGAGAGAGATAGAGAGCTAGAAACGTCGATGAGAGAGAAACATCGACCAGCTGCCTCTTGCACACCCCCTACCGGGGATATGCCCGCAACCCAGGTACATGCCCTTGACCGGAATCGAACCCGGGACCTTTCAGTCCGCAGACCAACGCTCTACCACTGAGCCAAACCGATTTTGGTTCGCCTGCCTTCTTTCCCTCACTCTTGATTGGTCAGAACTTAGGTTCACATTCTTGCACAATTGAATAATTCAAAAGACTTGTGGAAGGGTTGACGTTTACAATTTCAAAATGGCAGATGCTTAAAACCCTTCTTTGACAGAAAAGATTCCTTATTTATTCTCACAATATCTCCCTTTTCTTATTTAACTGATTTCACTCTTTTCTTCAAACTCGGTCAGAAGTAGCTAATTTTCATGCTTTGCAGTATCTAGGAGAAGATTATTTTGCTGTTTGGTCAATGTGTTTTCAATTAACCTTTGGAAAAGACCTTTCATACATGGGATGACATAACCTCCCATCATTGTAACTCCTAACACAATTATCAAAGAGGTGAATAAGTATACCATCACCCCCTTCCATTTTCCGAACCATTGCTCTAGTCACTAGACTCTAGAGAATCAGAGAAAGGATCCTCAATTCCAGAATTCTCAGCTAACTCATTAGCTAAAGTTGTTCATCCCTGTGGGGCCTTAGTAATTGTTCCATCTGGAGCTGTGTTGTCTGGGTTGAATGTACAGCATTGATCCCCCAACATTACACAAACTCCTCCTTTTTCTGCCAGAATCTTTCCAAGGCCAACCTATTCCCCACATTATCCTGCTGGTGGCATCTAGTTGTTTAGCTATACCTTTAACTGTATCTCGAGTATAGTTAATAAAACTTTGTTGGTTATAGTAAATATAATTAATCCAATCCACATTCTTATTTACAGTGGACTACCAGAACAGGACAGATTCAAATCCTGCAGCAATCTGATTTTTAGTCTTAAACTCATTTGGCAGCCCTCTTGGAACCTTAATGGAATTTATGTAAATATGGAGATCAAAGGACTCTGTCAGTTTGTTGAAAAAGGTTTATGATATGCCAAAGTGAAAGGGATAGCCAATTTTATGAGTGAAAGTTCCACTCCAAGTGCTGGGCCACAAATAATGGTCCCCCGCAATATCACTAGACATCAGCACAAGGTATCGACAGCACAGAATGATTGGCTTCTGAGGACACTTGGCCATTTATGCATTGGATAAATTTCCCATAAACTCTGAGGATTTGGAGTTAGGATGTATAGTTTATATTGGAGAATGGGGGCCAGGTTGTTTTGGGGGATCCTTGCTCTTTACCTCTGTTGGATGGGAACAACAGGGAGAGAGTTTTATAGGAAGTGTTTCCTCAGGCAATTTCCTCCTGATACAGGGCAAGTACACATTCCATCCCATTACTGTCTGAGATCTATCCACTTGGGCCCTTAGCCTTTCTGCCACACAAGCATAACAGTCACTTTTATTTAGGGAGTGTACAGAATATTTAATCCATTTCACCCAGGCATTCATTTCTTTATGTCCTACTTCTATTTGCATGGTTGTGGCATTGGCCTAAAGTATCTTGTCCTGTGACTTCTACTACTAAATCTACTCTTAGCCAATATTTTGGCCTAAAGGCTGAAATATCCAAGTCATTCAAGTTGTCTATAATCAATATCTTAACTGGGTAAGATTGTACACATTGTAAGCCCACATTGTAAGCCCCAGCAATTAGGCCAGGGCCCTAAAGCAAATAGACAGCTTACAGTTTTTTAGTGTTACTTTCAAGGGGCTATGTCCTGGTATGGCTGTCCAAGTTGAGGTGTTTCCACCTGGAGAAGCTGTGGTCCGCCCTTAACCCATGTGTGATGGATCCAACCTCATTCTGCAGTATGAATAGCAGTCTCAGTGGTGAGCAAGATGAGGTATGGTTCCAACTTGTTTCCCTCCAGGTCTTGACCAGAACGTAGACTCCCAGTCGATGACAAAGAGCTGGGGATTCAAGAGGAGGGCCTTGGGTCAGGAGGCCTTCTAACCTGAGAGAGATTAAAGTAGAAGCAATACCCAGTACGTACAGTATTTCTTAAGAAACTGGTCCTTAGTCACTATTGTAGGAAGATCTTAAGGCATTCTAGGACCTATTGGAATGACCTAAAGCCAATTCTAAATCAAGAAAAAGTTTAACTTAATTTGTCCTTGGGTGTGGACAGCAAATGACTCTAATTGGATTTCTGCTGTCTCCCAGAGTACTTTGATGTAAGCTATTTGCCCTCTGGTTAGGGAGGCAAAATGCAATTCATTTACTCTTAAGTGTCCTTGGTTTAAGGAAGATGAGATTTACTAAATGGCTCCAAATTGCTGCTTACTCATCTCAATTTCCTTATTCTATATATCCTGGCTTACTGGAACGGGACATTTATATTACTTCCTTTTAACATTTCTCTTTACAAACTTTACCCTTCCTTACAAATGTTACAACTTCCAGAACCCACATTTTTTCCCTTCAAAATGACACCAAAACAATAATTTATTTCCAATTAGAGTTATTAACCCTTAGAAACGTTAATCTTTAGGTGATGTGTAAGTAATTCACATTCCTCTGATTAGCAATATATTCACATTTTTGAGAAATTTTATATAAAATACAAGACTTATTTATTAACAGATTCAAATCCATCCTTTAGTTTCTCTATACAATGCAAACTCAGATCAGTATAGTCAGTATCCTGTTATTTCAAAATTCTTTTTTTATGTATATATTTTATTGATTTTTATACAGAGAGGAAGGGAGAGAGATAGTTAGAAACATCGATGAGAGAGAGTCATCGATCAGCTGCCTCTTGCACACCCCCCACCGGGGATATGCCCTTAACCAGGGTACATGCCCTTGACTGGAATCGAACCCAGGACCCTTCAGTCCCCAAGCCGACGCTCTATCCATTGAGCCAAACCAGTCTCGGCTATTTCAAAATTTCTTGATATTTAACAATTTTACCATTTAACCCAGCAAATTTTTAAGTTACAGGCCCCAGGATGTGGGGGTCAACTTTGGAAAGTGGTCCACTCTCATCCAAGAACTGCCCATCATCATGGAAACATTAACCCTGCCCTAACTGGTTTGGCTCAATGGATAATGCATCAGCCTGCAGACTGAAGAGTCAGACTCTATTCTGGCCAAGGGCATGTACCTTGGTTGCAGGCATATCCCAAGTGGGAGGTGTGCAGGAGGCAGCTGATCGATGTTTCTCTCTCATCGATGTTTCTAACTCTCTATCCCTCTCCCTCTCTGTGAAAAATCATAAAATGTGTTTTGTTTTTTTTAAAAAGCAGATTTAAAAAAAAGAAACATTAACCTTGTTACCTAAACAATGAAATCCCACCCCAGCCCGCATTGCTTACTTCCCCATGCCTTTAATTCCTACTTCACCATGTCACACCAAGTCCCCCAAAATATAGAAAGCAAGCAAGGCAAATAAGTAACCAAAATTACATTATAGACATACAGACAAAAATCTTACTAGTTCAGAGTTTCTGATGGCTGATGCCCTGAGAGGGAAAGCAGAAAGGTCGCCAAGCTGGAATGCTCCTGTAATCTCTGCCACATGTTCAGTCTCGCCATAAATAGCTGCCTCCCCCAAAGCAGCATGTGCCACATATTTAAACAAATTAAACTAAATAACAAAGAGACACAAAAAATCAACACAAATACTCTTAGACAGGTGCACGTGACCCACAGACACCACAGAATGCCCTGCCTAAAAACCACCGAAGCAGAGCAATGTCTCCTGTGCTGAACCTCAGCATTATCCCCAATGAGCTATTTGGGGGAATGTATTCCTTAGGTCTAGAATTTTGTTTTCCATCCTTGGAAAGTCCCCAGTCACATATCCCCAACCTCTGAGGACACCCAGTCACCAAAGTGTACTCTGTCCAGTTTCCCACTTTGGCTCATGCCATGGATCTTGCTTGCTTTGGGCCTTCCTGTATTGCTGGCTGACTCTCCATCCCAAGCTCATAGTGTACCTGAGGGTAATGGCTGCCCTCCTCACTGAGGCCACCGCAACTTGGCAGCAAGGCGCACCTCCTCAGGACACCTCATAGTGACCAATGAAATCCCTGATGAGCCCCTAAATATGTTAGAAATAAGGCGAGCCCCCAAAATGTGGGGTCTTGGCAGAACACAAAGGGTACTCGGGAGCCAGACAGCAAGGCAAATATCTTCACTCCTGCAGGAGGGTGCACAGCACATGGCCAGGGAGCACAGCACCCTGAGCAGCGGTCTGCTCAGACTTTTATTCCTGACTCATGTGGTCTGTCCATAACTCCTGATTGAAAAAGCTTAGGCTCACAATCTTGCACAACTGGCTAATTTAAAGGGAGGGGTTGACCTTTGCTGTTTCAAAATGGCAGCTCCCAAGTCACATGACCCAAAATGGCTGCTGCCTAAACTCCCTTCTTTGACAGAAAAGATTTCTTGTTTACTCTCACAGACCCCTGACCTTTCCTCCCTAGAAATAACATCTAGGTCTCAAGTTGTATATATACCAGTATGTATTTCAGCTCCAGGCCCAGATAAACAACAACCAGTCTGATCTCAGGACCAGCTGCAGTGAATAATGACCCTTGTCTTGGAGCCCATAATCACTCAGTAGAGATCTAGACCAGTGTTTCCCAACCTTCTCTCATGATGAGAATCACCTGGTGGAGTTGTTAAAACAGATTCCTGAATCCCAACTAAGAAGTGCTAAACTAGAATTTTTGGGAACATATAGGTAAAATTGTATACTTAACTAGTGCTCTAAGACAGATTTTATATACAGAGCACTAAGTTAGGTATGCAATTTTACCTATATGTTCTCAAAAATTCTAGTTTAGCACTTCTTAGTTGGGATTCAGGAATCTGTGTTTTAACAACTCCACCAGGTGATTCTCATCATGAGAGAAGGTTGGGAAACACTGATCTAGACCATGTAAGGAAATACTTGGAAAGCTGCAGAGTATTTTAATAAGATCTTCCCCTGTGATTTCCCCTAAAATCTCCATCCTTATAACCCTTAAGGTGGAGGATCCAGTGAGCTCCTGGTTCATAGGTCAATGCTCAACCACTGAGCAAACCTGCTTGGGCTTAAAAATATTTTAAAAAATAAACAAAAGAACAGATAAAAAAAAAATACTTAAAATTAGATCCAGAATAAGTTACACATGAATAATAAAATTTTCAGAAAGAAATGCTAACTCTTCTGTTTTAGGAATGAATACAAACATAATGTGCTGGTTCTTGAGTCAAATTCAGAGCCATTAATGCCTTATCTTTGAAGCTGAAGTAAGGGTTAGAGTCAAGGTCTGGCAGGATGCACAATATTCCTCACTCTAGATTGGTCAGAGTTTAGGCTCACATTCTTGCACTATTGGCTAATTTATTGGAAAAAGGGAGATGTTGACCCTTGCAGTTGTCAAGTCATACAAGCCAAAATGGTGGTTTCCTATACTCCCTTCATTGACAGAAAAAATTGCTTATTTATTCTCTCAGGGATCATGGTCCTGAGTTTTTCATCCTGGGCATGGCAGGAGGCCTCCTCCCTCACCTGCCTGCTGATCTCAGCTTCTGCTACATTAGGAAAAGAAGTTGGTAGTTAAAAAGGGATTAGAAAGAAAGTGTGCTACCACTGAGTTGGTTTAATCTAGTATAAACAACCATGACAATTTCCATGAAAGGACTTATTCTTTGGCTGCAGAGAGAGATCTTTATATTTATTACTAAAGGCCTGGTGCGTGAAATTTGTGTGGGGTGGGGGTAGGGGTGGAGGGGGTGGGCTCTGCCCAGCCTGCACCCTCTCCAATTCAGGACCCTGCAGGGAATGTTCAGTGCCAAGCCTGCACCCTCTCACAATCCTGGACGGCTGGCTCCTAATCGCTCACCTGCCTGCCTAGTCACCCCTCATTGCTTCTGCATGCAGGCCTGTTTGCCCCCAACTGCCCCCTCACTGCCAACCTGGTAGCCCCAAACTGCCCCCCCACCAGCTGAGTCACCCCTCACTGCACACCCTGCCAGCCTAATCACTCCAAACTGCCTCCCAGCTGTCCTGATTATCCCCATCTGCACCCTCCTGCCAGCCTGGTTACCCTCAGCTACCTCCCCAACAGCCTGGTCACCTCTTACTGACCTCCTGCTAGCTTGGTCACCCCACACAGCCTGCTTATTCAGTTGTTTGGTCGTCCCTCACTAACCCCTCTACCAGCTTGGTTGCCCCATGCAGCCTTGCTTGTTCAGTCCTTTGGTCATCTTTCAGGCTGTCCCTGGGTGGCTGGGGGCTGAGGGGACTGGGGGGCTCTGGAGGCAGGACCATGGAGTGGCTGGGCCCACCTGGGGGCAGGCCCGGCTGTGCCATGTGCCTGCTGCCCTGAGGGCTGAGAGGACTGCGCGCTGCCACACTTGAGGGTGTGGCAGTCAATTAGCATATTACCTCTTTGCTGGCCGTGGGCACTGCCATCTTTGTGAGGGTGTGGCAGTCAGTTAGCATATTCCCTTTTCATTAGATAAGATTGAATCTATAGGCAGGCAAATATTATTTATCAAACACTTAAAATGCTAGGCTCTTCAGATAAATTATCTCCTTTAATACTCACAAGGATGCTCTGGTTATTGTTTGTTGAAAAATATTAAGGAACCTACTCAGGGTTACTGCAGGCAGCTATTTTGGAGACTAGAATTATTCAACATCTGTTGAGTGTCTATAGTTCATCATGGGGCCAGGGACCGAAACACAGCCTTCCTGACAAACTAGATTCCACATCTTTAGTTCCTGCAACTTGCACATACATCATGCACTTGCACAGGTACATATACCAGTTGTTACAACAAAAAGGTACTACCCTAGCCGAAACCGGTTTGGCTCAATGGATAGAGCTTTGGCTTGGGGACTGAAGGGTCCCGGGTTCAATTCCGGTCAAGGGCATGTACCTTGGTTGTGGGCATATCCCCAGTAGGGGTTGTGCAAGAGGCAGCTGATGGATGACTCTCATCGATGTTTCTAACTCTCTATCTCTCTCCCTTCCTCTCTGTACAAAATCAATAAAATATATTTAAAAAGAAAAAAAGGTACCACCCTCGTTGGGAAGACAAAACTTCATATTCTAAAAGAGAATAAAACTCACCCCAACATTTGAATGTGTTAAGTTACAATGTATTGCTTGTATTTGCTTAAACGCACACCACCAGAGGGAGACAAAGAGCTCTAGCTGCGAACAGTGGGAAATGTTTATTTTCCAAATTTGGGCTTCCTCTCAGTGTCTCTGCCTTTTCCACATCTCTGTGAGGTGATCCTCCCACTTCCAGGGCCCTTCAGGCTGTCTCCTTCCGACCAGAGTTCAGGATTTGTGACCCGAATCCTTCAGGTGAACAGAAAGTTAGTTGCTGGTTTGTCTGATGAAAAAGCAAAAGTATTCCAAAATGTGTGAACATTCTCAGAAAATCAGTTTGCACAACTAAATCCAAAGGAATCTTGAATAGGTAAATTTTAGACACTGAGATCAGGGTAATATTTGGAGGTTGTTTTTGGTCTGAGATTTTTCCAGACCTTTTGAATGACAGTGGCATAGAAGCCTGCAATTCTGCTTCCATTCTAGAGAACACATTTTTGGTTTCCCAAGAAATTTTATCCTAGTGTCAGGGAAGAAGATGCCCTCAGTCCTCTTTCTTATAAAAACATAGGTAAAGCATTTGTTGTGTCTCATATATCCTATTCCTCTAGACATCCTTCCACTTGGCTCTCAAAGGGAACACCTTGAACTTTATACTCTAACTAGCGGCCCGGTGCACAAAATTCGTTCACTGGGTGAGGTGGGGGGAGCTTCTCAGCCCAACCTGCCCCTCTCACATACTGGGAGCCCTCAGGGATGTCCTACTGACAGCTAAGCCACAGGCTGGCCTCCCTTTGTGGGAGTCAACCAGGCTGATCAGGGGAAGGCACCAGCCCCAACACCTGCTGCTGTAGCCACTGCCAGTCACCACAGCCACCAAGGTGTATTCATCAACATGGACTCCAGTCCCTTCACCAAGAAAAAATGACAACTTTCTTTAGGCATTTTCAAGATGTATCTTTCATAGGATATGCATTTCTTTCTTTCTTTCTTTCTTTCTTTCTTTCTTTCTTTCTTTCTTTCTTTCTTTCTTTCTTTCTTCCTTCCTTCCTTCCTTCCTTCCTTCCTTCCTTCCTTCCTTCCTTCCTTCCTTCCTTCCTTATCCTCACCTGAGGATATGTTCCCATTGACTTTTAGAGAATGTGGAAGAGAAAGGGAAAGACAGAGAGAAAGATCAAAGTGAGAGGAACACTTTGATTGGTTGTCTCCTGCATGAGCCCTGACCTGGGCCCCGGCCAGGGAGAAGCCTGCAACCAAGGTACATGCCCTTGATCAGAATCGAACCCAGACCCTGCGGTGAGCAGGCTGAGACATTATCCACTGAGTCAATCCGCTTATGGCAGGATATGACATTTCTTAGCGCTCCAGCAGCGGACCTTCATTTTTCCTCCAGGAGTGTGGTGGGAAAAGCCTAGATCACCTTTTTGGATTCTTATTACCCAAGTTACTAAGAATATTACCAGTGGCATTCAGGAAGCTTAGCCAATGTGCAGTCAGAAAAGGTGTTTCCTCTATAGTTCTCACACCGACTGTGGGCTGGGCCCTGCCCAGGCCTAAAGCCTCCAGCTCCCTCTGACCTCAGGCTCTGCCCTGCCCAGGCCTGCCCATGTCGAAGGCCTCTGGCTGAGGCTTTCTTCTTTGGGCAGGAGGGGACCCCAAGCTCTGCTCCTGCCCCCTCATTCTGATTGCAGACTTGGCCTTGCCCAGGATCCCCCTGGCTTGGGCCCTTCCCAGGGTGCTCTGGGCCCAAGGGGCCTTACCTCACAGTAACCTGGGTGCCAGGATGTTCCTGGAACACAGACGCTGGGTGCCTATGTATGCAAATTAATCACCATCTTTTTTGTTAATTTGCATACTTACTCTGATTGGCTATGGGCATAGCGAAGGTATGGTCAATTTACATGTTTGTCTATTATTATGTAAGACTAGAGGCCCGGTGCACGAGATTTGTGCACAGGCCTCTAGTGTTAACTATAATTACTGTTAGGATTTAGCCAGTGACTGGGCTGTGAAAGAACTCACAACTAAAAGAAGAGTTGCAGAGAGGAAGTTTATTTTATTTACAAAAGGAGGAAAGGGTTGGTGAATTGCTAGTCAATACATGGCAGGGAAGAAAGAGTGGCTTCTGCTTTTAAAGAGTAAGCAACTGCAGTTGCCAAGGAAGTAAGGGAGGGGATTGTGTTGAAAATGAGCACATACTAGAGGGTTGTCTTGAAAAGTTACAATTTGTTCGCTTTCCAGGAGACAGTCCAGCAGATGTCCTAAGTATTTTCCAAGCTGTAAAACATGCTTAGAGCAAAAGTTACAGAGTTCAAAAGAGGTTTGTTTGAAAGGGAGAGGACAGGGAATTTTCTATTAACTAGAGACTCCTTGGTTGAATAATCCCTGAGGTATAAAAGCACCAGGGAGGAGAGGATGCAATAATGCAACCTTGAGAGTAGTTTATCTTGTCCTTCAGTTTGAACAATCTCGAGGTTTATTTACTATGTGCTTCTCATAAATTGTGAAAGAAAAAGAGAAGCCTTTTTTATGGCCATACAATCACCATGCTGTGCATTAGATACTCAGAACTTATTTATCTTCTAACTGCAGGTGTATATCCTTTGACCAACATCTTTGCAATTTCTCCACCTGCCAGGATACCTATATTTTGGTAAGCTGTTTCCTTTGTCTAAAAAAAGATACAAAAAATTATCATCAAGACTCAATTTACAATTTAGTGTAGCTATTATGATTATTTTGTTACCTGTTATACCTGTAATAGGTGTGAGCAAGGCTGACCAACTGTAGTTAAGTCCTGCAAGCCCATGGTGAACATGTTATTAAATGTATTTTCTTCCTTTCCTTCCTTTCTGCTCTGTATACAGGATTAGTAAATCTCTGGATTTCTAATGAGCTACTCTCCATAGGATACATTACTGACTCCAAACCACTTCCTAGATCCTTTGTGACCTTTGGTTAACTCACTTGATCCCTGCTCATTGGCTGAAGTCAGGGAAGGAAAGAAAAATTATGAACAGGTAATAACAGCAAAGAGTGAAAACAGGGGTTCTGCCCACTTTTTTTTTTTTTTTCATCCCATTGATCTTTCCTCAATAGCAACATTATGTTGAACTGACCAGATGGTCCATTATCATTCCTCCTCTAATAGAAACCGTTTCCTCAATTTTTATTCTAGAACACTTCTAGCTCTTTTCTCTAGTCTTCACTTAATCACTGAGCACAAAAGGTAAAAAATCTCAAGAATAAGCTTTCCTATATGCAAAGTCATTTTCTTAGGGTTGGCATTAGTGTTAACTCTTTTTTTTCTTTCTTTTTTTAAAAAAATATATTTTTATTGATTTTACACAGAGAGGAATTGAAAGGGATAGAGAATTAGAAACGTCGAATGAGAGAGAAACATCGACCAGCTGCCTCCTGCACACCCTCTACTGGGGATGTGCCCGCAACCAAGGTACATGCCCTTGACCGGAATCGAACCTGGGACCCGTCAGTCCCCAGGCCGATGCTTTATCCACTGAGCCAAACCGGTTTTGGCAGTGTTAACTCTTTTTAAAAATCATTTTAAATATTTCAATTACAGTTGACATACAATATATATTAGTTTTAGGTGTACACCCCAGTGATTAGACATTATAAAACATATTAAGTGATCATCCCAAAAAATCTCATACCCATCTGACACCATACATAGTTATTAAAATATTATTTACTATATTCCCTATGCTATACTTTACACCACTGTGACTATACTATAACTTCTAATTTGTATTTCTAAACCTTTTCACCTTTTTCACCCATACCTCCAAACACCCTCCCATCTGGCAGCCATTCAAAATGCTCTCTGTGTCTATGAGTCTGTTTCTGTTCTGTTTATTCATCTATTTTTACTTTTTGATTAAATTTTTGATAGATATGTATTTATTGCCATTTTATTGTTCACATTTTTATCTTTTCCCCCCTTCTTCTTAAAGAAGACCCTTTAACATTTCATATAATACTGGTTTTGTGGTGATGAACTCCTTTAGCTTTTTCTGGCCTGGGAAGCTCTTTTTCTAACCTTCAATTCTAAATGATAGCTTTGCTGGGAAATCTTACTTATAGGTCCTTGCTTTTAATCAATTTGAATATTTCCTGCCAATCTCTTCTGGCCTGCAAATTTTCTGTTAAGAAATCAGCTGACATTTGTATGGGTGCTCCCTTGTAGGTAACTAACTGCTTTTCTATTGCTGTTTTTAAGATTCTCTCTTTGTCTTTAATCTTTGGCATTTTAATTATGCTTTGTTTTGGTGTGGGCTTCTTTGGGTTCCTCCTGTTTGGGACTCTGCATTCTGGGCTTGTATATTTATTTCTTCCACCAGGAAAAGGAAATTTTCTGCAGATTATTAAACTGATTGCTGTTTCCAGTTTCTTAGGATATATTCTCAGGGTCAAATGAGAGTTCCATTTTTAGTTTTTTTTTGGTTTTTTTTTAAATAAATCTTTATTGTTCGGATTATTACAAATGTGATCCTCTTCCCCCCTCAATTGCTCCCCTTCACCAGTTCCCACCCCACCCTCTGTCCTTTCCCCATCCCCCATTGTCCTCATCCATAGGTGCACAGTTTTTGTTCAGTCTCTTCCCGCACCCCCACTCCCCTTTTCCCTGAGAATCGTCAGTCCACTCCCCTTCCATACCTCTGATTCTATTATATTCACCAGTTAATATTGTTCATCAGATTTTTTAATTCCCTTGGTTTTTAGATTCACTTGTTGATAGCTACGTATTTGTTGATCATAATTTTTATCTTTATCTTCTTCCTCTTCCTAAATAACCTCCTTCAGCAATTCATATAATTCTGGTTTGGTGGTGATGAACTCTTTTAGCTTTTTTTTATTTGTGAAGCTCTTTATCTGTCCTTTGATTCTGAGTGATAGCTTTGCTGGGTAGATTATTTTTGGCTGTAGGTTCTTGTTATTCATCACCTTGAATATTTCTTGCCATTCCCGTCTGGTCTGCATGGTTTCTGTTGAGAAATCAGCTGACAATCTTATGGGTGCTCCTTTATAGGTCACTACCTGCTTTTCTCTTGCTGCTTTTCATATTCTCTCTTTGTCTTTTGCTCTTGGAATTTTAATTATGATATGTCTTGGTGTGGTCCTCCTTGGATTCCTTTTGTTTGGGGTTCTGCGGGATTCCTGGACTTGTAAGTCTATTTCTTTCCCCAGGTGGGGGAAGTTTTCTGTCACTATTTCTTCTAGTACTCTTTCGGTATCTTGCTCTCTCTCTTCTGGAATCCCCATAATTCTGATGTTGGTTCGCTTGAAATTGTCCCAGAGGTTTCTTACACTATCTTCAACTTTCTGGATTCTTTTATCTTCTCCCTTCTGCAGAGGAGTGTCCTCTGGCTCTTTGTGTTCTAAATCTTTGTCTTGATTCTTGCGATCTTCCAGTCTGTTTTTAGGACTTTGTATAATATTTTTTATTTCAGACAATGTTTTCTTTATTTCTTGTTGATCCCTTATTATTTCTAGTTGCTCCCTTTTCATAGCCTCATAGATCTCATTTATTTTATCGGCCTTTTTTAGGATATTGTTGAATAACCTTATAACTGTGGTTTTGAACTCAATGTCCAATCTTTTCTTTTCCTCCATCTCCTTCCTTTGTGTCCTTCTTCTTGTCTGCATTTTAGTTGTTTCCCTGATTTGATGGAATAGCTTTGTGTGCTATGTGTTCTGGTAGAGCCCAGTATCACAGCCTTCCCAGTTACCTGCAGTAGACAGTCTTGGTGTAGCCCTTTGTGGGCTGTGTGTGCAGTCTTGTTGTTAAGCCTTGCTTATTGTTGGTATCACTGGGAAGCTTTGATCTCCAAGCCAATTGGCTGTGAGGATCAGCAGTGTCTCAGCTAGGAGGGTTTCCGTACTCTGCTTGAATAGGGCGGGGTCTCGGGGTGGTGCAGACAATCTTTGGTTCCCTGTCAGTCTCGCCTTAGAAAAGTCCTGTTCCTGGAGAGTTTTGGAAGATTGGTTGCAGGCACGCGTGCACCTCTTTGGTAAAGGCGCAGACAAGCTTTGGATTCCTGCAAGTCCTTCCTTAGAGAAAGCCAGCCTCTGGGAGAGCTTCTGTGCTCAGCCACAGGTAGGGCGTAGTCTCGGGTTGGTGCAGACAAACTTTGTTTTCCCTTCGGCTCCTCCCCAAGTCCCGCAGTAATGGCCTCTGGCTTCACACACCTCCAAGAGATCTCTGCCCACTGCCTGACAGTCTGGCCTCTCTCTGTCTGGGGCCGTCTATCAGAGCAATAGGGTGATTCTGTTTTCCTCTCGGACAAGAAAGCCAGCGCGTTAGCTGTTCGCCCTCTCCGCGTCAGGAGTAAGCCAGTAGCGAACTCAGCCCGGCCCGCCCTCTCTGCGTGCAGGGAGTAAGCCAGCAGCAATCTCGGTCCAGCCCTTCCTCTCCGCACCTGGATTAAGCCAGCGCCTTTTTGCGCACACAGTTCTCCGTACCTTCACAGTTCCTGAGGTTCAGCGTGCCTTCTCTCTCCTTCCCAGATGGCAGAGCCTCCTCTCAGCCAGCCGTCTGGCGCTTCAGGGCAATGCCTCCCCTGTTTTTCAGTTCTAAATTCAAATTTGTTGTGGTAGGCTGCATTCGGGTGTCTACCCTATGCCGCCATCTTGGTTTCATTTTTAGTTTTTTGAGGAAACTCCATACTGTTCTCCACAATGGCTGCACCAGTCTGCATTCCCACCAGCAATGCATGCCAGCTTTTCCTTTTTCTCCGCATCTTCGTCAGCCCTTGTCATTTGTTGATTTGTTGATGATAGCCATTCTGACAAGTGTGAGATGGTACCACATTGTCGTTTTGATTTGCATCTTTCAGATAATTAGTGACTTTGAGCATGTTTTCATGTGTCTCTTGCTCTGTCTTCTTTTGAAAAGATTCTATTTAGGTCCATTGTCATTTTTTTTCATTGGATCATTTATCTTCCTTTTTTTTTTTTTAATTGTAAAAGTTGCCTGTAGATGTTGGAGATTAAACTTTAATCAGTGGTAACATTTGCAAACATGTTCTCCCATGCAGTGGGCTTTCTTGTTGTTTTGTTGATGGTTTCTTTTGCTGTGAATGTAGTCCCATTTGTTTATTTTTTCTTTAGCTTCCATTGCCCTAGGAGCAGTATTAGTGAAGAAATTCTTTGGGAATATGTCTGAGATTTTGCTGCCTGTGGATGCCTCTAGTATTTTTATGGTTTTCCATCTTATGTTTAAGTCCTTTATGCATTTTGAGTTTATTTTTGTGTATGGTGTAAGTTGGTGATCAAAGTTTCATTTTTTTGCATGCATCTGCCCAACTTCCCAACATCATTTATTGAAGAGACTGTCTTGACTCCATTGTATGTTCATACCTCCTTTGTCAAATATTAATTGAGCATAGTGGTTTGGGTCCATATTTGTATTCTCTATTTTATTCCATTGATCTATATGTCTGTTCTTGTGCCAGTACCAGGCCATTTTGAGAACAGTGGCTTTGCAATACAGCTTGAAATCTGGTATTGAGATCCCTCCTACTTTATTCTTCTTTCTCAGGATTGCTGTGGCTATTCAGGGTCTTTTTTTCTTCCAAATGAATTTTTGGAGAGTTCTTTCTATGTCTGTGAAATATGCCATTGGTATTTTAATGGGGAGTGCATTGAATCTATAGATTACTTTGGATAGTATGGACATTTTAATGATGCTGATTCTACCAATCCATGAACATGGTATGTTCTTCCATCTGGTTATGTCTTTCTCTATCTCTTTTTTCAGTGTCCTGTAGTTTTCTGCATATAGGCCTTTTACCTCCTTAGTTAAGTTTATTCCTAAGAATCTTAATTTTTTTGGTGCAATGGTAAATGGGATTGCTTTTTTAGTCTCTCTTTCTGTAACTTCACAATTGGTGTATAGAAAGGCCATAGATTCCTTGGCATTAATTTTGTATCCAGCTACATTGCCAAATTCATTTATTAAGTCTATTAGTTTTTTGTTTTTTTTTTATGGAGTCTTTCAGGTTTTTTATGTTCAATATCATGTCATCTGCAATAAGGACAATTTTACTTCTTCTTGTCTGATTGCTATGGATAATACTTCCAGTACTGTGTAAAAAAGGAGTGGTGAGAGTGGGCACTGTCTTATTCCTGTTCTTAGGAGAAATGGTTTTAGATTTTGCCTATTGAGTATGATGTTAACTGTGGTTTAATCATATATAGCTTTTATTATGTTGAGATATGATCCTTCTATTCCCACCGTGCTGAGAGTTTTTATCAAGAAAGGGTGTTGGATTTTGTCAAATGCTTTTTCTGCATCAATTGATATGACTGTGTGATTTTTATCTCTCAATTTGTTTATGTGATATATCACGTTTATTAATTTGCAGATATTGTACCAGCCTTGCATTCCTGGGATAAATCCTACTTGGTCATGGTGTATAATCTTTCTGATGTACTACTGGAGCCAATTTGCTAGAATTTTGTTGAGGATTTTGGCATCTATGTTCATGAGGGATATTGGTCTGTAATTCTCTTTTATTGAGTTGTGTTTTTTTTGTTGTTTTTTTTAATCTGGTTTTGGTATTAGGGTGATGCTGGCTTCATAGAAGGAACTTGGAAATGTTCCTTCCTCTTGAATATTTTGGAATAGTCTTAGGAGGATATGTTTTATTTCTTTCTTGAATGTTTGGTAAAACCCCCCTTTGAAGCCATTTGGCCTAAGGCTTTTGTTTGCTGAAAGCTTTTTGATGATTGCTTCAATTTCTTCCATAGTTATTGGCCTATTGAGCTGTTCAGATTCTTCCTGATTGAGTTTTGGAAGGTTATATTTTTCTAGGAATATGTCAATTTCCTCCAAGTTGTCCAGTTTGTTGGAATAAATTTGTTCATAGTATTTTTAAACAATCCTTTGTATTTCTGTGGGACTGTTGTTATTTCACCTCTTTCATTTCTGATTTTGTTTATTTGGGTCATCTCTCTTTGTTTCTTGGTGAGCCTGGCTAGAGGTTTATCTGTCTTGTTTATCCTTTCAAAGAACCAGCTCTTCACTTTGTTGGTCTTTTGTATTGTTTCTTTGGTCTCTGTGTCATTTACCTCCACTCTGATCTTTATTATTTCCTTCCTTCTGCTTACACTGGGCTTTTCTTTTTCTCTTTCTAACTCTTTGAGTTGTAGGGTTAGGTACTTTATTACTTTTTTTTTCTTTTTTTCTTTTTTTTTGTAGTAGGCTTGTAGAGCTATGAACTTCCCTTTCAAAACTGCTTTCGTTGTGTCCCATTGTGTGTATGTGTGTGTGTGTGTGTGTGTATATATATATATATATATATATATATATATATATATATATATTTGATTTTTTACAGAGAGGAAGGGAGAGGGATAGAGAGTCAGAAACATCAATGAGAGAGAAACATCAATCAGCTGCCTCCTGCACACCCCCTACTGAGAATGTGACCACAACCCAGATACATGCCCTTGACTGGACTCGAATCTGGGACCTTTCAGTCTGCAGGCCAACACTCTATCCACTGAGCCAAACTGGTTTTGGCTAGATTTTGGATTGTTTTTTCATTGTCATTTGTTGCCATGGTGTTTTTTATTTCTTCTTTGATCTATTTGGTAATCCAGTCATTGTTTAATAGCATGCTGTTTAGTCTTCATGTATTTGATTTCTTTGGATTGTTTTTATTGTAATTGATTTCTAATTTTATGCCACTGTGATTTGAGAGGATGCTTGATATAATTTATATCTTTTTGGATTTGTAGAGACTTTGCCTATGTCCCAACATATGGTCTATCTTTGAAAATGACTGATGTGCACTTGACTTGAGAAGAATGTATATTCTGTGGATTTGGGTGAAATGTTCTGAAGATGTCAATTAATTACATCTGGTCTAGTGAGTCATTTAGGATTAATGTTTCTTTGCTGATTGTTTGTTTAGAGGATTTGTCCAATGGTGATAGTGGGTTATTAAAGCCTTCTACTATGAGAGTATTGCTGTCAATCTCTCCCTTGATGTTTTCCAGGAGTTTTTGTATGTATTTGGGTATTCCTGTATTGGGTGTGTATATGTTTATCAAAGTTATTTCTTCTTGCTGGATTGCTCCCTTTAGTATTATAAAGTGGCCTTCATTATCTCTTATATGTCCTTCACTTTGAGATCTAATTTGTCAGATATAAGTATTGCTACCCCAGCTTTTTTTTCATTTCCATTCTCCTGGAAAACCATTTTCCATCCCTTCACTCTCAGTTTGTGTGTGTCTTTTTTTCTGAAATGGGTTTCTTGTAGATAGCAGATATATGGGTCTTGTTTTCTTATTCAATCCGTTACCCTAAGTCTTTTGGTTGGGGCATTTAATCCATTTACATTTAAAGTTATTATCGATTGGTACTTATTCGTCTCCATTTTTATTCTTTACCCCTGTGTTCCTTCTTCACTTCCTATTTCTTTCTTTCTTCCTTTCTTTCTTTCTTTCTTTCTTTCTTTTTATTTTTTATTTATTTATTTTTTTTTTCAGCAGACCCTTTAGCATTTCTTGCATTGCTGGTTTGGTGGTAATAAATTTTCTTAGTCCTTTTTTGTCTTTGAAGCTTCTGGTTTCATCTTCAATTTTGGTTGATAGCCTTGCTGGGTACAGTATTCTTGGTTTCAGACCCTTCCTTTGCATGAGTTTGTGTATTTCATTCCATTCCCTTCTGGCCTGATGAGTTTCTGTTGATAAATCAGTTGCTAGTCTGATGGATGTTCCTTTGTATGTAACTTTCAGTCTCTCTCTGTCTGATTTTAAGATTCTTACTTTGTCGTTGGTGTTTGACAATTTAATTATAATGTGCTTTGGCATTGGTCTTTTGCTTGAGCCTCTGGGAGCTTCTTGGATTTTTGTGGATTTTTCTTCCCTTTATCAGGGAAGTTTTATGTCATTATTTCTTTAAACAGGTTTTCTAATCTTTGCTCAGTTTCCTCTTCTACTGACACCCCTGTTATGTAAATGTTGTTTTGTTTTGTGTTGTTCTAAAGTTCCTTTAGTCTCTCCTCCTGTTTTTTAATTTTTTTCCTAGAAGCTGCTCTACTTGTTTTTTTTTTTCTACCTTGTCTTCTAGCTCACTGATGCAATCCTCTGCTTCTTCTAGTCTACTGTTGATTCTTTCTTTTGAGTTCTTTATAGCAGCAATGTCATTTTTCATTTCCTCTTGGTTCTTACTCATATTGTCCACTTTATGATCATTTCTCTGAATTCTTTCTCTGACATGTTGCTTGCCTCCATTTTGTTTACTTCCTTTCCTGTGATGGCTACTTTTCTTTTATATGCAGGCTGTTTCTTTGTCTCCCTGTGATCTCTCTTCTGCATTGATTTGAAGGGACAAAATACAACACAACTTGGCACAATGCACAAGGCACTGAACAAAAATGTATTCATAATATTAATAACTCCAAATAAAGATGACTACCAGAAAAGGCAAATTAGACTATAAGAAAAAAAGATTTAAAAAAGGAGTGCAAAAATGAAATTGGGAAAAGGAAAAAAAAGTAAGTGAGAAAAGAAGGAGAATAAGAAATAAGAGGGGAAATAATTATTTACATGTGGAAAAAGCTCCAATTAGAACAGCCACTAATTCCAACAAATGCCAGCAACAAATACCTAGAGATGAATGCAAACTACAAGCAACATCTAATATCAAGTGATGTGAGGGAAAACAGAAGCAAAAAACAAAACAAAACAAAACAAAAAAAGAAAAAGTGAAACAATCTCACAAACAAGCATAAAAAACCAATTTAGTCAACAATTAAGCAAACAACACTGAAAGACAGAGGGGAAAATTTTTGCATAGTGAAGAAAGAGAAGAGAGAGGTGTGTATGGACTTGGAGCAGGGGATTAGAAATTAGATGTATAAGTAGGGTGAAATTTTAACAGGGGGTAAAAGTAAGGAATAGGGAAAATCTAAAGCAGGAATAGGGTAAGAGAAACAGGACAAGAAAAGGGGAAAAGTGAGGAAGAGATTGTTGGTATAAAAGTAAAGTTGAGATAGCGTAAAATGATGCTAAAGGAAAGATGAAAGCAGAATGTAGAACACTAATCCCAAAGTAAAATAAAAAGAAAATAAAATGACAATTAAAAAAAAAAAAAGGTAAAATAGTAGTAGTAATAATACTGATTGAAAAGAAAAAATATAATTAAAAATGTAAAATCAAGTGAGGAAAAGAGAAAAAAATTAGTTTCTTAAGTAAAAGATGAAAACATAAATAAAAATAAAAATATGCAGTAGTGAAGGTCATTCACTTACTCTACTGTTCTGTTTGGCATGCCTGTTTCCTAGTCAGGACAGTATTGAAGTTCCCTGCTCTTCAGTGTTGTAGGCCACAGTCCTGATTTTCAAGCAGGCAGTACTTCTTTGTTTCTTATATTCCTTTATTTGAGTTTACATAAGAGTCAATTTGTAATTCAACCTCTGGGTGGCAGTGTTTCTGGATTGGCCTCTGGGTCTATAAGTCCTCTCTAGCTAGTGTTTAGGTTTTGCTTTCCCCGTGTCACTTACTACTGGTTTGGGGGAACAATCTCTGATGGTTATTCTCTGATCTGATTCCCAGGTTCCAGAAAACAAATTTCCCCTGCAGTTTCTTAGAGTGTCCCCAATTGGGTGATCCTATGTATTGGGCTCAGTAATCAAAGGCAAGGAGAGAGGAAAAAAAAAAAAGAGCCAGAGTAAGTGTGCAAACTCAGGCGCTGTGTGCAAGTCTGTGCAGTCTTTCCCTTTGGGTCTAAGCAGCCGGCACACTTTTAAAACCTTTAGGCTGTCCTTTTGCACCCAGTTCCCTTCTGTTAGCAGCTCTGCGGATCGCCTTCCACATTTGTGGATCACACCAGCCCCAAAGGCCATGGAGTTTTTTGGGTGGAGACTTCCCCGGATCTTTCAGCTCCCATAATGCTTGTTTCTCTCTCCTGCCTGGACCACAGACTTCACCTTACTCTAGGCAAAATCTGACCTTTCTGTGAGGGGGTGCAGAGCTCCTCTGAATCAACATGCTCATGCCACTTGGGGTCTGGTGTTCTCGGGTTCTCAGCTGTTCACTGCTTTAGTTGTAGATTCCTGGGCTTTTCAGGCTTCCGATATCATCCACTTTCCCCTTCAAGATGGTGCAGTCTCCACATCAGAGCCAGTCGCTCCAGGAGGGAACCCAGCAGCAGTGGGGGCTGCCTGGTCAGGGGAACCCTGTCCTGCTGTCTCCTGGAGTATAGTTGTCCTTCAACTCACCAAGGAACATTCCCTGTGTTACCACACACTCTCCCTTTTTTCTCTTACTCACACACTATCTTGCAGTCTCTAGTATCCCATCTTTAGATATTAGGCAACCAAATTATTTTACCTGTGGTAAACAGAATCGATCTTGTTCTTTCATAGCTAGCTATTGTAATAGGTATATTGTGTCCTTTTGGGAGTCTAGTAATTTTCTAGAACATCAAACAAAACCATTCACATATTGGATTAGAGTGGAATACCCTGTTTCCACCGAAAATAAGACAATGTCTTATATTAATTTTTGCTCCCAAAGATGCACTAGGTCTTATTTTCAGGGGATGTCTTATTTTTCCATGAAGAAGAATATGGTACACATTTATTGTTAAATGAAAATAAAGGAAATTTATTATCTGTATATAGTATGGCAGTATGGTAGTTGTCAACACAAACCAGACAAACTGTGAATCCTACAGTATCAAGAATTTACTCATTTATTCAATGACAATCATGTCATCATCTTCTGGAACATCATCATAACAATCCAATTCCTGAATTTTCTGGTGAATTTCTTGTGACTCCATTTCTTTCAAAATAAGTGAACCAAATCTCTCATGTTTAGCCTAGGGGGCGCCTTATTTTCGGGGAGGTATGCTTTATATTTCACTCAGAAGGAAACCTGTAAGTAGGTCTTATTTTTGGAGGATGTCTTATTTTTGGGGAAACACGGTAGCTAGGAAATTTAACATCATTTAAGTCTGCATTTAGTATCTATAACAATAAAAGCATAATATGCTAATTAGATTGGACAGCCTAACGATCTTCCAATGTCATTCCAGACATCAGACATCATTCTGGATGAAGCCATGGCAACAGGGGCTGAGACAGAGACAATTAGGGGCAATCAGGTAGGCAGAGTGGTTAGGGATAATCAGGCAGGCAGGCAGATGAGTAGTTAGGAGCTAGCAGTCCTGGATAGGGAGAGGGATGTTCAGCTGCTGGTTTAGGCCTAAACCACAGGCCTAATCTGGCAGTCAGATATCCCCCAAGGGGTCCTGGATTGCAAGAGGGTACAGGCCAGGCTAGGGACTCCTTCCACCCTTACCTCCCATGTACAAATTTCATGCACTGGGCCTCTAGTCTAAGATAATAGGTGAGATTCTTTGTATATACTTGAAGTGTTTACTATCCAAGTAAACTTTTGATTTTTCCAGGTTAAAGCAAATAAATATTGACTGTCTTTCTACTGAAATGCTGAAGAGGGCACTACATAAACTTACTATTGAAATAATTTGACAGTCCACAGGAATGGCTACAAATAAGATATTTGAATTTGAAACCATAGGATGCCTGGGAATAACTACCAGCTTATTTATAGCTCTGAAAATTTTGTACAAATCTTTGTCATTTTCCATTTGGTTTCTTTACTAGAGGATAGGAAAATTATAGGGACTTATACATGGAATTATAAGCGCCCTTTTTTATAATTTTAATTTCTCCCAAGCTATTAATAAGGAGAAATGGAAATGCCTTCTTGTAGTCCTCAGAACAGCCCTGTGCTTGTTTCTCTGGGTGTGTTTTTAAAATCCCATTACAATTCCCTATAATCCTTAAAGTGGACAGACTTTTCTACAGGGAGTACTTATTTAGTAATTCTGTTACTTTTGCTCCCAAAAACCAGTAGACATATTAGTTGAAATAGGTTAGAATAGCCAGGATCACATATTCTAATAGTTAAATTTCTTTGCAAACCCATCAAAGTTCCAGAGAATATCAGGAACAATTGCTGGTTCTTTCTGGCTGAAACCAACTTTTCTCCAAAAGGAGCTATTAGAATTCCTATTCTCATTTTCCTTTAAGTCAGTAGGGAGTGTAGTGGAGGAGATAGAAAGGGAAGGAAGAAGGATGGAGAAGGGCAAGTTCAGACAAGGAAGCTCAGCAAAGGTTACAGTAAAGGAGCTATAGAAGGGGAAGGAATGGGAGTAGGCATTTATTAGCTTTAGAAGACTTCAGAGGCAACAAAATTTCCTGAGGTATTAGTGGTAAACTGACTCATTCAGGTGCATTCTCTCCTTTGTTTATGGCCTGAGAGATGCTTTTTGTCATGCTAATGTAACTGCATGAAAGGGTTACCAAGACATATTCTCTGTGAACAACTTGGTCAAGAACCAAATTATTTGAGATGGGATACATTTGATGAAGTTTGACTGTATCTCAAACAAGCCTCAGCATACTGTTTACCTCTTGCTAAGTGGCCCCCGACCCAGCACGTGTGGCAGCCTAGCATGTGGTTCATAGATGGGCCTCTCCTGGGCACCTCTAAGCCCAGCACAAGCAGCAGCCATTTGAATATTGCTTTGTACCTCATGCAGGGTGACCCCAGACAGAACTCAGGTTGACTGATATAGGCTAGCACCTTGCAGTAGACTTCAGAGCCATCATATCCAGTGGACAGCTTCAGATCACAATGAATCACCACCCAACCAACTCCACAAGTGACACATCAGAGCCCCACTGAAGTAAGTTCTCCAACTTGGGGTGGGTTCCTAAATAGCTTATCCTTAATGGTAGTCACAGTCAGTTCTTGCAGCAGATTGGCCTGGGGGTAAATCCTTACCATTGACATGACAAGTGAAATCAAGGCTAACTACAGCAGGAAGGGGTTAAAAAAAAAAAGGTTTTGTAGGCAGTGGAAAGAGCAAATTATGGTGGGAGTGGGAGGCACAACTTGAGTGCTCAGACTGGGTGATCAGGAATGCTGTGCTACTGGACAACAGAAGACACCTCCTACACTAGGTCATTCTACCAACCGCAGGATATGTAGCACAGCTCTGCTTAATATATAGAAACAAATGCAGGGAGGATGCCAAAATGAAGAGACAAAGAAACATGTTCCAAATGAAAGAACAGACTAAAACTCCAGAAACAGAACTATACAAAACGAAGACAAGCAATCTACCAGTCACAGAGTTCAAAACACTGGTTATAAGGGTGCTCAATGAGCATAGGGGAAGAATAGATAAACTTAGAAAGAATTTTGTTAGCATAAAAATGGACATGGAAACCATAAAAAGAACCAGTCAGAAATGAAAGATACACAACTAAAATGAAAATAATTTATAGGGAATCAAAGGTAAAGTAGATGAATCTAAGAATCAAATCAGTGATTTGGAATATAAAGAAGCAAGAAATAACCAATTAGCAAAAATTGTAATTAGGAGAATAGTGTAAGGAGCCTCTGAGATCACTTCAAGAGTACCAACATTCGCATCCTGGGAGTGGTAGAAGGAGAAGAAAGAGAACAAGAAATTGAAAAGCTACTTGAAAAAATATGACAGGGAGGAAACCTAAGCCGCCACCTCACACAACAATTTCAAAACAACAACTAAAAGACAGAACGGACATCATCCAAAACCATAGGAAAGCTGGCTGAGTGGAAAAATCTGCAACTAGAAAGGAGAGAGGCTCACGGATAAGGGGAGCTGCAAAGCTCTGAGATATAGTCTGGCCTGCATAGTTTCTATTAAAAAATCAGCTGATAGTCATATGCGTGGTCCCTTATAGGTGACTGTTTTTCTCTTGTTGCTTGAAAGATTTTCTCTTTGTCTTTTGCCCTTGGCATTTTAATTATGATGTGTCTTGGTGTGGTCCTCTTTGGATTCCTTTTGTTTGGGGTTCTGTGTGCTTCCTGTACTTGTAAGTCTATTTCTTTCACCAGGAGGGGGAAGTTTTCTGACATTATTTCTTCAACTATGTCTTCAATATCTTGCTCTCTCTCTTCTTCTGGCATCCCCATAATTCTGATGTTGGTGTGTTTGAAGTTGTCCCAGAGGCTTCTTACACTATCTTCAACTTTCTGGATTCTCTTCTCTTCTTGCTTCTCCAGAGAAGTGTCCTTCGCCTCTTTGTATTCCAAATCTTTGACTTGATTCTTGCGTTCCTCTAGTCTGCTGTTGGGTCTCTGTATAATATTTCTTATTTTCATCAGTGTATATTTAATTTCTAATTGGTCCTTTTTCATATCCTCGAGGGTCTCGTTAAATTTATAGGCTTTTTCTAGAAAATTCTTGAAAAATCTTATAACCATGGTTTTGAACTCTATATCCAGTCTTTTGTTCTCAATTTCTTTCATTTCCTTGTCTCCCCATTTTCACTGCTTCCCTGAGTTGGTAGGGTGGCTTTGTGTGCTCGGTGTCCTACATGGTCTGGTGGGTCAGCTTCCCCAGTTAACTGAGGTAGACACTCTTGGTGCTCCCCTTTGTGGACTGCGTGTACAGCCTTGTTGTAGTTAAGTTTTGATTGTTGTTGGTATCACTGGGAGGAATTGACCTCCAGGCCAATTGGATGTGAGTATCACCTGTGTCTATGCCATGATACCTTCTGTATTGGAGACAGTCTTATAGGATCAGACTTGGAAAATTGCAAAAGCCTCTGTGCTCAGCTTGGATGTGGCAGAGTCTCAGGGCTGAGCTGCCAGTCTTGGCTTCCTGTCAGTCCTGCCCTTGTGCGCGTGCCTCAGACCTCTGCCTTCCACGGATCCCCTGAGTTTCTGCCTGACAGTCCAGATTCCCCTTGTAAGAGCGTGGGTGCCCCAGGTGGTCGCCCTGAACTGGGTTTCAGTGCTCAGTGCAGTCGGAGCTGGGGATTCAATGCAGTTAGGAGCTTCTGACTCCTTCCACTATGGAGAGGCTGTAGCAACCTCCACGGTCAGACCTCTCTGCATGTAGTCACGCGCTGCAGCTCCCGGCTTCCCCGCATCTCCCAGACTCTGAGTCTCCGGGTGCCTTTCTCTACAGTCCAGACTCCACTTATGTGAGCCTGTGTCCACAGGGTTTCGGCAGGGGCTGGGGTTCAGTGCAGTTGCAACTGGGGTTCAATGCAATTGGGGGCTTCCTTTTTCCTCCCGCCAGCCTGCACTTGGCTGCCCTTCCTCTCTGTGCGAGTGTCTCTCTACCTCAACGCTTTGCGGCTCCCAATCAGCTCTGCGAGCCTCTCTCCTTTCTAGTTGTAGATTTCCTGCTCGGCCAGCTTTCCTGTGGTTTTGGATGATGTCTGTTCTTTCTTTTAGTTGTTATTTTGAAATTGTTGTGCAAGGCAGCAGTTTAGCTGCTTACCTAGGCCACCATCTTGGTTCTCCTCACAATTTGTACTTAATCACTTTCTTTTCACTCATCACCCCCAACCCTTTTTCATCTTGCAATTGTCAAAAATGTTCTATGTATCTACGAGTTGGTTTTTAGTCTGCTTGTTCTTTATTTTTGGTTTTTCAATTCAATTGTTGCCAGATATGTTAATTGCTATTTTATTGTTGATAATTTTGTTCTTTTTCCTTCTTCCTCTCCTCCTCCTCCTCCTCCTCCTTCTTCTTCTTCTTCTTCTTCTTCTTCTTCTTCTTCTTCTTCTTCTTCTTCTTCTTCTTCTTCTTCTTCTTCTGGAAGACTCTTTAACATTTCATGTAATACTGGTTTGGTGGTACTGTAATAAACTTCTTTAGCCTTTTCTGGTCTGGAAAGCTCTATATTTGTCCTTTGGTTCTAAATTATAACTTTTCTGGGTAAAGTAATATTTGTTGTCATCCCTTGCTTTTCATCACTTTGAATATTTCATGCCAATCCATTCAGATATGCAAAGTTCTGTTGAGAAATCATCTGACAGCTAAATGGGGGCTCCTGAAAAGCAGGTAACTAACTGTTTTTCTATTGCTGTTTTTAAGATTCTTTCTTTGTCTTTAACCTTTGGAATTTTAATTATGATTTGTCTTTGTGTGGGTTCTTCTTATATGAAATTCTGAAATTACTGTATTTTGTATGTTTATTTCCTTCACCAGGTTAGAAATGTTTTCTGTCATAATTTTTTCAAATAGAGTTTAAATTTTTTGTTCTCTTTTCTCCTTCTAGCATCCCCATGATACAAATGATGGTATACTTAAGTTGTCATATGGGCTCCTCATTGTTTTTGGATTTTTTTTCCTTTTTGCTGTTATGATTGGTTGTTTCTGCTTCTTATATTCCCAATTGATGGTTTGATTCTTGGTTTCATCTACTTTTACTGTTGACTCCCTGTAAATCATTCTTGGTTTCAATTGTGCAGCCTTCATTTCTGACTAGTCTTTTTTTAATGCTGATGAGGTTCTCACTAAGTTCATTGAACAGCCTTATAACCAGTGGTTTAAACTCTGCATCTAAGAGATTGCTTGTCTCCATTTTGTTTAGTTCATTTTTCTGGAGTTTTGTTCTTTTCTTTTATTTTGGGACATGTTTCTTAGTTTCCTCGTTTTGGCAGCCTCCCTCAGTTAGTTTCTACGTATTAGATAGAGCTGCTCTGTCTCCCAGGCTTGGTAGAGTGGCCTAATGTAGTGGCACCCCCAGGCTTGGTAGAGTGCCAAAGCCTCCCTGATCACCCAATCTGGTCCCTGAAGATGCAGCTCCCATGTGGGCTGTTTACACACTTTTGTTGTAATTGGTATTGGCATGTCAATAGGAGGGGTTTACCTCTAGGCCAATCAGCTGCAAGGACTGGCTATGAACACCAACCGCTGACCTCTAACCATTGTCAAGGAAGAGTTGTACAGAAACCTGACCCACAGAACTTACTTCATCAGGGCTCTCTGGCTGCTGAGTCTACCCCTTGAGTGTACTGCTTATAGAGAAAGGTGGTGGTGCTTTGATGTGGTCTGAAGCTGTCTACTGGGTGAACTGGCTATGGATCTTCCTGGGACTTGCCAGCCAAGATCAGCCATCATCTGTGTCCTGCCTGGGGCCACCCAGCATGTGCTATAAAGCAATTTACATATGGCTGCTACTTGTACTGGGCTTGGAGGTACCCAGGAAAGGCCAAGCTGTGAACCAAGGCCAGCTGCCACTAGTACTGGGTCTAGGGCCACTTAACAAGAGGTTTGGGGCTGGCCAAGACCAGAAAAATCTGAAGCATGAACCAAGACAGTCCATTTGTATGAAAAGCCACTGGAAATAGGATGGATAGGCCTGAAATTTGCCTGGAGTGGGGCTTCAGGGTATCACCAGGGCTGGGCAAACTGTGTGAGCCAGGTTTATGGAGTCTCAGATATGGCACGAGCCTGTTGGCTCTTTAGAGGGAGGTCTCAGAAAAGGAACAATGGCCTCTGCCAGCCTTCTCTCTGAGAGAAAGCTATCCCACCACCATCAGTTCTCACATTGATGCTGAACAATTCAGTTTCTCCTCATATATCTTTGGTGCCTTTCAAGTGCTGCACCAATGCTTGAACTCAGATGGACTGAATCTGAGTAAGTTCATGCATGGACTTTCTAAGAGGAACTGCCTGGGGCTACAGCAACCCTCTGTCCATTGTTTTTTTTTATAGCAAGAAGTTATGGTGATTTCTCTTCCTGGCACTGGATCCCTGGGCTGGGGTGCAAGTGGTAATTTGAAGGAGCAAGGTCTGGTGAATACAGCGGGTGGGTTAATACTTCCCAGGCAAGTTCTTTTAATGTGTCTTTAACTGGTTTTGAATGTGTGATGGTGCATTATCATGAAGTAAAATTACTTTGCCGTATCTTCTAGCACATTCTGATTATTTCACTATCAGAGCGTGGTTCAAATTATTTGTTGTCGGTAGTGATTAGTATTAATGTTTTCACCTGTTTTTAGAAGCTCATAATATACTACACCTTCCTGATCCCACCAAACACAGAGCATTGTCTTCTTTCTAAAGCAATTTGGCCTTGCAATCGATGTTGATGGTTGATCTGAAACAATCCATGATTTTGTGCATTTGAGATTCTCAAAATAAATCCACTTTTCATTGCCAGTCATAATTCGATACAAAAAAGACTTTCTTTGATACCGTTGAAGCAACATTTTACTGATGACTTTTCGGTTTTCCATTTGTCTTTCGTTCAGTTGATGTGGCACGTATTTTCCTTCCTTTAAAATCTTTCCCATTGCTTGTAAACTATTGGAAATTGTTTGCTGAGCAATGTTTAATCTTTCTGCAAGTTGTTTTTGAGTTTGACATGTATCTTCAACCAATAATGCTTGTAATTATTGGTTTTCAAACTTTTTTGTTTGACCTGGATGTTCTTTCTCTTTCACATCGAAATCATGACTAAAACTTTTAAACCAGCATTCACAAGTATCTTGAGATGGAGCTTGTTCACCATTAGCTTCTGGAAGTATACAATAACTTATTCTTCAAAATAAAGATTTAAAACTTTCTACAAATGCTCTTTTTTTGGCATAAAATTAGACATTTTTAATTGTAAAAATATCCATGATGTTAACACCTTCAGCAAATTTGTCATATGAAATTTTGAAGCTTTCTGTCAATACAACAAAATAGCATACATATCAAACCACATATATATATATCAACATATGTGTAACTCCATCTATTGAAAAAAATCTGCATTATTAGCTGGTCCACCTAGTAAAACTAAGAAACCAATATTGATACATTACTATTAACTGAATTCTAGACTTTATTTTTTTTTCAGTTTTGTTCCAGGATCTCAGCCAGTGCACTTAGTTGTCATGTTTCCTTGATTTCTTCTGCTCTAGGACAGTTTCTTGTTTTTTTCTTTCTTCTTCTTCTTTTTACTAGTATATCTTGTCAGTTTTGAGACATATTGGCCAAATATTTTATAAATTAGGTCTTATTTTTAAAAAAATATATTTTATTGATTTTTTACAGAGGGGAAGAGAGAGGGATAGAGAGCTAGAAACATCGATGAGAGAGGAACATCGACCAGCTGCCTCCTGCACACCCTCTACTGGGGATGTGCCCGCAACCAAGGTACATGCCCTTGACCGGAATCGAACACGGGACCTTTCAATCCGCAGGCCGACGCTCTATCCACTGAGCCAAACCGGTTTCGGCAATGGTATCTTTTAAAAAATAAAATTTCTAATTGGCTATTGTTAGTAAATAGAGTGCAACTATTGTTTATATGTTTATATCTATCATCTTGCCAAATTCAATTTCCTTTTTATATTTACTAATTTATTTGTTAATTCTTTTCAGTTTTCTATGAAAATAACCATATCATGTTATTATTTTACTTTTTGTCTTTTAACTCTTATGACTTAAATTTTTTTAAATTTTTTTTTAAATTTATTTATTGATTAAGGTGTTACATATATGTCCTTATTTCCCCATCTCTCTGAATTTATTTTTCTTGACTTATTTGTCTGGGACATGTTGACTGGACATGGTGAAAGTGGACATTTTTGTCTTCTTTCTGGTCTTAAAGGCTACTATTCCTTTTAATTTTAAAGTAAGAGTTATACTTCTTCCTGAAATGAGTTTGGAGTAATTTTTTCCCTCCATTCTCTACAAAAGTCTTTATAAAGTTAGAATGATCTATTCCTTCCTTAGGTAGACTTGCCTGTGGAGGTGAAGCCCATCTCTGACATCCATCATGCAATTTAACAAGACACTAGTTTTATTCATTTATTTCTTTACTCTAGAAATTTATTTTTATTTTTATTGAATTTATTGGAGTCGCTTTGGTTGGTAAAACCATACAGGTTTTAAGTCTACTCTAAAACACATCTGCATACTGCATTGTGCATTCACCATCCAAAGTCAAGTTTTTCTGGCTCTGGCCTACTAACTCAGTTGGTTAGAGCATCGTTCCAATATGCCAAGGTTGTGGGTTTGAACCCCAGTCAGGTAACATATAAGATTCAACCAATGAATGCATAAATAGGTGAAACAACAAACTTACATGTGTGTTTTTTCTGTCTCCCTCCCTCTCTCTCTTAAAAAACAAGTCTCTTTCTACCATCATTTATCCCCTTGTTGCCCTCCTCCAACCCAAAACACTAATTTTATAAGCAAAAACCTATTAATGACACTCATTTTGTTAATAAAAAGACTCTCCCACTGAAGCCTTTGTAGTAATTGACTGCTGACTCTGCTGTGAGGCTTTAAGGTTAAATGTTAACTGACCATTCCTGAAGAGCAAGTTCCTGATGAAAAAACTGACTTCTGCTTATGTGCATTTTAGAAGAAAACAGAGAGAGAGAGAGAGAGAGAGAGAGAGAGAGAGAGAGAGAGAGAGAGAGAGATCATATTTTCTTGCAAATATTTTAAAGAAAGTTATAACATTTTAAAGTCAGTGAATTTTCTTTGTGTAGATTTTAAAAATATATTTTGTGATCCCAGGCTGACTTTTTTTTTTTTAGACACCAAGTTAGTCTACTCATTTGCTGCCCTACTTGCTGAAACATGAATATCTGGAAAGAAAGCTCTCAGTGAAGCAGAGATTAACTGTGAGAAAGAGGAAGAAAAACAGGCATCTATAACAAGCCTGAGCAAGTTACTCAGGTATTCGTTAAGATTCAGTCCTTCATGGACAGACTAAACTCTTATTCCCAAAGATAAGATCAACTTTTTGGAGGAAATGTCAAAAATGTAAGAAAGCAGAATAAAGTCTTTATTAACCATTCACCCATTCATATAGCAGTTATTGAATGCCTGCTATGTGCAAGTAACTATGATAGACACCAACATTATGAAGAATAAATATGGAACAATTTTTGCCCTCAAGTAATTCACAGTCTAGATATAAAAGAAACTTGAGCCGAAGCTGGTTTGGCTCAGTGGTAGAGCGTCGGTCTGCGGACTGAAAGGTCCCAGGTTCGATTCCAGTCAAGGGTATGTACATTGGTTGCGGGCACATCCCCAGCAGGGGGTGTGCAAGAGGCAGCTGGCCGATGTTTCTCTCTCATCGACATTTCTAGCTCTCTATCTCTCTCTCCCTTTCTCTCTGTAAAAAATCAATAAAATATATTTTAAAATAAAATAAAAAGAAACTTGAATATGCAAAGGGTATTATGAGTGAAGATGAGTGTTCATACTCAAGACTTTGTTATCAGTAAACAAAATAAATGATAACTCAATTTCTACTATGAGATATGAGCTAAACTACATAATACTCCAATTCTCTTGTTGAAACAAAAAAACCTTAGACAACATGTTGAAAAATATATTTTATTGATTTTGTACAGAGAGGAAGGGAGAGAGATAGAAAGCTAGAAACATCGATGAGAGAGAGTCATCGATCAGCTGCCTCTTGCACACCCCCTACCGGGGATATGCCAGCAACCAAGGTACAAGCCCTTGACCGGAATCGAACCCGGGTCCCTTCAGTCCCCAAGCCGACGCTCTATCCATTGAGCCAAACCGGTCTCAGCTAGACAACATGTTTAAATAAAATAAAATAAAAAAGCCTTTCTGAAAGCATCAAGGACCTAGAAAGATAGTGAAGAGATACAAGGATAAGATCTGGGATGAGAGAAGTTCAGGTTGTTCCAGGGGTAGAAGAGGCATGAAGGATGACATTCAGGACAGATACTCTGTGGGCAGCAGGAGTGGATTTAATACTTTTAAGCGCAGGAAAAATTATGACAGAGGTTACTCTAGTCTGCTTAAGAGAGATTTGGGGGCAAAACCCCAGAATCGTTTTTTAGTGCTGCAAATTACACCAGCTTTGGAAATAATTGTATGTCTGCTGGGATACAGACCAGTTTTAGTACTTATCAGAATGGCTGTGATAGCACTCCACAATATGGAAGTAATGTTCCAAATATGCACAGTGGTATATGATCCAACAGGAATATGCATATCCTGCTACTACTGCTGCACCTATGATTGGTTATCCAATGCCAATGAGATATTCTTATTAAGACTCTAAAAGTATATGTGAATGTCTTTTTTTCATAATTGAATTTTATATTGTGTGTTATCAGAAAAGATAGTTATTTAAGGAAAATGGGTAACGCAGAAATAACTGCAGTGTAGTAGTAATTATGGTGCACTTTCCCCCCTTAAAGTTGTATATTTCTCTACATTCCTAAAACAATTTTTGTGGGTTTTTTTTTTGTACTAGAAAATGCAGGAAATATTTTCACAAACGTAAATGTACAGTTATTTGAAATATAATAAATAAAAGCAATGCATGGCCTTCCACTAAAAAAATATTTGAAGACTGAAAATCAAGGATATCTCTTATAATGACATAAAAATGATAAACTACTTAAAAGTAAGTCTTACTAAATATGTGTAAGATCTCTATGTACAAAATTATAAAATATTGTGAGAAGTGAAAAAGAGCTAAATAAAGTGAGAGTTATACCATGTTTGTGAATGGAAGACTCAGTACTAAAGATACCAAATTTCTGTAAATTGATGAATAGATTCAATGTGATTCTATCTCAACAGATTTTTTTTTTATAATCTGATTTAAAAATTTTATGGAAATACAAAGGACCAAAAATAATCAATACAGTCCCTTTAAGAAAAGTAAGGTGGAAAATCTTTTTTTAAAATATATAATTTATTTATTTTTTACAGAGAGGAAGAGAGAGGGATAGAGAGCCAGAAACATCGATGAGAGAGAAACATCGACCAACTGCCTCTTTGCACACCCCCTACTGGAGATGTGCCCACAACCAATGTACGTGCCCTTGACCAGAATCGAACCCAGGACCCTTCAGTCTGCAGGCAGACGCTCTGTCCACTGAGCCAAACCGGTTTCGGCATGGTGGAAAGTCTTATTCTTCTAAGTTCCAAGACTTATTGTCACAAATATTAAGTCAACACTGTGCTGATATGACAATCAGCAGTAGGATAGAATATAGAGCCCAGAAACAGATCTTTGAATATATAAACATTGATGTTAGCAAAGGTGTCACTGCAGAGCAGTTGGGAAAAGATGCATTTTTAAATTAATGATCCCAGAACTTTTAAATAAATGGTCATTCATAAGAAAAAAATAAAAATTGACTTCTACCTCATACCATGCATAAACCTCGGGTAGACTGTGGATTAAATGTGAAAGGCAAAACAATAAAACTTGTAGAGAAGAATATAAAAGTATCTTTATGATCTTGCATTAATATTAAAATTTTTTAGAAGATTGATATATTTGCATACATTAAAATTAAGTTTATTGGAAGATACCAACAACAGAATACAAAAGGCCAGCCATAGATTGGGAAAAGATCTTCGCACCATGTCGAACTGATGAAGGGGCTATATAAAGAATATGAAAAGAAGTGCTGCCAATATTACAACAGAAACATTGGCAAAAGATTGATTACATTTTACAAAAATAGAAACCCAGATGGTCAATATACATGAAATGATGCTTACCCTCTTCAGTAATTAGGGAAATGAAAATTAATAACACAATGATAATACTATTTCCCTCTCACCAAACTGGCTAAAATTTTAGAGACTGACTATTCCAGGTTGTGAAGCTACTGAAAATTGCATGCATTACTGGTGGGAATAAAACTGGACAATTATTTTGGGGAACTTTGGCACTGTCTCCCAAAATTGAAAATACCAATACCCTGTATCCCAGCAATTCTATTCCTAGATATATATACTCATAGAAATTAAAGAGATACATGAAGATCTCTTTTATAATGATACGTAGCAGTGTAATAGCCTATGGCTGAAAAGAATCCAATGTCTATCAACAACAGAATGGATAGACCATGGTATAATCAAGTATAAAGTGCAATGAAAATGATATTCATTGAAAGCGATGCTAATGAACTACAATATGTGCAACAATCAGGTAACAATTGAAGTGACAAGGAAGACCCTACCCTGAGTTGGAGAAAAGTGAGCACACCACACAGAGAAGCCCTGGTTGGAGATGCCTCAGTTCCCAGCTCTCAAATCCGAGGTCCCATCTGCTTCCTACTCCCCCTCGTTCTCCTTGCAGTGCTCTAGATCCTTTCTCATTTCAGAATCTTCAACTCGTTGTTTTTTTGTTTTGTTTTGTTTTGTTTTGTTTTTTAATCCTCACCCGAGGATATGTTTATTGATTTAAGAAAGAGAGGAAGGGAGAGAGAGGGATAAACAACAATGGGAGAGAGAAACACTGATTGGTTGCCTCCTACATGCCCCCTGACTGGGATAAGAACCTGAAACCTAGGATGTGCCCTGACTGTAAATTCGAAACTGCAACCAATTGAGCCACCCAGCCAAGGCCAACTGGCTGTCTTGATGAAAGTCCCCTTCTTTCTCAGGGTTCCTCATTAGCTTATCATTAGTCTCCCTACTAAGATGTAAGCTCCTCAGGGCAGATACACAAATCTGTATGGATCATTTCACTTGACGAGGGCCGGAGAGGGCATAGTCTCACAGAAGAGGCTCAGTGACTACAGTTGTCTGATTGAAACCCGGTCCCACCTTAGCCTTGACTCGCAAAGCAACACTTAGCAATGATCTTACTCTTTCCTGGGTTCCCATCTCTTCCCCTGTGAATGAGTTCTACTCCAGAATCCTACGATTCTCTGACCTTTGGTACTGGCCTTTGTAACATGTCACCCAGTATGCTAAGGAGTGGATGAAGAGGGAAATATTCTCCTTCACCTTTTCCCTCTTCCATCTTTCTCAGAGGAGGTTTGGAAAAGATCTGAAGCAGAAAGGCAAAGTGGAGTAAGTGAAGTTTAACTGAGTGCCAAGGTCTGTGATGGGCTCCCCATATTTTTTTCTCTTGTACTTAAAAATAATTTAATTATCAAAACAACCCTTTCAAATGGCTGCCATTATCTCTTTTTCACAGGAGAGTTAATGGAGGTTTAGAAAAGGTGAACAATCTGCAGAGTCATCAGATTGTATGGCAGACTGGCTGCAGGGTTCCTGTGCTGCTCTCTCTATTGTCTCCCCAGGTCTGATCAGAGGGCATAAGGTAGTAAGTGGAAAGAGGATCAGTTGTGAAATTAGCCTCTGTCTTAAGTTGGAAACGGACTTCTATCATGCTTTCTTTAGGTTGTGATGCCTTAAGCAGTTTACTTAACATCTCTGAACTTCAGGTTCCTCACCAGTAAAGTAGGCAAACGGGACAAGATCTCTGTGGCCTGATTGGTATTCACTTGGCCCTGGGGAGGTGCAGGTGAGCACTGTGCTCTGGGTGGGTTTCACCAGGTCAGGAGTTCAGGTGTGTTCCAACCTCTGCTCTGTCCTGTCTCCAAGTCTGAGAGGGGCTGGAATGATGGACACCTCAAGGGCAGCAGGTTTTTGAGGGAAGCTTCACCTCACCTGCACTGAAAACTCCAGGGGAGGATCAGAGTCCACAGGTCTGTAGTGCCTCCTAAGTGCCAACCCCTAAGTGCCACCACCTGACATGTGTGATGTGTTAGTTGCAGGACATTGCTACAGTACTTTGGATACTACAAAGTCCCCCTCTAACCCTGGGCCCATTTGTACCATCTCCTTAACTTCTACCTTAGAAAATACCTGCTGTTGAGTCTTGTTTATTCTGCTGAAGTTTTCTCAAAAAGGTCTTCATTCTTACTCCTTCAAGCTGTGAACTCTTCTACAGACTGCTGCTATGGCCTCCTCCCTTCTAATCTCCTTATACTGTTCTCTCAGCCTCTTCAGATCAAAATCCCACCCATCTTTCAAAGTTCAACAACTTGGCCACCTTCCCTAATCTCTTTAACTCAAGTTAAATCCTTTGATGCCCTTTCCAACCTTTATTATGACATTTGTTTCACAATTCTGTGGGTTTCTGTATTTCCACACATGGATGGTGAGCTCCTTAAGGGCATTTGTCTCTGTCACCTCCAGTGCTGGGCCCTCACTAAATGCTTGAGTGAGTGAATAAGGAAATGACTAAAGAATTCAATGGTCTTCATTCCTTTCCTCTGCTACTGATCAACTTGAAAGAACATTGAAACATTTCATACTGCTCTTTGCTCCTTTCTCTCAATTTTTCTTTTCTCTTCTTCCTTCTCGTGGCCCAAAATATTACAGTCAGAGTCAGGGGTGGCCAAGTAACATGCATGGGAGATTCCAAAATTCTCCAGCTGGTCTTTTTTCTTAGACCTCCAGAAATGGAGTACTTGGAATCATTTATACTGCTTATCTGGAATGCATTTACTCTCGAGATTTGACTCCCAAGACTTCTTCCACTATATTTTAGAGAAGATGTTGTAGAGATGCTCTTTTCTCCTGTATGTTCTCCATTCCTCCAGTCAGAAGGTATAATCTAGGGAGAACAAAAATGCACCCAGACCTGCATATAAGGTGAGGCTCAGGCAGTGGGTCTCTGCTCGGGCAAAGAATGTTCTCAGGATATTTTTTTCATTGCAGTTCTCTTCTTCTCCCACCTCAATTCCAAAAAGGAAATGCTCAGCTTATAGATGTTCTGAGGCTGAGTTTTGGGAGCTCCCCAGCAGTGTCAGGCTGGCTTGTGGTCGCTGCAGAATCTCAAGGAGTTGTGAGTTGGCAGTGAGGGCTCAGGGTTAGTAAGAGAAAGGAGCATGATTCTAATTCTGGGAAGGGGGTGATAAAGGTCTCTAATGTCTGTAGATACCATCAGGATTTTCTAACTTGTGGGGTTGAGAGTCTGACTCCAAGAACCTCCAAAAGACTGGTCCTGCTTATTCAGGGTCTATGACTGTTTGTAAGTCTGCTTCTTGACGGAGGCTTCCACATTCTGAGGACTGTAGCACTCGGGAGGGAGCCTAAAAGCAGGGCACCAGCCTCTGTCCTTGGCTGGAGCTCAGAGCCTTAACACTGACTATGTTCTTGCTGATACTTTCTGCCTTCAGGGTCTTCACAAGTTTGATTCTACCTATCCCATGAAAACCCCTATGCCTGCCTAATTCTCCTTACTTCATAAACTTTCTTGGCTCTGAACTTCCTCAGAGGGCATTTATTTCAAATCAACAAAAATTCCTTGAGATTCTAGAGTTTTGGTCTCTGCCTTCAAGGAGTCTTTAACTTTTGTAGTTGTTACGAAGCAGGGTCCAATTTCTCAGTAGTTGCCAGCCAAAAGACAACTTCTAGACAATGATTTTAGGAGAAGGAACAAACTTTATTGGCAGCACACAGTGTGTGTGTGTGTGTGTGTGTGTGTGTGTGTGTGTGTGTGAGAGAGAGAGAGAGAGAGAGAGAGAGAGAGAGAGAGAGAGAGAGAGAGAGAGTTTCCAAAGTGTTGTGTGTCTGAACAAAGGATTGGGTTTGCCTTTATTCAGGGATATCATGCATAAACAACAAGATGAGCTTTGTCATTGAATGGATAGGTAGGGATATTTCTGTGCCTTTGCAGTTATAAAACATATCTATACATACATCATATGTTCAAAAGTGGTGGAAAATCTCTGTCCTTGAGAGATTTTGGTATTATGATGAAGGTACAGTGAGAAAAGTTCATGGGGAGGTCAGTAGAGGGTCTTTTGGTCAGCCCTGGTTGTTCAAGTCGGATCAGCCCCCTGGTCCTACAAATTCCATCCTTGGCTTGCTCTTGAAAAGACAGCTTTGGCAGCCATCAATGTCAGGGACGGCATAGATATGAAAAAAAGTTTAACTAGCCCTTCTGTTAAAGTCTTAGCAAATTATAGGTTGTGGTTACAAAACCTTATAACATCTAGGGTAATCTAAATGGGTTTATAGGTTAATCTAAGCAAAGTTATAAATTCTAAATAAAAGTTAATCTCTTTTTTAAAACAAAAAAGCAAAAAAGAAAAGAAGAGAAAAGAAAGAGAGAGAGAGAGAGAGAGAGAGAGAGAGAGAGAGAGAGAAAGAAAGAAATAAAGAAAGAAAGAAAGAAAGAAAGAAAGAAAGAAAGAAAGAAAGAAAGAGAAAGAAAGAAAATCTCAAATAAGCTACCCAAGGTCTAATGGTGAGGCTGAGATTTGCCCCTGGGTAAGTGTGACTTTAGAGCCTGTAATCTCTACCTATGAGCTGTGATAGTTCTTAATTTTTGGTTAACTAATTTCTGAAATAATGTTAAATTCTGAGCCAGATTGATGTATAATCCTAGGTTTCTGAAATAAAAAGTATGAAGTTATTTTGGAAACTTTCAAAAAGTTATTTTGGAACTGTTGTGAATCATCTCTTAATGGAGAAGCTATGGATTTAGAGTGCCCAGTCTTGAAGAAATCATGGATAATGTGAGTATTGCTTATTTATGGCAAAGTATGAATATACATGAATATTCTATCCAATAAAGAAGGAATATGCTAATTGACTACCATGCCCTCAAAGATGGTGGTGCCCATAGACACAAGATGGCGGCGCCCAGTTCCCTCAGACCCACGGGGGGGGGGGGGGGGGGCGGCATGCGGCATGGTCAGGCCACTCCGTGTGGGTCTGGCCACTCCGTGTGGGTCTGGCCACTCTGTGTGCCTTCCTCCAGAGTCCCCCAGTCCCCTCAGACCCCAGCTGCCCAGGGCCGGCCTGAGGCACAGGCAAGCCTTGGATGGCAGCTGCACAGTAGCCCAGGCCCGGCCGAGGCTTGTGCTGCCGGCAGTGGCAGCAGAGGTGTGATGGGGCATCACCTTCCCCTGATCGCTGGGTTGCCTCCTGCCTCTGAGGGCTCCCAGACTGTGAAAGGGGCAGGTGGGCTAAGAGACCCACCTCCAGTGCATAAACTTTTATGTACTGGGCCTCTAGTCTATATATAAAAGTCTGACAATCCAACCGTCCTACTGGTAGCTATGACGTGCAATGACCACCAGGGGGCAGATGCTCAATGCAGGAGCTGCCTAGCGACAGCAACTTTGCAGAGTGCCTTCTAGCACTCTGGGACCCCTTGAGGGGTATTGGACTGCTGGTTATCAGACTCCTAATCCCTGCAAGCCAGGCTGAGGGACCCCACCTGCTGAAGAAACCCCGCTCACTCCACAGACACCCTTTGAGCACTGGCACTGCCCCAGGTACGGCTGGCCTGGGAGAGACTGTGGGAGATTGGCTCCAGGGAGTGTCTGACCCATCATGCCCAGTCCTGCCCCACTGGCCACCTTCTAATTAATTCCCTTTCAATGTGCATGAATCCATGCACCAGGCCTCTAGTAATAGTATATATATGGAACTGTATATGAATATGTTAAGATTCTATGACACACTAAAGAAAAAAAAGTTAGTCCCTGCTAGGCTACCTGCAGGGCTTTATATATAAAGTTTAGGTTACATAGTGAAAATAAGACACTTCTACAAAAAGCAAAATGTAGCATGTGGTGAGTGTTCTAGCAGTTGGGGAAGCAAAGGGCTACTGGAGCATAGAGGAGGATATTATTTCCAAATGAGTAGAGGGAAAAAGGGTAGGGTAAACTTGGGAAGGCTTCTTAGAGGAGGTGGCATTGAGTTGGGCTTAAAAGATGGCATATGCTTCAGGAAGTACAGATGGTTGGACGAGGACAGTAGACAAAGAGAGGGCATGTTTGAGGAATTACCAGCATTTTGCTATGGCTCAAGTATAGTTGAGAAAGTGAGATAGGAAGGGTGCAAAGGAAGGTCGAAATGTAATTTAGGGTCTTCATATCAAGCTCAGAAGCTTACACTTTTGTAGATAAAAGGAAGCTGGTGAAGAATTTTGAGTGAAGAAATGCCCTGCTCTCAAACTGGGAGCCATTCATATCCCCATTCAGTCACCAAATCTACATTCATAACCTCTTTAGAATCTCCCCAAGTCTCTCCTCCCTATAGTATCAAGGATTTTGTTCATGCCACAATCTCCACTCACCTGGATGATGCAACAGCACCATGACTAGCCTCCAGATTCCCCTCAAACACATCCACTTTTAATGTGTTTTCTTTGTCAAAGTGCAAATCTAATCATGTGAATTTTCTGCTTGGAGACTTTTAAGAGATTCTCTTTACCCTTGGAATAAAGTAAAAATTCCTTATGAGGCACCTGTCTCCTGCCAGCATATTAAATGATCTCTAATTCTGCAGTCCCTTTCTCAATGGGCATGCCCCCTTCACTCATCACCTGGCTGAACCTTCCAGGTTGGTGAGTCAAGGTTCAGCTCAGGTGCCACTTTCTCAGGGACCCAGGTCTGACTGCCACCCCACCCCCTGGCTTCTCCTGCTGTCTGTGCTTCCTATTGGCCTAGCACTCATCACAGTGTTGAAATTGTCTGTTGGTGTATTTCCCCTGCTCTCTATTTTACAATATGACCCATCTTCCCACAGAGAAGGTTCTTGGAGCTCCAAACAAAAAGTCATCAAAGGGATGAATAAATGCTCACTTCTCTTTTTTTTTTTTAAATCCTCACCTCAAACAGAGGAAGAAAGAGGGAGGAAGAGAGAGAAATGGGGGGTGGGGGAGAAGAGAGAGGGAGAAAAGAAACATTGATGTGAGAGAGAAACACCAATTGGTTGTCTCCTATACCCACCCTGATCAGGATTAAACCCTCAACTTGGTACATCCCCTGACTGGGAATCTAACCTGCAACCTTTTGGTGTATGGGACAACACTCAAACCAACTGAGCCACCAGCAAGGGCTACTTCCTCTTTTGACTGACTTATCCTGTCCCCCACAGGACAAATATTTTGCTCCTGTTTCTTCTTCTTCCCATCGTTTTTCTGTCCTTACTTCTGTCCAACGAGGTGACCGTGGTGCAATAGAAGAACACACAGAGTCTTTTACAAACAATAGCTATGGAAGAAGCTGGCCAAACATTAACAGTCGTGAATAAAATATAATCTCTTGTCCTTCTCCCATAGACCAAACATTAACAGTCGTGGTCTCTGGGAGAAGGACAAGAGATTATATTTTATTCTTTCTATTTTACTTTAATTTATTAAATTTATCATTGTATTTTATAATGGGAAACTACTCTTTTTTAAAAGAAAGACTACTAGGCCAAGACTGAAAGAGGTTGGTTTCAGTCAAAATAGTAGAATAGTGTATAAATTATCATATCTAAATAAAGAAAAGTAGAAAAGCATATATTTACAAAATCTTTCTGAAGGGACATAGAAGAAATGGACAATGTCAATCAGCTCCTGATAGGGCAGCATGGAGGTTGGAGCCCGGGGAGCTAACTTTACACCATACCCCTACATACATTTTGGATTTAGAACCATGTGACTCTACTAACTATGCAAAAATTAAATAACTAAAGTGTCAATTAAAAATAGCTGAGCTTGAATTCTAACCTCCTGGATAACTTGAGAAGCTTCACTTTCCCCATCTGTAAAATGGAATGCCCCAGCCTCACAGGGCCATTGCAGGAAGTGTGGATACACACATGGTGAAACAACACCTCTGGCCTTCCAATTACACCCAGTCATCTCTCCTTTTCAGCTCTTCTCAGCCTGAAAATGAAGCTGTCAAGGCCAAACTCTGTGTCTGCCAACATATCCCCACAGGAGTTGCCTCTCCTGTTGCCCTGCCTGCTGAAACACAGCCAACAGCAGGAAGGGATAGCAACATTTCGAGGATCTAGGCATTTCAAAGCAGGCAAACAGCTCTTTTTGTTTCCTCAGGCTCTTCAGTTTGCCAGCTAGTTCCACACATTAGAAATATTTTGGGTCAGCACTATAGTTGGCAACCATAGCGGAGTCATTTTGTTTCATAACAACTTTCTTATAATAGCTCTGGGAAAAGCTGCACTGAGCCTAGTCCCAACCCTTCTCTTGGGCTTTGCAAGGTCCATTCAAGATGGGGTCTTGGGTAATAATCATAAAAGACGTCAAACTCTCCTGCAACTCTCTGGGACTTAACCTAGAAAAAGGATTGTGTAGGTTGAATTTCTAAAGGGCTGCCATTGCTCCTTCCTTCCTTCCTTCCTTCCTTCCTTCCTTCCTTCCTTCCTTCTTTCCTTCCTTCCTTCCTTCCTTCCTTCCTTCCTTCCTCCCTCCCTCCCTCCCTTCCTCCTCCTCCTCCTTCTCCTCCTCCTCCTCTTCCACATCAATTGATTGGCTCCCACACATAGCTCCAACTGTGTGGCTGAGGAACTGCAACCCAAGTAGGTGCTCTTGACTGAGAATTGAATCCATCATCCTTTGACATGATCTGTCATGACCTTCTAACTGTTTGAGACAGAAAAAGGAGCTTAATTTATCATATTTCTGCTGGATTAGTTTTTCCTGCTTTTCTATGCAGCCAGTGGATTTTCTCTCCTATTTGTGAATGTTTACTGAGTGTTGATAAGAAGGAGGTACTTTCTTTGGTACCTGGGATACGGCTGTCAGCTCTTGCAAATAAAAATACAGGGCACTTAAACAAAGGTTCTAGTTACTCAATAGACACCTTTTTAATTTAAGTATGTCCCATGAAATATTTTCATACTGATATTAAATATTATTAACTAGTGGCCTGGTACACAAAATTTGTGCATGGCTGGGCAGTGGTGTCCCTCAACCCAACCTGCATCCTCTCCAATCTGGGACCCCTCAAAAGATGTCCTACTGCTGGTTTACAGGGATTGGGCCTAAATCAGCAGTCAGACTTCCCTCTCTCACCTGTCTGCCTAATTACTCCTAACCACTCTGCCTGATGGCCTGCTCTGCTTGCCCTTAAATAATGGCCCCCCCACCAGCCTGATCACCCCCACTTGACACCCTGCTGATCTGCTTGCCCCCAACTGGTCCCCCTGCTGGTCTTCACACCTTCCAACTCCCCCCCCCCCCACTCCCGCCAGCCTTATCACCTCCCATACTCACCCCCCCACCCCCGCCAGCCTGATCACCCACAACTGCCCTCCCCTCTTGGCCCCTAACTGCCTCTACCTTGGCCCCACCACCGTGGCTTTGTCCAGAAGAACGTCCAGAAGGTCTCCTGGAAGATCTCCCCAGTCTAATTAGCATATTACTTTTTTATTATATAAAGGCCTGGTGCATGGGTGGGGGCTTGCTGGTTTGCCCTGAAGGTTGTCCCAAATCAGGGTTGGGATTCCCTTGGGGTATGGGGCAGCCTAGATGAGGGGCTTGTGGTGGTTTACAGGCCAGCCACGCTCCCATGGTGAGGAGCTGAGGGCTGTTTTCAAGCTGGCCACACCCCCTTTAGGGTGGGGGTTCCTGCTGGAGTGCCAGCCTGAGTGAGGGTCTGATGGCTGTTTGCAGGCTGCCCACACCCCTCAGCAGGGACTCTTTCTCCATGGGGGCATGGTCAGTCTGTGTAAGGGGCTGAGGGCCATTTTCAGGCTGGCCATGCCCCCAGTGACCCAGGCTTCCAGCCTCTCCTTGAGCAGAGGCCATGGTGGGCAGGAAGCTTGGCTTCCTCCATTGCCAGGGGAAACCCAAGCCTCTTGCTTGCTCCAGCTCCATGGCCACCAACATCTTTGTTGGGTTAATTTGCATGCTCACTCCTGATTGGCTGGTGGGCATAGGGGAGTGACAGTCAATTTGCATGTTTCTATTTTATTAGTGTAGATTGTTGAGATTCAGATTTAATGGGTGTCCTTTATTTTATCTGGCAACCCTGTCTTTGAGAAACCAGGAGGCCCATTTCTCTTGCTCTCTTGCCTGGTCCTATTCCTTTAAACCTGAGTCACAGATTAAAACCCAAAAGGAACAAAGCCTCAGCTCACTTGCTTTGTGACACACACACTCTCTCTCTTAGGACTGTGCCTCACCCTTTCTAGCACTCTGTTTCTGGAACAGTATCTGTACAGGAACTCCCAGTTCCTGTCTTAGCACCAGGTTTTTCTTCAGGCTTCTGCTCTGCCTGGAACTCATTGCCATCCCATACAGCTTGTCTGGGGTGCCTCACTCCTTTAGCAACGCACCCACATTTTCTCTGAGTCTCTTCTGTGTCCACTCTAAATAACAATTCAGCTTGAGTCAAGGCAGCCCCTATAGCTTGCTCTGGTCCCAGACCCTTTAACTCCAGCTCTAGATGTGTCGATTCCTCTTAAGATGAGTCCTGGGTGTCAGGATTCAACTCAGAGAAGGAGATTGTAAAATACTATCAGTCTAGAGGCCCTATTTCCATAAAGCCAGTTGCTTTTATTGAAAGTCTATTATCTGAAGCTGTGGGTGGATTCAGAGGCAGGAGTAACATGCAACTGTTCTGAGTTCCAGAACAGTTGGGCTCAGTCTCTCTGGGGTAGGTGGCGATAGGGGTATACTTGCTGAAGTTTCGAGCTGGCTCAGCAGGTAAATCTCCAGTAGAATTTGGGCCAGGGTCCTCAGAAAGAGCTGTGTCATCTGAGAAGACAGAATTTAAATTAGACTCACTTTGCACTGCCAGATGCCCTGCTAGCCCTGGGAGGCCCATGTTCAATCAATGACTTTCTCACAATTGTGCCTTGTGATGTGACCCTTTAATGAGTGGCCATGTGAATAAGCTGTCTTTGCAACTGATGGTCACCAACATGGTATTCAAAGATACCCCATTTTGGCTTACTGATACCTGACATTATGCTTCATGTCTGGTATAAGTCAGAAGGCATAAAATAGCAAAATCTGTGGTGGTTTGCTAAAGCTGGTGTAACAAAGTGCCAGAAATTTATTGTCTCTGTTCTGGGGACTGGAAGTCTAGTATGGGGACCACACTGTCTCTGAAACCTGTAGGAAAGGACCCTTCGTTGCCTCTTCCTGACTTCTGGTGGTTGCATATCTCTCTTTGGTGTCCACTGGTTTGTAGACATATCAGTCCAACCCTTCATCTTTTTTAAAAATATGCATTTTTATTGGTTTCAGAGAGGAAGGGAGAGGGAGAGAGAAATAGAAACAATCATTGATCGGCTGCCTCTTGCATGTCCCCCGCTGGGGGATCGAGCCCACAACTTGGGCATGTGCCCTTGACCAGAATCAAACTTGGGACCCTTCAGGTTTGACTCTACTGAGCTAAACTGGCTAAGGCCTAATCCTTCATTTTCACATGGCTTTCTCCCTGTGCTGTCAGTCGAATGCTTCTGATACACATGAATTTTAACAAAAAGTTATTGGTTGCTAATAAATAAAAATTGAAAAATTTTACACAAGTCTGGATTACTGTAGGCCTTTGTAATTTATTTATTTGTTTGTTTATTTATTTATTTATTTCTGTTAATACTCACTCGAGGATATTTTCCTATTGATTTTCAGACAGTCAAAGAGAGAGGGAAAGACTGAAAGAAATATTGATATGAGAGAAACATGTCGATTGGTTGCCTCCTTCATGCTCTCTGACCAGAGCTAGGGCTGGGAAGGAACCTGCAACCAAGATATGTGCCCCTGAACAGAACTGAACCGGAGACACTTCTGTCTACAGGCTGACTCTCCATCCACTGAGCCAAACCAGCTAGGGCAGGCCTTTGTGATTATGATTACAGTTTAGACTTTTTCAGGGAGCAGGTGACAGTTTTGTCACACACAAGTGTAAATGAGTTTGTCATATATTTTTTTCACAGGCTCTGGGCACTTGAGGTAGGAAGTCAGAGTGACAACACCGAATGGAGTAAAAATGAGGGGAGGGTGATGGAAGCTAAAAGGTGGGTGCTGAAGGCTGTCTACCCCTTGGCAGGCAGGGGCAAGGTGGTTCAACAGGCAGAACTGAACCTCAGACTCTTCCTGTGTGCCTCTGGGCAGCAATCCTGATGCTCATTCAGCCATCCTCAATCCTCCTCTGCGTTCCAACCTCTCAAGGGTGTCATACTTCTCTAGAAAATTCCTCAGTCATGAGAAGAGGGTTTTCAAAGGGTATTTTTGGAGACATTATAATACAAACAAGTTTTGGTTAAGGAAGTATTTGCTTCAATTCCTGGTGGTACCTATTGGCATCTAGTTTTACATGATTTTTGTGGCCATCCTCAACCTTCAAGTTAGAGTTCTAATTTTCATTAATATTTTTCACTATTTTTGTATTATTTAGAGTTTTAAAAAAATATATTTTATTGATTTTTTACAGAGAGGAAGGGAGAGGGAATAAAGAGCTAGAAACATCGACCAGCTGCCTCCTGCACACCTCCTACTGGAGATGCGCCCACAACCAAGGTCCATGCCCTTGACCGGAACCGAACCCAGAACCTCCATCCACTGAGCCAAACCGGTTAGGGCTTACTTAGAGCTTTTGCTGAAAACAGTTCCACAAATTGACATCTCTCTTTATTTTTCTGTTTCTAGAGCAGAGTGTGCAGTAATTTGTTCACATCCTTGCTCCAAGCCAACACCTTAGCTAAAATTCATCCCCTTAATTTACCCCAAATTTGGACTTTCCTGGTTAACAGTCATCACTGTCTTAATTTTTTAATTTTTTTTTTTTTACCTTCATCACTGATACATAGCATTTGGCCTTTTAAGGGCTATTTCCTACAAAGCTACTAGTCTTTTAAACATTTAAAGTACAATATAATATATGCACAAGCTAAAAGGTTATAATTCTTCATGAGAGCTGGAATGAAAAGAGTTCACTGAGCTTCAACTGCTGGTGGTCAGCAAGGTGGGATGATTGGGACCCATTGTTCTGGGTTTACAATATACAAGATGCTAGCTATGTGTTTCACTTGCATGACTCTATGAGGTAGACATTACAATCACCCATGCATGGGTTAGAAAGAGAATGACGACAGCTTAGAGCCGAGGGCACTTGCCCAAGTTCACTCAGCTACTACATGGCAGAGTAAGAATTCAAACTCAGTTCCTCTCATAGTATGCCCAGTTCTTCATGACTGTGCTCCTCTGCTTTCTTGCCAAGTGACTACCTGCCACACCCCTCAGGAAAGTCTGGGAGGAAACACACTCTTTTGTGGAGAAGGTGGTGGTGGTAGTTAGCACTTGGCAATAAATAGCAATAAAATATAACTTTAGTGAAATAATGAATTAATAAAAATAAATATATTAAACATAAATGAAATTGGGAATTTAGCAAAATTGCATTATTTCATGTCATTGATTTTTATAATCTTTTGAAAGTAGTTGAAACTGCATTGTAAATCCATGAATATTAAGAGTCTATGATGGTAGCTTAACTGCCATCATCTTGTTTGAACAAACTTTAGCTCTAGATTTCTGTCTCATATGTTTACTGACTACCTTATAATTTTTTTCATGATACAAATATATTAAAAATACATGAAAAAAAATAGGAATGCACAAAAGATGTCAAGTCTCTCAGAACACTGAAACTTTTCATTGCACCTTTCACCATCTTGGGCAAATTGCATGAACATTCTCGTCCTGGGTAGACTTTGCTGGTACTGTTGGAAATAACTGGCTCTTATATGGCAATAAGAGCAAAAGATCTTTTTGCTTAGAAAAACAAAGCAATTGGAAAACAATTAAGAAATAGAAGTTATATGAGAAGGGAGACATATAGTAAGTACACTGCTTAAGTCAACAGTAAATATGTACCTAGTTAGTATTAAATGGACCATTAACATATAAGTATTAGGAGAATGAAAGAAAGAAATAAGAATAAGTAGTTATGCTAAGTTCACAAAATCCTGTCAAAACACTGGGTCCAAAGTTAAAATATACCAGAAGCATCAGCTAAACTGGTTCTGCTTGTTGCTATTAGAAGTGGGGCTTAGTGTGTGGGACTACTCTTTTTCATTAAAAACTCCTAATTCTTTATTGTTGAGGTTCTTAGTTGAGACAACAATCTTCTTGAGCCTTTACTCTTATGAATAAAGGAGTTTGTTGAGAAATAACTGTGGCTCCAAGAATAATGAGGAGGTCTGGAGAGGGAGACTTGAGGCTGTGTCCTCCCAGCAGTTCCCAAACCTTCACTGCACCGAGGGGGTGATGGTTTCTTACCAAGACCCGGGTGGCCCCAGATGCCCCCTGCTCCCGCTGTCAGCAGCAGGTTGAGCCTCCCATCACAACCGGGGCCAGCAAAACACAGGCCCCACACCCATCTCCTTGCCCACTCATTCAGTTCCAAACCACAAGTGTCCAAAGGTCAGGTGACAGCAGACCCACCTCACATATCCTGGAAGTTCCGGGACCATAAAAGTTTAAACACTCGGTTGGGAAGGTGTGTTTGCATAATGTGAAACTGTTCAATTTTTTTTAAGCCATGTAGACATATTACTTTGATGAAAATAAAAAGAATAAAACAAGAGAGGACTTCCTGATCTTTATTTTTTTAAACTATATTTTATTGATTTTTTACAGAGAGGGATAGAGAATTAGAAACATCGATGAGAGAGAATCATCAATCAGCTGCCTCTTGCACCCCCCCACACTGGGGATGTGCCCGCAACTAAGGTACATGCCCTTGACTGGAATCGAACCCGGGACCTTTCAGTCCGTAGGCCGACGCTCTATCCACTGAGCCAAACCAGTTTTGGCGGACTTTCTGATCTTTAAATAGAGCCAACTTCTAGCACTGCCAAGTACTTTTGTTTAATTCCCAAGGTAACATTTTCACACGGTGTAGGTAGAACATTATTTGAAGGTTTGATTTTTGTTTTACTTCTTTATTTTAAGAGGTTCAGAGTAGTCATTTTTCTGGCTACAGTTAAATAAAAGGTAGGTAATGAGCTATGCCTTTAATTAGGAAAGAAAGGCACACAGTGAGTGGGTGCCTTCTTCCCAGGGTCTTTTCTGAACTCATACTCTGGACCTTCCCTTTCCTCCTTTACTCAGACCCTTTGCGCTGACATTTGGAACTTGATTATCCTAAAAGCAGGCACCTGAAATCGCACTGGGTCCTTAGACGGGTAGCTGGCAGGGACAGGTGTCCATGACAGAAGGAAGAAATTGCAGTGTACGGTACATATTTCTAGTAGATGGAGCTAAACGAAAATACAACCAGCCTAATCCTAAAGCGCGTGCCAAACACAGTGGTGTGAAGACCTCCGTGATGAGTGAGTCCAGTGCGGGGGAAGAAAGGCCCACGCGTCACAGAAAGCTCTAAGGAACAGCGCTGCCCGGTGATCTGTGTTACCTGTGAAAGGGACACACAGAAGGTAAATGGCCACAGGCAGCCTGAGCTCTCGTCACACGTCTGGCTTTCCCTCCGTTAGAGGCAGACAGTAGAGCACAGAAGGGCAGCCAGGAGGAACTGCAGAAATGCTTTGGATGAAATCTGAAGGGCAAGAGAGGACTTTATAAAGCGACTGCACATTTGTTTTACTGAAATATAATTGACATATACTATTATATTAGTTTTAGGTGTGCAACATAGTAATTTGATATATGCATATATTGTGAAATGATCACTGTAAGTTTAGTTAGCTTTCATCATCTCACATCTTTTCTTTTTTAAAATATATTTTATTTATTTTTTACAGAGAGGAAGAGAGAGGGGTAGAGAATTAGAAACATCAATGAGAGAGAATCATTCATCAGCTGCCTCCTGCACACCCCCTATTGCACCTGCAACCAAGGTGCATGCCCTTTACCAGAATCGAACCCGAGACCTTTCAGTCCACAGACTGATGCTCTATCCACTGAACCAAACCAGTTTCGGCTCATCTCACATCTTTTTATTCACAGATTGAATCACTGGTAAGTTTGTCATTAGTGTACATTGTGTCTGATCTGTTGAAATGCACTTCTGGAAACATATGAAACGTTAGGGAAAACTGCTTCCACAGTGGAAATATTGTTGCAAGTTAGAAAAACCACTTTCTGAAGAAAGAAAAATGCTGGGCGGAGAAGCAGGGAGTGTGCCTCTTGGGACCCTGTGCAGAGTGGGCATGGGGATGTGGCCAGGGACCAGATCCCAGACCTCAGGGACTCTGCCAGGTAGGCCTGGGCTCACTGCACACACACAGCCAGAGACAAGCCCTGGAGAGATGTCAGCTCCTGGTACTCCCCACCATCGCCCACCACCCAGGGAGTGAGGCTGGGCGCTTGCACCACGCCCCACAGCGCTGTTTTGGAGTGAACTGGGACTGAGGAACCGGAGGACTCACTGGAGTGAGGACTGACGAAGGAGGGCCCTGGATGGCCCACACTTAAAAAATCATAAAAGAGATTTTTTTCTTTTTAATGAGAAATCTGAGCTAAAAAGAAGCATACTGACATGAGACTTGGGCACAACTACACACATTTCTCATTTCCTGGACATGTACACTTTGTTGGGTTGGTTAGTCACAGTTGGGTTGGGTTGTGGGTTCAGGCAATCACTGGGGACTTGGTCAATCACAGTTGTTGTTTTTTAAAGAATGTCTATAGCATCTTTATTACTTTTTGGGGGGAGGCAATCACAGTTTTGAGAGTTAAAACAAATAAAGAAGATTGTATATGCATGCCTCGAAGTGGCTCAAAGCGAAAGGAGAAAGCAGGGTCTGCGTGTCAGCTGGCAAATGAACTGGAAAAAACCTGTTCCCTCACATGCTGACTAAAGGGGAGGACTGTGTATATCAAATTTCCTGTGCCTTTGTCCTCTTATTTCCACCCACCCCTGCCTTGTCCTGGCCTCCAAAACAAAAGTAAGCTAAGCTAAGCCTAACTAAACCAAACAAACGAATACAAAAGTGACCATGGTGGCTAGCTTATAAATAAGAGTTGTGAAAAAAAGTCAAACTAGATTTTGAAGTCTGCCCTGCTTAAGCTACTTGCAAGTAGTTAAATCACACGTCTGGCTTCCCCTCCAGTTGGGTTGCCCTGGTTTTAGGATACCCCAGGTGTCTTTAATTATCTGAGGGCTATTGTGAAATTCTAAAAATAAAATCACTTTAAGTTCTGCAATTTAAAATAATCTCACACCTTATATTCTCTAAAGCACACAATTTTAGTGGGAAAAGTGATTGTGAAACTCAGCCCAACAGATGCCACAGAAACCAAAATACCACTTTGTGTGTTTTTAAAATATGTTTTATTGATATTTTACAGAGAGGAAGGGAGAGGGATATATTTAGAAACATTAATGAGAGAGAAACATCTACCAGCTGCCTCCTGCACATCCCCTACTGAGGATGTGCCCGCAATCAAGGTACATGCCCTTGACCGGAATCAAACCTGGAACCTTTCAGTCCACAGGCTGACACTCTATCCACTGAGTCAAACTGGTTAGGGCCAAAATTCCACTTTGTATTTGGGTAACGCTCCACAGCTTTGAGAGTATTTTCTGATTGCTGGGTTAGTGACTAAGCAAGTAAATTAATACAAAAGATGACTGTTCTAGCCTCAACACTGCACTAGAGGGAGAAACAGAAACCTGCCCCTCCTTTAGCAGGAAGCTATTGCTACCGGGACATAGTAACTCAACTGTGAAATTGGAAAGAGGCTGGTGGCTGCCCTGGTCTGCGGTAGCATTGCTTGGGCGAGGCAGATAGGGGCACTGTCGAAGAGAAGTGGGGAAGCTCCTGCTGGCTCTTCATTTGGCCCGAGCTCCTCTGGAAGCTGAAGTCCTGGGCAGAGCATGGGTGGCTGGCCAGGGCCTGAGGAAGGAGCCCCATTCTCCTCCTTTCCCTGGCTAACAACATACATTAGGATATTGTTACACAGTTCTTTGTTTTACAGTGAGAAATGGAAGTCATTAAGCCCCATATAAATAACATCGTTGTTAAGGACTGTGATTGCCATGCTATTTTCTCTGCTGCTGTTTCTCCCCTCTATAGTGCCTGGGAGGCCTGGGGGTCTTGGGGGGAAGAGTTCTCTCTAGAGAACTCGCAGTGAGGCCTGAGTCAGTGCTGGCAGGAAGCCCTCTCAGTGAGGTCAGCTCTTTTGAGGAGCTGCTCTGGGGGTCTTGAGGATCTTTCCTTCAAGATGCCCAGAGGAATCTACACTCCTTGGACTCCACCACTTTTCCAGATCAGAGCACTGAGCCTCAGGCCACCAGGTAGAAAAGCAGAGAACCCTGCCCCAGCCCACCTCTGCCTCAGCTCCCCGTCGCCAGAGCTGCTCCCCTCACTGCTGACAATGCAGGTGAACATCCTGCACTTGGGCCTGTTTCCTGGAAGAAACAGGGCTCTTGGGGATTGAGAGAGCAATTTACTTTTTCTATGTTCTTCACTGCAAGTGCTTCCTGGCAGTCCAAATAAGTTGTTAATATAAAATTCCTACAGGACTTTATAATTTTCAAAGTGCTTGACCAAATTCATTCAGACCTTCAAATGACCATGTGAGGCAATGATCAGCTAGTTAGAATGCCTACCCTGTGGTGGCAAACACAGCAGTACCTTAGTTATTCCTCAGGCAGTGAGGGTTGAGTATCCATTTTTCGGAAATATGAGATCAAATTAGTAATGGAAGACCCGACTGAGATCTGGGTCTGTTTACTCTGAGCTCACATGCTTACCAACCTGATTGGCTACCTCTCAATATAATTCTTAGAACTGAGTTGAATTCAGAGAAACAAGAGTCTGCTACCTGCAACCTTAATAGGTTTTTATTTATTTTATAGCAATACTGTGAAAATTGTAGAGTGGAGAGCAAAATTGATTGTAAAGAAAATAAATACAAGCAAAACTGAAAGAAAGGAATGTTTGTAATGGAAACCATAACTTGGAGAGATTAAGGCCTCCTGCTTAATCAAAGCTTCTTTTCCTCTTCTTGCCTCTGGATTCACCTGCATAGTGCTACCCACCCTGTCACTCCCACCTGAAGTGGGTGTTCTCCTGGTAGTTTTAATGCCGATTGGACAAGATGGCTCAGGGGCTCTTCATATGAGAGGAACAATTGAATGAGCAAATGGCCCAGGAAAGAGAAAGCAGCCGAGAAGGCTGATAGACAACCTAGAAAAAGTTAATGAAGGATATTAGTAATGAAGTTTGTGGTATTTTTCTCTAGAAATATAGTCCAGAGGGTATATTGAGTATTTAAAGAATTAATTAAAATTGGAAACATAGAAATGCATATCACTATCAATAGTTTATGTGACCACATGTGACATTCACATGTACTATATACAATTGTTCTGAATACAATTTCCAACCCATAGATGAAAATAATTTGGCAAATTAATAATTTTCACAGTCATCTACTCATCTCAGTAGATAACCATCATATAAACTCATATCCGCTCCTGGAATTTGACATAGTTTATTTGTATTTTGGGGAGTTGGAGCTACTAGTAAAGCTGCAATAAGTACATCAACACTCACTGAATCCAGAGAATACTGTCATATTATTTTATATTTTACTCTGAAGGAATAAAATAAAAAATTTAAGAATAGAAAAACATATGTAAGAAAAATCTTTATTTCCTTTGTAAATTGACCAATTCTGGCTGTATGCTTTTAATTTATTTCAACATTTTTACAATGTATAGTTAGATCTGCATAAAAATTTTATCATTCCCCAGAACATAATATACATTATAGAAAACTACTGTCCTACTGTATTTACACTGACAAACAATTACAAAATGAAAAATCTAGAAACTAGAGTCTAGTTCATTTTCTGCAATAGTCATAAAAAGCAAATGTCTGTTTTCACTTAGGAAATAGGATGAGCATTATGCTAAGTGAAATAAGCCAGTTAGAGAAAGATAAATACCACATGATATCACTCATTTATGGAATATAATGAACAACATAAACTGATGAACAAAAACAGATCCATAGATAGAAAAGCAGCGATCAGACTGTCAAACCTCAGAGGGAAGGTTGGGGAAGGTGGGGGTAAGGGGGAGAGATCAACCGGAGGACTTGTATGCGTGCATATAAACCCAACCAATGCACACAGACAACAGCGGGGTGAGGGCATGAGTGGAGGGGGGCGGTTTGGGAGTTAATGGGGTGATGAGGACACATATGTAATACCTTAATCAATAAAGAAATTAAAGATTGAAAAATAAAGAAAAATAGGATACATTTAAAAAAATGAGATTAGACTTCTGGTCAAGATGAGGCTGTAGATACATGCAGTACTCGCCTCCTCTCACAACCACGTCAAAATTACAAGTAAACACGCTCCTCCATCGCCTCAGGGACCTCGAGTGGTTTGCCAAGCAGTGACAACAGACTCCAGTAGCCAGGAGCCTGCTCCTTCAACCCCAGACGATGTCTGGCAAAAACTCCATGATTCTGGCCTACAGTGGTGGCCTGGACACTCCTTCATTCTTATGTGGCCAAGGAACAAGGCCATGATGTCACTGCCTACCTGGCCAACATCAGCCAGAAGGAAGACTTGGAGGAAGCTAGGAAGAAGGTGCTGAAGCTTGGGCCCAAAATGTGTCCATCGAGGACGTCAGCAAGGTGTTTGTGGAGGAATTTATCTGGCTCTCCATCCAGTCTACTGTGCCGTATGAGGACCATTACCTCCTGGGCACCTCTCTGGCCAGGCCCTGTGTCACCTGCAAACAAGTAGAAATCTTCCAGCAAGAGGGAGCCAAGTAGGTGTCCCACGGCGCCACGGAAAAGGGCAAAGACCAGGTCTGGTTTGAGCTCACCTGCTACTCACTGACCCACCCAGATTAAGGTCTTTGGAGAATGCCTGAGTTCTACAACCACTTCCAGGGCTGCAGCAACCTGATGGAGAACACCGAGCAATATGGAATTCACATCTCGGTCACCCCCAAGAACCGTGGAGCATCACATCAGTTACTAGGCCAGAACCCTGGAGAATCCCAAGAATCAAGCCCTTCAGGCCTCTATCCAAAGACCCAGGATGGCTAAAGGACCCAACACCCCTGATGTCCTTGAGATTGAGTTCAAGAAAGGGGTCCCCGCAAAGGTGACCAATGTCAAGGTTGGCACCACCCACCACTCTCATGATTCCCTGAGACCCTGGGAGCTCTTCATGTACCCAAGAGAAGATGGGGCAAGCATGGCTGGGCTGCCTAGACTTTGTGGAGAACTGCTTCATCTGGATGAAGTCCCTGGGTATCTACGAGACCCCAGTGGGGACGGTCCTTTACCACGCTCATTTAGACATCGAGGCCTTCATCACGGATCGGAAAGTGTGTGAAATCAAGCAAGGTCTGGGCTTGAAATTCGCCGAGCTGATGTGCCCAGGTTTCTGGCACAGCTCCGAGTGTGAATTTGTCCGTCACTGCATTGCCAGTCCCAGTAGAAGGGAAAGTCCCGGTGTCTGTTCAAGTGCCAGGTGTACATCCTCTGCCAGGAGTCCCCACTGTCCCTCTACAACGAGGAGCTGGTGAGCATGAACATGCAGGGCCAATACCAGCCGATCAATGCCACTGGTTTTATCAACATTAGCTCCCTGAGGCTGAAGGAATACCATTGCCTCTAGAGCAAGGTCATTGGGAAATAGACTAGCTGACAATGAGGAGCTGGGCCTTCTCACTTTGTCCATTTCCCAAGTACAGGCTTTGATTGTCCTGATAATTTGTAGTTGTGACTTGTTCTCTGGACGGGGCTGGCAGCTCAGTGGGGGTGCCAGACTCCAGCTTTGTTCCCTGGTCCCCTGTAGCCTACAAAAGTGGTCAGTGAAGGGAAATGACAATTAAAAAAAACAAGATACACAAAAAATATTACAACTAAATTACAGAATAATCATCATTCAAAAGCATCTGAAATCTAGCTGAATGGAAGTCCTACAAGTGAGGTTGAGGGACAAGCTCCTCCTGGGCGAGACTTGACCTCCTGGGCAAGAACAATCAGAAGAACATGCATGAACAAGCAGGAAAATGTGCCATGTTTTATGCCACACAAAAGCAGCCACAGCAGACTGGTCAGTGGCAGCTTGTATAATGCTCAAACAAGCTCAAACAAAAGTGGCTTCTCGTCAAATAGTAACATCAATATTTTGGTTACAGAAAGGCATGTTGGCGTAGTGTAAAGCTTGCAGCATCCTTGGACCTGCATGTAGTATCTTAGCCTTGAGCACCCTAATTAAGCCCAGGCTTAGAGTAGCCTTAAACATCCGGTGTATTCTAGACAGGGCCCCAAAGAGGATATAAAGAAGAAGCCACATTGCCTGGCCAGTGTGGCTCCGTAGTTGAGTGTCAACTCATGAACCAATCAGTCCCCAGTTCGATCCCCTGTAGGGGGCATGCAGAAGGCAGCTGATCAATCTCTCTCATTGATGCTTCCATTTCTCTATCCCTCTCCCTTTCTCTCTCTCTAAGATCAACAAAAACATTTTTAAAAAATAAAGAAAAAGCCACATTGAGACTGGTAGAATGAGCGGGGCTGCGAAACAGGCTGGCCCCATGCCTATGTATGGTGGATAAAAATTGGGAGGGATATCTCGGCTGTAGAGGTCATCCTTGAGGAGTGAGGGGTCATAGCCTCATATCAGAATCCCCAGTGCAGGTTTCCAGTGCTAGGAAGAGAAGTCAGCATAATTTCTAGCTGTAAAAACCAGTGTGTGTGTTTGGGGGTTGGGGGGAAGGCAATGGTGGAGGGTTGGGGGAAGAGGACAACAACAGTGAGTTTTTGACTGAGTGAGATGGAGGGCAGCTGGAGCCCCTGGCAGTTCCTCTTAAAGGGCTTATGCACAGACTTACTTTGAGTTCCATCACTGGGGAAGCAACTTGAAAGGTACCAGGAATATAGGGGGAGGAACTGAACTGTCTGATATCAGGGTAAGAGTTAGAGGGATAGATTTCTGCTAGACAGAGGTACTGGCAGAGGCCATTGTTCTTTTGATGATCCCCCCTACAGCCCCCACACAAAGCCTGCAGATGGGTGCCATAACTGAGTCTCCATCACTCTTTGTCTTGCTCTCATGATTCCCTTTCCTACCCAATTTTCATGCCTACCAAAGCTGTTTCTAGTGGCTTTTCTATATCAGTGGCCTGTCTATGCTTAAGACTTGCCTAAATTTCCTCAAACAAGAAGCATCTGGCCTCAGCATGCCCATTACCTCACCCTAAGTAATCCAAGGATGGCACTAATGGCAGCCTACCTTGGTTCACAGCTTGGCTTCTTTAGAACACCTCCAAGACCAGCACAAGTAGTAGCTATCTGCAGATCACCTTGTGGTTCATGCCAGGTGGCCCTGGGCAGAACTGAGGCAGTGACTGATTTTGGGTCCAGAGACAATGCACCTAATGGACAGCTCCGGATTACATTGAAGCACCACCGATCTACTTCTACAGGTGACACAATCAAGGGGCAAACTCAGTGGACACGAGAGCACCTGCTGAAGTAAGTCCTACTCCATGGGGCAGGCCCCTGCATAGCTGATCTTTCACAGTGGTTGCAGCCAGTTTTACAGCTGATCTATATGGGGGAAATGCCTTCAATTGACTTGCCAATAGCAATCAAGGCTCAACTACAACAGGAATGTGTGTACAGCCCACATGGGGCACACCTAGAGTGCCCACTCAGATGAATAGGAAGACTGTGCCACTGGACCCGACAGGACACTTCCTACATTAGGCCATTCTACCAACCTTGGAATATGTAGCACAGCTCTATATAATACATAGAAATAATCATAGGGAGAATGTCAAAATGAGGAGAAAAAAAAATGTCCCAAATGAGAATAGCTTGGAAACCAAGATGGTAGCATAGGTAAATGCCTAACTGCAGCCTCACATAACAATTTCAAAAAATACAACTAAAATACAAAATGGAACCACAGGAAAGTTGACTGACTGGAAATTCTACAACTAGAAGGAAAGAGAAAACCAGAAGGAAAATCAGAGGAGCTGTAAAAGCTTAAGGTACGGAGACATGGTGCGCACATGGAGAGAGGACAGAGCTGGAGAGGAGGGGGCAACTGAGTGCCTGGCTGGCATTCCCTAGCGGGAAGGAGATAAAAGCTCCGGACTGTGCTGAACCCCAGTTCTGGGCAAGACTCTGGGGACCCAGGCTCATACAGAAGAAATCTAGGCTGTAAGGCAGAAACTCAGGGGAGCAGCAAAAGGCAGAGCCCAGAAGGCATGCATGTGAATACGCGCAGAGGACGGGCTGTTGACTCTGCTGCTAGATTGCCCTAGCAGGAAGGAGACAAAAGCTCCGGGCTGTGCTGAGCCCCAGTTCCAACTGCACTGAACCCCAGTTCTAGGCCAGACCCTGGGGACCCAGGCTCATACGGAGGGAATCTGGGCTGTAAGGAGGAAATTCAGTGGAGCTGTGAAAGGCAGAGCTCTAGAGGTGTGCACGTGAATGCGCGCAGAGGACCGACTGTTGACTGTGCTGCTGGATTGCCCTAACGGGAAGGAGACAAAAGCTCTGGACTACTCTGAACCCCACTTCCAACTGCACTGAACCCCAGTTCCAGGCTCATTGGAGAGAGACTAGACTGTCTGGCAGAGGGCAAAACTCCAGGGCACCTTTCTCTCAGAGGTACTTGCAGGGAGTACCAAAGCAGCGAGTACCAAAGAACACTGAGGAACACTGAGACTCAGGAACCTCATAGGGTGGGGCTGACAGGAAGCCAAGGCTGTAGGCTCCACCCTGAAACTCTGCCCCATCCAAGCTGACACAGAGGCTTTTGCAATTTTACAAGTCTAGTCAAATAAGGCTGTCTCCTGGCATAGACACAGCTGATCCGCACAGCCAATTGGCCTGGAGGTCAGTTCCTCCCAGTGATACCAACAACAAGACTTAACTACAATAAGGCTGTACACACAGTCCACAAAGGGGTGCACCAAGAGTGTCCACCTCAGGTAACTGGGAGGCTGGCCCACTGACCCATATAGAACACCGTAGCACACAAAGCCACCCTACCAACTCAGGGAAGCCGATACAAGGAAACAAATCACAAATGAAAGAAATGGAGGACAACAAGTGACTGGATATAGAGTTCAAAACCATGGTTATAAGGTTTTCCAAGAATTTCCCAGAAAAGACTGATGAACTAAATGAGACCTATGAAGATATATGAAAAGGGATCAACTAGAAATAAAGAATACATTGTCTGAAATAAAAAAATATTATACAGAGTCCTAAAAACAGAATGGAAGATCTTAAGAATCAAGTCAAAGATTTGGAGGACAAAGGACAGAGGACACTCCTCCTCAGAAGCAAGAAAACAAGAGAATCCAGTAAGTTGAAAATAGTGTAAGAAACCTCTGGGACAACTTCAAGCAAAACCAACATCAGAATTATGGGGGTCCCAGAAGAAGAGAGAGAGCAAGATACCAAAAACATATTGGAAGAAATAGTGACAGAAAACTTCCCCCACCTAGTGAAAGAATTAGACTTACAAGTCCAGGAAACACACAGAAACCCAAACAAAAGGAATCCAAAGAGGACCACACCAAAACACATCATAATTAAAATTCCAAGAGCAAAAGACAAAGAGAGAATATTAAAAGCAGCAAGAGGAAAGCAGTAGTTACCTATAAAGGAGCAACCATACGATTGTCAGCTGATTTCTCAACAGAAAGCATGCAGGCCAGATGGGAATGGCAGGAAATATTCAAGGTGATGAATAGCAAGAACCTACAGCCAAAAATACTCTACCCAGTAAAGCTATCACTCAGAATCGAAGGCCAGATAAAGAGCTTCACAAATAAAAATAAAAAAAAGCTAAAGGAGTTCATCACCGCCAAACCAGAATTATATGAATTGCTGAAGGGGGTTCTTTAGGAAGAGGAAGAAAATAAAGATAAAAATTATGAACAACAAATACGTAACTATCAACAAGTGAATCTAAAAACCAAGGGAATTAAAAAATCTGATGAACAATATTAACTGGTGAATATAATAGAATCAGAGGTATGGAAGGGGAGTGGACTGACAATTCTCAGAGAAAAGGGGAATGGTATATGTGGGAAGAGACTGAACATAAACTGTGCACCTATGGATGAGGACAATGTGGGGTGGGGAAAGGGCAGAGGATGGGGTGGGAAACTGATGGAGGAGAGCAATGGAGGGAAAAAAAATGAGGAAGATTTGTAATAATATGAACAGTAAAGATTTATTTAAAAAAAAAAAAGGAAAAACAGAAATATCCCAAATGAAAGATCAAAACAAAACTCCAGAAAAAGAACTAAAAAAAATTGGAGACAAGCAATTTACTAGATGCAGAGTTCAAAATACTGGTTATAAGGATTCTCAATGAACTTAGGGGAAAGAGTAGATAAACATAGAGAGGACATGGAAATAATAAAAAAGCAATCAGTTGGAATTGCAGAATACACAAACTGAAATGAAGAAAAGTTTATAGTGTTGCTCGGTTGGTTGGAACATTGGCCCATACATTGAAAGGTTCTATTCCCAGTCAGTTCACATACTCAGGTTGTGATTTCAAGTTCTAGTTGGGGTGCATGTTTATCTCTCATATAGACTCTCCCCCACTTTCTTCTTCTGTTTCTAAAATCAATAAAAAAAATATTCCTCGAAGATTCTGAAATGGCAGCGAAGTAAATGAAAGTTACATTGACAGTATGCCAGGACCAAGTTGGAAATACAACTAAAATAAAGAAAAACCACCCTGATCAGCTGATGACTACCTGAAGAGAGCCCTGATAACCAAGCACAGAAAGTGGAGACTGTATAGAGACTGGAAGGAAGTGTGGAGTCATGAAAGGGCTGGCCGGGCTTCCAGAGTCAGCAGCTGAATTTCCAGAGGGATATCATAGCTGTGGGCAGTTCCCACTTAGAACTCTGGGGTTTAAACCCAAAGCTGAGTTCCCTGGCCCAGAGCACCGGAGTGATAAAGGTGCCCACATAACAGCTGTCTGTGAAAAGTTACAAGGTTGCTGTCTGCCAGTGTGAGACGCCTGGAAATGTAGGCACCCTCTTAAAGGGGCAACACAAAATTTCACCTGTAGCCACTCACCTTGGGCTCCGGCAGAGGTAGGGCAAAGTGGACTTGAGCTATGTGAGCAGAAGCCATGATTGAGGGCTCTGGGGTTGGAGTTTGGATGGCAGCCAGCCCAGTTTCCTGTGCTCGGCCATTCCCTCACACTGCAGAGAAAAGCTTACCCAGTGAACATTTGGTATACAGGCAGATTTTGTATAGTGGGAAGGCAGCTGCCCTATCCTGCTGGAAAATCTCTCACCCCACCCTGTGGACAGTAGCCTGAGGATAATCAAGTCTGAAAGTCAATGGGGCTCAGGCAGAGGAGGAGTCTCTAGAGGCTTTGAGTCTTTACCTGCTATAATCTAGAGCCCAGGCTAGAAAAGCAGACCCTGGTGCACATCATGGTCCTTTCCAAAGGTACTCAGCCCCAGGAGAGGGAGCCACAAGCCCTGGATAGCTCTAAGCAGTGTACTCAGGGCCAGTCACAAAGAGGCCTTGTCCTGCACTAGAGGCTGGGAGTCATGGTAGATCAGACCCAGTGACCTCACTTCTAGAAATATATCCTAAGAAACCTGAAACACCTATCAGAAAGAATGTATGCACCCCTATGTTCATAGCAGTGCCATTTACAATCTCTGAAACAGCCCAAGTGCCCATCAGTAGATGAGTGGATAAAAAAGCTGTGGTACAGATATACCATGGAATACCAATCAGCAGTAAAAAAGAAGGATCTCTTATCCTTTGAGACAACATGGATGGACCTGGAGAGTATCATGGCAAGTGAAATAAGTTAGTCAGAGAAAGACAAGTACCGTGTTTCCCCGAAAATAAGACCTAGCACATGGAAAGATAAGACATCCCCTGAAAATAAGACCTAGTGCAACTTTGGGAGAAAAAATTAATATAAGACACTGTCTTATTTTGGGGGAAACAGGGTATCATATGGTCTCACTCATATGTGGAATCTAAGTAACAAAATAAATTGGTGAATGGAGTGGATCCAGACATGGAAGCATGGAACAGAGTGTGGAATTTGGGAAGGAAGGCAAGGGAGGGTGGGTGGGTGGGAGATACTTTGCCAAGGACGTTGTATGCATTTATACATGGCCCATGGACACAGACAATGAGGCGGTGAGGGCCTGGGGCTGGGGGCAGCTCCTGCATTGAGCACCTGCCCCCTGGTGGTCAGTGCACATCATAGAGACTGCTCACTTTGCTGTTCAATCTATTTGCATATTATGGTTTTATATACATAGACTAGAGACCTGGTGCACAAAATTCATGCATGGGGTGAGGGGCGTCCCTCAGCCTGGCCTGGCCTGCACCCTCTCCAATTTGAGACCCTTCAGGGGATGTTAGACTGTCTCTCGCAATCCAGGGCCGCTGGCTTCTAACTGCTCACCTGCCTACCTGCCTGCCTGATAGCCCCTAACCCCTCTGCCTGCTGGCCTGATCACCCCTAACCACCTCTATCTGCCTACCTGATCCCCGCTAACTGCTCACCTACTGGCCTGATTGCACTTAACTGCTTCTGCCTTGCCCTGCACCTGGGACCCGAGCTTCCCTCACTCTGGCCAGCCTCAGGCACCCAGGACCCGGGCCAGCTTTACCCGGGCTAGCCACAACCACAGGAGACCATGGGTGGACGGCTTCTCCCAGGCTGCAGCCACAGGCACCTGGGACAGCGGAGCAGGCAGCTTGACCCTCTCCCAGGTTGCAGCCACAGGTGCTGGAGCCTGGGACCATAGGGCGGGAGGCTTGTCCCTCTCCTGGGCCTCAGCCCCAGCCGCTGATGCCCGAGACCACAGGGCAAGTGGCTTGTTCCTCTCACTGGATGAGGGTGCAGCTGCTGGCACCCGGTTCTCGGGGACCTTGGGGAGTGCAGGTTGTCCCTCTTCGGGGCTGCAGTTACTGGCACAGCCTCTGATGCCCGCAACCACAGGGCAGGCAGCTTCTCCCTCTCCCAGGTCGCAGCCCCAGCTGCTGGTGTCCGGGACTGCGAGGCATGTGATTTGTCCCTCTCCCGGGCTGCAGCCTGGCTGGTCCCCAGTCCTCTCTCCCCAGTGTTGAGTGTCTCAGCTGTTACCGTGTGATGGTGTGAGGGTGTGATGACCATTTGCATATTATCTCTTAATTATATAGGATAGGTCAGATATGGAAGCAAACGTCCATTAATCAAAGAATGGATAAAGAAGTGGTGCAGCCGAAACCGGTTTGGCTCAATGGATAGAGCGTCAGCTTGGGAACTGAAAGGTCCTGGGTTCGATTCCGGTCAAGGGCATGTACCTTGGTTGCGGGCATATCCCGAGTAGGTGGTGTGCAAGAGGCAGCTGATCGATGACTCTCTCTCATTGATATTTCTAACTCTCTATCTCTCTCCCTTCCTCTCTGTACAAAATCAATAAAATATATCAAATCTTAAAAAAAAAAAAAAGTGGTGCATATCTACAGTGAAATATTATCCATAAAAAATACTGAAATTTTGCCACCTGCAACAATATGAATGGACCTAGAGTGTATTATGCTAAGTGAAATAAGTCAGACAAAGACAAATGACATATGATTTTTTTAATATTTGAAATCTAATAAGCAAAAGAAATGAACAAACAAAACAGAAACCATGTCATAGATACAAAGAGCAGACTGGTGGTTGCCAGAGGGGGAAGGAGGGTGGAGACTGGGTGGAAAAGAGGAAAGGATTAAGAAGTATTAATAGGTAGTTACAGAATAGTCATGGGGGCCCTAGCTGGTGTGGCTCAGTGGATAGAGCATTGGCCTATGGACTGAAGGATCCCAGGTTTGATTCTGGGCAAGGGCACATTCCCAGGTTGTGGGCTCACTCCCCAGTGTGGGGCATGCAGGAGGCAATTGATAAATAATTCTCTCTCATCATTGATGTTTCTATCTCTCTCTCCCTCTCCCTTTCTCTCTGAAATCAGTAAAAATATATTTTAAAAAATAGTCATGGGAATGTAAAGTATAATCATGTGAATGTAATTTTGCTACTGTTATGAGTCTTAATGTAAATGTCTGTCTTTTCCGATGGTCTTAGGCTCTACAGCAGTGGTTCTCAACCTGTGGGTCATGATTGCCCCTTCCTCAACAAGCTTGCCTTGGGTCTTTGTCTTGAGGTATTTTTTATCTTTTTTTTTTTTTTTTTTTTTTTTTTGTGTGTGTGTGTGTGTGTGTGTGTGTGTGTGTGTTAGAAAATGTTAGGGGAGGGTTTCAGTAGAATATTTACCAGCTTTCCAGGTGCATTATTAATATGCTGATGCTCACAATGAGCATATGGGGGAATTTGGGATTATTCTTTGGTCTGCTTTACTGTTTTACTTTTATCTTGGGTCTGTCTGGCTTTAAAGGGGTTTTTGTTATTTGTTCCCAACTTCATCTGTCCTTGGGTTTAGCTGGCACAAGTGGTATTAATTGGATTTTTGTTCTCTATTTTCCCAAGTCAGGGTGATTTAAATTATGTTTTCTCTGGTTGGGGAGAAGAGGTAGAAACCACTTGCTCTCAAGTGGTTGGGGAAGATAAGGTCTTGCTATTTCCAAGCTGGTTGTAGGTTGTTCTAATTGTTTGGACTTGTTTAATTTTCTTATCTCAGTTTCCCCATTCCACTTGCTCAGGAATTTTCCTAGCATCTTATTATCCTGCCTCACTATAAGGAAAATAAATGTCTTGAATGCTGTGTTTATAAACCTTAAGGAAATATAACACTATAGCAGTATGTTTTAAAAGTAAAGGTTTGAGTATTAAAGGGTGGCTTTAAAGACAAATTAGTTGAGACACTTAGTTTATTTGGAGAAAACTCAACTTTTATACCCTTCATCTACCTGGTACCAGGAAAAGCTTCCGTAGGAACATGGAAAGTCTCCATTCTGCTGGGGCTGTAACACCTTGTGGAAAAACAATCTGTAGGGTTCTAACGGTCTCAGTGGTCTCTTTGGGACTTACCTGTAGGAAAAAAAGGAAAATTACCAATTTCCTTTCAGCGCCTGTCATGGGCCTGCTGAAAACACTTTTCCAGGAGGCCTGCTTCAAGCAGTCTGGCTCAGGACTCCTTCCTTTGCTCACCAACCCCACTCCGACCCCCAAAGAGGAAGCCTGACAGCTCTAGGCTGCAGCCAAAACTGCCATTGAAACCCCATGCTCTGATAGCTCCTGCAGAGACCACTCACGTTTTTTGCTTTGGAATCACCCTCTCCAGGAAAAGCCTTATAGGAAACATTTAAAACTATGTAAAGTCACAAAAATATTCTTACTGACAAAGAGGCAGGAAGAGCCAGAGGCTGCCTGACTTTTGGTGAGGGCCATCCTTGACTCATCCAGCCCGGGCCTGCCCGGATCTACTTCATCAGTGCAGGAACTGACCCTAGCAGCTTCTTTCTCTAAGGCCAGAAATTCCAGGGCACTGGGTGCAGGTGAGCCATGCTGTCTGCCATATCCCAACTGGAGCTGGTTATGCAGCGGCAGGCAGTCTGCGAGGACTCCTGTCAGCTCTGGACTCTGAGGCTGACTCCAGTTCACCCTTTCAAATATGCTCTCTTGATGAATGTCTGTGCTCATTCCTTAAAACTTTCTGAAACAGGCTATTAAGTAACTGATGACTTCAATCTTAAATGAAAAGGAGTAATAAAAAATATAATGAATGTTTACATAGCATCTTTCTTCAAGAAACATGAAGCACTTTGTATCCAGAGGAAGTCTTAAAATACAGTCCACAGACCCCAAAGCTCCAAGTTGCCATTTGTCTCTTGCTATAGGACTCTGGGTATATATAAATATTTTTTCAGCTCTTTAATATATTTGTTGCAATAGTCCATGCATCTGGTTTAAATAATTCCAACAGAGCACAAGGGCTTCATGGAAAGCCACAGGTTCTTGTCCTTCCTCTCTTCACCCTTTCCTCCCCCTGCCCTCTCCTTTCCTCTCGGCTTTTGTCAGGGTACTTTTCATTTTACATAGTCATGGGTAACATCCTTCAGAAATAGAACGGAATATGCTGGGCTCTATCTGTAGATTTAGTCCAAACATGTAAATGTCAAGACCTGTGTCTATGTGATCACAAAACAAAACCTGGCGTGGTCCATCTTCCAAACATCCCCTTTGGGGTGACAGGAATCATACAGGCAAAGGTTCTCCATTTCATCAGATGTACATGGCTTGTGACCAGATTTGTGAGGCATGCACAGACACTGCGCAATTACCTGAGAGGTAATTACCAACTATGTCTTGCTCACTGAGTTGCAATAAAAATCAAAGAGTAGGAGTCCACAGCTCAACCTTGTTCAGGTCACCAGAAGGCCCACTATAGACTTCTGAGCATGAGTTTTAGGCCAGAAGAAGTAGAGCTGGCAAAAGTGAAAATGCAGGCTTTTGTTTAGTTTTCAGTGCACGTTGACATCGTCCTGCATAGGCAGAAAAAAATTTTTAAAAATAAAATAAAATAAAAGATTTCTCGCTGAAACCGGTTTGGCTCAATGGATAGAGCGTCGGCTTGGGGACTGAAGGGACCCGGGTTCGATTCCGGTCAAGGGCATGTACCTTGGTTGCGGGCATATCCCCAGTGGGGGGTGTGCAAGAGGCAGCTGATCGATGACTCTCTCTCATCGATGTTTCTAGCTCTCTATCTCTCCCTTCCTCTCTGTACAAAAACAATAAAATATACTTAAAAAAAAAAAGATTTCTCAAAGCCCTTGATAGACAAAGTACTTTTTAAACAGATGCAAAAATCCTTCTCATCAAATAATGGTTATCAAGTACCCACATTCAGGCCATTGCTCTGTGAATATCAGCAAAGCAACGACGCTCCTGCTTTCAGTTTCGGAGACTGGGTTCAGATGGATGCAGGTTTGATGCTTGGCTTTGTCCCTCATGTGTTGTTGACTCTGTCAATTTAATCTCTGTAGGACTGTTTCATAAGGTGTAAATGTACCTGCTATGTATTTCTTGTGGGATAATGACCTAACATGCTCAGCACAGAGGGAATAAGAGCTGTTTCTTCTCATCTATGATTTCTTCTTTTATTCCAAGGATTTTTGGAGTTTTTACTCTAGCCGATCCTATTTCAGACAGGGTTGAGCCAACAACTGAAGACTGACTTTGTCTTCAAATGCATTTTTTAAACTAGAGTTTCTGGAAAGAATTGCAGCTATTTATCCATTCTGCTTTTACTGACTGGAATTTTTAAATTTCAAAGTATTTTACCATACAGCTTTACTAAATGGAATTTTTAAGTTCCAAGATATTTTACCTTTTCCAGGTAGGTTAAAAAATAACATTCTTTTTAATTTCTTGACATGCAATACTATAAGCATTTAAAGATATGTAAATCTCAGTCAGACTAAGCCTACTGAGTTGGAGCCAGAGTGAGATGATAAAATTCTGGTGTCTTATGATTATCTAATGGAGATACAGAATGTGTGATACGTTCCAGGTGAGAAAGCATAATATGTATCTGCATGGGCCTAATTTAGTGTTAGGATTAATTTCTAGTCCAAATTTTTAAAAGCTGACCATGAGTAAAAAAGCCTTTGTACTATATGATCTCATTTATTAAAATACTAGAAGCCTGGTGCACAAAATTTGTGCACTATGGGGGGAGGGTCTCTCAGTCTGGCCTGCACCCTCTCGCAAGGATGTCCGACTGCTGTCCGATTCCTGCAGGGCTGTGGAATTGGGCCTAAACTGGCAGTCAGACATCCTTCTCGCAATCCAGGACTGCTGGCTCCTAACTGTCCTCCTGCCTGCCTGCCTCATCACCCCTAACTCCTCTGCCTGTCTGCCTGATTGCCCCTAACCACTTGACTCTGCCTCAGCCGCCACTGCTGCGGCTTCATCCAGAAGGACATCAGGAATGATGTTTGAAAGGTTGTTCAGTTTTCCAGTCTAATTAGCATATTATGCTTTTATTATTATATTATAAATAGCTATATCTCACCTATTAAAACCACGCACATTTCCATTTAACATAGTGACAATCCTATATAATAAAGAGGCAATATGCAAATTGACCATCACTCCAACACACAAGATGGCCGCCACAAGATGGCCAGCAGTGGAGGGCAGTTGGGAAGGACCAGGCCTGCAAGGGAAGGTAGTTAGGGGTGACCAGGTCAGCAGAGTAGGGCAGTTGGAAGTGACGAGGACTGCGGAGAAGGCAGTTGGGGGCAATCAGGTCAGCAGGGGATGAATTAGGTGTTGATCAGGCTGGCAGGGGAGTGGTTACAGGATGATCAGGCTGGCAGGTGGAAGCAGTTAAAGGCAATCAGGCAGACAAACAGACAAGTGGTTGGGAGCCAGCAGTCCTGGATTGTGAGGGGGATGTCCAGTGGGATCGGGCCTAAACGGGCAGTTGGACATCCCTCAAGGGGTCACAGATTGGAGAGGGTGGGTGCAGTCTGGGCTGAGGAACACCCCCCTGCCCCCAGGCCTCTAGTAATTGAAATAAAGGAACATTATTGGTAGGTATAAATATATACAAAAATCGCCATCATTACTAAATAAGTTGTGCATTCAGAATTAATGAGCAATGAAATTACTCTTTTGCACTTTAACTCAATGTTTTTAAAAATATATATTTTATTGATTTTTTTACAGAGAGGAAGGGAGAGAGATAGAGAGCTAGAAACGTCAATGAGAGAGAAACATCAACCAGCCGCCTCTTGTACACCCCGTACCGGGGATGTGCCCTCAACCAAGGTACATGCCCTTGACCGGAATCGAACCCGGGACCTTTCAGTCCGCAGACCGACACTCTACCACTGAGCCAAACCGGTTTCGACTAACTCAATGTTTTAAAGAAACTCTTGAGGCATCTTCAAACAAAATAAATGAACAAACATAGGAGAAGCAAACTCATAGATACAGGAATCAGATCAACAGTTGCTAGCAAGTTTGGGGGGCTGGGTGAAAAAGGTGAAGGGATTAAAAAGTACAAAATTGGCAGCTACAAATGAATATATTATTTGGGGCCCACATATTTCCACAGATAAGAAAAACCTAAGGAGTTCATCACCATCAAACGAGTATGATATGAAATGCTGAAAGGTATTCTTTAAGAAGAGGAAGAAGAAGAAAAAGATAAAGATAAAAATTATGAACAACAAATACATATCTATTAACAGTGAATCTAAAAATTAAGTGAATAAAAAATCTGATGAACAGAATAAACTGGTGAATATAATAGAATCAGGGGCATAGAATCAGGGGCAATTCTCGGGGGGAGGGAAGGGGTGTGGGGGTGCGGGAAGAGACTGGACAAAAATCGTACACCTATGGACGAGAACAGTGGGGTGGGCGATAAAGGCAGAGGGTGCGGTGGGAACCAGGTGGAGGGGAGCTATGGGGGGGGGGGGGAAGAGGAACAATTGTAATAATTTGAATAATAAAGATTTATTAAAAAAATAAATTAAAAAAGGAGGTTTTCTCTATCCACCAAAATATTTAATTTGTGGCTAATCCAGATAGTTTAAGTGAGCTGTCAACTTTGGCTTCAGTAGTTGCTTTGCCTCCTGGCTTACCCCAGGAGGCTGTGAGTGGCCTGCCCTCTTTCCTTGACAGCTGTTGGAGTCAGTTCTAACCAATAGCCATCTGAGCCTCCAGCATGAAATCACCTTCGTCTGCCCTGGGTCCACTTTTAATCTGAGTGTTAAAAGAAAAGGCAGAGCAAGGAATGCGTATGCAGTGCAAGTAGAAAGTTCTGGTTATTTTGCTTAAGGAAAAAGAAGTTGGTAAGATGGAAATAAATTCATATACTTTTTAGATTTTAACAATATACTTTAGAATCTCTCTATTTCTTTCTTAGAACATATATTTCAACAGAGAACAAGTCCAAAGGCAGAGTTGGCTGTGAACATCACTAGACATAGGCTTCACCTTGCTTTTGCCGGCTGCTCAGAAGCTGGTGACCTCAGAAGCTGGGTGACCTCTGCCCTCTGCTGCCTTATCTATATTCAGCTGAAAAAAATGGCTGCTGTCAGTTGAGGCTGAACCAACTTCGTGCCATGCACTTGCTAACAATCCATGTCTTAGAAGCCTGCAGGCCAAAACGACTAATCTTTTGTTCAGTCTATTGATGAATTATGAAAAGCAGACTACTACAATTTGCCACAATGCATGAATTTAAAAAGGGGAAGCTGCAAACCTGTTGAACTTAGAAATTGCTCTGAGAATGTGTTTGGGGATATTTACAGTCCTTGAGCACAAGGCTGTCTAGTTGTCTACTTTCCATACAGTAATGGCTGATCTAGTATTTACAAGGGGCAGCTTCATCTCCATCTGGTCTATTCCAAGGAGCTACTGGAATAGGAAATGCTTTTTTTGGGTGAGGGGCTGGTTAGACTGCTTTAAATGAATTCCAGCAGAAAATTGAAAAGCCAGTGTCCTCTTTAACTTCTCCAGCCCTCTCTGCCCCTCAGTCAAGTCTTCCAGCCTTGATCAGAACAGAGCTGCTCTGTTATTCAACACTGCCCAGCTTTAGGGGGAGTAAAGTTCCCAATCTCTTACAGCTCAACCAAGTGTGAAGAATTCTACTATCAGAGAGCTTTCCTTGGTTTCCTTAGTCACTCTGGAGCCGGAGCCTTTTTTTTGAGCAGGTGCCTTTAAAACACCACGGTGTGGCCTTAGGAGGGTAATATCAAAATGCAACTTTTGTTAGTTCATATTCAGAGATCACATTTGCTAGCTGTCACCTGGAGAAGCAGAGAGCACCTACTTCTTGGTGGGGAATGGGAAAGTTGAAGTGCTGAAACAGGGAGACAAACAGAATGCTGGGGAGAGACTCCTAGAAAGTCCTTGTGGTGGTGGGTCTCCTAAGGATTATCCTAAGGATAATTTTCTTGCTTAATTTTGCATATGGCCTCTAAAATCTAAAACAAGTCAGCAAATTTCTAGAAGGGCTAGTATTATTGTGATGTAAATCACTGTTTAAAAGATTCTAGTAGTTACTAGTAATAGTTCAGTTTGAGTAGGCATCTACTGCTCATCTGTTTGCTGTTAAAGGTGTCATTGTAACATTCTTCAGCTGGCAGGAAATAAATCCTAGGTCCTGAAGGCAGATGAACAGGGGTGGCTTATGTACAATTGCTTTGGCTCAAGTTCAATTGCTTTATGACTGCCTAATAAACCCCATGGCTATTTTTAGCTACTATAATACCATTTGATTTCCCCTTTAATCTGCTATAAATACATTTATAAATTCAACATCTTTATTTTCTTCAGAATTTTTATATATATAATTGAATTATTTAGGGCCCACATATTTTCAAAAACTGCTCACTATAATTATGTCTAGTTGTTGGATCCCAAGTCTAGAGATAAATATGGTCAATATTATTTGGCATTTGCATACTAGCAGGGTATGTGCTCAATGGGCTCAACAGCACGAAATAAGAGATGATTGCTCTTCTGACCAAAAGCACTTTCTTGAATGGCAATGATGAAATGGATCTCCTGACTTGAAATCACACAGAGGAAATCAAATAGGAAAGAACCTTGGTTTTGATACATAGTGCCCAAAGGACAATGGTTGAGTTCTAAAATCCCAGTATCCTTTCTTCAAAACCATTTTATAGAGTTTTTCAATCAAAGTGCTTTCTGCAGCGAGAATCTTCCTGCAGAGGATAATGCCTTTGAACCTGCCCAGTTCCTGTGGCCCCAATGTAGGCTTGCAAGAGCTAGACAAGCATCTCTGAGTAGTTCCCAGCAAGCTGGTTCTCCTCTCATCAGTGTGTGTGCTGTGTTCAAATGCAAAAAAATATAGGCATTCATGCACCAGCAGAGTGTATGTTCAGTGAGGAGTGGGACACTAGAATTCCAATTTCTACTTGAAATTAAAAATAAAATCAAGTTTTAATTTCCAACAATTCAGGAACAATGATTACTGAATGCTTATTTGTTGAGTACCAGGCACTTTCTAGGCACTGGAGATTGCCTGGGAGTAAAGAGAGTAAATATTGCTGCCCTTATAGAGCTTACATTTTAGTAAGGAGAAAAAAGACAATAAAGTAAACAGAAAAGGAAGAATACTATGAAGCGGAGGGGGGAGAAGGAAGTTAATGAAGGGAATGGTGATGTGAGGCTTGTATTCGGAAATGTAGCAAACTGAGTTGTTTAATAGGCATGACCATGTTTTCAGCCTGGTTTATGATGAGCGGGTACGCTACCAGCCCTGGTGTCACAGCACTGTCCTTTCTTGCTTCTGGCAGAAGTGCTAGGAATACCATCATCATGTTAGTTCCATTTGAGTTATCTTATCTAATAAAAGAGTAATATGCAAATTAACCAGCATTCTGTGACAAAAATGGGGACGCCCATAGACACAAGATGGCGGTGCCCAGTCCTCTCAGGCACAGGGAGGACTGCACTGAGAGCAGGCAGTATGAGGCCCCGGCTTTGGCCTGGGAAGCGCCTTCGCACTCCGGCGCGATCAGCTCCCATCCTCAATCAGGGCAGTGGCCTGGGAGGTGGCCATGCACCTCCGCCCCCTCCTATGTATCCCCCCCTGCGTGATCAGCTCCCAGCTGCAACCTAGGCCATAGGCCTGGGAGGCAGCGTGCACTCCCTTCATGATCCACTTCCAGCGGCAACTCTAGCTGTGGCCTGGGAGGCAGCTGTGCCCCCAAGAGTTATCTCTTCCCTGGGACAGCCTGGGGTGTCAGCCTCCAAAGGGCCTGCACCCCCATGGAGTGATTCTACCCCCCCTCCCACACACACACACCTATAGCCTTGGAATTTCCCTTGCCCCCAGGAGAGTGACTAGAGACAGAAAAGGAATAAAAGGAGAAAAGAAAAAAGGACAAAAGGTGAAACATCAAGAAAAGGAAAGAGAAGGAAAAAAGGAAGAAACAACCACATGATATCACCTTTCCAAGGTCTCATGAAATTCCTGTTTTACGAGTTTATTTTATGACACCTTTAGTTTGGGTTTACATTTTTACTGGTTTGTCAAGACCATGGCAGGTACACTGTCTAATATGTTAAAGAAAAAAATCCTATCTAACAAAGAGGGAATATGCAGGGGAGGGCATTTGGGGGTGACCAGGCTCTCAGGGGAGGGCAGTTGGGAACTATCATGCCAGCAAGGGTTAGGCGTCAATCAAGCTCCCAGGTGCAGGGGCACAGCACAGGCTTCCCGCTCCCCAAGGCAGCGCCCCCTCCGGAGCGGCCCCTCCCAGCATCTATGATGCCCCTGGGAAGAGTGCCTGCTCCTGAGACCACCACCCAGGTAGGGCGAGGGGCAGGCACAGGGCCACAGCACGGGACCAGAGAGCCCAGCCCCCTGCCTTCCCCCAGGGCTGTGCCCATCCTTCCTGACCATCCTCGCAGGGTGGCCTAGAGGGCCACCTTAAAGGAATCCCAGAAACTGGGGAGGGGTGCCCCCCAGACCTTCCCCTACTGCAGAAGATGAGGGGCCGGGAGACAGGGCCAGGGTGCTGCTCCGGGCTGGGGGCTGGGTGAGGATCCGGAGGCGGGGCTTCAGGCCTGGGTGGTGGGGGGAGACGGGAGGCGCTGAGGGCAGGCAGAGCTGGCGGAACCGCTGGGAAGGAGAAAGATCCCAGAGGCCTGTGCGCCCCGGGCCGGCCCTGGGCCTCGTGCAGCCTCCACCACTGCAGGGCGCCCGGACCCTTGCCTGGCGGTCGGGGCTGAGCTGTTTGCCCTTTGGGACTCCAGGAAGGGCCTGGGTCGGTACCAAGGGGCCCGGTGCCCAGTCCGTCAGCAGCAGGTGAACCGCAGGACACATAACACAGAAGGGGGTGGCTGTCACCTTGGAAACGGAGTGGGCCGAGCTGAGGGCCAGGTTGGGCAGTGGGGTGTGGGCAGGCCTTGTGGGCTCTGCACCCCCAGCCCAGAGGGGAGGGAGGGGGGGTGAGTCAGGCCCAGCTTGGGGAGCGGCCCCGCCCAGCGATGCCCTCGGAGGGCTCGAGGTGAAGGCGGCAGGCGGGCACAGGAGCCCGCACATGGCAGGCCGGCCACGGGTGGAACAGCGTGGAGCTGGGTAAAGTGCTGCGTGAGGGCGGCTGCCGGGGTAATGCGATCGTCCTCGCCTCCTAATGAAGCCACAGCCCCTTCTCCCCAGAACCACAGGCCCCCTCCCCCGGAACTGCCATCTGAATGCCGCCTGGGAGGCCTCCCCCTGCCCCACCCAGCTCTCCCCGCTCCCAGCCCCTGCCCCACCCCCAGGTGACACTGTTGTGCCCAAGTGTCATCAACCCCAAAGACTACCAGGGAGCCGAATCCGATGCAATTGCAGAAAGCCTGTATTTATTTCGGACTAGTCCGAGCCCAGTCTCACCTACACCAACGAGGGCATGGCGAGAAAGAGGAAGAACTTAACATATCAATGGGTTTTATAGGGAGGGTGGTGCCGCTACCTTGGCTGACCTGATTGGTTGGGTTAGGCCTAGGGTCCAGTTACCTGGAGCTGTACCCGCCCCGCCCTGCCCTCTCACCCCGCCTGCCCTCTTACCCCGCCTGCGCTTACCCCGCCTGCCCTCTCAACACAACCTGGCTGAACCGCTCTGGACACTGGGGTGAGCGGTCTTCCTGGGCAGGAGCCCCACACCGCAGCCCCCCTGCGGGCTCCTCGCTGACCCTCACAGGGACCTGCGGTCGGCTTGTCGGGCTGGGCCCAGGCCGCCCCTCCACACAGCAGGTGACCAGGAACGTGTGAGCCGAGGACACTCTTGGGGTTGAAGTGGGGCGCAGCATTGGGACCCGGTCAGAGCTCCGAGAAACCGGGGCGCTGCGTTCACCTCTCAGCTGGAAAACGCTCCGGCCAGGCTGCGCCGCTGGCTGCAGACTCTTCCCACCTCTGCTCAGTCACACCGTCCACTGGAGAGGCCTCCGGGGCCGGCCTGAGGGGGGCGCTGCCTCCTCTGTGCCCCCGAGCCCGGGGCTGGACAGGCACCGGCACCGAGGCGGCCCGGCAGACGGAGGCCGCACACCCCGGAGCAGTCCCGCATCCTGGGCGCGGACACAGGAGGTGGACGGCCGTCACCACCACAGGTTGGGCCGCTCCTCGGACACGCGGCTCTTGAACAGGGTGATCTTGTCCAGGTGCGCCATGGGCACGTCCCGGATCACGTCCACCAGGCCCCCGTGCAGCAGCGGGAAGATGACCACGTTCAGCGCGGGCCGCTAGGCCTAGGAACTGCGGAGGAGGGTCTGCTGCAGGCTCCTGCAGGTGGCCGGGGACTCGCCGGTGAACATGTGGCACACGACGACGTGTGGGCAGCGGGCCATGAAGGCCAGCACGGCCTCGGGCTGCAGGGTGCTGCGGCGGGACACCAGGCACAGGCGCTGCAGCGCGGAGCACTGGCTCAGCGCCTGGAAGAACTGCCCGTTGGCGCTGAAGTAGGGCTGCTCCAGCCTGAGGTCCTTCAGCCACTTGCAGTGCTTCAGCATGTCAGACAGGGTGGACATGTACACCTCCTTCCCCATCATGCTCAGGTTGGCCAGAGAGAGGGACTGGAGCTGCTGGCACTGCAGGCCGATGCTGACCAGTCCGGAGCCTGTGAGAATGCTGGGCAGCTGGGCCAGCGTCAGGTGCCTCAGGAAGGCCAGCTGGCCGATGGCAGCCACCGCCGTGTCCCCCGCCCGCTCTGCGCCCGGCTGTAGGGCGGCAGCGAGTTGCGGTTGGCGAGCTCGTTGCAGGGCATGGCAGAGGAGAAGTTGGACCCGATCAGCTCGAGGCGCTGCAGGAAGGGCAGGCTCTTCAGCAGAGACCAGAACATGGAGGAGGGCTGCAGGCCTGCCTGCCCCGGGAATGGACTGGGACAAGCCTGCACGCCGATGCGCACCTTCTTGCTGAAGCCGCAGGGCACGGTGTGCATGGCGGGCTGGGCGGGCTTGCGGTCGGCCCACGGTGCCGAGTCGGCCACGGAGCAGACAGGCAGGGACAGGGAGCGCAGGTGGCTCAGCTGGGCCAGCAGCTGGCACAGGTGCCGGCCCGGGCCCCCGGCGCTGTGGTGGTGGGCGGCCGACAGGTTGAGGTGCCACAGGTTGCAGCAGGCAGCCACCAGCGTCTCCAGGATGCCGCTGTCGATGTCGTCCTCCACCCTGCGCAGCTGCGAGTCGCAGGCCAGGCAGTGGGTGCAGCCGCTGAGATTCAGTCTGGCCAGGCTGCACAGTCCTTGCCCCCTTTGAGGATGTGCTGGATCAGCAGCCTGCCCGACATGGTAGAAGGGGTTGTGGAAGCACATGTGCTGGAGCAGGGCCGAGCCGCTGAGCCAGGACTTGGGCAGCTGCAGGGTGTCCAGCACCACGTTGCGGGCCATGGAGTCCAGCAGGTTCTGGGTGGCCCCGCTATCAGCGAAGCTGCCGGGCACGGAGATGAGGAAGGCCTGCAGGTTCTTGGGGGTGCGGTCGCTGAGCACAGCCACGTAGAGCTGCACCACCTCCTGGTTGATGTAGCCGAGCCCCAGGCGGGCGTAGAAGACGCTCAGGTTCTGGTAGTGGGGCACGTTGCTCTGGCCCACCATGAGCTGGCCCGACAGGATGGCGCCCTCGCACGTGCGGTCCAGGATCTCGAAGTAGAGCAGCAGCTTCTCGAGGCTGGTGCAGCTGGTGCAGCAGGGCATCATGCCGTACGAGGGCGTGAACAGCGTCTGCCGGAGCTCCCGTAGGCAGCTCAGCGCGGCCTTGCACTCGCCGCTCAGCTGGCCGGCATCGGGGCTCAAGTCAATGGCCAGCGAACACTGGTGCTGCAGGGCCGACAGCACCTTGGAGAGGCGCAGGGAGATAAGGTGGCAGCCCGACAGGTCCGCCTTCACCAGGCTGCGGCAGCGGGCCACATGCTTGATGGTGGCACCCGACATCCAGTAGCAGCCGGCCATGTTGAGTTCCTGGATCTCCCGGCCGATCTCCCGCACGAGCTGCTTCACCTGGTCCTCGCAGGCCTCGTAGTCTTTCTGCAGCAGCACTGTGTGGATGAGGCTCTTGTCCAGGCACAGCTCCACCAGCTTCCAGCACGTGTGCCGCACGTTCACCACCAAGTCTGTGCTGGGGACATAGCTCAGGATGTGCAGGAGGATCTCGTGGGAGAAACCCAGCAGGTGGGCACTGCCTGCCACCGTGGCGGCCACAGGGGGCAAGTTGCCATCACTGGGGAGGTCCTCTCCCGAGCTGGCCATCTCGAGGGCCCCAGCTGCCGCCACCGCCCTGCGCCTCCTGCCTTGGTGACCCAGGACGCCCAGAGCCTGCGCGTCCGCCGCTCCACAACCCCGGGGAGGATGGACTATTGACTGTGCTGCTGGATTGCCCTAGCAAGAAAGAGACAAGGGCTCCAGACTTCACTGAACCCCGCTTCTGATCCCACTCCCAACTGCACTGAACCCCAATTCCAGGCTCATTGGGAAAGAGACTAGACTGTCGAGTAGTGGGCGAAACTCGAGGGCACCTTTCTCTCAGAGGTGCTTGCAGCGAGTACCAAAGGACACTGAGGAACACTGAGACTCAGGAACCTCGTAGGGCCGGGCTGACAGGAAGCCAAGGCTGTAGGCTCCACCCTGAAACTCCACCCCATCCAAGCTGAACACAGAGGCTTTTGCAATTTTCCAAGTCCAGTCGAATAAGACTATCTCCTGGCATAGACACAGCTGATCCTCACAGCCAATTGGCCTGGAGATCAGTTCCTCCCAGTGATACCAACAACAATCAAGACTTAACTAAAATAAGGCTGTACACATACTCCACAAAGGGGTGTACCAAGAGTGTCCACCTCAGGTAACTGGGAGGCTGACCCACTGAACCATATAGGACACCTTAGCACACAAAGCCACCCTACCAACTCAGGGAAGCAGAGAAAATGCTGAGACAAGGAAACAGATCACAAACGAAAGAAATAGAGGACAAAAAAGTGACTGGATATAGAGTTCAAAATCACGGTTATAAGGTATTTCAAGAATTTCCTAGAGCTGAAACGGGTTTGGCTCAGTGGTAGAGTGTTGATCTGAGGACTGAAAGGTCCCAGGTTCGATTCCGGTCAAGTGCATGTACATTGGTTGTGGGCACATCCCCAGTAGCGGGTGTGCAAGAGGCAGCTGGTCGATGTTTCTCTCACACAGATGTTTCTAGCTCTCTATATCTTTCCCTTCCTCTATATAAAAAAATCAATAAAATATATTAAAAAAAAAAAAAAAGAGGGGAAGGATGCGCCATCTTACCAGGAAAGGAGTAGCTTCTCTAAGGCCTGGAAAACTCACACCAGCGAGGTCCATCGAGCAGCTGAGAAGCCCGAATCGGCGCAAACACGTGGATTCAAGGGAGTTCTTCGGTCACCCACAGAAAGGAGAAGGAACACCACATAACCAGACATCCTAAAAAGAGAGGCCATGGGGAGACAAAAACATAGTCTGCACGTGAAAGAAAAGCAGGCATCACCAGAAAAGGAAGTAAATGAGTCAGAGGCAAGCAGCCTACCAGAGCAAGAATTCAGAGTAATGATCATAGGATGGCTAAAAAGAATGGAAGAGAAATTTGACAATAGCCAAGAAGAAATGAGGAAGAACCCTGAGGAACTGAAGAAGAGCCATGAGGAACTGAAGAAGAACCAAGAAGAAATGAAAAATGACATCGCTACCATGAAGAACTCAATAGAAAGCATCAAGAGTAGACTAGATAAAGCAGAGGACCGCATCAGTGATCTAGAAGATAAAATGGAAAAAAATACCCAAGTAGAGCAACTTCTAGAAAAAAAAGATTAAAAAGCAGGAGGAGAGCCTACGGGAGCTTTGGGACAATACAAAACAAAATAATATTCGAATAATAGGGGTTCCAGAAGGAAAGGAAACTGAGGTAGACATGGAAAAAGTATTTCAAGAAATAATGACAGAAAACTTTCCTGAAATAGAGAAGAAAAAACCCACACAAATCCAAGATGCTCGCAGAGTCGCAAGCAAAATGAATCCCAGAAGACAGACTGCAAGGCACATTATAATTAAATTGGCAAACAACAACGACAAAGTAAGAATCTTAAAAGCAGGCAGAAAGAGACAGAAAGTTATATACAAAGGAACCTCCATCAGACTAGCAACTGATTTCTCAACAGAAACTTATCAGGCCAGAAGGTAATGGGATGAAATATACAAAGTCACGCAAAGGAAGAGTCTGAATCCAAGAATACTGTACCCAGCAAGGCTATCAATCAAAATTGAAGGGGAAATCAGGAGATTTACAGACAAAAAAAGACTGAAGGAATTTATCTCCACCAAACCAGCAATGCAAGAAATGCTAAAGGGTCTACTGTAAAAGTAAAGAAATAAGAAGTGAAGAAGGAACACAAGTATAGAATAAAAATGGCATCAAATGAGTACCTATCAATAATAACCTTAAATGTAAATGGATTACATGCTCCAATCAAAAGACATAGGGTAACAGATTGGATAAGAAAACAAGACCCATACATCTGTTGTCTACAAGAAACCCACCTCAGAAAATGAGATGCACACAGACTGAGGGTGAAGGGTTGGGAAAAAGTTTTCCAGGCAAACGGAAATGAAAAAAAAGCTGGGGTGGCAATACTTATATCTCACAAATTAGATCTCAGAGTGAAGGACATAATAAGAGATAATGAAGGCCACTTCATAATATTGAAGGGAACAATCCAACAAGAAGAAATTGAAACAGTCATCAAAAAGCTTCCAGCAAACAAAAGCCCAGAGCCAGATGGCTTCACAGGACAGTTTTACCAAACATTCAAGGAAGAACTAAAACCTATCCTCCTCAGACTTTTCAAAAAAATCCAAGAGGAAGGAACACTTCCAAACTCCTTCTATGAAGCCAGCATCACCCTAATTCCAAAACCAGATAAAGACAACTCAATGAAAGAGAATTACAGGCCAATATCCCTCATGAACATAGATGCCAAAATCCTCAACAAAATTCTATCAAGTCGACTCCAGAAGAACATCACAAAGATCATACACCATGACCAAGTAGGATTTATTCCAGGAATGCAAGGATGGTACAATATCCGCAAATCAATAAATGTGATACATCATGTAAACAAATTGAAAGATAAAAATCGTATAGTCATATCAATTGATGCAGAAAAAGCATTTGATAAAATCCAACACCCTTTCTTGATAAAAACTCTTAACAAGGTGAGAGTACAAGGATCATACCTCAAAATAATAAAAACCATATATGATAAACCCACAGCCAACATTATACTCAATGGGCAAAAACTAAAACCATTCTCTCTAAGAACAGGAACAAGACAGGGATGCCCACTCTCACCACTCCTGTTTGACATAGTACTGGAAGTACTAGCCATTGCAATTAGACAAGAGGAGGAAATAAAAGGCATCCAAATTGGAAAAGAAAAAGTAAAGTTATCCTTATTTGCAGATGACATGATATTGTACATAAAAAAACCAAAAGACTCCATTAAAAAACTAATTGACTTAGTAAATGAATTTGGCAATGTAGCAGGATACAGAATTAACGCCAAGAATCTATGGCATTTCTATACACCAACAGTGAAACTACAGAAACAGAGACTAAAAAAGCAATTCCATTTACCATCGCACCAAAAAAATTAAGATACCTAAGAATAAATTTAACTAAGGAAGTAAAGGACCTATATGCAGAAAACTACACGACACTGAAAAAAGAGATAGAGGAAGATGTAAGGAGATGGAAGAACATACCATGTTCATGCATTGGTAGAATCAACATCATCAAAATGTCCATTCTTCCTAAAGCAATCTATAGGTTCAATGCACTCCCCATTAAAATACCAATGGCATATTTCACTGACCTAGAAAGAACTCTCCAAAAGTTCATTTGGAACAATAAAAGACCCCGAATAGCCACAGCAATCCTGAGAAAGAAGGGTAAAGTAGGAGGGATCTCAATACCAGACTTCAAACTGTATTACAAAGCCACTGTTCTCAAAACAGCCTGGTACTGACACAAGAACAGACATATAGATCAATGGAATAGAATTGAGAACCCAGATATCAACCCAAATCACTATGCTCAATTAATATTTGACAAAGGAGGCACAAATATACAATGGAGTCAAGACAGTTTCTTCAATAAATGGTGTTGGGAAAATTGGGCAGACACATGCAAAAGAATGAAACTAGATCACCAACTTACACCATACACAAAAATAAACTCAAAATGGATGCAGGACTTAAACATCAGACGGAAAACCATAAAAATACTAGAAGCAGCCACAAGCAGAAAAATCTCAGATGTATGCCAAAAGAACTTCTTCACTGATACTGCCCCTAGGGCAATGGAAGCTAAAGAGAAAATAAACAAATGGGACTACATCAAAATAAAAAGCTTTTTTACAGCAAAAGAAACCATCAACAAAACAACAAGAAAACCCATAGTGTGGGAGAACATATTTGCAAATAACACCACTGATAAAGGTTTAATCTCCAACATCTACAGACAGCTGATACAACTAAATAAAAGGAAGGTGAATGATCCAATTAAGAAATGGGCAATGGACCTAAATAGAATATTTTCAAAAGAAGACAGAAGGAAGGCCAAAAGCCACATGAAAACATACTCAAAGTCACTAATTATCCAAGAGATGCAAATCAAAACAACAATGTGGTACCATCTCACACCTGTCAGAATGGCCAACATCAACAAATCAACAAACGACAAGTGTTGGCGAGGTTGCGGAGAAAAAGGAACCCTCTTGCACTGCTGGTGGGAATGCAGACTGGTGCAACCACTGTGGAGAACAGTATGGAATTTCCTCAAAAAACTGAAAATGGAACTCCCATTTGATCCAGTAATCCCACTCCTAGGAATATATCCCAAGAAACTAGAAACACAAATCAGAAAGGATATATGCACACCTATGTTCATAGCAGCACAATCTACAATAGCCAGAATTTGGAAACAGCCTAGGTGCCTGTCAGCAGATGATTGGACCCAAAAACCATGGTATTGTACATCTACACAATGGAATACTATGCTGCCATAAAAAAGAAGGAATTCTCATCATTTGCAGCAACCTGGATGGAATTGGAGAACATCATGCTGAGCGAAATAAGCCAATCAATGAAAGAGAAACACCACATGACCTCACTCATTTGTGGATAATAAAGATCATTATAAACTGATGAACCAAAAGATAGATATAGAGACAGTAAAGCAACCAGCAGATTGTCAAATTTCAGCGGAGAGGGGAGGAGGATCTGGGGGAGATAATACATCAACCGAAGGACTTGTATACATGCATATAAGTACAACCAATGGACATAAAACTCTGGGGAGGGAGGGGATGTGTGGGAGGGAGGGAGGGGGCCAAAAAAAACCACAATAAAATATGTAAAAATAAATAAAATTAAAAACGAAGAAGGCACATGTTAGAAAGCATAAAAAAAAAAAAAAAAAAAAAAAAAAAAAAAAAAAGAATTTCCTAGAAAAGGCCAATAAAATAAATGAGACCTATGAGGATATAAAAAGGGATCAACTAGAAATAAATAATACATTGTCTGAAATAAAAATATATTATACAGAGTCCTAAAAACAGAATGGAAGATCGCAAGAATCAAGGCAAAGATTTGGAATACAAAGAGCCAGAGGACACTTCTCTGCAGAAGCAAGAAAACAAGAGAATCCAGAAAGTTGAAAGTAGTGTAAGAAACCTCTGGGACAACTTTAAGCGAACCAACATCAGAATTATGGGGGTCCCAGAAGAAGAGAGAGAGCAAGATACCAAAAACATATTGGAAGAAATAGTGACAGAAAACTTACCCCACCTGGTGAAAGAAATAGACTTATAAGTCCAAGAAGCCCACAGAACCCCAAACAAAAGGAATCCAAAGAGGACCATACCAAGACACATAATTAAAATTCCAAGAGCAAAAGACAAAGAGAGAATATTAAAAGCAGCAAGAGAAAAGCAGTTAGTTACCTATAAAGGAGCACCCATATGATTGTCAGCTGATTTCTCAACAGAAACCATGCAGGCCAGATGGGAATGGCAAGAAATATTAAAGGTGATGAATAGCAAGAACCTACAGCCAAAAATAATCTACCCAGCAAAGCTATCACTCAATCGAAGGCCAGTTAAAGAGCTTCACAAATTAAAATAAGCTAAAGGAGTTCATCACCGCCAAACCAGAATTATATGAATTGCTAAAGGGAGTTCTTTAAGAAGAGGAAGAAAATAAAGATAAAAATTATGAACAACAAACACGTAACTATCAACAAGTGAATCTAAAAACCAAGGGAATTAAAATATCTGATGAACAGCCAAAACCGGGTTTTGCACAGTGGATAGAGTGTCAGCCTGTGGACTGAAAGGTCCCAGGTTCGATTTTGGTCAAGGGCATGACCTTGGATGCGGTCACATTCCCAGTGGGAGGGTGTGCAAGAGGCACCTGGTCGATGTTTCTCTCTCATAGATGTTTCTAACTCTCTATCCCTCTCCCTTCCTCTCTTAAAAAATCAATAAAATATATTTAAAGAAAACAAATCTGATCAACTATATTAACTGGTGAATATAATAGAATCAAAGATATGGAAGGGGCGTGGACTGACGATTCTTGGGGAAAAGTGGAGTCTGGGGATGTGGGAAGAGACTGAACATAAACTCTGCACCTATGGATGAGGACAGTGGGGGGTTGGGAAAGGGCAGAGGGTGGGGTGGAAACCTAGTGAAGGGGAGCAATGGAGGGGAAAAAAGGTGAGGAAGATTTGTAATAATATGAACAATAAAGATTTATTTAAAATTTAAAAAAAAAGAGTCTTGCTGAAACCAGTTTGGCTCAGTGGATAGAGCGTCAGCTTGCGGACTGAAAGGTCCCAGGTTCGATTCCAGTCAAGGGCATGTACCTTGGTTGCAGGCACATCCCCAGTAGGGGGTGTGCAAGAGGCAGCTTGTCAATGATTCTCTCTTATCGATGTTTCTAACACTCTATCCTTCTCTCTTCCTCTCTGTAAAAAATCAATAAAATATATATATTTTAAAAAAACAGTTCTTCACCTGGTTAGATAAATTTTTCCTAAATATCATTGACTATGATATTTCCTGCTGACTTTTCATAAATGGCCTTTATTATGTTGAAGTAGTTTCCTTTTATTAAGTGTTTCTATCATATGAATGTGTTGAATTTTGTCAAAGACTTGTTTTGCATCAATATAGACTATCATGTTTTCTTTCCCTTCATTATGTTTATGTGGTATAGCACACTGATTTATTTTTAAATGTTGAACCACCCTTGCATTACAGGATGAATTCTTATTGGTGATGGTGTATAATCCTTTTAATGTGCTGTTGAATTTTGTTTGCTAGTATTTTGTTGAAGATTTTTGCCTCTATATTCATTAAAAATATTAGTCTGTAGTTTTCTTATAGTGTATTTGATTTTCATATCAAGGTGATGCTGGTCTCATAAAATGAATTTGAAAGTATCCTTCCTTCTCTTATTTTTTGGAATTAAATGAAATTTATATAAACTAACTGTTGAAAGTGTCTGTATTTAGCATTTCAAAAACTATAGTTTTATTCTAAGAAACTGAAAACCAGAGCAGTTCTACTAACCATTTCCTAACCCTTTTTCTATCCTCTTTGCAGTGTTTACAGTTTACTGTCTTCTACTCATTCCTGATGACATGAATACAGGTACAGCCCAGCAGGTGTGGCTCAGTGGTTGACTGTTGACCCATGCAGCAAGAGGTTGCTAGTTCGATTCCAGGTCAGAGTACATGAACGGGTTGTACCCTGGGCTCAATGCCCAGTAGGGTGCATGCAGGAAGCAGCTATCAATGACTCGCATTATTGATGTTTCTATATCCCTCTCCTTTTCCCTTTCTCTTTGAAATCAATAAAAATATATCTATACATATAAAAGCCACGTAACCAGAATGACCAAAATGACTGGAATGACCAGTTGCTTTGACAACCTCCCGTAGGCCTACCCCTGGCCAGCCCGGCCCCGATCACCCCCAATAGTGGTGGGGTTGGCCAGCAGACATCCCACAGCCCTCCCCACCGGCCTGGCCCCAATCAGCACTAATTAGGGTGGGCCAGCCAGACCCACCCATGCACAAATTTATGCACTGGGCCTCTAGTATTTAAATAAAAACAAATGGGTACAAACATGATTCTGTTTAACTCATCCTTCAGATAAAGAGCCTGACTCAGCTTTTTCTCACCATCTCCACTAGTATGGTTGAGGTCCAAGCATGGTCATCTTTTGTTGGCATTATTTCAGTCACTTCATATTATATTATGCATGGAATTATATCTTCCCAAAATGTATATGTTTAAGTTCTAATCCCGGTGTGACTATATTTGGAGATAGGGCCTTTAAAGAGAAGGTTAAATTCAGTTAAATGAGGTCATAATTTAATATAACTATTATCCTTACAGAAGAGGATACCAGGAATGTGCACACACAAAAGAAAGGCCACATGGAGACACACGGAGAAGATGACTATCTTCAAGGCAATGAGAGAGGCCTCAGGAGGAACCAGCCTTCCAACACCTTGATCTTGCATGCCTAACTTACAAGATTGTGAGAATGAAAATGTCTGTTTTCTTTCCAGCCATTTTATGATGGCAGCCCCAGCTGATTAATATAGCTCTTGTCTGGTCTCCCTGCTTCTGCCTTTGTCCCGGTGGTCTATTTGCAACACAGCAGAAAGGTGAGCCTGTTGAAATGTGATTATGTCATGTCTTCCTTCTGCTGAAAATCCTATTGGTTTCTTATGCAACTCAAGCCATAGCTCCTTCTCATGCTTGCCACAATCTGTTATTTAGATTTTGCTCTCTCTTTGACCTCATCTATTAAGTCACCCTTTTTTTTTTTCTTCTTCTTTTTTTTCTTTTTTATTTTCACATGACTCCAACATGGTGGCCTCTTTTCTCTTTCTCAAACATGATGAGTATGCTTCTGTCCTAGGGCTCTGGTGGTTGTCTTTTTGTCCAGAATACTCTTTGTCCAAATATCATCCAGGACTCACACATTTCTCCTTCTCCTGCAGAGTGCCCCTCAATATCATCCTTTCAGTTGATCATTCTGACCAAGCAACATAAAATAACAAACTTTACCCTCAGCCCAACACTTTTTATCCTCTTTCTGAATTTATATCTCTTTGCATTCTTACTATCCTCTGACAATACACATCTGATTCTTTATTATTAATTTTCTGAGTTTGTTTATTGAATGAACAAAGAATTAATAAAGTTTCTTTATGTTCTTTCTACCTGTAAGTATTCTACTATTGTCTGATTTTATTTCTAAGGACTTGTGATGCAAATATAAGGGGACTATTTATGCCAAGTATTAGGAATGAAGTCAGAAGATCAGGCTCCATGAGTTTCGGTGTGGTTTTACAATACTGGAGTGGGGGTCTCTCAAGACCTGGGAAGTAGCAAATGATAACATCATAAAAGCTGGGCCCTTGTTACTGTGTTTAAGTGAAACAAGTGCAAGTCAATTAAATACTGTGCTCTCGTCTTTGAGTGAGAAATAAATATATGTGAATTGCATATCCTTAACAAAAAGTTAATGGCTGTAAATTGGGGCACCAACTGCCACTGGCCATAATTAAAATAGAGTATTATGGAATTATAATTCTGTTAAATACAAATTCATCTTGCAGGGAGTGTTAACAAATGAAGAATGACTTGCATTAGACACAACTACCTACTCAAACTGTGCTATCCAGCCTGGCCAGTGTGGCTCAGTGGTTGAGCATTGACCTATGAACCAAAAGTCACTGTTTGGTTCCTGGCAAGGGCACATACCAGGTTGTAGGATCAATCCCCAGTGTGGGGTATGCAGGAGGCAGCCAATAAATGATTCTGTCTCATCATTGATGTCTCTATCACTTTCTCCCTCTTTCTTCCTCTTTTAAATCAATAAAAATATTTAACAACAACAACAACAAAAACCTGTGCTGTACAATACAAAGAGGCCTTGAAGGCCGCTTACTGTGCACCTGGGAGCTGTGGGTGGAATTGCCCCTCCTTTGACGTGTGTCACAGAGTGGCAGCTGTGCAGAGTGAAACAAAGCTCCCACCCCATCAGATTTTCAGTGATCAGGGAAGAGACACTAGAGACACAGCTGTAGTTTGGATCAGCTGGCATTAGTGATATCTAAGGGGATTTCTTTGCCTCTTAAACTTATTAGTGTCTTCATAAGAATGATTTTGCTGTGATTAGTAGGTAGATATGACTCCTCAGGAAAATGGAATGAGAAGAAAATGTGAAGGGCCTCCTTTTTGAAGCAGCTGGAAAGTCCTGTCAGGAGGTGGTAAATCCTAGAGAACAACTGATTACACAAAAGGAGAGCAGCTGAAAGGGAGTCCCTGGAAGCCACTATCCCAGAAAGCCACTGAGCTGGCAGGCCTGGAAAGGCAGAGCTCTCCAAGTTGAGCTGACAGCTGACACTTAAGCCTCATCCCCAGCAGGGTCATTTTCCTGGGCTGGAAACTGGAAAAGTGGGACTAGCATCTCTAATTCAGCTGTTTGGGTAATTCTAAGCACTTGGCATCACCTCTGGTGTTAGTGATTTGGTTACTGTTTAATATATTTCATTTCACATTGAATATTGAGGGATGAAACTAGTCACCCACAGAAGCAGAGAGTGTGGAGAAAGAACTCACTTCTGAACAAGCCCTAGGGTCACAAGGTTAATATACTTCTATGGCTGTTAATTGAAGCATGGCTCAAGTCCAAGAATACAGGAATGTTCTTCCTCTAGTCATCGCTGTATTGTTATGATTACTTCATTCAGCTCCTCCTAGTGGTGACCCCCTCTGCCTTCTCGTGGATGCTACCAACTGCTAGGATGTGGTTGTCTGTCACAATACAACATTTGTGTTTTTCTGTCACTCAACTGTAATTTAGATCTGGCTCTTTAAAAAGAAAATTTCTAATACTCAAGTTGCATCTGAGTCATTGACATGTGATAATTTCATAAGAGCAGACAGATGAAAGATAGTAAGCATGAAGCATTGCTGTTATTATTACTAGAGTCCTCAGTGGGAAAGGGAATTGTGTGTCCTTTAAATAGTGAGTCTTAGGGCAAAGCATGTGGGGTTTGGACATGGGTTTGCATTCAGATTCTGCCTCTTGAAAGTTGTGACTGTGGACGAGTCCCACAGCCTATGTCCTCTCCTCTGAGTGAAGATAACTCCAGACCACAGATGATTCCTGTGAGTCCAAGGAGACGAGCTATGCAATACAAACACGGGTGGCCTTCTCAGCCTGGAGGATTTCAAAGCTCTCCATAGCATGCATGCCTGTCGCATGTCCCCTATTCTTCCTCCAACCTTGCCCCCCCCCCCCCCCAGCATAACTCTTCTGTTCCACCTTATCTTCCTTTTCCCATTTCCATGCTCTTCCTCCTATTCTTCCTAAGCTTCAGCTACAATACATTCGTCTGGGAGAGACCTCAGTGATCTTTGAATTTGTCATCTGTGTACATCATTTAACACAGGAGTGACAGCATATCTTTCTCTACCTACCTCTGTGCCAAGTCGTCTTCTTCGTCATCTTCGTCTTTGTCTTCTTCTTCTTCTTCTTCTTCTTCTTCTTCTTCTTCTTCTTCTTCTTCTTCTTCTTTTAAAATGTATTTTATTGCTTTTTTTACAGAGAGGAAGGAAGAGGGATAGAGAGTTAGAAACATCGAAGAGAGAGAAACATCTATCAGCTGCCTCCTGCACACCTCCCACTGGGAATGTGCCTGCAACCAAGGTACATGCCCCTTGACCAGAATCGAACCTGAGACCTTTCAGTCCACAAGCTGACGCTCTATCCACTGAGCCAAACTGGTTAGGGCCCAAGTCTTCTTGAGTAGATTCTTAATCCCCCAAGAGCAAAATGAAACTTGATGTACTTTTCTGGCCATAATAGCCAGTTGGGAGGCTCAACAAACACCCAAGCGCCTACTTTTCTGATGACAGGATTGAAATGGTTTTGTTGAAATTGTGTACTAGTTTTTCAGAGTTTTCTGTTATCCTCATCCAACTTGGAATTAAAATGCCTACCATTGATAGATGGTGGGACTGCCATTCCCTGGAGAAGAGAGGAGGCCCCAGGCTGACTGGGTGCAGGAAGATGGAGGCTCCTTCCACTGCTCTGCCAGCCTCAACTGAGCTGTTTGAAGAGCATCCTCAGAATGGGGAGTGGGGCCAGCAAGAGCCAAAGAGCTCTTTTGTTTCCAGAAACAAAGGCTTTCTTGTGACTTTTCTTTCTTATTCTAAAACATCTATTGAGCTTTCACAATGAGCCAAGTACTATTTATAAAATATCTAATAAGATGGTTCTTACTCTCAGTGTCAGTTTTAAAAGCACAGTAATCATAATATTTTAGGTAGTAAAGAAATTTGTTTTCCCAAGTTGCAAATGGCTGAGCCTGCCCATGCTGTAATTTGCAGCTCAGTGGACCCACAGAGGTTGGCTTTGGCAAAGCTGGGGAAGTAAACAGTGTGGTCTCTCCAGCCCAGGTGTAGCATCCTTCTTGTTGGTGTTCTGCTGCTAGCCATGCAGCCCAACCCTAGTCCTGAGCAAACCTTTCTATATCCCTTGCTCTCTAAAAGATAAAACTTGCACTACTAGGATGAACCAGACAAAATGTAAGACAAATATCAGAAATGCCTTATAGATCATCTAGTATATGTCAGATTGACAGAAACAGATAAGCTTATTTTAGTTAATAACACAAGGTATCTTAGGCTCCAGAGTTAGACAGGCTCCAGAGTTAGACAGGCCTGAGCTCAAAACCTGATGCTGCCTCCCCGGCTGCCCAGCATGATAACTGTCTGGTCCGTTATAAAATGGAGATACTAATGCCTACAGTGGAAGTTTGGGGTGACAATTAAAATTCCAACCTGGAAGTAGGCTCTCAATAACTGGCAGGCATTTACTACTGGTAAGTCTTTTTTTTTTTTTTTTTAATACATTTTATTGATTTTTTTTACAGAGAGGAAGGGAGAGGGATAGAGAGTTAGAAACATCAACTAGAGAGAAACATTGATCAGCTGCCTCCTGCACACTTCCCACTGGAAATGTGCCCACAACCAAGTTATGTGCCCTGACCAGAATCGAACCTGGGACCTTTCAGTCTGCAGGCCAACTCTCTATCCACTGAGCCAAACTGGTTTTGGCTACTACTGGTAAGTCTTTTTTTTTTTTTTTTTTTTTTTTTTTTTCTCTTTTGATACATTTATCTCCTCCATGTATAGTCCAGGTGGCAGAAATAAAACACATGGACTTTGGGGGATATGTTTGACATTAAATACATATATGACCAGATCATGCTATTTTCATTTTAGATTTCCATTTGATGCTTCCATGTGTCATACAGCCAATAAAATACTATTGATAGTATTATAGATGATTGTATAACCTTTTACAGTTGACTTGCAGCTGAATTCTTTTTTTTTAAATAAATCTTTATTGCTCAGATTATTACACTTGTTTCTTCTTCCTCCCCCCCCCCCACCCCATAGCTCCCTTCCACCAGGTTCCTGCTACACCTTCTGCCCTTACCCCCCACACCCTCGCCATTGTCCTCATCCATAGGTTAGACGATTTTAATCCAGTCTCTTTCTGCAGCCCCATACCCCTTTCTCCCTGATAATTATCAATCCACTCCCTTTCTTTGCCCCTGATTCTATTATATTCACCAGTTTATTCTGGTCTTCAGGGGTTTTTGTTGTTGTTGTTTTGTTTGTTTTTTTGTTGCCAATGCAAAAACTAAACCACATACATGTTATTTTCAAAACTTGAATGTCAAGAGCAAAACTCTGACTATTAAATAATAACAACAATGCCAATGCAAAACAACAAAATGAGAAATCAGAATTATGGACAGACATATTAATATTTTTAGCTACTAAATGAGTCTCTTTTGTTGCTGGTGTAGATTTACTCAGAGTCCTTGGACTTGCTGCACAAGACTTTGCAGAAGACTGAAAGCTAACAAATGCTAGCATGAGCAGGAACATGATTAAAGAAGTAGCTTCCATTTCAGTCTTTAATTTCTTCAGATGACTCCATGTTGGCACCTCAGTCCCTTGTGTAGCCTTCAGTTTTTTTCTCCCACTTTGCTGTCGTCTGGGCAACTCTCAGTACTTTTGGGTGAAGGGACACAGGAGCTTCTCTGAGTCCATTCTGATGATGGACATAACACTCTGGTACCCGAATTGGCTGCATTGCTCCTTCTTTCCTTTCATTTTGTTTTTTCTTTATTTTTATTTATTTATTTATTATTTTTTAAAATATATTTTATTTATTTTTCACAGAGAGGAAGGGAGAAAGAAAGAGAGCTAGAAACATCGATGAGAGAGAGTCATCGATCAGCTGCCTCTTGCACGCCCCCTACCAGGGATGTGCCTGCAACCAATGTACATGCCCTTGACTGGAATCGAACCCGGGACCCTTCAGTCTGCAGGCGGACGCTCTATTCACTGAGCCAAACTGGTCTCGGCTTTCCTTTCATTTTGAACCCAGGGCTTGACCCCACAACACTCCGGGCCTGGCTGCTGCTGCTCCAGGCCTGGCTGCTGCTGCTTCAGGCCTGGCTACTGCTGCTCCAGGCCTTGTTGCTCCAGGCCTGGCTGCTCCAGGCCTGGCTGCTGCTGCTTCAGGCCTGGCTGCTGCTCCAGGCCTGGATGCTCTGGGCCTGGATGCTCTGGGTCTGGCTGCTCCGGGCCTGGCTGTTGCTGCTCTGGGCCTGGCTGCTGCTGCTCCGGGCCTGGCTGCTCCGGGCCTGGATGCTCTGGGCCTGGCTGCTGCTGCTCTGGGCCTGGCTGCTCTGGGCCTGGCTACTTCAGGCCTGGCTGCTCCGGGCCTGGATGCTCTGGGCCTGGCTGCTGCTGCTCCGGGCCTGGCTACTCTGGGCCTGGCTACTTCAGGCCTGGCTGCTCTAGGCCTGCCATTCTTCCATTTCTCCAGCTGGTCACATTTTAAGATCCCCATCGGTCCCTCATTGCTCTTATTATCATGTTAATTGTTGACTATTAACTACCCAGTACCTCCTTCCTGTGGTTTTGGATGATAGATGTCCTTCATATTAGTTTTAGTTTTTAAATATTTATGGGAGTGGTAGACCAGTTTTTACCTATGCCACCATCTTGGTTTCTCCTACTACTACTGGTAAGTCTTGATGGTGTATTGGTAATGGAGCAAATCTTAGACGGCAAGTTTTCCTTCATCTGTATGGAATGCTTAGTGCATACACATCAGCACTGTTCTAAATAGTTGACATGTATTATTGTGTGTAACTCAATAACAACCCTCTGAGATGCTATTATGATTATTATTCTCATTGTATAGATAAATAAATGGAAACACAGAGGGGCAATTCACACAGCTGGAAAGGGGCAGTTCTGGAAATTCAAATCCAGTCTGCCTCCAGAGCTCACATATGTAACCTTCCTGCATCTTACTTCTTTCTTATACCTGTAATCTACTAGGATATGAACTAGATTAAAAAAAAAATGTCTTATTAAAAAATGGGCAAAATACCTTAATAAGCACCTCACCAAAGAATATATATAGCCAAAACCGGTTTGGCTCAGTGGATAGAGCATTGGCCTGTGAACCGAAGGGTCCCAGGTTCGATTCTGGTCAAGGGTATATGTACATTGGTTGCAGGCACATCCAAGGGAGGGGTTGTGCAGGAGGCAGCTGGTTGCTGTTTCTCTCTCATTGATGTTTCTAGCTTTCTATCCCTCTCCCTTCCTCTCTGTAAAAAATCAATAAAATATTTCTTTAAAAAAAGAAAGAATATATACACATGATCATAAGATATGAAAAGTGCTGAACATCATATGTCACTTAGGAATTACAAATTAGAACAATAGTGAGACACCACTACATAGCTATTGGAATAACTAAAATTCAAAACACTGACAGTACCAAATGCTGGAGAGGATGTGTTACAGGAACTCTCACTCACAGCTGGTGGGAATGCAAGATGGCACAGCCACTTTGAGAGACAGTTTGGCAATTTCTTACTAAACATGCTTTTACTGTAAAATTTAGCAGTTGTGCTTTTGCATTCATCTGAACACAAAAAAACCTGAACATGGATGTTTATTGTAGCTTACTTAATAACTGCCAACACTTGGAAGCAACCTATATGTCCTTCAATAGCTGAACAAATGAATTAACTGTGGAAATTTCAGATAGTAGAAGATTATTCAGCGTTAAAAATAAATTACTATCAAGCCACGAAAAGATATGAAGGAGCTTACGTGCGTGTTAGTGAGTAAAAAAGCCAATTCAAAAAGGCTACATACAGTGTGATTCAAGGCATATGCCATTATGGAAAAGGAAAAAAAAAATACTATGGAGAAAAAAAAGATCAGTGGATGCCCGGGTGAAGGGGGATAAAGGGATGAATAGGATGGCACACAGAGGATTGTTAGGGCAGGGAAACGATTCTGTATGATGCTATGATAGCAGATATTTGTTATACATTCGTCAAACCCATCAAATATACAACATCAAGAGGTAAACTAATTGACTTTGTGTGACAATAATGTGTCAAGGCTGGTTCTTCAATTAAAACAAAAACAAGCGGAGGATCCAAGATGGCTGCTCGGGTAGACACCTAACCGCAGCAGCACACAACAATTTCAATGAAATACAACTAAAATGTAGAGTGGACATCGCCCAGAGCTACAGGTAGTCAACTGACTGAAAATTCTACAACAAGAAGGAAAGAGAAAACCAGAAAGAAAATCAGAGGAGCTGAAAAAAGCCTAAGGTACGGAGACATGGTGCGAGCTCGCACGCACGCGCGCGTGGAGAGGTCGCAGCCGAGAGGAGGAGAGGGCTGGGTGCTGCCTGACGTTCCCTAGCAGGAAGGAAGTAAAACCCCCAGCCTGGGCTGAACCCCCGAACCGGCAGCGCTGAGCCCCAGATATGAGCCAGACCCTGGGGACCCAGGCTCCGGCGGGGGAGACGGGGCTGTGAGGCGGAACCCCAAGCGAGCAGCAAAAAGCAGGGCCCCCAGAGTCGCTCGCACATTGCACGCAGAGGACTGAATGTTGACTCTGATGCTGGATTACCCTAGCGGGAAGAAAGAAAGCCTCCGGCGGCGCTGAGCCTCAGTCCAGACTGCTCTGAACCCCAGTCCTGGACCAGACCCTGGGGACCCAGGCTCGGGCAGGGGGAGATGGGGCTGTGAGGCAGAATCCCAGGGGAGTGGCGAAAAGCGGAGCCCCCAGAGTCGCGCGCATTGCGCGCAGAGGACAGTCTGTTGACTCTGATCCAAGACTCCCCTAGCGGGAAGGAGAAAAAAAAAAGCTCCAGACTGGAGGAATGCGACAGGGAGCAGGAGCCCCTGCCGGACACCAGCCAGCCGGGCGCAGGCAGAGAGCCGGGCGACGAGGCCCCCGGGGGGGGGGGGGGTGGTTTGCCCCTGAGCCTTCGACCTCTGAGCGCAGGCAACGGAGCCAAGGCCGGGGGCTGCTTCTGGGCAGCGCCGACCCGGCAACAGGCTGAAGCAGCGCAGGAGCCGGCGGAGAACAAAGGGGTGCCACAGGCCAACCTGCTGAGCTCCCAGGACAAGGAGGAAAAAACCAAAGTTCTCAATGTGAAGAAATCAAGTGAGAGCAAAAGATAGTAAAATTACTTAAGAAAGAATACAAAGAAGATCTTGAAAAATCAAAGACTAAGTCAGAACTCAACTCACCAGCCAACACTGCAACATAAATGCGTTTAAAAAAAAAAAAAAAAAAAAAAAAAAAAGACAGAATGTTGGAATAGCGGCGGCCTAGAGTGCCCAGGCACAAAGCAGTGGCAACCGGGCCTGGAGCAGCAACAGCCAGGTCCCAGAGCAGCAGCAGCCAGAACCAGAGCAACAACAGCCAGCACTGGAGCAGCCAGACCTGGGGCAGTGGCAATCAGGCCTGAGGCGGAGGCAGCCAAGCCCAGGGTGGCCAGTCCAGGAACACCCAGACCCAGAGTGGCCGGGCCCGGAGAAGCCGGGCCCAGAGCAGCCGGGTTGGGAGCAGCCAGGCCCAGAACAGCAGTAGACAAGCCCAGAGCATCCAGGCTGGGAGTGGCCAGACTCGGAGCGGCCGGGCCCGGGGCAGCTGGGCCCAGAGCAGCCGGGTCTGGTGCGGCCAGTCCCGGAGCAGCTGGGTCGGGTGCGGCCAAGCCCGGAGCAGCGGCTGCCAGGCTGGGAGCTGCCAGGCCCGGAGCAGCCGGGTCATGTGCGGCCAGGCCCGGAGCAGCAGCAGCCAGGTCCAGAGCAACTAGGTCGGGAGCAGCAGTGACCAGACCCAGAGCAGCTGGTTGTGGAACGAACCAGAGCAACAGAGGCCAGGCCCGAAGCATCCAGGCCTGGAACAGCTCACTCCTCGCCTGCCCCTGCCCCACGGCTGCCTTTCAGACATGGCTGGAAACTTTTGTGGGAACTTGAGGGTCTGCTGAATCAAGTGATGAAGGCTTAGATCTGGATGTGTTGAGTTAGTATAGGGCTGGGATGTTGATCTGTGTTGATCTGTGAGTGCCTTGGGTGAGGCCTGGATGAGGCTGGTTGACCTATTTGGAAATGTCTTGTATGTGAAATGTATCATTGGGCATGTGGTGGTATTATTGATATGAGAAAATGCTAAGTAACTGATTTACTATCTGAAAAGGGATTTACTATCAGGGAATGGAGGGAGGAAGAGACTGAACCTAAACTGCACCTATGGATGAGGACAATGGGGGATGAAGAGGGGGCGGGGGGTGGGGTGGGAACCTGGTGGAGGGGGGAAGAAATGAGGAACCTTTGTAACAATATGAACAATAAAGATTGATTAAAAAAAATAATAATAAATAAATAAATAAATAAATAAAACAAAAACAAAACAGTACACTCTGGTGAGAGATGTTAATAGTATTTAAGGTTTTAGGTGTGTGGGGACAGGGGTAAACGAGGAATCTTTGCAATTTTTAATCAGTTTTTCTGTGAAACTAAAACTGTTCTAACAAATGGTTTATTTAAAAACAGCACCACCATTTTTGGAGTGCAAAGAAAACTTTGGGCTGACTTTACCTTTAAATCCCCTAGAATCTAACTTCATCACTTAGAAAGAAAAATTTCTAGTCAAAACCGCTTTGGCTCAGTGGTAGAGTGTCAGTCTGTGGACTGAAAGGTCCCAGGTTCGATTCCAGTCAAGGGCATGTACATTGGTTGCGGGCACATCCCCAGTAGGGAGTGTGCAAGAGGCAGCTGGTCGATGTTTCTCTCTCATCGACGTTTCTAACTCTCTCTCCCTTTCCCTTCCTCTCTGTAAAAAATCAATAAAATATATAAAAAAGAAAGAAAGAAAGAAAGAAAGAAAGAAAGAAAGAAAGAAAGAAAGGCTTCTAACTTTATACTCAGAGTTCACCATACAAACATCAGGCCTTGCCAAAGTTATTTGCATGTTGATAGGGGAGAATTCCATGTTCATACATGATATTAAAACATGGAGCTGAGAAATTAGGAAGTTTCTAGATATTAGAGTGGACAGAAGAACTTTCTGGTAGCCTAAGCCCAGGATTTTCAGGCCAAGGCTCTTGGCATATTAATTATGTCTTTGACACACTTGGAGCATATGGTGTGTGGGCTCATGTCAGGCAATTACATGTGAATGAGTCCAAAGAATTTTTAAAAAATCCATGCTGTTTGTAAAGTCAATATATTAAACACATGTAGAAACATCAACACTGTGCCACTAGGAGGTAATCTTTAGACGTGTCTGATGTGGAACTAATAAACTCAGATGCTGAGTTCTGAAATATTGAAATATTTATTCTGTCCTTCATTTCTTTCTTATATTACAGTATCAAAACTCAAACCATGTAAGTCTGCCCACTAAATTAATTTTGACTAACAATTTCAGAGACTAAATGGAATTATGGCCAAGCTTAAAAAAAATCTCAGATTTGAATAAAAATTAAAATACCACTTGTAGCTAAATAGCATGGTTTTTAGGCAGTACCTCTCTTTGTAGCCAAATGCTACTTCTGTTGTACCTGAACTATAAAAGCAGATTTATAAGCTGAGTTTAAAAATTCTATCTTTAACAATTTGAGAGCATCCTATATAATAAAATGGTGATATGCAAATTGACCATCACTCCAACACACAAGATGACTGCCCCCATGTGGTCAACGATGGCTGCCCCCATGTGGACACAAGATGGCTGCAACAAGATGGCCAGCAGGGAAGGGCCGTTGGGAGGGACCAGGCCTGCAAGGGAGGGCAGTTGGGGGCAATTAAGCCTGCAGGGGAAGTCAATTGGGAAGGACCTGGCCAGCAGAGGAGGGAAGTTGGGGGCAATTGGGCTGGCAGAAAAGCAGTTAGGCATCAATCAGGCTGACAGGCGAGTGGTTAGGGATGATCAGGCTGGCAGGCAAAAGCAGTTAGGGGCAATCAGGAAGGCAAACAGGCAGGCAGTTGGGAGCCAGCAGTCCTAGATTGTGAGAGGGATGTCCGGCTGCCTGTTTAGCCCCAGTCCTACTGGGATCAGGCCTAAACAGACAGTCAGACCCTCGAGGGGTCCCAGATTGGAGAGGGTGCAAGCTGGGCTGAGGGACACCTCGCTCTCTGCACAAATTTTGTACTTTGGGCCTCTAGTATTACATAATAAGTCTGCTGTATTGGAATCGTGGTATTCAATTAGAGTAGAGGATAACTCACTTTGTTATCTTCTGGGTTTCTATTTTTCTTTAAAGAGTATTTCTTCTGGATCATTCTCCCCTTGTGAGGAGGTTAAACATTGATGAAGAAAAATACTTACCATACAAGACCCACCTTTGTTCTTTGCTTAGGCAAATCAAAAGAGTACCCAAAAATTCTGAGGGGTCTTTTGTGGTTTACAATTGCTTTAGATGTAAATTATTTGGAGTCAATACTTACCTCTATTTTTATCCACATTTTACTAGACTGTTTTTCATGCTGACATATTTAGTGTCCCTTAAGAACTAGTTATAGCTTGTTTCTATGAATAACTAGTTTTGGGAATAGAAAAGAATGTGTAGAAATAATTCATACTCTTCAAGAAGTACTCATTATCTGTGAGGTGTTCCTTCCTTTGGAAAGTCATTTGAAGGGTTCATGGTAGATAGGGCAAGAATACTCTGTTAGGGCATAAAAGAAACTTTTCTTAGATATTCTTTAACAAAAAAGTGAAATAAGTTTTTAGTCTGGCATAAAGTCTCTAGATACTACATTACTTTATGACTCTACTTAAGGGATGCTCAGGGAAATGGTTATCATTTGAGCTACTTGATCATCTTCTCAAAATGATTTAAAAAATAATTTTTATGAGGCCAGATAATGTTTTGTATGTGCATTTCTTTATCTTGCTAAGTGATTTGGACATGTAGAGACTAATTTGAAAATATATTAAGATGAAATTATGAGATTATAAGTTTAAATCAACAAGGAAAATGAGTTGTCCCTTTCACTCTGTCAAATCATTCCACAAATGAATCCCCCACCTGTGAGACTGGTGGTCAGCCATCAGGAATGTGGTTGAACTAATGAGAAGCTGAAGGTCCAGATTTCTAGGCTGTGGTTAGTGATGACAATGCCTAGACACTGTTGACATGTGTTCAGTCTGAGGAGTTCATTAAATTTCAGCTAAACAGCCTCAGCTGGTAGTTGGAATGAAACATTTGAACTTGATGCATCAAGATAATATTCTCAACTGCCATCTTTCCTAGAAGCTCATAGTTATGACATCAGGCATCACATCCCGATGTTATATGGATCCTATTACTTTGTGGCACAGTGCAGAACTGCCTAAGACCCTCCTAGCTGGGGCTGGCCTGGAGAGTGGGGCTAGCAGGGCCAGGTGGGATCCCCTGCTCTACCTAGTGCAGTGGGAGAGCTCTGGACCCAGGCTCTACCCATTCTGGGCTGTGACTACTCTTGACACACTGTGCCTATTCACTCTCATTCTCCTCTGAACATTTACATTTCCCAGAATGCTTTTCTCACATTACATTGTGTTGTGTTATTTTTTAACTAAGGCCCAATGCATGAAAATTCATGCACTGGATGGGGGATCCCTCAGCCCAGCCTGTCTCCTCTCATAGTCAGGGAGACCTCAGGGGCAGGAAGCAACCAGGCGATCAGGGGAAGGCGACACCCCCATTACACCTCTGCTGCTGCTACTGCCAGCAGTGCAAGCCTAGGCCACCCCTGGTTACCTGAGCCTTGGGCGGCCCTGGACAGCTGGGCAGCCGCCATCTGAGGCTTGACTGTGCCTTGGGCCAGCCCTGGGCAGCTGAAGGGCTGAGGGGATTGGGCACCATCATCTTGTGGCTGTGGGTGCTGCCATATTTAAGGGCATGGCAGCAATTAGTATGTGCCCTTCTTACTGGCTGTGGGCACCACCATCTTTGTGAGGGTGTGAGGGTCAATTAACATATTCCCTCTTTATTAGATAGGATTAGGCTATTGGCACTAAGTTAGAACATACTGTTTTATTTTTGTTTCATGGTGACGTGGTAGACCCTCTGTTCTGGTCACTCACAGCTCCAGGGATGATATTTAGAGAGTAAGTACTGGTAGTAAACACAGATTAATTGATTGATTGATAGATTGTTTCTGCTTTTTGCTTAATTTACTACAATGCATCCCTTTGAGAAAAGGATTGTGTGCAACTGAAGAATGGGCTTTGCAATTGGCTGAGTCTAGAAAACCTCTTGTCCAAGAGGTCCAGCTCTAAGAGACTGGATTAAAGATTAAATCCAGAGAAGCCTTAAAGCACGCAAAACCTTAGGATTAAAAAGTTATGGGGAAAAGTGAGTTCATGCGTGGCAGGCCCAGACTGTTTGCAGTCTTCTATGGCTCAGGATCATGTGCAACAAAATAAAAATAAATGTTATAGTCCTGGTTTTTGACTGAATGAATTAGTCAGAAATATGGAAGATTTATTTTCCCTTTGAGCCACATAGTCTCCTACTACAAGGAACTAGTAAAAAAAAAAAAAAAAAAAAAAAAAGGCCATTTGAATAGCAAAGAGAAGTTATAACTCTACTGGTATTCTCGAAATTGTAATGTCTATCTTTGTCTTTAGGTTAAATGTTGAGCACTGAGGATCAGAATTTTATTATAAGTCAGAGAAGATTTTAGCTGCCATTCCCAGGCTCAAACTGACTCAATGAATGCATGGGTTTTGATTTTTGTATTTATAATTCTTGGCAAAAATAATACTGGTCAGGCTAATTGCTAAATTAAGCTTAATTAAACTCAGCTGATTAATTTTAAAGGTAATTGATAATAGACACTCATTAGGAGTGTTTAACCAAGCTAATATGTATTTTTAAAACAGAAATCTTATGCTAACCATACTCTAAGCCTACTAAATAAAAACATGCATTATAAAGCCCTACCCATTATCCACAAAAGGAAAATTATAGCATATATATATTATATATTATATTTATATACCTCATCTTAGCTAAAATTCTATAATTTGTTGGGTACGATTATAGAAAAAGGATAAATAAGGAAATGGTTTTGGTTCTGATGAAATTTTAGCTATAAAATGTTACAATGGCTTGTAGCTTATTTAAAAATCCCCCTGCTCAGGTATGAAATTGATGCAGATGTTTTAGAATGAATAAAATTCAGATGCATAGGGCTTCACCTCTAAAAAGCCAAAGCATTTTTTAGCTATAAAACTATGATTCTTTTGCCAGAAGATTTAAAAATCCATGTCCCATATTCCTATAAATCATGAATACTCATTTGGCTAATTTTCCTTGTTATAATAAAGTGATCTGTTCTATAACTTGGCATTTCTATCATTGGCAGGAATGTGTCTCTAACCAGAAAAACATGTTGGCAATTTTCTGGCTCTGTGTGGCCCATGGAGCTCCATGTGAAACTCTGATTTATTTGTTAAAAGTCAACTAATATAAGTGGGGGGTAGGGACAGCCATTTCCTCGCCCCTCCTCTGGAGTATTTGGGGAAGAGTCTGGTTAGAGTTCTGCGCTCTGCCTCACAGCAAATGTTATAAGCCCAGGGTTTAGGTATTAGGCGGTGAAACTACCCCCATTGGGCCTGAGATTTGATGTTGAAGAACTGGGTCTCTTGACTTGGTGTCTTACTTTTAAAAATATTCTTTTATTTTCACAGAGGGGTATATTCTGACTTGACATAAGGATGTTTCTCAAGTCATAAAATTATAAAACACACCTGCACATATGCACACTGGAACTCAGTGGAAAATTCCAGCCCTTGATTCCCATAAACCTGGCTTCAAATATAGGTTCAGTTCTCATAGCTCTGTGATCTGAGGGAAGTTAATTTATTTTATCATTTATTTATTTATAAAATGAACACCATTATGCCTATCTTGAGAGAGATGACAGATATAATGCTCCTGGAAGAGAAAAGAGTATATTTTAAAAGGCCTGGGTACCCATACCTTCATGGTGCTGCTACGGATCAAAAGATCTATTTTAGTACCTGATGTTTACCAGTACACTAACCCATTTAGAGAATAGACTTTGAAAGTAGGGCTAAGATTTCTGGTTATTTCTCTTTCCCGATGCTAGAAGAAACACAGACGAAGAGATTGTGTTATATTTTGTTAATTGTGCAGTTTCCTCGCCACCTAAATATCTGCACAAGCTTAAAGGAGAAAAAAGTACTTGACTGAGGTACCTTTCACCTAGGTGAGTTTGAGAGAGTTGATGGATTTCTCTGAGCTTCAGTCTGTTCATCTATGAACTATAGAGATTAACGTTGAGCTTACTGAATCATTTGGACGTGTTACATAACCGAACATGAAAGGCTGCTGCCATGAACACATTGTTTCATTTCTCCAAGTACAGTCAGCAGTGCCTCTGAGGAGATCCCCTGAGAAGAGAAGACAAACTGGTCACGTGAAGCACTGACCACCTTCACAATGAGAATAGAGACTGTGCAGCTGGACACATGGTAGTTTTTCAGGAACAAATATTTCCAAATCATTATATGACCTGCTTTTGTTTTTTTCCTCTATAGGAGAATAGGAAATTTAAACTCTGAGTCATACTCCTCTTCCCCAATCCTCAGGAAATATAAACACATTTGAATAAGCATATTATTAAAATGATAAAAATATATTCCAAGGCTAGGTACATATTGTGTTAGGATTATTAGATTCATGTTGACCATAGTTTTACCTTCTTCTCTCTATGTGATAGGTTTGATAAACTTACAACAAATCATAAAGTTCTTTTTTACGAGTCAGGGACATTCAAGTGAGAGATGGGAGAATTGTTTTTCTCAACTGTTTGTTACTCAGAGTAGACATGAGCCCCTCTCCCCGCATGAGCCCACTCAGGATGTGACTGCGTGTCCCACAGGGGTCCACTGGGACTGGCCTCCACGCCTGTGCTCCTGATACCCCTTCCTGCTCCAGCCAGAGGTCAGCCATACCTACTTTCTATTCAGACCACCCACTACCAGAGAGATTGTAAGAACAAAGTCTGTACCTAACATCACTTTGATTCCCAGGAGATTTTCTCCTGACTCTGGAGTTTCTCTGACTTTTCAATCTGCACTTGACCCCCTTAGGAGGAATAACAGGTTAAGCTCCTATTACTGAAAGGAAAACAAATTCTTTTTTTTTTTTTTTTTTTTTTTATTTTTATTTTTTTTTTTTTTTTATTTTTTTAAATATATTTTATTGATTTTGTTCAGAGAGGAAGGGAGAGAGACAGAGAGTCAGAAACATCGATGAGAGAGAGTCATCGATCAGTTGCCTCTTGCACACCCCCTACTGGGGATATGCCCGCAACCAAGGTACATGCCCCCGACCGGAATCGAACCCGGGACCCTTCAGTCCCCAAGCCGACGCTCTATCCATTGAGCCAAACCGGTCCCGGCTGAAAGGAAAACAAATTCTTAAGTACATTTCTTATCCTCTCAGAGTAAGACCATACAACACTCAATGTCTAGTAACATCATATTTCATTTTCATCTTTCTGTTCAGTGCTTTCCTATTCTTTTCCCTGGCCCTCACACTTTTCCTTCTTCATTTTATTTTATTCTTAAAATAGATTTTTATTGATTTCAGAGAAGAAGGGAGGGGAAGAGAGAAAGATAGAAACATCAATGATGAGAGAGAATTATTGATTGGCTGCCTCCTGCATGCCCCACCATTGAGGACTGAGCATGAAACCTGAGCATGTGCCCTGACTGGGAATTTAACTGTGACCTCTTGGTTCATAAATCAATGCTCAACCATTGAACCACACCAGCACCTGAGCATGGGGACTTCCCTAGTGCACGAGCTCTGGCATCCTGGAGAAGGGTAGCAGGGTGAGTGAGAGTGAATTCAGCAGACACCCCACATTCTCACCACACCTTTGTCCCAGTCACCCCCACCCCCATGTAGCCTGCGAGAGGCTGCAGCCCCCCCTGGAAGGCCTAAAGGCCCACACTGCGCCCTGGCCTGTGGTGTCTGGCTGCGCTCACTTAATCTCCACATGGGGACTCGGGCACTGTGACTCAAGCAGAGGACAGTGAGTGGGGGCCTAGGGGCCTAGGTGCTGCCCAGGGCCCAGAGGGTCAGCTGGGACCTGCCCTTCCATGCCAGACACTTATGCTTTGATTGCCTGGCAGACCTAGAGACCGAACCTCTGCCCGAATTTTATACACTGGGCCTCTAGTTAGATTATAAGTCCTTCCTATCAGTTGTATCAATAGTTTGTGTTAGCATTATGAGGACCTTTTACATACTGTTTACTGCTGAGCCATACAGTATGCTATAATTACTTTTTCTTCCTTATACTTTTCCATTTCCAATGAATAATCACTTTTTTGCCTTTTTGTTTTTTTATAAACTTAATCTTTTTTTTAAAATATATTTTATTGATTTTGTACAGAGAGGAAGGGAGAGAGATAGAGAATTAGAAACATTGATGATAGAGAGTCATCGATCAGCTGCCTCTTGCACACCCCCTACTGGGGATATGCCCGCAACCAAGGTACATGCCCTTGACGGGAATCAAACCCGGGACCTTTCAGTCCCCAAGCCGATGCTCTATCCATTGAGCCAAACCGGTTTCAGCTATAAACTTAATCTTAATTTGACCCATAAGCTTCACCTAAGATATTAAAAATGTTTCAGTATTATTTTCCAAGCGATCAGATTAACCAGTTAATTTATCAATCCCAATTCTCCTGCCCTTCCCACCACAACGCCCTCCCAGAGCCCTTCACTCTGCTATTTCCGTCTGTGCTGGCCTGGACAGAACTGTCATCATGGAAAGTACCTTATTGCTTACTGCTCTCTTTTGCTGAATTCCATTTCCTGGGTTGCATGCAGTGTTTCTTTATTTATGCTCTTCATTTGCCGGGGTACATCCTTTATTCTTGAGGAAGAAGGCATGGGAGGTAATTTTGAGTCCTTGTAAAATTCATGTTAGAGACTTTCCCCAGGTGTTATCATGCTCCTTGCCTACCCATTCATTATTAAGCCCTAGTCAGTTTGGCTCTTTGGATAGAGTGTCGACCTGCAGACCAAAGGATCCAGGGTTCAATTTTGGTCAAGGGCATGTACCTCAGTTGCAGGATCTTCCCAGGCCCAGGCCCTGGTCAGAGCTTATATGGGAGGCAAGCAATCAAAGTATTTCTCTCAAATCAATGTTTCTCTCTGTCTTTCCCTCTCTTCTTCTCTCTCTGTCTTTCCCTTTCTTCCTCTCTCTCTGTTCCTCTCTTCCTCTCTCTCTCTCTCAAAAAAAAAAAAAAAGGTCAATGCAAAAATATCCTCAGGTAAGGAATAAAACAAAAAAAAAGAGCAAAGCATTCAAAAAGTTCTTCGAAAGTTCTCTGTATGGTCATGGAGCTTGTTGGCTCAGAAGCTTCCCTGTTGATGACTAGGTTGCTTTTTCACTGGCGATTCCGTAAGTGTCAGCATGTTCAGTGTATTAGAAGAATTCTTAAATCTTCTGTTCTCCTTTCCAGGGGGCTAGAGGGCATATTGCTAAGATTCTGAAACAAATTAAGAAAGAATAGAGTCAATTTGAAGAATTTCACAAAATATTCCTGCTTTCTCTCTGTCTCTTTCAGAGAATAGATTTCTGATCTCTTGACATTGTGGGAGAATGATGGTTGGGGTGATGGGGAGGAACCTGATTTCTGGGGCTTGGGGAGTGAACTTCAACTTTCACTTCCTTGTCTTCAGGTTCTGAGCCTTTCGGGAAAAGGACTAGTTGTCTCTTTAGTAATCCCTCTGCAGACACAACTATTAATCAAGTTGGTATTTCATCCTCTATTGCACATGTGTCAAACACAAGGCCCGCGGGCCAAATCCGTCCCGCCAGGCCTTGCAATGTGGCCCGCACCGCGCTGTCATCACTGCACTCCGCTGCGTTTCCATCACAATGACAGTTTATGACTATTCAGTAAACCATTCGGCCCGCGATTTAGGCTGGATTTTAGATTTTGGCCCCTTCTCTGATTGAGTTCGACACCCCTACTATTGTCTCCTTGACCAAAATATACTAGTATAAATTCTAGTGGTTTATATTTTTTTATTCTGAAAGAAAAAAAAAAGATATATGTATGACACTAATTCATCATATTTTGTCACTAATTTATCACATTTAACCAGAAGCCTTAAGTTTGTTGATTTTGCTGAAGAAATTCCTCTAGCACTGATGATAGGAGTGAAGAAACAGAGGTTCCTCCACTTTGGGGGCTAAAGTGTCTGCTGAGTATTCTGTAAAACTGGAGAGGTTGTTCCAACTGAAGTAGAACAAAATTTATTTCTAGAACATTCTCTCATCCTTTTAGGTCTTCCCCTATTCAGTCAGCCATATTCATGGCTTTGAGCATAGACCATACAGCAGAAAGGCAGAGTAAAGTTTTTAGACAAGTTTGATAGCTTGGGGTCCCTGGACTGTATGGAGTATTTGTGGATAGAATTCAAAGAGTCCATGAAGTTGGATGGAAGAAATATTATATCTTTATTTTCAATAGCTTCTAACTTAAATTTTATTCCTTCAATTATGAATGTGGTAGTAGACCACAGAGGTAATGGCTCTATCTGTGGACACTGTCATAAAATTAGGGCTCTCCTGGCAAAAAGAAATTCAGAGTGGTGGTGGCTAGCAAAGCAGTATTGCATGTTCCATTGGATGACACTTCCCCAATTTTCTTTTGGAGCCTTTGTGCTCTTGTTGAGATGGTGTTGATGTACTGTGACTCTCAACTTCCACAGACAGTATGAGCACCCCGTTCTTGTTATTTCACAAGTCTCACAAGGAACAAACTGAGGCCTCTTCAATCCTAGGAATGAGAGAACTGCCTTGGAGGGCTCCCGCTGTGTCATCTAACATCTGTCTCTTCCTCTTGTACATGCTTTATACCCCCTGCCTGGGTTGTTGGTTAGAACTCCCACTCTACTCCAGTGTCACAGGTCAGGCTCTCGTTCCCCTGAGACTTGGAGTCCCAGCACCAGTGAAGAATGCCAAGGTGCTTCATAAATGTGTCTCATGAGGATAAGGTTTATCCTAAGCAGGTGGTTCCCTAGGTCTCTGAATTGTACTTGGGATGTTCCAATGAAATAAAATCAATTTTAGATTCAGGTGAACATTTCTTTAAAAAAATTTTTTTTACTTATTTCAGAGAGGAAGGGAGAGAGGGAGAGAGATATAAAAATATCAACGATGAGGGATAATCATTGATGGGCTGTCGCCTGCAATCCCCCTACTGGGAACCACAACCTAGGCATGTGCCCTTAACCAAACCTGGGACCCTTCAGTCCAAAGGTCGATGATCTATCCATTGAGCCAAACCAGCTAGGTCTCGGGCAAATGTTTCTTTATCTTGAGTATATTGATGAGATGAAGACAGTAAGACTTTTGATACATACACACCAACATTAAATTATCTTTGGATTTTGTTGTAAAGGTTGAACCATAAATATTCAGAGTTAACACCACTCTCCTGTTAAAATTTGTTTCCTGTCACAGCCCTAGGTATTCTGATGGGATTGTAACTCCAGTTTATTTTGAAAATTGATGTTCTAGGACAGTGATTTTCAACCAGTGTGCCAAAAAATTTTTAAAGGATGCCATACATGACTATTTAGTCAGGGATACTGACCTTTCCCCCCCTTTGATTTTTAAACAAACAAACAAAAATAATAACAGCCCACACTGTGATTGAATCAAAATTATACCTATTTTTTTTGTCAAATCTGCAAAAAATATATTTTTTGGTGTGCCGCAGAATTTTAGTAGTTTATGTGTAACATGAGATGAAAAAGTTTGAAAATTGCTGTTTAAGGGTGATCTCTTGTTTTTATAATTTGCATGTCTTCCTTCCTTTATCCCAAGTGGCAGAGGCTGTTGTCATCTGGCAACATCATCTAGGGAAGGTCTGGGCAACTCTTGGCTTGCCCTCTGCAGGCTGGCTTTTATTCTGTCTTGACTGCAGTGAATTAGGGCGCATCTTCTCTCCTCTAATCATGGCATCTCTGAGATCTTACAAGGAGTTATAACATAAGGTTGAAAATCTCCCAGTTTTTGGCTTTCTGTTTTGTTTCTATATATAAACCTGAAATTCCACCTGCCCCCAATTTTCCATGAAACCATATTGCTTCTCCCTTTTCTCCTCTCCACATTGAACACAAGTAAACTTTGCTCTGAGCTGTAGAAGAGCCCAAGGCCTGGTAAGAGGAAAGATGAAGAGAATAACTTTAAACACCAACAGACAAATTCAAATATTCTTTCCTGGCAAGTGTTAGAATCTTCACCCTTGTCCACACCCATACCTGGTTGAGGGCTGACACTCTCTTACAGTACTTACTTGAAGCTAGATCCTACATATCCAGGAGCAAGTCCAGCCTGAACCAGAACTGCTTGAGGAGGCTTCTTCCAAAGGGTAGTGGCTGTAAGTTCTGTCTCCAGGGTTGCTTTTGAGCCTATGGGTCAGGGGCAGATTGAGAAGAAGGCTGTGGGCTCTCTTGGCATGGAGACCTAGGTTCACAAGCAGGTACAAAGAGGGGAGAATTCATTGAAATACTGGACAGGCAGATATGGAATGAGAACCTGACAGTTATAATTTAGGTGAGCTGCTGATTGCAGCCTAAGAATCTGCTGATTTTACAACTGCTTGCAACTATCCTGTGGTAGAAATACTAGGCTACATCAATCCTTGGCCCCAGTGCTAGCAGACTAGGCTGCCAGGTAACACTGTAGAAAGTCACTCATGCTGTGTAATATGAGGGACACCAGCTGTTTACTAGGCCCCCAGATGTCCTTTTTCTTAAGGTCTTAGTGTCTCAGATGCCTGAATCATTTACTTGGCCTACAAATAAAGAAAATCCAAAATTAAAACGCAAATTTGTTACTCTGAAGGGCATTATGGTGCAGACAATGTATCATCCATAATTACCCATTACAGAAAGGTTGTTTGTCTAAGTAAGCAGCCTGTCAGAGAAGGGGCTTGAAGAATGAAGACCAGAAATCACTCGTTTTGAGGGAAGGTGGTGCAACTGTCTAGGACTTTCTATTTTTAAAAAACCACCTTTTATTGATATTTTTACAGAGAGGAAGGGAGAGGAATAGAGAGTTAGAAACATTGAAGAGAGAGAGACATCAATCAGCTGCCTCCTGCACACCCACTACTGGGGATGGAGCTGCAACCTGGGTATGTACCCTGACCAGGAATTTAACAAGTGACCTCTGGGTTCTTGAGTTGGCACTCAACTGCTGAGCCACCTGGCCATGCCTAGGTTGCATTTTCTTAAGAATGACAACAAAATCATCCCCACATATTTTGTATATTTAATATTTTGAAAGTTATTTGTTTTTATAATTTTTGCATTAATAAATAATATCAATTTGAAATTTTTATTGTAAAAGTATGCAAACTCCGCTTTCAAAATCAATGTTTTATTTCATCAAATAATTCCAGAGTTTTCTTCTAAGATTTGAAATAATTTAAGCAAAATTAAGTACTACCTTCTTTTTAAAGATTTGGTAGACTGGTCCTGTGAAACTTGTTGGGTATTTTTGAGGGAACTCTTTAACTTTCTCTCTTTCTTATATGAAAATCAGTCTGTTTTGACTTTCTCTGTTGGGAATCAATTTTGTCAAATTACATTTTCCTAGAAAATTATGTTTCATTCACATTTTCAAATATCTTTTCATGGTGTCAAGTAAAGTAGTTTTGTTTGTTTTTTTAAATATATTTTATTGATTTTTTTTATATATTTTATTGATTTTGTACAGTGAGGAAGGGAGAGAGATAGAGAGTTAGAAACATTGATGAGAGAGTCATTGATCAGCTGCCTCTTGCACACCCCCTACAGGGGATATGCCCGCAACCAAGGTACATGCCCTTGACCAGAATCGAACCTGGGACCTTTCAGTCCCCAAGTCAACGCTCTATACATTGAGCCAAACCGGTTTTGGCTTTATTGATTTTTTTACAGAGAGGAGGAGAGAGGGATAGAGAGCTAGAAACACTGATGAGAGAGAAACATCGCCCAGCTGCCTCTTGCACACCCCCTACCGGGGATGTGCCCGCAACCAATGTACATGCCCTTGACCGGAATCGAACCTGAGACCTTTCAGTCCACAAACCGACGCTCTACCACTGAGCCAAACTGGTTTCGGCAAGTAAAATAGGTTTGTTTTTTTGTTATTTTAATTTAATATTTTTGAGGTAATTTTGCTATTATTGTTTTTTATTTTGTAAATTGCATTTCTATGTGCTTCCATATGGTGGTGGAGTAGGTGGGTCTTTCTTGTACCTCCTTCCAGAACCAAATTGGAAATAAAACTAAATTGGGAAACATTCACCCTCAATTACCAACTGAAGATTAGCTGAAGAGGAGACTTTTAACATGGAAGGGCAGAAACCACCTTGAGACTGGTGAAAAGGTAGGATCCAGAGTGGGGCTCAAATCTCACGGGCAGCAGGCTGAGAGTGAAGAGGGATAGCTTGGCTGCAGAAAGGTTTTCCCTGATATGAGTGAGGCTCAGACCCCAGGCTGAACTCCTCAGTCTGGAGCATCAGAATGGAGAACAGCAGCTCACTTAACATCTAACTGTGAAAGGCAGTGGGGCTTCTATCTACCAGGGAGAGACAAAGCCTGTCGGAGACACAGCCACTTTAAAAACATACAATAGAGCACAAGATTTTCATTTGTAGCCACTTAATGGAGGCTTCCGTGGGGAGAAGGCAGTATGGACTGGAGTCACCTGAGGAGAGTCAGGAGTGGAAAGAACTGGGGGATATGTGAAGAGGACTTTAAGGGAGAGTTTGACAATAATATAGTCATAGTAGGAGACTTTAACACCCCACTGACATCACTGGACAGATCTTCCTGACAAACACTTAATAAGGAAAGAGCAACCCTAAACAACACACTAGATCAGATGGAATTAATTGATATTTATAGAGCATTCATTCCAAAGAGGCACAATATTTATTCTTTTCAAGTGCACTTGGAACATTCTCAAAATTAGACCACATGTTAAGATACAAAATAAGTTTTAACACTTTTAAGAAGGTTGAAGTCACATTAAGTATCACAATACTGTGAAACTGGAAATCAACCACAGTAACAAACATACCCTCAAAAACATTCAAACACATGGAGTTAAATAGTATGTAATTAAACAATGAATGGTAAATAAATAAATAAATAAATAAATATTAAAAAAAATAAAAATAAAAACAATGAACGGTTTACCAATGATATTAAGGAAGAAATTAAAGCCGAAACCGGTTTGGCTCAGTGGATAGAGCGTCGGCCTATGAATTTAAGGGTCTCGGGTTCGATTCTGGTCAAGGGCATGTACCTTGGTTGTGGGCATATCCCTGGTGGGGGTCATGCAGTAGGCAGCTGATCAATGTTTCTCTCTCATTGATGTTTCTAACTCTCTATCTCTCTCCCTTCTTCTCTATAAAAAATCAATAAAATATATATGTTTTTTTTAAAGGAAGAAATTAAAAACTTCCCAGAAATAAATGAAAATGAACATACAATCCAAAATTTATGGGACATAGCAAAACAGTTCAGAGATGGAAGTTCATAGCATTACAGGCCTACCTCAAGAAGTAAGTAAATGCTCAAATAAACAATTTACCCTACAATTAAAAGAATTATAAAGAGAGCAAGAAAAGAAAAGCCCAGAGTAAGTAGAAAAAGGAAATAATAAAGTTGGTTTCATTGATTTTTTTTTAGTCTTGATGTCATTTATTTCCATTGTGATCTTCATTATGTTAAACAAAATAAGCCAGTTAAAGAAAGACAAATATCACTAATATGTGGAATATAACAAATAAAATAAGAGATTAACCATATATATAGTCCATGGACACAGACAATAGTGTGGGGAAGGCTTGGGATGGGACAGGGGCTGGGGCTGGGGCTGGGTGGAGGGGGGCAAAAGGGAAAAAATGAGGGTTATCTGTAATATTGTCAACAATACAAAATATTAACTAATAAAACATTTCATTTCTACTTTTATCCCTTAAGTTAGAAAGTTTTGCATTTTCTCTTATTAATTCCTTTTCTCTACTTTCCTTCAAATTATTTTGTTATACCTTTTTAAATCTAGATACTTGATTTATTTTTATTTACTTTTATTATTTATTTATTTAAACCTATAAATTTTCCTTTGAGTGCTGTTTTGGCACTATCTCATAGATTCTCATATGTAGGAAATTTTTTTAAATTATTTTTTATTGTTGTCATTTTCTAGGAGTTCTGCAATTTTTATCTAAAAATACTTAAAATATTAAAATTCTTTTAAAATAAATTTTAAAAATTTCTAGGTGGAAGGGAATTTTTGTTATCTGATTTTAAAAATTATTCTATAGCTTTATTGCATAGTGATCACAAAGTGTTGCTTATGTTATTTCAACTTTTAGGAATTTATTGATTTTCTTTGTGGCCTAATAATGTGGTCAGTTTTCCTGAATGTTTTATTCTTGAATGTTCTCAAAAATAAGAACACTGCCTAAAAGAGTTCGATACACCTATAATAATAAAAGTATAATATGCTAATTAAACCAGACATCCTTCAGGATGGCCTTCTGGATAAAGCAGGGTCTGCAAGGGAATCCCAGGTCCCAGGTGCCTACCAGCAGTCGGAGGGAAGCCTGGATCCTGGGTGCCAGAGGGAAGCCAGTGCCAGCAGCCAGGGGAAGGAAGACCTACTCTTGCATGAATTTCATGCATCAGTTCTCTGGTATTTTAATAAGAGCTATCATATTTAACATGTTATATGAGAGTTCTACATTATTTATTTTATCCTCTTGATTTGTCATAAACTAAAGACACAGGAATAAATCCAGCATGTTTTTATTTATTTCTCCTTTTATCTCCTTTTTATCTGCTATTGCTTTGTTCTTTGGTGGTTAGCAATTTATAACTATTATATCTTTACTGTGAATTGGCATTATAAGGAGCTTTTATTGGTCTTGTTTAATCACTTTTTTGGCCTAAACTCAATGGTCTAGAAATGTCCATTCTGTTTTCTGAACCTTCCTATTGCAATTGGTTCTTGAGTAGTGTTGTCCCTTTTGTGGGTGGCCTTGGTTCTCAGGCTGGCTGTCTATGAGACTCAACCCCAACCACGTGTGGCAGCTGTTATAAAGGAACTGACAGAATAATACAAGACAAAACAGGACCAATTCAAAAACAACACATACATAATAAAAACTAAAAACAAGAACCAAAACCACCCCACCAACATCAACACAATAAGAATAAAAGAGGAAGAAATGGAAATAAAACAAAAAAGTATAATCAAGAGACCAAAATATTTAGAGTAGAAAGAAAGAAAAGAAGGAGGGGAATTTGAAAGAAAAAAAAGGTGGAGAGAAGAAAGAAAATTCTATATAAAAGCCTAAATGACCTTTATACCTGAATGTCCGGAACATCTGGTCAACCAGTTGCTATGACCACACTGATCACCAGGGGGCAGACACTCAGTGCAGGAGCTGCTCCACGGTGGTCAGTGCATTCTCTTCCCACCACTCAATGTAGGAGGGGGTCAAAAAGCAAACAAAACAAATACAAAAACCAGCCCCTCTTGGTACTTCAATCCGTGCAGCCAGCCACCCTCTGGCAGGGCTTCTGCCCAGGTTCCATTTGGCTAGATGTCCGTGTCCCCCGCCGTAGGGGTACAGATTTCTAGCCCTGTGCCGTTTTCCTTTGGCTTGGATCACAGCAGAAGGAGAAGATCTGGCAGATTCATGGGTTGGAAGTAGAGTGCCATCAGTGCGCTTAAGGTGGAAGTGAAGTAGGGAAGTCTGATCTCATTTTCCCCCTAGACACACAGACCAGCCCTGTCTGGCTCTCTGCCTAATATTTTACCAAGATTGGAGACCCTTTCAGAGTCATTGGTGGGATCAGCTGTCTCTGCAGTTGAGCTCTGCTGAGGTGCCTTTTCTGCAGCAGCGGTTTCAGCTGCCCACGGCTCAGTGGGATTCATCAAGAGTCTCTGGTGGACAATGTTGCTGGCCCACCCTACAGGAGGGGCAAACCATTTCCTCCTTGATAGATTAAATAGAGAAGGTAGACCAGAGACCCGGATGGCAGGATACACAGGCTTTACTAGAGGGAAGGGTACCCCTGCCAGCTGCTTCCACTGAGGGATGCGGAAGAGAGAGAGCGAGGGGCTTACAAGCACCTTTAAGGATAGAGGGCGGGGCTTAGGGCACTCAGCACACACTGATTGATTAGGGGACTTATCCTGTGTGTCCTGCCACCCAGTCTCTGGTCTACCTTCTCTATTTAATCTATCACCCAAAAGGAGCTTTCCCAGGAGATACAGACCTACTAATAAAATCTCAATTCTGTGAGGACCCTCACACCACAGATCCAAGCAGGAGGGGTTCCAAAATCAGGCGCGTGCAGGACTCAGATCTCTCCGCATCGCTGGTTTCAGCCACAAAGGGCCAAGAATCCCAGCTCTGCTGGTGCTCTCATCTTGTCCTATTTTAGGCCCAATCCCCCCTATCTGCCCAGCTCCTCCATGCTGTGCTGCTAACTCCACAGGAAGAGCAGTTCCTGAGCCTCCACAGGTGGGAGTTCCAGCCCCGCAGAGGAGGAGGAAGAATCCTCCTTTTGCCCTAACCAAACTGTTTAGTCACTAATTGGAGCTCTGCACATGCCTTCCAGGAAAGTAGGGCTTCCCTCCAAGTCACTGCTGGGTGCAGGTTCCAGGCCCCCTTTTTTTGGACCCACAAACCGCAGCACAGCCTTTCCAGTAGTGACAGTCCAGGCGAACTTCCCAGGCTGGACTCCTTCCCTGGGAGTGTGTGGTCCCAGCCTCCGAGGCAGACAGAATTCCATTAGTTGTGACAATCCCTGACATTTACAGACACTGACAAGTATCTCCTGAGTAGTAAAACCACCTCTGGTTGAAAAATGCTGTTTTAAAGGAAAGATCTTGCTTTGCTGTTAAAAGGGAACCAATGTGTCTATATCTTCCTCTCTCTCCTTTTCACTTTCTAGTAATGCCTCTCAAGAAAAAGAAGGCTTCGATCCCTATCCCTGAAGTTACCAGACAACTTGTGCAAGAGGCAGCTGATCGATGACTCTCTCTCATCAATGTTTCTAACTCTCTATCTCTCTCCCTTCCTCTCTGTACAAAATCAATAAAATATATTAAAAAATTATCTTTAAACCCTCATAATAACCCAATAAAAGAATACTGTTTTTATTTGCATTTTGGGAGTTGGTTAAATCAAAGTACAGAGAAGTAACTCACCCAGAGTTACACAGTTAGTATGTGGCAGAACTAGATTTTGAATCCAAGTAATGGGCTTCCAATATGATGGTCTTATCCATAGCTGCCTCAATTCTTATCTGGTTCCAGTCCATTGTCCACACAACAGACTGAACAATTATTTTAAGGTAGATTTTATCAGGTTAGTTCTCTGCTGTAATTCCTTCAATGGATCCTCATGACCTTTAGGGAGAAATACAAACAAACAAAACCAAAACCAAACAAACAAAACTTTGATACAGTTCATAGGACCCTGCATGACCTGACCCCTGCCATTCTTTTCAATCTCATTGAAGCTCCTTTCTCCTCACTTACTACCCACCTTATTTTGGTCATACTAATCAGTACATCAAATGGTTTCCTGACTCAGGACCCTTGCACATGCTATTCTCATTACAGAGAAGCTCTGCCTCTACCCTACCCCACATCATTGGTGACACCCTCTCCTCCAAATCCAACCATATCTCCTAGTTATTTTCATTTTCACCTATGCTTTACAGCCATATTACTTATCACAATTTGAAATTATTTTTCAATTTCTGTATATAACTGGTATGACCTGCTTCACCAGCTTGGGTTGAAAATTGAGTCACAACACTTTATTCTTCAAGTCAGAACTGGCTCTAGTTCCCACTAGCCAGATTTACAGGAAGCTTATTCCCTTCCTGCTTTTGTGAGGAGGTTCTTCTCCCATCAAGTTGTCTGGTAACTTCAGGGATTTACACTTAATTCTAAGGGGCCCGTCTTAAGTAAGCTGGTGCCTCTGATTAATTCAGTAGTTCACTCTAGTTTTTTAAAATGTTAGTGCTTCCCTAAGTTTTATTTGGATTTTTGTTTGTTTGCTTTTTGTTAATCTTTACCCGAGGATATTTTCCCATTGATTTTTAGAGAGAATGGAATGGAAGAGGAGAGATGAAGAGAAAGAAAGAGCAATGTGAGAGAGACATATCCATAGGTTGCTGAAGATCAAGCCTGCAACCAAGGTACGTGACGTGCCCTTGACCAGAATTGAACCCGAGACCATTCAGTCCATGGGCTGATGCTCTATCCACTGAGCTAAATCTGCTAGGGCTTGCTTCCCTTAGTTTTAAAAACTGACCCTATATTCTGTGATGGGCCAAGTGTCCAGTGACCTTAGTACACCTTTGTCGGCCCAGAGCTCACTCTTTGGGCTTATTGGGCTGGCATGGGGATGACAGAGGTGGCCGTTGGCTTAGCCCCAGGCTGGGCTAAGGTTTGCTCCTAGACCCTAACTTCTTACATCCCCTGTGACCATAGATCCTAGCACTATACCCTCTCACCAGCCAGCCGAGCCTGTTTGTGGCATTTGATGACAAGATTCTGCTGAGATTCAGTAGGACCCCTTCCTCCCACTTCAGAGTGTAGACAGCTTATACTCCAGAGCTCCCCATGGAACCTGCTGAAGCTGCCCTCGGGAAACTCTGCTGGGAGCACATCCTCCTGCTCCTTGTCAGTCCTGCTTCCCCATTCCCTAAGCTTCTCCCGGGACAGCCGCCTCAGGAAACCACTTGCTGATGAATCCTCATTTGTCTCAGGGTATCTTCTGGAAGGGATTAAAGACACTCTGTCACTGTGAGCCCCTCTTCAGCACTCTTGATATTCTTCCTGCCAGCAGATCTCTGAAGCCATCGTCATCTTAACAGTTCTAAAACTTTGCACCCATCTCAAAGTCTCCTTCCCTTTCATTCCAGGAAGTTCCTTGGCCCCTGTCTGAGTTAGCTCACAGCCCCAGCTTACTCAGGATTGGGAAAAGCAGCTTCTATTGGGCACACACACCAAGTGCCTTATCTCCTTGTCCTAAAATAATGGGTGCCACTCACCCTCCCATCATTAAGCAGGGTCACTCAGGTGATTTCTTCTAACACAAAGACAATTTATTCCCCCAAACTGGAGATTTTCCTAAATAGAAATTGTGAGAAACTTTTACATAGAGGCTCATTTCAGATTTTTAAAATTTCAAACTTCGTCCTAGCTGGATGTCTCTCTCCCTGATTAAGTCTCAGATTTTCTGCTTTCCTGTCAGCCCAAGGCCTCATACCACTCCTGGTATCTGATGGGCATTCAATTAGTGTTTGTTGAATGAATGAATAAATGAATGAATGAATCATCAACTTCTGAATAAAACAGTGTCTAAGAATGAATAGTTTGAGAACCAAAGGATCAACAGAGGATTATCTAATTATTTAATTAAAAGCTGATCATGGCCAGATATATGTCTATATACTTGCAATTTTATACTCTTATTTTAAAGAAGAGCTTCTCCATTTTATTTTAAACTTTCAAGAAAGATTTTAGACATTCAAGATGGTATAAAAATAATATAGCAAATGCCAGGAAATCCACCCTAAAGTTTAGGAAATAAATCAGAAGTAAATTAGTTAAAGTCACCTAAGTAACCTGCCTCCCTTCCCCCCTCCCTTTCCTTCCCACTAGAGGTGACGATTGTCCTGAATTTAAGGAACTTCCACAGTCCTCAAACAATCACTCAAGGCATGGCCTTGCCCCGCCCCCTCCTAACACAGGTGATGAAGCAAAGGTGGCCTGACACACCTAGGTTATTCTGCTGCTGCTTCTCAGGAATTTGGAATTGAGAGCCTGATCAAATTTGTTATGCCAATTTAGGGGCTTAGACTTTTTTGGGGGGGTAGCTATGGTGAGCCTGGGCAAAAAGAAGAGTGTGAAAAGTGTGGAGGGATGAAAAGACAGAGCAGAGGAAAAATAATGGGGTGAGGAGGGAAAGAGCCTTTTTCCTTATTTCCAAATAGTTTTCCACTTCCCTGTTCTAGCCTTCTAAGACTTTTCCTAGTTTTGTGAGAGTTCTTTATAAACTTCCCATGATCTTCATTGTATTTGAACTAGTTTGGATAGGTTTTATTACTTTTATTGTAGTTAAGTAATCCTCAACATAAGCTTTCCCCACACAAAAAAAAAAAGAAAAAATTTTTATTCACCAGTACAAGTGGTCAATGTTCCTAGAATCATACAATTTGATTCATTTGACAGGTCTTTATTGAGCACCTACTATAGGGTGGGGCAAAAGTAGGTTTGCCATTGTGAACACAAAAAGAAACACAGAGTTTACTTTTATATTATTAGTCACTCTATTATTTTCCATAGAACAACTGTAAACCTGCTTTTGCCCCACCCTGTATATAACAGGCTTTGCACAGATCTTCAGTCCAACCTTCCAACTAGGTTGGGCTCAGTTTGTGGGGACTGTTCCAGTTTTAGTACTAAAAGAGTTACGCCCTGAAAACCACCTCAGACTGGGTGAAGTGAGGCGTTGAGTTGCATTACTTGCAACCAAAGCAGGAACCCTACTACAAAGTCCCTTACTGGTCTCCCACCTGGAGATATTACACAAGCATTTGGCTACACTTCAATGGCTAGAAAGTTCTTTTTGCTGAAGTTAATTCCATCTTTATAGAGTTTTTACTGATGTATTCTGCCCTGATTCTTCCCTTATAATCCATACTAGAAGCCCAGTGCACAACATTCCTGCACTCAAGGAGGGGAGTGCTCCTCAGCCCAGCCTGCACCCTTTAGCAGTTCAGGAGCCTTTGGGGGATGTCCCACTGATGACTTAGGCCAGCTTCCCCTGTGGGAGTGCACTGACCACCAGAGGGCAGCTCCTGTGTTCAGCATCTGCTCCTTGGTGGTCAGTGCGCCTCATGGCGACCGGTCATTCTGCTGTTTGGTTGAGTTGCATATTACCCTTTTATTATATAGGATTTTTTTCAGTGTTAAAACTTATTCCTTTCTGACCAGGAGTATGCTATAATTTAGGTCTGAATTGGTTACCTACTGCCCACCCACAAATAGGGTGCTTCCCAGGCTCCAACAATCCCGCTGTGGTGGTGCCTATCTATACCCGTCTCTTCTTTAGGAGGGGCTCTTGAGGTCTCCACTTTTTTTGCCAAGTGATCCCAAAGGGGTTATCAGTACATGTGAGCAAGACTCCTTCATTTGTTCACCAAACACACCCATAAAACCTCTGGTCTATAGACAAGTTGGGGAGAGGAGTCTTGAATGCCAATAAATATAATACAATGTCAAAAGGGCTAAATTCTGCAAGGGAGAAGGATCCAATGCTAACATGACTGAGAGGAACGAGTGACCACAGGCAGCTGTGGGAACCAATTACCTGAGATTAATACACTGTCTGGAAAAGCAGTGGCTCCACTGCACTTCTCTAAACTCACAGACCAAGCACACTGACATCATTTTCAAATTTGACTCATTTAACAAGTCAAACTTTTGGAGAATGAAAAATGTTTGTTTCATGTTCATGTCAAAGTGCTTAGAGCCCTCTTCCTTTGGGGAGTTGCACAACCTACTCCTGAACTTCATGTACATCTCTGTTTAAATAGCATCTTCGTGAAGGACTTCTCAGACCACTCTTTCTAAAATAACACCCGCAGCCACCATTCCCTAGCCCCTCATCATGCCTCTTATCAGTCTACTAATTTTAAGCTTCTGTTTGTTTAATCTCTTCCCCTGTCTGGTTAGGAGGTAAGCTACATGGCAACAGGGACATTATTTATGTGACTCTCTGTTATATCTACAGAGCCAAGAACAATAGGTGTTCAACAAATATTTGCAGAAGAGTAAAGGGAGACAGGTAAGTTTTAATGGGAGAGGAAGTGTTGCCGAAGTAGAGCAAGTTCATGCAGTGTCCCCCAGTTTTGGCACTTACTTGGCTGAGTGACCTGAACTAGTTACTTAATGTCTCTGAACCTCAGTATCCCCATCTGTCAAATGGTGATAATAACAGTACCTGTGGGCCTTGAAAAGTTGACAGATTACATGGGATTCTACATATATTGCTTAGCAAAGTGCCTGGAAGTAGGATAACATGCCCAATGCATAGCTGGAATGATTCAGGGGGTCCATGATGGAGATGCATTTGGTAGTTGGTGATGGTTGATGACCCAATCAAACCTTTGCTCTAAAAACCAGTTTTTCAAACCTCCAGATATCACAGAGTTTCTTTGAGGATCAAAAGAAATACCTTACATGAAGTTCCTTTTAAACCACAGATTGTTAGATAAAGGCCTGCCACAGCTTTACTGCTGCAAGCGTTCAGGAATCTGAAGAAGGGCTGTGTGTAAATGAATAAACCAGACATAAAATGCCAATTTTGAAGTCATGGGGAAAGCCAGGCAGAAACTTAGTTCTAGTGACTAAGTGAGCAGTTGGGAGCCAGCAATCCTGGATTGTGAGAGGGATTTGGATTGGGCCTAAATAGACAGTCGGACATCTCTTGAGAGGTCCCAGATTGGAGAGGGTGCAGGCTGGGCTGAGGGAAACACACCCCCGTGCACAAATTTCATGCACCGGGCCTCTAGTGTGTGTGTGTGTGTGTGTGTGTGTGTGTGTGTGTGTGTGTGCATGTAATCTTGGCTCATTTTTATTCCCATAATTCTCTCCTTATTCTTTTTTAATAGCATGTTTTTTTTTATTGATTAAGGTGTTACATATGTGTCCTTATCCTCCCCTTTGCCCCCTATCCCACTCCCATTCATGCTCTCACACCCCTGGTGATTTTTCGATTGGTTATGCTTATATGCATTCATATAAGTCTTTTGTTGACCTCTACCCCTTTCTCTCATCCTCCCATACTGTCCCTCTGAGGTTTGAGCATCTGATATATGCTTCTTTGTCTCTGGATTTGTTATTGTTCATCAGTTTATGTTGTTCATATAATCTGCAAATGAAGAGATCATGTGATATTTATCTTTCTGTGACTGACTTATTTCACTTAGCATAATGCTCTCCAAATCCATCCATGGTGTTGCAAATGATAGGAGTTCCTTCCTTTTTACAGCAGCATAGCATTTCATTGTACAGATGTACCACAGTTTTCTAATCCACTCAACTGCTAATGGGCACTTAGGCTGTTCTTCTTAGTTAAATCTGTTATTGTAAATTGTGCTGCTATGAACAGAGGGGTGCATATATACTTTCTGATTGGTATTTCTAGTTTCTTAGGATATACACTGAGTGGCCAGATTATGATCTGGCCACTCAGTATATATTAGGGGCCCAGTGCATGAATTCGTGCATGGGTGGGTCTGGCCAGTCTGGCCAGAGGGAGGGGACATGGGCATTTGGCCAGCCTTCCTGCTGGTCGAACTCCTGGTCAAGGGGACAATCTGCATATTAGCCTTTTATTATATAAGATATACACTGAGTGGCCAGATTATTATGCATTCAGAGATCATAATAATCTGGCTGCTCGGGGTATTCCTAGAAGTAGGATTACTGGGTTAAATGGCAGTTTCATTTTTAGTTTTTTGAGGAAACTCCATACTACTTTCTCTATAGTGGTTGCACCAGTCTGCATCCCCACTAGTAGTTGTCATTTGTTGATTTGTTGATGATAGCCATTCTGGCAGGTATGAAATGATTCCTCATTGTCATTTTGATTTGCATCTCTCTGATGATTAGAGACTTTGAGCATGTTTTCATATGTTTCTTTGCCTTCCTTATGCCCTCTTTTGAAAAGTATCTATTTATGTGCAGTGCCCATTTTTTAAATTGGATTGTTTATCTTCCTTTTGTTAAGTTCCCTATAAATCTTGGAGGTTAAACCCTTATCGGAGATCACATTGGCAAATATGTTCTCCCATGCAGTGGACTTTCTTGTTGTTTTGTTGATTTTTTTTTTTTTTTTTTTTTTGCTGTGCAGAAGCTTCTCATTTTGATGTAGTCCCATTTGTTTATTTTCTCCTTAGTTTACATTGCCCTAGGAGCTATACCTGTGAAGATATTGCTTCCGTATGTGTCTGAGATTTTGCTGCCTGTTGATTCCTCTAAGATTTTTATTGTTTCCCATCTTACATTTAAGTCCTTTATTCATTTTGAGTTTATTTTTATGTATGGAGTAAGTTGGTCTAGTTGTCCTTTATTCATTTTGAGTTTATTTTTATGTATGGAGTAAGTTGGTCTAGTTTCATTTTTTTTTTGTTTTGCATATTTCTGTCCAATCTTCCCCAAACCATTTATTGAAAAAACTGTCTTAACTCTATTGCATACTCTTGCTCCCTTTGTCAAATATTAATTGAGCATAGTGGTTTGGGTCAATTTCTGGATTTTCTATTTATTCCATTGGTCTGTATGTCTGTTCTTATGCCAGTACCAGGCAGTTTTGAGAATAGTGACCTTGTAATACAGCTTTATATCTGGTTTGAGATCCCATCTACTTTGTTCTTCTTTCTCAGGATTGCTGCAGCTATTCAGGGTCTTTTTTTATTCCAGATGAATTTTTGGAGAGTTTGTTCTAGGTCTGTGAAATATGCCATTGGTATTTTAATGGGGAGTGCATTGAATTTATAGATTGCTTTGGGTAGTATGGACATTTTAATGATGTTGATTCTACCAATCCATGAACATGGTATGTTCTTCCATCTATTTATATCTTCCCCTATCTCTTTTTTTATATAAATATATATATTTTATTGATTTTCCACAAAGAGAAAGGGAGAGGAATAGAGATCTAGAAACATCGATGAGAGAGAAACATCGACCATCTGCCCCATGCACACCCCCTACCGGGGATGTGTCCGCAACCAATGTACATGCCCTTGACCAGAATCGAACCTGGGACCTTTCAGTCTGCAGACCACAGCTCTATCCACTGAGCCAAACCGGTTTTGGCTTCCCCTATCTCTTTTTTTCAGTGTCCTGTAGTTTTTTGCATATAGGTCTTTTATCTCCTTAATTAAGTTAATTCCTATGTATATTAATTTTTTTGTGCAATGGTAAATGGGATTTTTAAAAAATCTTTCTTTCTGTAAGTTCACTATTGATGTATAAAAATTATTTATGGACATTAATTTTGTATCATACTACATTGCTAAATTCATTTATTAAGTCTAATAAATTTTGATGGAGTCTTTGGGGTTTTCTATTTATAATATTATGTCATCTGTAAATAATGACAATTTTACTTCTTCTTTTCCAATTTGGATGCTACTTATTTCTTCTTGTCTGATTGTTGTGGCTAGCACTTTCAGTACTATGTGAAACAAGCATAGTGAAAGTGGGCATCCCTGTCTTATTACTGTTCTTAGGGAGAATGGTTTTAGTTTTTGCCCATTGAGTATGATGTTGGCTGTAGGTTTGTCATATAGGCTCTTATTATTTTGAGGTATGATCTCTCTATTCTCAATTTGCTGAGCATTTTTATCAGAAAAGGCTGTTGGACTTTGTCAAATGCTTTTTCTGCATCAATTTATATGATTATGAAATTTTTGTCTCTCAATTTGTTTATGTGATGTATCAAGTTTATTGATTTGCAGATATTGTACCAGCCTTCCATTCCTGAAATAAATACCACTTGGTCATGATGTAAGATCTTTTTAATGTAATGCTGGATCCAGTTTACTAGAATTTTGTTAAGGATTTTAGCATTTATGTTCATATTTATTTGGCCTGTAATTGTCTTTCTTTGTGGTGTCTTTATCTGGTTTTGGAATTAGGGTAATGCTGGGTTCCCAGAAAGATTTTGGAAGTGTGCCTTCATCTTGAATATTTTTAAAACTCTGAGAAGGATTGGTTTTAGTTCTTCTTTGAATGTTTGGTAAAACTCCCCTGTGAAAAAATCTGGTTCAGGGCTTTTGTTTGCTGGAAGCTTTTTTTTAATTACTGTTTCAATTTCATTAGTATTTACTGGCCTATTCAGGTTTTTTTAATCTTCCTGATTGAGTTTTGGAAGATTGTATTTTTCTAGTAATGTATCATTTCATTGAGGTTATCCAGTTTGTTGGAGTAGAGTTGTTTGTAGTTGTTTGTAGTATTTATTTTAATTTATTTTTACAATCCTTTGTATATCTGTGGGGTTAGTTGTTACTTCACCTCTTTCATTTCTGATTTATGGTTATTGGGTCCTTTCTCTTTGTTTCTTGATGATCCAGGCTGGAGATTCATCAATCTTATTTATCCTTGAAAGAACCAGCTCTTGGTTTCTTTGATCTTTTGTATTGTTTCTTTTGTCTCTATGTCGTTTATTTCTTCTTTGATCTTTATTATTTTCTTCCTATGGTTACTATGGGCTTTTCTTGTTGCTCTCTTTCTAATTCTTTAAGTTGCAAGGTTAGATAATTTATTATCTTTTTTTTTTTCTTTTTCTTTTTTGAGGTAGGCCTGTACGGCTATAGCTTCCCTCTAAGGACTGCTTTCATTGTGTCCCATAGATTTTGGATTGTTCTGTTTTCAATGTCATTTGTTTCCAGTATGCTTTTTACTTCTTCTTTGATCTCTTTGGTAACCCAATCATTGTTTAATAGCATGCTATTTAGCTTCCAATTGTTTGATTTTTTTCATTGTTTTTATTGTAGTTGATTTCTAGTTTTATGCCATTATGATCCTGAGAAGATGCTTGTTATGATTTCTATCTTCTTAACTTTGAAGAGACTTTGCCTGTTTCATCACATGTGGCCTAGTTTTGAAAATGTCCTGTGTGCACTCGATAAAAATGTATAAAAATGTATATTCTGTAGCTTTTAGGGTTGCTCTTTCTTTGGCAACTTTTTGTTTAGAGGATTTGTCCAGTCGTGTCGGTGGGGTATTAAAGTCCCCTATTATGATTGTATTGCTATTGATCTCTCCCTTGATATCTTCCAGAAGTTTTTTTTTTTTGTTTTTTTTTTTTTTAATGTATTTGGGTGCTCCTATATTGGGTGCATATATGTTTACCATAATTATATCCTCTTGTTGAATTGCTCCCATTAGTATTATAAAGTGGCCTTCCTTATCTCTTGTTATGACCTTTACTTCAAGGACTATTTCATCAGATATAAGTATTGCAACCCCAGCATTTTTCTCATTTCTATTTGCCTGAAAATTCTTTTTTCCAGCCCTTCACTTTCAGTCTACGTGAATCCCTTGTTCTGAGGTGTGTCTCTTGCAGACAGCAAATATATGGGTCATGTTTTCTTATCCATTATCTACCCTATGTCTTTTGATTGGAACATTTAATTTAGGGATCAGACATGGAAAATGAGTTCTTTGTAATAGCCAATAAGGTTCACTTTTTAAATAGACCCAAGGCACTCTTCGGGGCTTCTTTGAACCAGTCAGAAATAACCCTATCTAATAAAAGAGTAATAAGCAAATTGGCTGTCACTCAAACACACAATATGGCAGCCCCCATGTGGTCAGAGATGGCTGCCTCCATGTGGACACAAGATGGCCACCACAAGATGGCCAGCGGGAGAGGGCAGTTGTGAGTAATCAGGCTAGCAGGGGAGGGCAGTTGGGAGTAACCAGGCCTGTAGGGAGGGACAATTGGGGGGAGGGGGGACCCAGGCCTGCAGGGGAGGGAAGTTGGGGGCAATCAGGCCTGCAAGGGAGGGCAGTTAGGGGTGACTAGGCCAGCAGAGGAATGATGTTGGGTGCGACCAGGCTGGCAAGGGAGGGCAGTTAGGGGTGACCAGGCTGTCAGGGGAGTGGTTATGGGATGATCAGCCTGGCAGACAGATGTGATTAGAGGCAATGAGGCAAGCAGGCAGGCAGGCAGGCATGCAAGCAATTGGGAGCCGCAGTCCTGGATTGTGAGAGAGATGTCTGACAGACATCCCTAGAGGGGTCCCAGGATGGACAAGGTGTAGGCTGGGCTGAGGGACACTCACCTCTTCCCCCCACACCCATGCAAAAATTTCATGCACTGGGCCTCTACTCTATCATAAGTTGGGTCCTCCTAACTCTGCCAGTGGACAGGTCATGGACTCAGTGTTTTGCTGTTGTAATTACCTCTTCCTCAGGAGAGAGCAGGTGGCAGGAGCTGTGCAATAACAATGCAATAACAACACAAATGGCCAGCACTTGCTAAATGTTGACTTTGCCCCAGGTGTGGTATTTAGTATTTAGATTCATTCTCTTATTTTTTAAAATATATCTTATTGATTTTTTACAGAGAGGAAGGGAGAGGGAGAGTTTAGAAATATCGACGAGAGAGAAACAATAATCAGCTGCCTCCTGCACACTTCTTATTGGGTATGGACCTGCAACCAAGGTTCATGCCCTTGATCAGAATCAAACCTGTGACCCTTGAGTCCGCAGGTCGACACTCTATCCACTGAGCCAAACTGATTAGGGCCATTCTCTTATTTAATCCCTCAAATAATACTGAGAGGTCAATGTTATTACTGTCCCATATTACACATGAGAGAATGGACAAAAGAAGAGATTCCTAAGTTTTTTCTTAAGTTAAAAGTTTATGGACCAAGGGTTCTGCAAGCTTCATGTGATCATCACCCTTTCTTATTAAACTGAAAAGTCCAATTCAAATATATCTTACAAAAATTCTGAGGCTACTTTGCAAATGGTCAGCATGTTCTCCTTTTCTTCTGTAATTTGAAGTTTGTTTTCTCAATGGACTGGTCCTTCCTTGGGCACCCTGGAGGTGTAAAGTGACATCACTATCTGAGCAGCATCTGAAAATATGTTGGCCAATTGTTTAAAAATAGAGACCTCAAATGTGCTATCTTAATTATATTTGACCATTTGAGCAGGCTGCATGGAAACCCTGGGCAACAGCCTGTTCTGCAATTTGTTTTTAAAACAAGTTCTTCAGTCTTTCAGGCTAAGAGGATTCTATTTAGAGGGTGTATAGTGTGAGTCACAGTTTCAAAGGGAAACAACAATACAAATCTCAGCCAAGCAATTTGTAAAACTGGATTGCTGGCAGAAACCTAGGAAGCAGCACGAAAACAACCCAGCACAAAGAAGTCAAGTGCCTGCATGGACGTTGAAGTAACCATGTGGAATGAGCCCAGGATGAAGCGGATGAAAGAGGGAATAAAGGATTCCAAGAGGCAGTCTTGTTCTGAAAAGCTGGCAGAGTGTGATGATCTGAGCCTGAAATCATTTGGGAGCCCAGGGTGGCAGGTTCCCCTGCATTTGGTACACAAGCTGCCTTCACCTGCTCTTAATATGTGCTCTGTTCACCATGAGAACAGGCGCCTGAGTGTACGTGGGTTTTTCTATTAGATTCTGTGCTTCATTATTTTCATTAACTCAATCAGTACAAATCTCTTTACATAATTACTTTAATATTTTTTGGTCTTTTTTTTTTTTTTAACAACAACTAATATATATTAAGCTTTCTACCTTCAAAATGTATCCAAGTCTCTCTGAATATAAGCTCCACAAAGGCAGGGAATTTTATCTATTCTGTTCACTAATGTATTTATAGAACCCAGAATAGTGCCCAGTAGGTAGTAGTAGAGGCTCAGTAAATGTTTGATGAATAATTGGATGGGTAAACAAACATCTGTTGCACTTTAGCAGGCAACATTCTAAGTGCTTTATTGATAGGTTTAGTCTCCATCACAATCCTATGAGAATTTACTATTAGTCTTGCTTTACTATTCGTCCTGTTTTTCAGATGAACCAATGAAATTCTATTGAAATTAATTAGCTTGTCCAAGGTCAGATGGTTGTAAGGAGAAGGGAGGCAGAATCAAACTTGGGCAGTCTGACTCCAGAATCCACTTCTCCACACTGTTAGTCTTCAAGCTTCATATTTTCACTTTTAGTCTTTTCCTTCATTTCCCTACATTTAATCTTATATAATAAAAGAGTGATATGCAAATTGATAATCACTCCAACACACAAGATGGCTGCCCCCAGGTGATCAAAGATGGCTGTCCCCATGTGGACATAAGATGGCCACCACAAGATGGCCTGCAAGGAAGGGCAGTTGAACCCAAAAAGAACTGCACCAAGACACATTATAATTAAATTGGCAAACACCAAGAACAAAATAAGAATCTTAAAGGCTGCCAGAGAGAGAGACAGAAAGATACCTATAATGAATCTCCTATCAGACTATCAACTGATTTCTCAACAGAAACACATCAGGCCAAAAGGGGATGAAATGAAATATACAAAGTGATGCAAGGTAAGGGACTGAATCCAAGAATACTACAGGCAGCAAAGCTATCAATCATAATTCAAGGTGAAATCAGGAGCTTCACAGACAAAAAAGGACTAAGGAAGTTTATTATCACCAAATCAGCAATGCAAGAAATGCTAAAGGGACTGCTGTTAAAAGAAAAAAATTTGAAGAAAAGAAGGAGCACAGGCATAAAGACTAAAAATGGTGCCCTAACCAGTATTGCTCAGTGGATAGAGTATCGGCCTGTAGACTGAAGGATCCCAGGTTCAAATCTAGTAAAGGGCATGTACCTTGGTTGTGGGCATATGCCCAGAATAGGATGTGCAGGAGGCAGATGATCCATGTTTCTCTCTCATCAATGTTTCTAATTATATATCCCTCTCGCTTCCTCTCTGTAAAAAATCAATAAAACATATTAGGGGGAAAAAAGAATATAAATGGTGACAAAAACATACCTATCAATAATAACTTTAAATGTTAATGGATTAAATACCCCAATCAAAATACATGGAGTGGCTGAATTGATAAGAAAACATGACCCATATATCTCTGTCTATAGGAAACCCATCTCAGAACAAAGGACTCACATAGACTGATAATGAAGGGATGAGAAAAAAATTTTCTGGTGAATGGAAATGAAAAAAAAAGTTGGGGTAGCAATAGTTATATCTGACAAATTAGACCACAAAGTAAAGGCCATAACAAGAGATAAGAAAGGGCACTTCATAATACTAAAGGGAGCAATTTAACAAGAATGTATAACTCTGGTAAACATATATACACCCAATACAGGAGCACCCAAATACATAAAAAAATACTTCTGGAAGATATCAAGGGAGAAATCAACAGCAATATAGTCATAGTTGGGGACTTTAATACCCCACTAACACCACTGGATAAATCCTCTAAACAAAAAATCAGCAAAGAAACATCAATCCTAAGTGACTCACTAGATCAGAAGGAATTAGTTGACATCTTCAGACTATTTCACCCCAAATTCATATAATACACTTTCTTTTCATGTGCATATGGGTCATTTTCAAAGATAGACCACATATTGGGACACAGGCAAAGTCTCTTCAAATTCAAGAAGATAGAAATCATGTCACGCATCTTCTCAGATCACAATGGCATAAAATTGGAAATCAACTGCAATAAAAACAATTTTAAAAATCAAACCCTTGTAGGCTAAGTAGCATGCTATTAAACATGATTTCAATGGAACTTTATTGGTTCATCTGAAAAACATGATTGGGTTACAAAAGGAACTTCATTGGTTCATCTGAAAAATAATGATTGGGTTACAAAAGAGCTCAAAGAAGAAATAAAAAGAATCCTGGCAACAAACAATAATGAAAACACAACAGTCCTAAACTATGGGACACAATGAAAGCAGTCTTAAGAGGGATATTCATAGCTCTAAAGGCCTACCTCAAAAAAACAAGAAAAAAATGGTAAAAATTGTCTAACCCTACAACACAAAGAGTTAGAAAGAGAGCAACAAGAAAAGCCCAGTGTAAAGAGAAGGAAGAAAATAATAAAGATCAGAGCAGAAATAAATGACATTAAGACCAAAAAAATATATACAAAAGATCAACAAAACCAAGAGTTGGTTGTTTCAAAAGATAAAGAAGCGGATTGGCAGCGAAGGGGCAGTGGAACTCTAAAGGAAGGTAAGGAAGGGTCCGCTGGACAGGATTTCCTGACCAAGCAACCAGTGCTGCAGCGGCGGAGACCTCTCCCGGAGCTACCGGCTCAGAGGGAAGGCTGCGCCATCTTACCAGGAAAGGAGGATCTTCTCTGAGGCCTGGAAAATCCCACAGCAGAGGAGACCAATGAGCAGCTGTGATGCCCCAATCGGTGCAAACACGTGGATTCAAGGGAGTTCTTTGATCACTCACAGAAAGGTCAGAGTTTGTGGGGATAGCGTGAGGGTTCTGAGTCCCCGCTGTGCCTGCAGCAGCTAGCCGCAGAGCTCCAGCCCCACCTCCACTGTATCCATGGAGCACCCGAGCAGCCACCTGCGCCAAGCTGCACCGAAAGAAGGCTGCACTGCAGAGAAAATCCTTCCCTAAGCGAACCAGTGCTGGGTTTGGTGTAATCTTCCCAGAAGCGGGACTTTTTTTAAAACACCAAGGGACACGGGACAGATTGTTAAGAATCGGGACTGACCCACCAATGGCGGAACATCTGGACACCTTAACGCCTGTTCCCCTTCACCCCCTTGCTTCTAAATACTAGGGAAGGAAGGCACAGTTGGGCATATCCTGGGGACTGCAGGGGAAAATTGTCTTCCTGGAAACGGGGAATCAGAGCCAGCTGGCACTCTGCCAGCTAGAGCCATAGAAAAAGAAGGCCAGAGCAACCAAAAAGACTGAAAGGTCAAACCAGAAACACTGCCACCTAGGGGCTGAACTACAAACTGCCTTTTTTTTTTTTTACTTTTAATTAATCAAAAATAAATAGACACAAATAACTATGATATAGCCTACTTAAAATTAAGGACTACCTAACAAAACTGAGGTGTAGTGGAACGATGGGAACTGCAAGAATGTCTGGTCTGAGAATCAGGAGTGCCAAATACAATAACAGAGGAAGTGAATGACCACTACTGGACATTTTTATGCTAATTTTACTATTCTTTATTTTATTTTCATTTTTTTACATCTTTTAATTTTCATTTTTTACATCTTTTACTTAAAAAACGAATTTTTTCTTTTTTTCTTACTTGATTTTACCTTTTCAATTATTACATTTTTCAATCTCAATCATCACTATTACTACTGCTATTTTGCAATTTTTGTTTCATTTTTCTTCTTTTTTTTCCTCTCCAGTACCATTTTATTTTTTTCTTTATTTTACATTGAGAGTAATCTTCAATCTATTTTAATCTCTACTATAGCATCATTCAACCCTATCTCAACTCAACTTTTACACCATCACTCTATTACTAAACTTTAACCTTTTAGTCTTCTGTTTACCCTATCCCTTTCTGGCTTGAGTTTTTCCTCTATTCTTTCTGTATACCCCCTGCTAAAGCTCTCACTATACTTATAGACCTAAGTTCCAACCCCTAATCCAAGTGTATAAATACCACTCTCTGTACTATATTAACTAGTTAAAAAAACAAAACAGGGAGGAAGATCTGGGGGAGATAATAGATCAACCGAAGGACTTTTATACATGCATATAAGTACAACCAATGGACACAAAACTCTGGGGAGGGAGGGGATGTGTGCGAGGGAGGGAGGGAGGGGGGCAAAAAAAATCAATAAAATATATTAAAAACATAAAACAAACAAACAAAAAAAACAAAAAACTGTTCTCCTCTCTATCCTTTTGTCATTGTTTGCGTGAATCTTGATTATTGTGAATTTTTATGCTTTTTAGTGAAATTGTTATGCTTAATCCTGTGTTGTTATTGTTGCTTTGTATTTTTTTAAAAAAAATCCCTTGTTTTTGTTTGTTTTTTACTTCTGTATATCATAGCCTTACTTAATAATAGTGGATATGTAGTTAGTATTAATCTCCAAGTATTGTTGCTGGCATTGGCTGGGATTAGTGGTTGTTCTATGGGAATTTTCTCCATATATATATATATATATATATATATATATATATATAGTTTGTTTCCTGTTTCTCTTTTAGTCTGCTTTTCTCTTTCTCTCTTTCTCTCTCTCTCTCTTTCTCTCTCTCTCTCTTTTCTCCCTGTTTTCCAACTTCATTTTGTCATTACTTTTTTTCCTTCTTTTTCTATCTCTTTATCCCTCTTTATTTATTTATTTATTTTTTAATTTTTCTATATTTTAATTTTATCATTCCTCCTTCTTTCCTATACCCTAATTCACCTTTCTCTAGCAGTCACCTTTATTAGAGGTTATTAATATCATAAATACATTCCTGTTAAGTGCCTCCTGTGTTGTACCTGGTAGTGTTGTATTTTGTGCCTTTAAATCAATGCAGAAGAAGGACCACATAACCATACACCCTGAAAAGAGAGACCATGGGGAGACAAAGAAATAGCCCGCACATGAAAGAAAAGCAGGCATCACCAGAAAAGGAAGTAAACGAGTTAGAGACAAGCAACCTACCAGAGCAAGAATTCAGAATAATGATCATAGGATGGCTAAAAAGAATGGAAGATAAATTTGACAATAACCAAGAAGAAATGAGGAAGAACCATGAGGAATTGAAGAAGAACCAAGAGGAATTGAAGAAGAACCAAGAAGAAATGAAAAATGACATCGCTACCATGAAGAACTCAATAGAAAGCATCAAGAGTAGACTAGATGAAGCAGAGGACCGCATCAGTGAGCTAGAAGACAAGATGGAAAAAAAATACCCAAGTAGAGCTGCTTCTAGAAAAAAAGATTAAAAAGCAGGAGGAGAGCCTATGGGAGCTTTGGGACAATATAAAACAAAATAACATTCGAATAATAGGGGTTCCAGAAGGAAAGGAAACTGAGGTAGACATGGAAAAGGTATTTCAAGAAATAATGACAGAAAACTTTCCTGAGATAGAGAAGAAAAAACCCACACAAATCCAAGATGCTCACAGAGTCCCAAGCAAAATAAATCCCAGAAGACAGATGCCAAGGAACATTATAATTAAATTGGCAAACAACAACAACAAAGTAAGAATCTTAAAAGCAGCCAGAGAGAGTCAGAAAGTTACATACAAAGGAACCCCCATTAGACTAGCAACTGATTTCTCAACAGAAACTTATCAGGCCAGAAGGGAATGGGATGAAATATACAAAGTCATGCAAAGGAAGGGTCTGAATCCAAGAATACTGTACCCAGCAAGGCTATCAATCAAAATTGAAGGGGGAATCAGAAGCTTCACAGACAAAAAAAGACTGAATAAATTTATCTCCACCAAACTAGCAATGCAAGAAATGCTAAAGAGTCTACTGTAAAAATAAAGAAATAGGAAGTGAAGAAGGAACGTGGGTATAGAATAAAAATGGAATCAAATGAGAACCTATCAATAATAACCTTAAATGTAAATGGATTAAATGCTCCAATCAAAAGACATAGGGTAACAGATTGGATAAGAAAACAAGACCCATACATCTGTTGTCTACAAGAAACCAACCTCAGAAAAAAAGACGCACATAGACTGAGGGTGAAGGGATGCAAAAAGGTTTTCCAGGCGAATGGAAATGAAAAAAAAGCTGGGGTAGCAATATTTATATCTGACAAATTAGATCTCAGAGTGAAGGACATAACAAAAGATAATGAAGGCCACTTCATAATACTAAAGGGAGCAATCCAACAAGAAGAAATAACCCTGGTAAATATATATGCACCCAATACAGGAGCACCCAAATACATAAAAAAAAAAAAAACCTGCTGGAGGACATTAAGGGAGATATTAATAGCAATACAATCATAGTAGGAGATTTTAATACCCCACTGTCACCCTTTGACAAATCATCTAAACAAAAAATCAGCAAAGAAATATCAATCCTAAATGACTCACTAGAGCAGATGGAATTAATTGACATCTTCAGAACATTCCACCCCAAAGCCACAGAATATACATTCTTCTCAAGTGCACATGGGACATTCTCAAAGATAGACCACATTTTGGGATATAGGCAAAGTCTCTTCAAGTTCAAGAAGATAGAAATCATATCAAGCATCTTCTCAGATCATAGTGGCATAAAACTGGAAATTAACTACAATAAAAATAACCCAAAGAAATCAAACACATGGAGACTAAACAGCATGTTATTAAACAAGGACTGGGTTACCAGATAAATCAAGGAAGAAATTAAAAACATCCTGGAAACAAATGACAATGAAAACACAACAATCCAAAATCTATGGGACACAGCAAAAGCAGTTTTGAGAGGGAAGTTCACATCCCTACAAGCCTATTGCAAAAAGCAAGAAAAAATGGTAACAAAGGATCTAACTCTACAACTCAAAGAGTTAGAAAAAGAGCAACAAGAAAAGCCCAGTGTAAGCAGAAGGAAGGAAATAACAAAAATCAGAGAGGAGATAGACAACATAGAGACCAAAGAAACAATACGTAAGATCAACAAAACCAAGAGCTGGTTCTTTGAAAGGATAAACAAGATAGATGAACCTCTAGCCAGGCTAACCAAGAAACAAAGAGAGAGGACCCAAATAAACAAAATGAGAAACGAAAGAGTTGAAATAACAACAGACCCCGCCAAAATACAAAGGATTGTTACAAAATACTATGAACTACTCTATTCCAACAAACCGAACAACCTGGAGGAAATGGACATATTCCTAGAAAAATACAAACTTTCAAAACTCAGTCAGGAAGAATCTAAAAATCTCAATAGACCAGTGACTTGGGAAGAAATTGAAACAGTCACCAAAAAGCTTCCAGCAAACAAAAGCCCAGGGCCAGATGGCTTCACAGAAGAGTTTTACCAAACATTCAAGGAAGAACTAAAACCGATCCTCCTCAGACTATTCCAAAAAATTCAAGAGGAAAGACTACTTCCAAACTCCTTCTATGAAGCCAGCATCACCCTAATACTAAAAGCAGATAAAGACAACTCAATGAAAGAGAATTACAGGCCAATATCCCTCATGAACATAGACGCCAAAATCCTCAACAAAATTATAGCAAATTGACTCCAGAAGAACATCACAAAGATCATACACCATGACCAAGTAGGATTTATTCCAGGAATGCAAGGATGGTACAATATCCGCAAATCAATAAATGTGATACATCACATAAACAAATTGAAAGATAAAAATCATATAGCCATATCAATTGATACAGAAAAAGCATTTGATAAAATCCAACACCCTTTCCTGATAAAAATTCTTAACAAGGTGGGAGTACAAGGATCATACCTCAACATAATAAAAGCCATATATGATAACCCCACAGCCAACATTATACTCAATGGGCAAAAACTAAAACCGTTCCCTCTAAGAACAGGAACAAGACAGGGATGCCCACTCTCACCACTCCTGTTTGACATAGTACTGGAAGTACTAGCCATTGCAATTAGACAAGAGGAGGAAATAAAAGGTATCCAAATTGGAAAAGAAGAAGAAAAGTTATCCTTATTTGCAGATGACATGATATTGTACATAAAAAACCCAAAAGACTCCATTAAAAAACTAATTGACTTAATAAATGAATTTGGCAATGTAGCAGGATACAAAGTTAACACCAAGAATCTATGGCATTTCTATACACCAACAGTGAAATTACAGAAACAGAGACTAAAAAAAAGCAATTCCATTTACCATCGCACCAAAAAAAAAATAAAGATATGTACCTAGGAATAAATTTAACTAAGGAAGTAAAGAACCTATATGCGGAAAACTACAGGACACTGAAAAAAGAGATAGTGGAAGATGTAAAGAGATGGAAGAACATACCATGTTCATGGATTGGTAGAATCAACATCATCAAAATGTCCATACTTCCTAAAGCAATCTATAGGTTCAATGCACTCCTCATTAAAATACCAACGGCGTATTTCTCTGACTTAGAAAGAACTCTCCAAAATTTCATTTGGAACAATAAAAGACCCCGAATAGCCACAGCAATCCTGAGAAAGAAGAGTAAAGTAGGAGGGATCACAATACCAGACTTCAAACTGTATTACAAAGCCACTGTTCTCAAAACAGCCTGGTACTGGCACAAGAACAGACATATAGATCAATGGAATAGAATAGAGAACCCAGATATCAACCCAAATCACTATGCTCAATTAATATTTGACAAAGGAGGCACAAATATACAATGGAGTCAAGACAGTCTCTTCAATAAATGGTGTTGGGAAAATTGGACAGATACATGCAAAAGAATGAAACTAGATCACCAACTTACACCATTCACAAAAATAAACTCAAAATGGATACAGGACTTAAACATCAGACGGGAAACCATAAAAATACTAGAAGCATCCACAGGCAGCAAAATCTCAGACATATGCCAAAAGACCTTCTTCACTGATAGTGCTCCAGGGCAATGGAAGCTAAAGAGAAAATAAACAAATGGGACTACCTCAAAATAAAAAGCTTTTTTACAGCAAAAGAAACCATCAACAAAACAACAAGAAAGCCCACGGTGTGGGAGAACATATTTGCAAATGTTACCACTGATAAAGGTTTAATCTCCAACATCTACAGACAGCTTATACAACTAAATAAAAGGAAGATGAATGATCCAATTAAGAAATGGGCAATGGACCTAAATAGAATATTTTCAAAAGAAGACAGAAGGAAAGCCAAAGGGCACATGAAAACATGCTCAAAGTCACTAATTATCTGAGAGATGCAAATCAAAACAACAATGCAGTACCATCTCACACCTGTCAGAACGGCCAACATCAACAAATCAACAAATGACACGTGTTGGCGAGGTTGCAGAGAAAAAGGAACCCTCGTGCATTGCTGGTGGGCATGCAGACTGGTGCAACCACTATGGAGAACAGTGTGGAGTTTCCTCAAAAAACTGAAAATGGAACTCCCATTTGACCCAGTAATTCCACTCCTAGGAATATATCCCAAGAAACTAAAAATACCAATCAGAAAGGATATATGCACCCCTATGTTCATAGCAGCACAATCTACAATAGCTAGAATTTGGTAACAGCCTAGGTGCCTGTCAGCAGATGATTGGATCCAAAAACTGTGGTACATCTACACAATGGAATACTATGCTGCCATAAAAAAGAAGGAATTCTCATCATTTGCGGCAACCTGGATGGAATTGGAGAACATCATGCTGAATGAAATAAGCCAATCAATGAAAGAGAAACACCACAAGACCTCACTCATTTATCAATAATAAAGAACATTATAAACTGATGAACCAAAAGATAGATATAGAGACAGTAAAGCAGCAAGCAGACTGTCAAATTACAGTGGGAAGGGGAGGGAGATCTGGGGGAGATAATAGATGAACCGAAGGACTTGTATACATGCATATAAGTACAACCAATGGACCCAAAACTCTGGGGAAGGAGGGTATGTACGGGAGGGAGGCAGGCAAAAAAAAAATCAATAAAATATATTTTAAAAAAAATAAAAATTAATAAAATGAAAAAGAATTAGGTCATTCTCAAATTAAAGGCTCCCCATTGTCACCAAAAATAAATAAATAAGTTAATTAATTAATTAGTTAATTAATTTTTTTTAAAAAAGATAAAGAAGCTTGATGAACCTCTAGTGAGGCTCATCAAGAAGCAAAGAGAGAGGACCAAAATAAACAAAATCAGAAATGAAAGAGGTGAAGTAACAACCGACCCCACAGGCATACAAATGATTATAAAAAATACTATGAACAATTCTATTCCAACAAACTGGACAACCTAGACGAAATGGACAAATACAAGCTTTCAAATCTCAATCAGGAAGAATAAAAAAAAACAAAAAAAAACCCTGACTAGGACAGTATCTACCAATGAAATTGAAGCAGTAATCAATAAACTTCCAGCAAACAAAACTCTGGTCCCAATGGCTTCAAAGGGGAGTTTAACAAACATTCAAAAAAGAACTAAAACCTATCTTCTTAAGATTATTCCAAAAAGTTTAAGAGGAAGGCATATTCCCAAGCATTACCCTAATCCCAAAACCAAATACCGACACTATAAAGAAACAGAATTGCAGGCCAATATCCCTGACAAACATAGATGCTAAAATTTTCAACAAAATTCTAGCAAATCAGATCAAGCATTATATTAGAAAGATCATACACCATGACCAAGTGATGTATCTCTCTCACGTTGATATCCCTCTCTCTCTCTCTCTCTCTCTCTCTCGCTCTCGCTCTCGCTCTCGATCTCGCTCTCGCTCTCGCTCTCTCTTTCTCTCTCTTCTGTCCCTTCCACTCTCTCTCAAAAAATCAATGAAAAAATTATCCTCAGGTGAAGATTAACATAAACACATACACAAAAGTTTATTCAGCATGTAAATTTTTTATTTTTTAATAAAAAGTGGATTTTATTAAATTTACCAATAAGTCATATACTCTGCTGCTTTATTTACTCTATTGTTCACACAATACTGAGATAAAAATTACATCATTTTTACAAATGGAGAAGTTGAGACTCAGAGAGTCTAAGTTAATAAAGTTTAGGTTATGTCACATTATAATATGAACTGAGTCTTAGAATAGACTAAGAACAAATTTTTTATTTGGGGAGGGGGTGAACTTTCCTGACACAATTGTCTAACATGGCATCCTTTGCTTCCTAACTGACTTTAAAATTTTTGTTTTAAAATAATCTTCTAGGCGAAGCCAGGTTGGCTCAGTGGATAGAACATTGGCCTGCAGACTGAGGGGTCCCAGGTTTGATTTCTGTCAAGGGCACGTACCTTGATTGCAGGCACATCCCCAGTAGGAGGTGTGCAGGAGGCAGCTATTCAATGTTTCTCTCTCATTGATGTTTCTAATTATCTCTCTTCCTTCCTCTCTGTAAGAAATCAATAAAAAATATTTTTTAAAAATTAAAATTAAAAAATCCTCTAGCTGCCGAAACCGGTTTGGCTCAGTGGTAGAGCGTCGGTCTGCGGACTGAAAGGTCCCAGGTTCGATTCCCATCGAGGGCATGTACATCAGTTGTGGGCACATCCCTGGTGGGGGATGTGCAAGAGGCAGCTGATAGATGATTCTCTCTCACCGATGTTTCTAACTCTCTATCCCTCTCTCTTCCTCTCTGTAAAAAATCAATAAAATATATATATATATATTTTTAAAATCCTCTAGCTTCATCAGTTTCCCAAGAGCCTTTCTTCATCTTTTGATGATCAAATCACTCTTATTTGAAGCAGTTACCTTGCATCACCTTTGCAGAGTCTTTATTCAGTTTTAAACAGGTCCTCCCTGGGCATAGTTCTGCCTATGATGAGAGCCATTCTCCAGCATTGTTTCTATGAAAACCCTCCTACTTCATAAGATTGCAATTCCACTCTGTTCACATCTGCACCAGATGTTTACATATTAGACAATCAGATAGTTAAACAAATAAGACTTTGATGAGCTTCATGGCAAAAGAGACATGAACCTTTAATAGAAAGATATATTGGTCATGCATGGTGCCCTTGATCTGAATTGAACCCCAGACTCTTCAGTCCTCAGGCTGATGCTCTATCCATTGAGCCAAACTTGCTAGGGCCATACTGAATAGACTTTAAAGGGTAGAGAGAAAGAAAACAAAGTGGAGTTTGTCTTACATTACTTTGTTTTACTTCATGGAAAGACTACTTTCACAAACAAGGTAAGATGTCCAGAAAGAGGATGTGCCAAACACTAGTTATCTCTGGAGGCAGGGACAGGGGAGGCACTCACTTTTTCTCTTATCTATTTCCATTTTGTTTGAATTATGGAAGCAGAACATGATTACTTTTATAATAAAAAACCATGATAATAAGTGTGATCTCTTAAAACATCAAGGGAAAGAAATCATTGCTATGAGCAAAATATTATTGATGAGAAAGAGAGCAAGCTGAAAAACAAAATAGCAATCATCATAGCTGACATTTGTAGAATACATTGCATTTTACAAGACAATTTCATTTTAATGATCTCATTTGATTATTATCCTAGAGTTATGCATTTTAATCATTCACATTGGGTAAATGTAGGAACAGAATGTCATAAATGTAGTTACATCACTTGACCAATGACACTGCTAGTGAAGTGAAGGCTCAAATTCATATTTTACAACACTGAGTATTGTATTGTGAAGATACAATAAATATTTACATGTTTATTACATATTTATTTGTCAGGAACCTGGTCTACTCCCAATGGACTGTACATGGTGTCCTCCTGGACATGACATAACAAAGTCATGTTACCACAGCCACATTGACAACACTCTTCTGAACCGTATTTCGCTTCCCTCTGTGAATGTTGGAATCTTGATGTGTTTAACACCTCATCTTTGCCCTCTAACTTCTAACTAACATTCCTGCTTAATTCCAAACCTATCATTGACCCCATCATTTTTTAGTAGTATATGCTTAAATTCCAGTTTTCTTTCCTTTCTCCTTGTCATTTTATTCCATAGTTGGTCATTTTTAAGACATTTTTTTGCTTCTCTTTCATAGGAACTCACAGATCTGTCCATTATCCATTTCCATGGATTGGATCCTCCCCACATGATTCAGTGACTTGCTGATTATCATCGATTTTTAAAAATTATCTTTTTTTTTTTGAAAGCTTTGCCTGACCACAGAGGATTCTCGCCCTTGTATCTGTGGGAACTGCACACTGCATTATGATGGCATATTTACACCACTCTCCTGCCACACCACTCCCACAACCAAGAAAAGGACATCTTGAGACAAAGATTGCATCTCACCTTATTACCATTATTTAGCACAGTGCTTTGCAAAATTCTAACTTCCCAATAAAATTTGAATGAGTTAACAATTTTTTCACAAAAGACTCAAAGATCTACAAGGACACCTTTAGAACATATGAAATATGTTGTGCAGAAGTGGGGACAGGGATGCTAAATGTCAGGAGAGGTAGGGAGATGACCAAGGCACCTAGACCTTGGGCTGAGATCCAGTTATGCTGAAGAAGAGGAGAGGCAGCCTCAGTATCATTTTATACCGGAAAAAGGAGCTGGCTTCATGCTATGGCCTACCCTTTTCCCCCGCGCCCCTAAGTCACTCCTGAGTCTGGGCAACCTATGGGAACATTTCGGAGGGACCTGCCACATCTCTAGCTAAGGGTAAGGGAGGTGAGTGAGCCAGCTCGGGTTCACTGTAGAGGTTGGGGAGCATCAGGATTGGGAGAGGTGAGCTGCAGCAGTGCAGTGGGGAACCTGTGGTCATGTCCAGAGGCAGTGACATCAAGTGATTGTATCCAAGAGGGCAGCCCAGTGAGCAAGTGAGCCCTGCTGACGGCCAGCCCTGCAGAGGGGAGGTGCTCACCATTCAGGGGAGGATGGCTTCCCAACCCCTCACTGCAACCACTTCTCGTTACTGTTTGTCAGATGATGAGGCAGGGAGATAAACCCAGATGATCTGTCTCCTTTCCCTACCAGACACTTTCACGACCCCACTCTTGTACTCCAAATCCTTCAGACTCCTCACTGACTACTGAATAAAAAGGAAAGTTTGGCATGAAAGGCCAGCCATAGTCTGGTGCCCTAGCACACCGTTCACCCTCTACCTCCAGCCACTGACTTCCAAGAATCCTCCACTTTCTTGGGCTTATTTGGTCCTCTGTGCTTCACCAAAGGCTCCTGCGGCCCTGCCTCCTGCTGGATGACTTGGAAACCATCCTCAGGACGCAGGAAGGGAGGCTCCACACTGTTGCAGAGCTGCCAGGGACCCAGGGCAGCACAGGGTGGTTGCAAATGCATGCACATGCAGAGATCCAACAGCCCCTGGCATGTCCTAAGCAAGGAGGCCCTCACTCCTCTTTTCTAGAGTCACCTTTCAGGTGGTATTAAATGTTCATTTTGAAACTTTTGAGATACTTTATTCCACAACTCGACACTAATTTTAACTTGTTTTAGATGTCACTTTGGGTTAGTTCTTCAGTACTAAGCGCTCCATACCACCCTAACATGGCCCTAAATACAATTATCCATTACATAATTTATTCAACACACAAAAGAACTTTTTCTGTGCTGTTCTCTAGGGGCTAATGGTGAGTAGGACTTGTAATGCTCTAGAAGTCCAAGGAGACAAACCGATTAACTAAGAGACTACTTTGAGATAATAGACTATTAGTTGAGTAAGGGATTAGGTGTGTTTTCATTTTGTTCATGGCTATACCCTTAGGGCCTAGTAGACACTAGTAGACATGCAATAAACATTGTTTGAATGAATGATAGAATTGCATGCAAAATGTAATGGGAACCCATAAGTGGGAGGCTGTTCTGGACAAGGGATTTTGATAATAGCTTCACAGAGGAGGTCATATTAGAAATTGAATAGGTATTTTTTTAAAAAATATGTTTTTATTGATTTTAAGAGAGAGAAAAAGGAAGAGAGATAACAGAAATAGAAACATTGATGAGAAAGGAACATCATGGATTGGCTGCCTGCTGCATGCTCCCTCAGGGAGTGATCCTGCAACCCAGGCATGTGCCCTGACCAGGAATCAAACCAGCAACCTCTTGGTTCCTGGGTCAATGATCAACTGCTGAGCCACACTATCTGGGCAGAAATTTTTATCAGGGGAGCATGTTCTAGCCAGAGAACACAACATGTAGTTGTGGAGGTGCAAGAACATGGTATGTTTGACACTCATTCCCCCTTCAGCCATTTCCTGGTCACTTCAGTTTTGACCACTTCAGCGCATGGTGACATTTCCTTTTATTTTTAGGACAACAAAGTTAGTGTTTTGATGACTTAAACTAGTGATAAGAATCAATCAAGATTTCAGAGCTGCACTCTATATCTACTGAATCAAAATCCATGTGTTTAGAAGCATCCTACATAATTATTGGCATCAAGCCATACTGCTTAAGAGGAGCCTTAAAATGTCAAGGTATTTTAAAATATAATTCAAGGAGTTTATTATATAGACATATAACTGGGAAAATAGCTCACAGGTCACAAAAAAAGAAGTGGAGTCACACCTATAAGAATGGCTATCATTGACAAATCAACCAACAAGTGCTGGTGAGGATGTAGAGAAAAGGGAACCCTCATGCATTGCTGGTGGGAATGCAGACCAGTGTAATCACTATTGAAAACAGTGTGGAGTTTCCTCAAAAAACTAATAATGGAACTGCCATTTGACCCAGTAATCCCACTTCTAGGAATATAGCCCAAGAAAACAGAAACACCAACCAGAAAAGATATATGCACCCCTATGTTCATAGCAGCACAATTTACAATAACTAAGATTTAGAAACAGACAAAGTGCCCCTCAGCGATGAACGGATTAGAAAACTATGGTACAATTACACAATGGAATAGTATCTTTTTATTTTAAATAAATCTTTATTGTTCATATTACAATTGTTCCTCTTTTTTACCCCCATAGCTCCCCTCCACTAGGTTCCCACCCCACCTTCTGCTCTTACACCCCCCCACTGTCCTCATCCATAGGTGTACGATTTTTGTCCAGTCTCTTCCCACAACCTCCACACCCCTTTACACCTGAGAATTGTCAGTCCACTCCACTTCTATGCCCATGATTCTATTATATTCTCCAGTTTATTCTGTTTCTCAGATTTTTTTATTCACTTGATTTTTAGATTTACTTGTTGATAGATATGTATTTGTTGTTCATAATTTTTATCTTTACCTTTTTCTTCTTCTTCTTCTTCTTCTTAAACAATACCATTCAGCAGTTCCTTTAATACTGGTTTGATGATGATGAACTCCTTTAGCTTTTTCTTATCTGTGAAGCTCTTTATCTGACCTTCAATTGTGAATGATAGCTTTGCTGGGTAGAGTAATCTTAATTGTAGGTTCTTGCTATTCATCACTTTGAATATTTCTTGCCACTGCCCTCTAGCCTGCATAGTTTCTGTTGAGAAATCAGTTGACAATCATATGGGTACTCCCTTGTAGGTAATTAACTGTTTTTCTCTTACTGCTTTTAATATTCTCTCTTTGTCTTTTGCTCTTGGCATTTTAATTATGATGTGTCTTGGTGTGGTCCTCTTTGGATTCCTTTTGTTTGGGGTTCTGTGCTCTTCCTGTACTTGTAAGTCTATTTCTTTCACCAGGCGGAGGAATTTTTCAGCCATTATTTCTTCAAATAGGTTTTCAGTATCTTGCTCTCTCTCTTCTGCTGGCACCCCCATAATACTGATGTTAGTTCGCTTGTTGTTGTCCCAGAGGCTCCTTACACTAACTTCATATTTTTGGATTCTTTTTTCTTTTTGCTTTTCTGTTTGGGTGTTTTTTTGCTTCTATGTATTTCAAATCTTTGACTTGATTCTTGTGATCCTCTAGTCTGCTATTGGGTCTCTCTATAATATTTTTTTAATTTAATTAAAAAATGGAACTGCTATTTGACTTAATGATCCCACTTCTAGGAATATATCCTAAGAAACCCAAAACACCAATCAAAAAGAATGTTCATAGCAGTGCTATTTACAACAGCTAAGATCTGGAGACCAAGTGCCCATCAGTAGATGAGTGGATAAAAAAGCTGTGGAACATTTATACCATGGGATACTATGCAGCTATGAAAGAGAAGTATCTCTTACCCTTTGAGAGAGCATGGAGGGACCTGAATAGTATTATGTTAAGCTAAATAAGCCAGTCAGAGAAAGACAAATACCATATGATCTGACTCATATGTGAAATGTTGTGAACATGATAAACTCATGAACAAAATAGATCCAGAAACACAGAAGCATGGAACAGACTGTGGAATCTCAGAGGAAAGGTGGGGGGGTGGGTGGGAAGAGATCAACCAAAGGACCTATATGCATAGTCCATGAACACAGACAATAGTGTGGTGAAGGCCTGGGGTGGGGAATGCAGTGTCAAGGTGGGGATCAATAGACAAGCAAAAAGGGGGACATCTGTAATACTTTGAACAATAAATATAAATTAAAAAAAAGAGGTGGAGTCAGATTTCGCCTGTGGGCTAAACAGACAACTATGCTTTAAAAATATATATATATGTAAAAAATCAAATATATATATATATATATATATATATATATATATATATATATATTATTGATTTTTTACAGAGAGGAAGAGAGAGGAACAGAGAGTTAGAAGCATTGATTAGAGAGAATCATCGATCAGCTGCCTCTTGCACACCCCCTACTGGGGATGTGCCCACAACCAAGGTACATGCCCTTGACCGGAATGGAACCTGGGACCTTTTAGTCTGCAGTCCGATGCTCTATCCACTGAGCCAAACCGGTTTCAGCGACAACTATGCTTTCATGAGTACACACCTTCTCTTTCATGGAGAGGGCAGGTCCACTCACCACAGGTACATCTATCTGAGCACACATAACCATGCACACAGATGGCATCTACTATTTTTAAAATAATAACTTAGGAATTATAATGACATCTACCTCACAAGGCTGTGCTTTGAAATGAAGATGATGCCACACATTCACTAGGTGAAAGGAAAAATTCCCAAGTGACAAGTGTCTTGCTGGTCATTATTACCGAACTTATATAACAAACTAGGGGCCCAGTGCACAAATTCATGCACCTTTGAAAGGAACTGGGGGCCAAGAGGCTGTGGTGGGCATTGGGGTGGGTCTCAGCCCATTCTCCATGCCCCTGCCCGGCCCCTCCCACCATGGCCCCCACTCCTGTCTGCCTGCAGCCCCGCTCCCACCTTTGCTGCTCCCACCCACCGACAGCTCAGAGCAATTGCGGCTGGGGCCAGCAGCGGGTGTGAGTAGTGCTGGTGCTGTCAGCAGGTGCTAGTGATGGATGCTGCCCCAATTGCCCCTCAGGAGCACAGGGAGGTGGAGAAGTCCTTAGGAGTACCCATATTTTCCGGTGTATAGGACGACCCCCTAATTTTACAGTTAAAACATAGGTTTAGGCCTATATTTGCTGTATAAGACTACCCCCTACTTCAAAGAAAAGACTTACTTTGCCGTCAAGATCTGCAGGTAATTTCTGTGCAATTTTCGTCTTTTGCCCCCAATTTTCGGTTGACTTTTTTTTGTTTCAAAAGTCATCTTATACGCTGGAAAATACGGTAGTTGGAGCTGGCTGCCTGTGCTTGCATCCACTGATAGCACAGAGTGATCCAGACCAGTGTGGGGTGCAGGCAGCAGGCGTGAGCACCGGGCAGGACTACTGTGCCCAGGAGCAAAGAATTTTCTGAAACCACCAGAGGCTCACCCCAATGACAGCGCCTGGCTACTTTGTCTTGGTCTGGCACCCCCACTCACCTGCTCCACCACCCTGCAGTGGCTGACACCTACCATGTCCTGTGCACACTGCCTAGTGATTAGCACACGTCATAGTGACTGGTTTTTCAGTTGTTCCGCCCTTTGGTCTATTTGCATATTAGCCTTTTATTATACAGACTAAGCACAATTGCAATTGCAGACACAGAGGACATAGTATGTAACAAAGTAGCAGAGGTCTCTGCTCAGGGAACTTATACACTTTTGGAAGAGATAGGCCATTAATTAATAAGCAAGTAACTATAATGTTACCATATGATATGTGCTATGGGGAAAAATTGTTATTCTATGTTACCTGGTCAGGAAATGCAAAAGTGGCATTGGGCAGAGGCTCAAGGAAGTGAAGGAGAAAGTTGAACAGATACTGGGATGAAGAGCATTCAGGCTGAGGGAACAGTAAGTACAAGGCCCCAAGAAGGTGCCTTCTGAGCCCGTTTAAGGACCAATAGGGAGACCAGGGCTCCTGGGGCAGAGTGGACAGGAAGGGTACTAGAAAAGGCTGGGGATAAAGAATGGGTAACATAGACCCTTGTATTAGTAAATCATTCTAAGGACTTTGCTTTTATCTCTGAATGTGATAGAGAGCATTGCAGGGTGCTGAGCAAAGAAATAACATGTTCTGCCTCACAAGATCACCCATTTGATAGAGGGCTGGGGGCATGGACATCTGTGACTGCTTTGTCAGCATAAAGATTTCTTGCTTCTGTGGGTCTAGCTACAGAACTGAGTCCTACTTCATCATGTTCACACAGTAAACCTCCCCAGATGACATAAGCTTGTAGCCCCTGCTTAGACACTGGGAAGATGAAATTTTGAAGCACCAGAGCAAGCTTTTGAAATTGAACTCTTAGTTTAAAAGAGTAACTTAACAGAGGAGGTAAGAATGAGGGAGCCATTTAGCAGCGATGGACACGCACTGGTATACCTGAATCATTACATAGAATGCAATGGGCTTCATCGGAGAGTAACCTCACCACCACTCACCTTCTTCTGACATAAGCAGGTCTGGCTCTGGGGGAAGAGGACTCAGTGATGGTGGGGGCATGAGAATGGTCTCAGGCTGGTAACCCAGGTATGCCCACAGCCAGGAGGCACTCTGAGAAGGTCCTGCATAGTTTGTTTACCTCTACCACACTGACTGCAGTTAAAGGTTTTTGTTTTAATTATTTCTGTATTGATTGATTTGAGAGAGAGGCAGAAACATTGATTTACAGTTCCACTTATTTATGTTCTCACTGGTTGATTCTTGTATGTGCCCTGACCAGTGATCAAACCTGCAACCTTGCCGAAACCGATTTGGCTCAGTGAATAGAGCTTCTGCCTGCGGATTGAAGGGTACTGGGTTCGATTCCGGTCAAGGGCATCTACCTTGGTTGCGGGCACATCCCCAGTAGGGGGTGTGCAAGAGGCAGCTAATTAATGATTCTCTCTCATCAATGTTTCTGACTCTCTATCCCTCTCTCTTCCTCTCTGTGAAAAATCAATAAAATACATTTAGAAAAAAAAAAACACCAAAAACCTCCAACCTTGGGGTATTAGGATGATGCTTCAACCAACTGAGCTACTGATCATGGCAGTTAAAGCTTTTCTCTTACTCATCCTCATTGTTTCAGGATTTGATAATTGCAACCATTTAATCTTGACAGGGTCAAGAAAAAAAAATATTGTTTCAATTATTTTTAATGCACTTTCCCCTTTTTTTCTTTACTAATGAAACTGCTTAAACATATTTGTTAAATAGTCTTTAAAAGCTGATTCATATTCCCTTAACAGATGTCCTTTAGAGTTCAAATTTATCTAAGCTTTGGTGAGAGATTTTATGTTAATTTATTTCATTCTTTTTATCATCAAAGGTTAAATGTCCTCTGGGTGAAGAGAATTTAACTTCATAAGAAGTTATTAAAATAATTTCCTTGATCACCTCATTTTCTCAGTTTTTTTAGAATACAAAATCACAAGTAAAAAATAAGACTCAGTACATTATGTTCCTGATAGAACCCTGCAGGAATTGTCTTCTACCCAGCAGAGAATTCTGATTCAGACACTAAAATTCCATCAACAGCAGTAATTTAACTAGCTACACCTTTGGTTTCTCCAACAAATTAGAAGGTAAGCACTCTAGGCCTCATTAGGGAACTTGACCTTGAACTTTGCTCTCTAAGATTCAGATGAAAGAACTGGCATTTACTAAGAACTCTGTGGAAACACCTCTCCACACCTCTGGATGCTCTGAACCCCCCTGCAGGATTAACAGAGTAAGTGGCTTAGCTGCTTGCTTAACCTTCCAGAAGATTGTTAAGATTTAACAATGTTTGGTATAACATAGGCAAATAATAACTATTTGGTGAATAGTGATCCAATTCACCTACTAGCCTGAACTTGTGGGAGATGAAGCATACAAAATTGTTAATCTGATTTTAAGTATAATATTCTTGACTAGGCACTCAATCCATGTGTGTGTGAAATACCCCAGAGATAACTTTAATTTCCAAAGTATGACAACATTTTAAAAACTCTTATAAGGCAATAATATATTGGGCAATACAATGCTGTTCCTATACACTTGGGGTGTGTTTTTATTTTATGAATGCTATATATATTTACATATGTACATATGAATGCTGATGGATATAGTTGAAATTATAGTCCATGTGGCCACACCTGCTCATTTGCAGATAGGCATAAAGGCTAGGTGGATCTTAATTAATCCTTGGAATGTTCTGGGGTTTTCACAACTGATTGAACTAATCAACTGTAAAAGAGACATACATCTAAGAAAAGGGTTGTAAGTTTTTACTTGAAATATGCAGATTTTGAGTAAACACACAGGAAAATATTTATGTATCGTCTGTCACTTTACTTCCATGATTTTGCTTCTCTTTGGGACTGGGTTGACTTTTATGTTCACCTCAGGCCAGAGCAATTTAAGCGGAACACTTTGCAAATGGGAAGGTAGCCTGGCCCTGAAGCTTTACGGCTAGATGTTGGGTGAATATATTAGCGAAAGTAGATACATTATTTGTGAGGAAATTTTATGAATTAGACTCAAAACACCAATGTGTTTGATATCTAAAATTAACACAGCATTAGTTTTTTTTTTATCATCAATTATTAATATGAAGGGAATCACTATCTATACTAATAAAAGCCTATGTGGTCGTCATGCCCTCATGCCGTGATGCCCTCACGATCTCACACCATAACAATCCATCACCAGGAGGCTGCATGCACAGTGGGTGTGCGTGGGTGGGCGGGGACTGGATGCTGCGTGTGCGGCACAGAGGTGGGTCCCAGAGGCTCCCTGTGGCTACAACAGGGGCGGGACCCCACAGCTCTGGCCTACCTCTTTGTGGCAATCCATCAAGGAGCCCCAGATGCTTGGGTGGGGCCTACTTCTCTGGGGAGATTGATTGCGGGGCTCCGACACCGTGAGAGGGCACAGGCTAGGCTGGGGACCCCCATACCCAAGTGCATGAATTTCATGCACCAGGCCTCTAGCATCTAGATAAAATAGGTAGGTTTGCATAAAGCTTTAAAGGCTTTATCTGGTTAGTTGGATATTATAGTTATTAAACCTACAGATCATATTTTTTAAAAATTGTCTAAACCTTTATTAGCTATTGCATAGAACAAATTTATGTAAATAAGTGATATGCATACACTCTTTTTGAAAGTAGGTCTCCCTCCCCAGAAGTACCATTAACATTTTTCTAGAACTTAATATTTAATGTCTTGAATTACAGTTATTGAAGCTATTTTATTCTAAGCTTTATATTGTCTTTCCTTACTCACCTTTATAATTCTGTAAAATTTAGCCAGTGTTTTCCACATGGAGGATTTTCTGTAACTGCATGTAGAATCTAATTGAAGTGAATTTAGTACAGGCCTGAGGGTTATAAGTCTTGGTCCAGTTCCTCAACATTCTTATCTCTAGCCCAGTTATTCTTGGACCTTGGCTCCTGCTCCCCTTGTTTTTCTTTCACCCTAACATTATAATTTGCCATTCTGTCCTGACTTTGTTACCTTTCACCTACTTTATGGTAACTGAATGGACTTTACTACACTATACATTTCCATGTGGCAGCATATACTAAATGTCTTAATATGGTACATTATTTTATTTAATCCTCATAATTTGAGATGGAGATAATCAGTTCTGCGTTTAAGCTGAAAAAAAACAACAACAAAAAACAAAACTGGAGTGAGATTGAAATCCATATTTAAGGCACTAGTTAATGGTAGAATCAGGATCTGAACCTAGATCTATGTAATGTCTGATGTACTGTGGCTATTGCCTTTTAATCAGAATTATTTTGAAAAAGCCCTATTCTAAGCTGGTATACTCCTCCCTCTCCAATACATTAAAATAGAAATATCTATAATTATCAGCAACTGCTGTGAATAGAAGTATTAAAATAAGAAGTAAAGATGACCTCAACAGGAGTAGTCATAGTTGTCACAAATTTAATCAGTGGGTAGAAAGATTGAAAGTTGCAGCAACATAGGACAGTACTATGATAACCATGGATGTGTAGAAGGAAACCTGGGTTCCATTCCTGGGTCTGTCTCAAACTTTCTCTCTGGTCTTGGGTAAGTGACTTCACCATCCCATCAATATCCTGGGGTAAGGTGGAAATGATTATAAACAGTGCTACTTATAGCACTTGGTTTACTAGGACATGAATGAGTATAATACTTGCTCCCATCTATTAGGTCTAGTAATAATTAATGTCGTTTTCTAATACTTTTTTAAATCGAATTTATTTAAACAATACAACAAAATTTAATCAACAATATAGTTGCCGTTGTTTTCTACTACTTGTGCCCAATGCTCAGGAAGCATTTTAATCCCTCTGTTGTAAAATTCTTGTAATTTTGATGCAAAAAATTCGGTCAATGCATTTTTGAGGCATTCTTCATTATTAAATTTTTTTCCAAGAAGAAAGTTTTGCAAAGAACGAAACAAATGGTAATCGGAAGGGGCAATATCAGGAGAATATGCAGGTTGAGGGAGAACTTCCCATTCCAACTGGCGCAGTTTTTCAGCAGTGATTCTTGCAGTATGCGGTCGTGCGTTATCTGGTGAAAAATTACGCTCTTCCGATTAATCAGCGCGGGTTCTTTTTCTCTTAAAGCTTGGGCTAACCTCGTCAGCAGATGATTGGATCAAAAAACTATGGTACATCTACACAATGGAATACTATGCTGCCATAAAGAAGAAGGAATTCTCATCATTTGCAGCAACCTGGATGGAATTGGAGAACATCATGCTGAGTGAAATAAGCCAATCAATGAAAGAGAAACACCACATGACCTCACTCATTTGTGGATAATAAAGAGCATTATAAACTGATGAACCAAAAGATAGATATAGAGACAGTAAAGCAACAAGCAGATTGTCAAATTACAGCGGGGAGGGGAGGAGGATCTGGGGGAGATAATAGATCAACCGAAGGACTTGTATACATGCATATAAGTACAACCAATGGACATAAAACTATGGGGAGGGAGGGGCTATGGGGGAGGGAGGGAGGGGGGCAAATAAAAAATCATTAAAATATGTAAAAAAATAAATAAATAAATAAATTTAAAAAAAAAAAAAAAAAAAAAAAAAAAAAAAAAAAAAAAGCTTGGGCTAACCTTTCCAATTGGGCACTATACACTGCACTTGTAATGGTTTGGTTAGATGGTAAAAGTTCATAATGAAGAATTCCTTTAAAATTCCACCAAACACACAACATCACTTTTTTTGCATGCAAGTCAGGTTTTGGTGTGGGCTGCAGAGACTCATTTTTGTCCAACCATTGAGGCCGCCTTTTCAAATTAACATACAGCACCCATTCTTCATCTCCGGTAACAATTTGCTCTAAAAACGGCAAACGGTTTTGACGAGAGAGGAGCGAACTGCAAATTGTGACTCTTTGATTACGGTTGTTGTCGGTCAACTCATGAGAAACCCATTTTCCAAACTTTTGGACTTTGCCAAGTGCACGCAATTGATTGGAAATTGTTTTTTGTGAACAATTTAAAGTTGTCACAAGCTCTTGTTGGGTAATTTGAGGATTTTGCACCAAAAGAGCTTGAAGAGCTTCTTGATCAAAATTGGACACACGGCCTCAACCACTCTTGTCATCTAACGAAAAATTTCCCTCGCGAAATTTCTCAAACCAACTGCTGGCATTTTCTGGCGCTAACTGCATCTTGACCAAGAGCACTACAGATGTTTTTTGCAGCCTCACTTGCTTTTCTTCCTAATTGGAACTCGTAAAGCATGCAGTGCCGAATATGCTCTTCATCTGCCATCTTCTTAGCCCTAGTTTTGCAACAAAAACCAAACCAAACACAAACTTTTTCAAGCAAAACTTGTTAATTGCACTTCACACGTTCTGTAGATACCACGTGTTTGAAGGTTATGTCAATACAAGTCAACGCCAAGCAAGATTTTAAACGAATGTTTAAAAACGACATTAATTATTACCCGATACAATGCTTCATATGATAAACTGCACTATCTCTGGGACAGTGGGGAAGGTTGCAGGGATTCTGGGGAGCAGATGGATTTCTTTCTCCTATTTTCTTATTTTAAAAGTAGAGACCCAGTGCAAGATTTCATGCACCTTGGAAGGAACTGTGGACCCTGAGGCTGTGGTGAGCACAGAAATGGGTCTTAGCCCATTCTCTATTCCCCCATCTGGCTTCTCCTGCCATGGCTCCTGATCCCCTGTCTGCCTGCAGCCCTAATCCCGCTGCTGCCACTCCCATGTGCTGACTGTGATGGCCACACTCACACCCGCTGAAGGCACAGATGTGAGGTGTCAGCAGTGGGTGCAAGTGGTGGCTGCTGCTCCTCAGGAGCAGGGGAGATGGAGAAGCCCTCAAGGGCGATTGGGCTGGCAGCTGCTGTTCATACCTGCTGATGGCGCTAAGTGATTGGGACTTTCGCCAGGCACCAGCAGTGGGTGTGATCAGTGGCTCCAGCACCGGTAGCAAGTGTGAGCGGGGCCATCACTGGCAGCAGGTGCAAGCAGTGGCTGTTGGTCCCTATCTCCCCGCAGGAGCAGGGGGAAGTGGAGAAGCCCTAGGGGCAATTGGGGCCCACAGATGCCGGTCACACCCACTGATGGTGCCTAGTGATCAGGACTAGCATTGAAAGCCGGCACTGGGTGTGAGCAGGGCCAGCACCAGCAGCAAGTGCAAGTGCCAGGTGGGAATGTGGTGTGTGGAAGCAAATAATTTTCAGTAACCACCAGAGGCTTGCCCTGATTACAGCGATCAGCGCCCCGCCTTGGTCTGGCGCCCCTGCTCACCTGCTGTACCGTCCTGCCGCAGCCAACGCCTGCCATGTTCCACACACACCCTCTGATGTCAGTACACATCAGAGTGACTTATTGTTTGGTTGTTCTGCCATTTGGTCTATTTGCATATTAGCCTTTTATTATATAGGACTAGAGGCCTGGTGTATGGATTCGTGTACTGGTGGTATTGCTCGGCCTGGCCTGTGCCCTCTTGCAATACGGGACCCCTTGGAGAATGTCAGACTGTTGGTTTCAGCCCAATTCCCGCAGGCCAGGCTGAGGGACCCCATCGGTGCACAAATCTGTGCACCAGGCCTCTAGTATGCATATAAGATCTTTGATTAATCTCTTCCTGCCCTCCTCTTCCCCTTTCCCTTTGAGATTCATCAGTCTGTTCCATGTTTCCATACCTGTGTGTTGAGTGTTTGCGCCTTGGTGGTCAGTGTGCATCATAGCTACTGGTTGAATGGTGGAGTGGTCACTTAGGCTTTTATATATATAGATTATATGGAATTAGTGGTCTGATGAATGAAATTTGTGCAAGGGTCTCGATCCTTGCAGTTGCAGCAGCTGCCTTGGCCCTCATAATCCCAGCTTCACCTGGAAGGTCATTGAGCAATCAGATCTAATTAGCATATTATGCTTTTATTATTATAGATGGTAGGTGGAGTGAAATGGATGGTCTCCAGCTCTTCCTGCTCAAAATGTTGAAATTTTACTTGAGCTCACAAGAGCTGTTAATGGCCTTCACATATTCTACAAATAGCAAAAATAAATTGACTACAGTTTGGGACATACATGGGTCAAGGACTCTTGCTGACATATGCCATTCTTTAAACACAATAGCATCCAGTTATTAAGGAATCACAGTTCACAGCTAAGGCAGAGATGAACGTCAATCACTTTTCTTGACTTGGCCCACATTCTTTTGAAATGACTCAGGTCCCACCAGCACCAAGGCACTAGAGTCCATTTTCGCCGGGGTGGTGGTGGGGGGGTGAAGGGAGGGTCAGCATCACATTAAGTGCTCCAGCATCATCCCTTCCAAATCCCCCCCACCGCATTCTGAAATTTGGTCATAAGTTTGCGTTAGGGTAAGTGGGTTGGTTCACCACGAGGTCACACAGGAAACTTGAAGGTTAATAGTGGCCCTCAAGAGAAAGGCCAGATCGAGTCAAAGCTTCACCAGCCTCTCTCCAGAGCAGACGATTAATTTTTACTTTCAAGTATAATGTGGTCTGCTAGGCCCAGCAGCCCAGCGAGAGCCGGTGCCAAACCCTGCCAGGCTGTGCGTTCCGCCGGCCCAGCCCCGTCCCACCTTCCCCAGAAGGCGGAGACCGCTCCTCTCCAAAGATCTAGGCGCCAGGAGTAAGTCTCTCACTCTGGAAGCGAAATCCCCGGTACCCCTCAGTCCAAGAAAGGGGATTAAAGCGACAAAGAAAGAAGGGGAGGGGTTGCTCCGGAGAGACGCGGGCGCCTCGGAGGGGGGCTGGGGTGGGGCGAGCGCAGCCCGCCGCGCGCCGGGCTGGCGGGGGCCGGGACGCGGAGCCCGGCTCCCGCGGCGGGGTCCCGGGCGCGCTCCGCCTCTCGCGGGGAGCCACCGCCTCCCGCCGCACGTGCGCGGTGTTGTGTGCCGCGGCTCCTCCCCCTCTCAGTCCCTCCCTCCTTCCTTCTATCCCTCCCTCTCTCCCTCCCTCCCGTCACCGCCGTCCCCTCCCCCGCCGCCGGAGCCCGAGCCCGAGCCCGAGCGCCGCCAAGCCCAGGCCGCCGCCGCCGAGCGCGCGAGACGCCGAACAGGTGGCCGGACCGCGGGCGCCGCGGGGACAGGCGGGACGGGCCCCGGGGGCGAGGGCGCCGCGCCGGGCATGTGAGCCGAGCGGCTCCTCCGCGTCGCTGCCCGCGCCCCGCAGCCACGCGCCCGCCGCCCGCCCCCGGCCAGGGCCGCTCGCCGCCGTCAGCGAGGGGCGCGGGCGCGGGCCGGCCCCGGCGGCGGCGGCATGAAAGTGACCGTGTGCTTCGGGAGGACCCGCGTCGTCGTGCCCTGCGGAGACGGCCGCATGAAAGTGTCCAGCCTCATCCAGCAGGCAGTGACCCGCTACCGCAAGGCCATCGCCAAGGTGAGGGGCCGGGGCGCGGGAGGCGGGCGGCGCGGCGCCGGGATCAATATGGCGCTTCCTGGGGAAAGGCGGAGGGAGCGGGGAGGCGGGGAGAGGGAGCGCGCGGCGCCGCGCGGCCTCCGGCGCCCCCGGCCCCGGGCTGCCGGCCGGAGTCCCCGCGTGGCCGGGTCGGAGCGCCGTCCCTGCGGCCGCGCGGGACCCGCGCCCCGGGCCGGCCGCCGGGCGCCTGTCCCCCGAGGGCCGGCGGCGGGGCGGCTGGTGCCCGGCGCCCCGGGAGCGGCCGGAGCGGCGGCGTCGGACCCCGGCCTCTCCCCGACAGCCTGCCGCGGTGGAAATCCAGCCCCAGGCCTCTCCCGCCCCCAGGCCTCGGCGGAGCTGGGACAGGCAACTTTTGGTCCGAAGGAGAGTTTCCTTATCCATCCCGCCGGAGCGTGTCTGCTGCCTCCACTCCCCGCGTCCGTCGGGGAAGGACCTCGGCGCCGAGCGAACCTCCCGCCCGCGCGATGGCCCCGCGGGCAGCGGGGGCCGCCGGCCGAGGGGGGCGGGCGCGGGGCGCTCCCCTCCGCCAGCTGGCGGGCAGCGGGGCCCGGGCCGGAGCCGCGGGGGCCCGGGAGCAGGGCTGCCTGGTGAAGCCCGAGCCTGGGATGAAAAGTTTTCCTCCGAGGCCTCAGCGCGGACCGAGTGGACTGGCTTCATGTGGTGTCGAGGCCGCGGGGCCTGTGATTTCGGAGTTGAGTAGGTTTCCCTTTTTCTGGTGGAATGATAACATTGTCCCCACTTCACTGCATTCCTGTACAATGTGTCAGAAGTGAAAAGGCATTTTGTTAAATTGTTTTATCTGCTGTGCCTGACAACAGGCCAGCCACCGAAGTTTTCTCTCAAGCAACTGAGGGTATTTTCTTTGCAGTAATGTGTGATAGAAAGCATATTCATATGTAAAATTTCCCATTTATTCCCGATAGTGATGGCTCCTGTGAGATTTGGGGCAGCAGGTGAGGGGGACGATAGCTTTATCAGCCTGAGTGTGTATGGGGTGCTCCAGGTGGCATCCCCTAATTTTCTCGAAAAAACAAAACAAAACTCACACCTTTTTATATTTTTTTTTCTTTTAGTATATATTGGAAAAATAGCTTAAGTTTGGCTTTTTAAAGGTAATCTTGGAGACGTTTAGAACCTGACACACATGTTGACTAACAATTCTAAAATGTTCCTTACAGTTAATTGAACTCTCACTGAAAGTCAAATAAATTTAGCAGAAAGTAGGCACCTGCTTATTTTGCAACGCCAATGGAGGGGGAGTGGTGGTGGTGTGATGGGTAGCACAGCAGATAAAACAATACCTACATTTAGTATTTTAAAGGATTGTTTGTGAGTGACAGTTTATGATTTAACTTTTATAAAGCACTAATCATCCAACAAAATGAATCCTGAAAGGAAAGAGAAATACATTAATATATACTTTGCGGTGTGCTTCGTTTCCTGAATAGGGAAAGGTGGTCCACATTTTCTTGCTTACATACTTGTAATTTACATGCTTAAATTATTTATATGATTAACAATTTATATGCTTAAAATGATTCACATTTCATTATGTGTACAATACACATTGGTTGAATAGTCTGGGAGATGCAGATGCAGTTGTTTGAGTCATTTGTTCATTCCACGGAAATTTTTAAGCATCTGCTGTACTAGTCTGTTCAAGGCATTGTTCTGGGTACTGTATGTTTAGGGGACCCACTAGCTGCTTTGTGGAAATTGGGCTGTAAGAGTCTAGGACCAGAGTCTCCATGGCCCTCCATGGGGAGGAGGCAGTGGAGTGAACTGGTGTGTTGTGCAGTGGGGAGAAAAGGAGTTGGGAGGCCTTGGTGGACCCTTAAAAATAATAGTACCGGTGGTTATTTCACAGTGACTTAGGAGTCTGGAAAAGTAAGTGCAGTTATCTTAAGGGAGTCTGGGAACTCACCCCAAAGGGAAGGGGCATATGGGCTGAGTTTTGAGGGAAAGTAGATTGCCAGATTGGGGAGGAAGTAAGGGTAATTCTCAGGGTGATGGTAGTATTGGAGTTGGATAAAATGAGAGTGAGGAGCCAGATGATTCAGGGGTTTGCAAAATTATTTAAATGCTCTTTAAGTGCAACTCATATTTCAGAAGGTGAATTTTCTGGTGAGCTTTGTAGTATATGAAGTTCAGCCATTGGATTATCAGACTCTTTGACTCTCAGATGTTTCAAGAGCCTGAGGATCTTCTAGGTCTATTTGTATTTCTCTCAAATCAGTGATTCTCAACCTTTCTAATGCCCCGACCCTTTAATACATACAGTGTCTAATGTTGTGGTGATCCCAACCATAAAATTATTTTCGTTGCTACTTCATAACTGTAATTTTACTAGAGTTATGAATCATAACGTAAATATCTGTGTTTTCCGATGGTCTTAGGCTACCCTGCTAGCAGTTAGTTCTCAACATGTGGGTCGAGTGCTGTAGAGCCCAAGACCATTGGAAAATTCAGATATTTACATTACGATTCATTAACAGTAGCAAAATTACAGTTATGAAGTAGCAACAAAAATAATTTTATGGTTGGGGGGTCACCACAACATGAGGAACTGTATGTATTAAAGGGTCACGGCATTAGAAAGATTGAGAACCACTGATTTAAGAGAAAAAAGTACAAATAGACCTAGACTTAATTTAAGACTTAAATTGTCAGGTAATGGTTACAAAGAAATTTCTTTATTTCTCCCACCTCATTTAAAATAAGTATGAAGCAATACATATTAACACCAATTTCACCTTTTATTTTTTATATTTTTTATCTCTTTCTTATCCCTATTGTTTAATAGAACAAAGATACATTTTGTATGAAGAATTGGGAATCTGGGAATCTGTAGAGTGGTGTTTAGGTTGCTAGGTGACATGCATGACAAACTCCTGCTCAATCTAGTAGAAAATGTGGAAAGATCATGTTTATGGCTTTGTATAAACACCAACTAAACCAAAGAAGGGAAAAGAAGGATAAGAGAAAGAAAGATCCCAAATCACTGAGGCTTTCTCTGCAGTAAGCATTTTGTGGTGTGTGTGTGTGTGTGTGTGTGTGTGTGTGTGTGTGTGTGTGTAGGGGGGCGGGGGGGGGGTGCGGAGAGAAACGCTAATTTTTTGGCATTATATTTGAGCTGTTTTCTCTTTGGGTTAAACAAATCAGTTTTTCTGACAGTGAGTGGTGTGACTTAATACCAAAAATATCCTCAATAAGCAGATATTTAACGTCTTACTCTTAGTCATAGCATTTTTTGTCTAGTGAAAACCATTTTTTGCTTATGATCATTGACTGGTGAAAATATTTTTGCTGTTCATCCCCATTCATTGATTTTCTCAAGTGCTTACAATGGGAGGACTGATTGCCTGTGTATGTGTCTGCTCTATTGCCTGTGGCCTGACTCATCCATGGTTTCCGATGAATACAGGGAGTGGAGCCCCAGCTGCAGTGGCTGTTCCTGTGGTATGCTAGGGCTTTGTTGGGGACTCCTTAATTCTTAGTGAATCAAGGGTGGCACTGAGTGAGGCTTCCCATTTTTCCTGCTGTGCTTCCAAACTTAGGAGAAAAATAAAATTGCTATGCTTGTTTTAAAAAAGGCTTCTGTGTACGAAGTGCCATGCTCTGTGAAGAAAGAGACTCAATTCTTGCACTCAAGAAACATACAATGTAGGAGTCAGGACAATTATAGAAAACTACAAATAACAGTAGGCTTTAGCATTAATTGGCAGCAGGGTGGTACAGATGGTAATTGCTTCTGGATTCAGAGATGGGAGTGGTCATAAATGGCCCTGGGTTTGCATTGGGTATAGTGAGTGGGAAGTTTTGCCTTGTTTTGGGTAATGGAGTGACCTCATAAAGCACATGCGTGGCCAGGGCATTTTGGTTATCTAGGCCTGCAGTGGGGTCCAGGCATGTGAATGTGGAAAGTGTCTGGTTGATTCTGAGGAGTAGGAGGGAGGGCTTTGTAGGATGTGAAGCAGTCTGAACAAAGGTGTGCCAGGCTTTCGGGCTCTTTTGGTTCCTGTGAAGCATCCAGGTGAGGTGGTGGGTCATGATCGAGCTGAGGAGGACGGAATGCCAGGGCGAGACAGCATTTTATGTAGTCTGGTGGTTTGCGAAGAGCTGGGGTATTTGGGTAGAGCAGCAGTGTGTACCAGTGGTCCTCTGGCAGAGGCCGGGAGCTGTGGTGTGTGGGATTCACCTCTGCTGCTGACTGCCGAGTAACAACTTAAAGAGAGAAAGGACTGAAAGGGAGGGAGGTGGGGTAGGAGTTGTGGGAACCTCTTCACTCGCTGCTCTCTGGATTGGGTGTGGAGACCTAGGTTTTTTTCACCATTTAATGTTGGGCAAACCAACCCCACAGAGCTTCACTTTCCTCATGTCTAAAATGGGACACTCCCTTGCAGGGTCAAGGTGAGTGAGTACCAAACAGGATGGTGAATGTGAAACTCAGTCCTGCATCTTAATCATGAGTATGTTTTTACTCATCAAACAGTTTTACTCGATGGGAAAGTTTCCCAAGTATGCTATTCCTGTTTGGTTTCTTCTCTGCTTAAGAAGGTAGTGTGATATGGAGGAGATAAGAGATCAACCAAAGGACTTGTATGCAAACATATAAGCATAACCAATGGATGAAAAACTCTGGGGAGGGAGGGTATGGGGAGGGAGGGCATGTAGGGGTGGGGGTGGGGATTGGTAAGGTATGTATGTACACATGTAATACCTTAAAAAAACAAACAAAAATTCCTGGAACAAACAGCAATTTAATTGGGTAGAGCAGCATGTACTGTTAATCAAAACAAGATATCTCAAAACTTTAATAAATGTAACCCTGTTGAATTTTATGTTACCACTATCACAATATCAGTAATGTTTAAAGTAACTTTTAAATATGTTTAATAATAATAATAATAAGGTAGTGTGTACTTTAAAGAATAAGTGACAAATGGTTGTTTTTTAAAAAAAATATATTTTATTGATTTTTTACAGAGAGGAAGGGAGAGATATAGAGAGCTAGAAACATTGATGAGAAAGAAACATCGACCAGCTGCCTCCTGCACACCCCCTACCGGGGATGTACCCGCAACTGATGTACATGCCCTTGACCGGAATCAAACCTGGGACCTTTCAGTCCGCAGACCGACGCTCTATCCACTGAGCCAAACCGGTTTTGGCCACAAATGTTACCGTTTGTCCCAGCAGCATCACAATCAGAAGTGCAAATTGGGTGAGCAGTGTGTGTGTATGAGGCAGGGAGTATAGTTATTATAAAAGCTACAGATATTGGCTGAATTCTAGATTGATTATCTGGTGTTTTTTTTTCTTTTGGGGGGGCAGGGGTCACTGCATCTGTCCCTCAAGCATGGAAACCTTAGAGCTATTTAAAAAACAACCAACTTGAGTTAATGGGCAGTAACTTATCTTTAAAAATGTTTTCTTTTCCAAATATATTTTTATTGATTTCAGAGAGGAGGGAAGAGGGAGAAATAGAAACATCAATGATGAGAGATAATCATTGATTGGCTGCCTCCTGCATGCCCCCAGTGAGAACCCAGCTGAAACCTCATGTGCCCTGCTGGAAATCCAGCTGTGAGCTCCTGGTTCATAGGTCTGTGCTCAACTACCGAGCCACTCCAGAGGGACGGACAGAGGGACTTTTAAAAATGTTTGCTTTTTTTTTTTTTTTGTGCTGAGAGAGGACTAGAGACTACTAAATCATGTAAGTCATGGTTTTATGAAAAATCTTGTTCTGGTTTGAGTTTTTTCTGTGAATAAGTGCATGTTGTTATAAACTTAAAAGCTTACTGAGACTTTTAGGAAAATACTTATATTATTTCAGAGTTTGAATGACAATAGAGGCAAGCATAACAATAGTCTAATAAAATAGATTTTGTTTTATTAACATTTTTTGTCTTATAAAAAAATGTTTGAAAGGCTGGTCTCTCTAAAATGCAAATCTTATTATACTTTCTGCTTAAGTGCCTCTGTGCCCCCTTTCCTCAGAGGCAAGCCCTGCTGCCTCAGCACAGCCTGCCTTGCAGGAATCCCTCCTGACTGCAGCTTCTCCCTCTCCAGACTATCCAGCCCCACACCCTTGGACTTGTTTGCATTTTTCTACCTTTGCTCTGGCATTTTCTGTTTCTTCTGCCTGGAATTCTTGCTCCTCCCATGACTGCTTATCTGTTGAGCCACAGCTCAGACCAGCCTTCTCTGCTCCTAAAGTTGGCTGAAATTCTCCCCTCTTCCTCTCAGCACCTGCGCTGACCTGGATGAATGTGCTCGCTGTAGTGTGTTTGTCTGTGGAACCCAAGAATTGTGCTCCTTCCTCCAGGCGAAACATGTGAAGGCCTCCGCCACATAGAGTTGTCTTAAAGGTTGAGTAAATAAAAAGTTAAGAATAAATACATCATACATATTCTTCCACAAAAAAAAAATACACTTTTACATAGGAGATTTTAACCAGCACTTGCTAATTTTAAGGACATTAATAAGTGTTGTGTTTGGCATATTGCCACAGAGAGCTTGCAATTGAAGTGAAGCTTTAGTGTGATTTGGAGTTTCTGGAGTTATTCTTTTGTGTCAGCTATTTTGAAGGAGCTCAGTCTGTTTTCAGACCAAGCAGAGGATAGTCCTGGGGTTTGCATTGGACCAGATTCAAGGCAGGTGGCCAGTGCAATGTGGGAATCTGGCTTGAAGCACACCTATGCTCTGTTGGTGCCTCTAATTCTGTCAGTTGGGATCTTTGGGATAGTGCCAGGAGTAAATAGAAAAGTTTAGGATCTGAGATTTGCAGGGAGAGTGACTGATGTGAAGTGCTTCTTGGCTCACAGTGAACATGCATGAATTAACTGGTCATGGAGGTAGCACTTGCACCACTAACCCATAGACAGATCCTCCATCCGTCCTGGGAGTTTTTACTGCCTGTGGAGTTGGATGCAGGTTGGTGATGGTGAACACTCAGTAGATGATTGCAGTTCAAGGATAGAAAGAAATATGTAAGATTGGTTCAGGAAGGTGCTTTCCACAGGTTAATTTTCAAGGTGCGAGAGGGAGGTGTTAGGTTAGGCCCATGTGTGCTTTCCTCCTGCATGGCCGCCCATGCAACAGTCCTGGATGGGACCAAGGTCAAGAAAGTAATGCCAGGGGGTCAGTAACTTTATATAGTTTTACTCACTTTTGTTATCTTTTTAGTTATTATTTTACCCTATTTAAATTTTTATTTTTATTTTGGAGAAATTATATAAAGACTAGAGGCTCATTGCACAAAATTCATGCACTGAGGATTGGGGGTGTCCCTCAGCCCAGCCCACACCCTCTCCAATCAGGGACCCCTTGGGGGATGTGCGACTGCCTGTTAGGCCCGATCCCACACCGGCAGTTGGACATCTCTCTCACAATATGGGACTTATCAGCTTGATCACCCCCTAACCACTCCCCTGCCAGCCTGATCGATGCCTAACTGCTCCCCTGCCAGCTCCCCAACTGCCCTCCCTTGTCAGCCCGGTCACCCCAACTACCCTCCCCTGCTGGCCTGGTTGCCCCCAACTGCCTTCCCCTGCTGGCCTGGTCACCCCTAACTGCTCTCCCTGCAAGCCTGGTCTCCCCGTCCCCCCAACTGCCCTCCCCTGAAGGTCTGGTCCCCCCTAACTGCCCTCCCCTGCTGGTCTGGTCTCCCCAACTGCCCTCCCCTGCTGGCCTGATTGCCTACAACTGCTCTCCCCTGCCAGCCATCTTTTGGTAGCTATCTTGTGACCACATGGGGGGCAGCTGTCTTGTGCGAGGGTGTGAAGGTCAATTTGCATATCACCTCTTATTATGTAGAATGACTTTTCTTCACACTCTTTGTCTTGTGTCTGGCCTGTCACCTTTTCATTTCATTTTATTTTTAAGTTTTTGTTGTTGGAAGTATTACATATGTTCCCTTTCCCCCCTATTGACCCTATCTAACCTGCCCCACCTCCCAACCTCCACCCCAGGCCTTCACCACACTATTGTCTGTGTCCATGGGTTATGCATATATATGCATACAAGTTCTTTGGTTAATCTCTTCCCATCCACCCACTCACCTATCCCCATCTTCCCTATGAGATTCAACAGTCTGTTCCATGCTTCTATGTCTCTGGATCTGTTTTATCAGTTTAATTTGTTCATTATATTCCACATATGAATCAGGTCATGTGGTACTTGTTTTTCTCTGACTGGTTTGTTTTTCTCTCCAGGTCCCTCTATGCTCTCTTAAAGGGTAAGAGATCCTTTTCTTTCATAGCTGCACAGTATTCCATGGTATAAATATACCACAGCTTTTTTGTCCACTTATTTACTGATGGGCACTGGGCTGTTACTAGATTTTAGCTGTTGTACATAGCGCTGGTATGAACATGGGGCGGGGGGGGGGGGGGGGGGAGATGGGACACACAGACACACAACACACAGATACACATATATTCTTTTTTTTTTTTCTTCACATATATTCTTTCTGATGTGCATACATTCTTTTTGATTGATGTTTCAAGCTTCTTAGGATATATTCCTAGAAGTGGGATTGCTCAGTCAAATAGTAGTTCTATTTTTAACTTTTTGAGGAGACTCCGTGCTGATTTCCACTAGAAGTGCACTAGGGATCCTTTTCCTCCACATCCTGGCTAGTACTTGTTTGTTGATTGGTTGAGGTGGTACCTCATTGTCATTTTAATTTGCATCTGTCAGATGATTAGTGAAGTATTTTTCCATATGTCTTTTGGCTTTTTGTATATCTGCTTTGGAGAAGTGTCTTTTTAGGTCTTCTGCCCATTTTTTGATTGGGTTGTTTATTTTCATTGATTTGTATGAGTATTTTATATACTATGGATATTAACCCCTTATCACGTGTCATTGGCGAATATGTTCTCCCATACAGTGGCTTCCCTTTTCATTTTGATGCTGTTTTGTTTATGTGGTGCAGAAGCTTTTTAGTTTGATTTAGTCTCATTTGTTTATTTTTTCCTTTGTTTTTATTGTGCCAGGCATTTTATCAATGTGAGATGGCTGCTATTATGCTGCCTATGTTTCCTTCAAGGATTTTATGGTTTCATGACTTATATTTACATTTTGAGTTTATTCTTGTGTATGGGGTATGTGATTTATATCATTAAATAAAAATTTTTGCTTATTTTTTCTCCATGAATTGATATTAGAACTTAGAAATAAAATTTCAAGCCTCGCCGAAACCGGTGTGGCTCAGTGGTAGAGCGTCGGTCTGCGGACTGAAAGGTCCCAGGTTCGATTCCGGTCAAGGGCATGTACATTGGTTGCGGGCACATCCCTGGTAGGGGGTGTGCAAGAGGCAGCTGGTCGATGTTTCTCTCTCATCGACGTTTCTAGCTCTCTATCCCTCTCTCCTCCTCTCTGTAAAAAAAAAAAAAAAAAAAAAAAAAAAAAAAAAAAAAAATTTCAAGCCTCATGTTTAAATGGTGTGAAATGTCAATTATTTACTTTTTCTATTAATATTATACTAGTGAGCCAGTGTACAGGTTCATGCACATTGAAAGGAAATTAGAAGGTGGCTGGAGGGTTGAGACTGGGTGAGCCAGGCTGGACACTCCCTGGAGCCAACCTGTAGAGTAAGCAGGGTCCCTCTGGCAGGTGGGGTCCCTTGGCCTGGCCTTGGGGGGATCAGGCTGAAACCAGCTCTCCGATATTCTTTCTGATTGTCGTTTCAGGCTTTTTAGGATATATTCTTAGAAGCGGGATTCCTCGATCAAATAGCAGAAGTGGGATTGCTTGGTCAAATTGTCTGATGCATGCTGAGGGGTCCCGGATTGTGAGAGGGTGGTTCTCGGGTGACGCACTCTGGAATCGGGCTCCCTCCTCTTTAGTTCCAGGGTGCATCACCAGAAAACTGCCACTGCCAAGTCATTGCAGCTCAGCAACTCCTGTGTTGAGTGTCTGCCTTCTGGTGGTTGGTGCTTGTAAATATCTACCACCTGGTTGGATGGTTGGATGGTTGCTTAGCCTTTTATATATATAGATATGAGAAATGAAAACACCTGTCTTCACACAAAAAATGTACATGAATGTCCATAGCAGCATTATTCATAACTAGAAACCTGATGCATGAAATTAGTAGAAGGAGCTCAGCCTTCACAGCCCTGGCTTCATCTTGAAGGTTGCCGGGAGGTCGTTTGGCTGTCCGGTCTAAATAACATAGTATGCTTTTATTATTATAGATAGCAAGAAAGTGGAAACAGCTCATATTTATCAACCTAACAAAATATGGTATATCCATACATTAAAATAATAGTCACAATAAAAGAATAAAGCACTGATACATGCTATGATGTGGGTAACTGTGCTTTATGAAGGAAGCCAGTCACAAAAGCCCATGTATTGTATGCCTTCATATACACTGAGTGCCAGATTATTATGATCTCTGAACGCTGTGTGTGTGTGTGTGTGTATTCATGCATGGGTGGGGTCTGGCCAGCCTGGCCAAAGGGACTGGACATGGGCTGATGGCTGGCCTGCCTGCTGGTTGAACTCCTGGTCGAGGGGACAATTTGTATATTAGCCTTTTATTATATAATGAGTGGCCAGATTATTATGCGTTCAGAGATCATAATAATCTGGCCACTCAGTGTATATGAAATGATCAGTATAGGCAAATCTATAAATAGAGAAATCAGAGTAGTGGTTCGCCTAGAAATGGAATTTGGGGGTATTGGAGAGTGACTGCTGATGGCTATGGGGCTTGGTTTTAGGGGAAACTAAATTTAGATAGTGATGATGGTTTTGTGAATATGGTTTTGTGGTATGATTTTGTGAATATACTAAAAATCATTGAATTGTATACTTTAAGTGGATGAATTTTATGGTATGTGATATTAATAAAGATTTTTTTTTTCAAAAACAGGCTACATAGCCACTGTGAATAAACTCCACTTTTAGGTATTTTATAGTTCTGAGAGTCCCATATAACATTTGTTTCTATGTCAGAGATGTTCAGAAACATTACATAAATGTGTCTATATAAATAAAAACAGGTAAGCTAACTATTAGTAATTTGTCAATTTTTTAACGTATGCATTTGGAAAACCTATTTTATTATATAACAGACTTTCAGCTTTAATGGACATCCTCTTGCCTGAATTAGTCTGTTATATTGAGGTTTTATTGTTCTTTTAAGTATAGAATAAAAACTAGATGCCTGCTGAAACCGGTTTGGCTCAATGGATAGAGCGTCGGTCTGCGGACTGAAGGGTCCCAGGTTCGATTCCGGTCAAGGCATGTATATTGGTTGTGGGCACATCCCCAGTATGAGGTGTGCAGGAGGCAGTTGGTCGATGTTTTTCTCTCATCAATGTTTCTGGCTCTCTATCCTTCTCTCTTCTTCTCTGTAAAAAAATCAATAAAATATATATTTAAACAAACAAACAAACAAACAAACAAAAAATAAACTAGATGCCTGACTGGTGTGGCTCATTGGTTGAGGGTTGATCTATGAACCAGGAAGTCACAGTTTGATTCAGGTCAGGGCATATTCCCTGGGTTGTGTGCAGGAGGAGGCATGCTGGAGGCACCTGAGAGCATCATTGATCAATGATTTTCTCTCATCATTGATCAGTGATTCTCTCTCTCATTATTGATGTTTCTATCTCTCTTCATTTCTCTTCCTCTCTGAGATCAATAAAAATATATTTTGAAAAATCTAGAAAAACTTCTCATGTCTTTATTTTAATTTTCTAAATTCAATATTAAATCCAGAATTAAAAAGTAAACTGTTTTCCTGTAAATACACTTTCTTATACCACAAAGGCAGTTAAGGTATATAATTTATAATTCTGAAGCCCATTGTGCAAAGTCATATGTGAACAATAGTCAGGTTTCTGCCCAGCAGCCTGATACTCTGCACTGAAATTTTTCTCATTGTAGCCAGCAGCACCTCTGGAAGAGGGAGGTGATATTAGTTCCTAGAATACCACCTCACAGGGCAACTAATATCTAAGCTCATTCAAGTTGAATGCAGAATTTGGCACCTTTACACTTGGTTCAAAATATGGAAAAAGCTTTCAGACAAATCAAGGGTTTCTGAAAGTGAAATGCATCATTTAGCTTGATAACGGTATAAGCAGCTACATAGGAAGATGGTGCTTTTTCAGCATTTGTACTATCCGAAGAATACAATATAGGTATATTTTAAATTATGAGGGCACATATCACCAGAGTTATCTTATTTTTTCAAGGAAACCCTGAATTTCCTGTGATGGGCTCAGTTTTATCATTGGTATTTTATGACACACTTTTTAAAATACAGATGCTTACAAAAACACAATTAGCTAAAGGTGGAAAGTTTGATGGTGGGTGTTTTTTTCTCCTAGGAGGCAGGCGTATAAGATTTCATGTTCTGGACCAGGGTTCTGAAGAGCAGTTTCCATCATTTATGTGTCTGAGAACAAAAAGGATAATCCTGTAAGCCTAAGATCTGTGGCTTCAAAAATACCTCCTTCTTCACGGGACTATTGTGACTATTGTTAGGGTTCAAACAGGACGTAAAAAAAAAAAAAAAAAAAAAAAATAGTGATGTTAGCAGTACTATTCTTTTGTTTTTGCTAAGAATGGTTACTAGTGATTTAGACTCATTGGAATAAATTTTCCTAAACTATTTCTTCTCATGTGCCTCTTGGCCTTCCTTCTGTCTTTTTTGGAAGATATTCTATTTAGGTCCATTGCCCATTTTTTAATTGGGTCATTCATTTTCCTTTTATTCAGTTATATAAGCTGTCTATAGATGTTGGAGATTAAACCTTTATCAGTGATAACATTTGCAAATATGTTCTCCCATACAGTGGGCTTTCTTCTTGTTTTGTTGATGGTTTCTTTTGCTGTAAAAAAGCTTTTTATTTTGAGGTAGTCCCATTTGTTTATTTTCTCTTTAGCTTCCATTGCCCTAGGGGCAGTATCAGTGAAGAAGTTCTTTTGGCTTATATCTGAGATTTTGCTGCGTGTGGATGCATCTAGTATTTTTATGGTTTCCCGTCTGATGTTTAAGTCCTGTATCCATTTTGAGTTTATTTTTGTGTATGGTGTCAGTTGGTGATCTAGTTTCATTCTTTTGCATGTATCTGTCCAATTTTCCCAACACCATGTATTAAAGAGACTGTCTTGACTCCATTGTATATTTGTGCCTCCTTTGTCAAATATTAATTGAGCATAGTGATTTGGGTTGATATCTGGGTTCTCTATTCTATTCCATTGATCTATATGTCTATTCTTGTGCCAGTACCAGGCTGTTTTGAGAACAGTGGCTTTGTAATACAGCTTGAAGTCTGGTATTGAGATCCCTTCTACTTTTCTTTCTCAGTATTGCTGTGGCTATTTGGGTTCTTTTATTGTTCCAAATGAACTTTTGGAGAGTTCTTTCCAGGTCAGTGAAATATGCCATTGGTATTTTAATGGGGAGTGCATTGAACCTATAGATTGCTTTAGGAAGTATGGACATTTTGATGATGTTGATTCTACCAATCCATGAACATGGTATGTTCTTCCATCTCTTTACATCATCCTCTATCTCTTTTTTCAGTGTCCTGTAGTTTTCCGCATATAGGTCCTTCCTTAGTTACGTTTATTCCTAGGTATCTTAATTTTTTTGGTGTGATGGTAAATGGAATTGCTTTTTTAGTCTCTGTTTCTGTAATTTCACTGTTGGTGTATAGAAATGCCATAGATTCTTGGCATTAATCTTGTATCCTGCTACATTGCCAAATTCATTTATTAAGTCAGTTTTTTAATGGAGTCTTTTGGTTTTTTTATGTACAATATCATGTCATCTACAAATAAGGATAACTTTACTTCTTCTTTTCCAATTTGGATGCCTTTTATTTCCTCTTCTTGTCTAATTGCAATGGCTAGTACTTCCAGTACTATGTCAAAGAGGAATGGCGATAGTGGGCATCCCTGTCTTTTTCCTGTTCTTTGAGGGAATGGTTTTAGTTTTTGCCCATTGAGTATAATGTTGGCTGTGGGTTTATCATATATGGATTTTATTATGTTGAGGTATGATCCTTGTACTCCCACCTTGTTGAGAGTTTTTATTAGGAAAGGGCGTTGGATTTTATCAAATGCTTTTTCTGTATCAATTGATATGACTATATGATTTTTATCTTTCATTTTGTTTATGTGATGTATCACATTTATTGATTTGTGGATATTGTACCATCCTTGCATTCCTGGAATAAATCCTACTTGGTCATGGTGTACGATCTTTGTGATGTTCTACTGGAGCCGATTTTCTAGAATTTTGTTGAGGATTTTGGCGTCTATGTTCATGAGGGATATTGGCCTGTAATTCTCTTTCATTGAGTTGTCTTTATCTGGTTTTGGCTCAAAGTCACTAATTATCGGAGAGATGCAAATCAAAACAACAATGCGGTACCATCTCACACCTGTAAGAATAGCCAACATCAACAAATCAACAAACGACAAGTGTTGGCGAGGTTGCGGAGAAAAAGGAACCCTCGTGCACTGCTGGTGGGAATGCAGACTGGTGCAACCACTGTGGAGAACAGTATGGAGTTTCCTCAAAAAACTGAAAATGGAACTCCCATATGACCCAGTAATCCCACTCCTAGGAATATATCCCAAGAAACTAGAAACACCAGTCAGAAAGGATATATGCACCCCTATGTTCATAGCAGCACAATCTACAGTAGCTAGAATTTGGAAACAGCCTAGGTGCCCGTCAGCAGATGATTGGATCCAAAAACCGTGGTAAATCTACACAATGGAATACTATGCTGCCATAAAAAAGAAGGAATTCTCATCATTTGCAGCAACCTGGATGGAATTGGAGAACATCATGCTAAGTGAAATAAGACAATTAATGAAAGAGAAATACCACATGACCTCACTCATTTATGGATAATAAAGAACATTATAAACTGATGAACCAAAAGATATATATAAAAACAGTAAAGCAACAAGCAGACTGTCAAATTACAGCAGGGAGGGTAGGGAGATCTGGGGGAGATAAGAGATCAACCAAAGGACTTGTATACATGCATATAAGTACAACCAATGGACCCAAAACTCTGGCGAGGGAGGATATGTATGGGAGGAGGGGGGGCAATGTTAAAATATGTACACAGATAATAATTTACTAAAAAAAAAAATATATTGTAAAAAAAAATAAATTATTTCTTCTCACATCATAAGAACAGGCTCTAGATGTGTGAAGCTGAATGTGTGCTAAAACTGTTCTCCCTTAAAAAAAATCACAGGATAAAAAATTATTTAAAAAACTTTTAACTTAAATTAAAAAGTCTTTTTAAAAAATAAAAACAATTTTTAAAAAAATCACAGAATAATTCTTATGCTATTTAAGGAAATTAAAAGGAATTTTTAAGAAATTTTACTGCCATTGATTTAGATACCACAAAGATGAGTGTAACAGAAGAGCTTTTCCAGTTTTATTTTTTATTCTTTAGTAGTTTTCAACTCTGGCAAGTTCTGTAAGTTCTTTGAGCTTCAGTTTTTCCACCTATTATTTGGGAATGCTCTCTTTTGTTGGCTTCTGTGATTTAATGTAGAGAATGCCCCTGTCATGTAATAGGCTCTTAGTCAATATTAGATCTTTTCTTTCTCTTCAAGTTTTAAACATTATTAGGCACAATTATAATGGCTAATTCATGAAGTCATCTTGATTTTCATTTTATTTATGCTGCCAAGTATTGTTTTTCAAGATGATTTGGTAAAAGATAATTTTTCCCCCTTAAAAGTATAGAAATTCCAGTGTTAGTATTTACTAAGAAATCAATAGGAAATAGATGAAAAAGGTGAAAATAGACAAAAAAGTAATAGATGAATATGAAATAGTCACCCAGTACAATAGTTAAAGATGATTCTTTTATAGGTCGAGGAGAATTGTATTTGTCCAACTATCTTAGTTATATGCCCTTTTGCTTTTACTATTAGCCATTGTTACTTTACAAAATCTGCCATACTGCTAGATCAAAGGAAATTATGTAAAATTTATTTGCTGTATTTACAATATTTTAAAAGACATTGATTACACATTTTACATTAAAACATCTTTTGAAATTTGGAAAGAATGAAACTAGCAACTGTAAATACTTTTGATATTTGTAAAATGCACAGATGTTTTAAAGTCCTTTAGTATTTATTTATTGGTAGTTCTGAGAATATCCTGGAGCTCAGAGATAATCTGAGGTATAAAATAAAATGGGAAAGTCAACATATTTGTGATCTTCTTAATTCTTTATTATACAGGCCTCTATAATTTATGTGTCCATAACCATTTACCCTTCTCTGGATCTCACGATGCTTTTGGGCAGCTAAGGCAGCAGTCAGTGAACACAGAAAGAACATCATCTCCTTAGATAGGTGGTTGTAATGGTTGACAGATTGATGCAACTTTTAATACTTAGTTCACGCTAGTCACCTGAAGACTTCACCCAAGAATTGACCTATTTATCATACTAAATAGGGAGTGGTGTCTTTAAGGCTTGCCCAGGTTCTGCGCATGGTAGTGTTCTTGCGTCAGATTTGCCAAATTGTCAACAAAGCACTGGCTTCGTGTTCAAGAGGACTAACCCTCTCATTCATATTTTCCACACCAAGATATTGTAAGTTGTCCTTTCTTTGAAGATCTTTGACATCTTATTAATTAAAATTATGCTTTCTCCCTCTCTTCATATGTGTTTAGGGAAGTTGCTAAGTAGTGATTAAAATAATAAAACTCATCTAGTTATGCAGTGCTCATATTTTGACTTTGATCTCTTACAGTATTTGTAAACATTGTTTCACATGAGTGCAGTTGAAATCCAAAACTTGTTTAAGACAGGACGTGAAAAACAGATAGAGCAGCACGGGAGACTGAAATTTATATCTAGCTCTTTCTTTTACAACTTCCTGTGTTTTTTTCCTTTGTTAATAAAAGTGAAAATTCAAAAATTTTCTAGCCGTGTCCAGTGTGGCTCAGTGGATAGAGTGTTGGCTTGTGCACAGAAAGGTTGCGGGTTCAATTCCTGTTCAAGGACACATGCCAGTTCGGTCAGGGCACATGTGAGAGACAACCAATAGATGTGTTTTTCTGACATCGCTGTTTCTCTCCTCCCTCCTCGTTCGCCGCCCCCCCCTCCCCCCAGTCTCTCATCCCTTAATCCTTTTACTTTCTAATAATTAGTGGAAAAAAACTTCCCAGAATACCCCAGCATTTTATAGTAAAACTGTAGAGAAGTAACTTGGTGGGAAATTTTTCTTTCCAGGTTTAGCCTATATAATAGTTACTATGCTAATTAGACCACACAGTGGAACAACCTACAACAACCAGAATGACCAGTTTGTGGGGGGCGGGGCCATGAGGCCGTGGGGCCATGAGGCTATGAGGCTATGAGGCTGCTGGGCTGTGAGGGCCTACGCTTGCACTATTTTCATGCATTGGGCCTCTAGTTGAGGTATAACTGACAAATAAAATACTAAGATATTGAAATAAATACATATATATTTCAGAAAGGAAAGACAAGGAAGAGATAGAAAATACCAGTGAGAGAGGATATTTGATCATCTGCCTTCTGTATGCCCCCCATTGGGGATTGAGCCTGCCTGCAACCTGGTGGGCATGTGCCCTCGCAGTTAATTGAACCATGACTTCCTGAATCATAGGTTGACACTCAACCACTGAGCCACACTGGCAGGGCAGAAAGATATTTAAAGTATACAATATGGTGATTTGATATACTGCTTACACATTGTGAAGTGCTTCCCCCATTGTGTTAATGAACACATCTATCACCTCATATTTACCTTGTTTTATTTTATTTTATTGGTTAGAATATTTCAGTTCTCTCTAGTCTGTTTTGATATGTGAAATTTTAGTCTGAAGCAGAAGAGTTTTTGGTCCTGGAGGTGTGGGTACTTTTAGTTCAGTCTATGCTTTTGGTGCCATTACATTTTTTGGGTCAGGACTGATGATTGAAAGCTCTTGTGCAAGGGGTGCTATATCAGAGGCATCTCCCTATCAGGTTTGGGAGTTGTTGAAGAAGTACCTTTAACCAGATGCCTATCATGTTTCTCAGTCCCACTTCATGGAGGGATTTCAGAGAGGTAGGAGGAGAAACTAGAAACAATGGTGTCAGGAAATTGTGGAGGTAATCCCATTATTACTGGTAATAGTGTACATTTGTGGAGCATTTTGTACTGGGTTCAGTGCTTTCTGTGTATTCTTAAATTCCATGGAGTGGTGGTGGTGTCAGTGCAATCCCAAGTTTACAGGTGAGAACACTTGGGCAAAAGAGGATGAGAAAATGGCAAAAGGACAAGAAAGACACATGTGCTGCATGGCTTGGCCTTCTCTGAGTGCAGAGCCCGCATTGTGACCACTGCCATGGCACACTGGTGTTTTTCGTACGCTAGAATGTGCAACCACAAGAGCGAGTGCCCATTGGACGAGACAGGTCCGTTCTGACTTGCATTTGCTTGGATGGCTCATGAATTTGGGGAAGAAGTGCCCTCTGGGATGACAAAGTTGGTGAGTGTGAATGAGGCTGGGTTACCTGTTGAAAACCCTTACTACTCAAGTGTGCTTTATGGACTAGCAGCATTGGCATTCCTTAGAAGCTTATTAGAAATATGGAATCATAGACCTCCTCCAGACTCTATTAGAATTTGGGCTTTAATCAGATCCCTGGATGGTACCAGAGCAGTTGTTCTCAACCCTAACTGTAAGTAGGAACTCTAAAAACGGATGCCCAGTCTCCACATAGAGCAAGGGAAGTAGATCTCGGAGTAGTGTTTGGATATTGGTATTTCTACACAGCTTCTCAGTAGTTCTCTGTGCAGTCTGGGTGGAGAGCTGTTGGTCTAGAACAACTTCTAATCTTCTAGGGTGGTTGTGTTAAGTGATGTGGGATTCTGCTCCTCTTTTTAGCTGTACACAGAAATTTCCAGAATACAAGTTGGGAGGATCAGCTAGGGTGCTCAAGGGCTGATCCTTTCTGTGGTAACTAGAGGCCCAGTGCATGAAATTTGTGCACTCGGGGAAAGGGGGTCCCTCAGCCCAGCCTGTGCCCTCTCCCAGTCCGGGAGCCCTTAGGATGTCCAACTGACGGCTTACGCCCGCTCCCCATTGGAGCTGCACACCTGCCCATGGGAAGCCTAAACCATCAGTAGGACATCCTTAGCTCTTCTGCGGAGGTGGGAGAGATCCCTCCACTGCCACTGTGCTCGCCAGCTGTGAGCCAGGCTTCTGGCTGAGGGCGCTCCCCCTGTGGGAGTGCACTCACCACCAGGGCGCAGCTCCTGTGTTGAGCGGGATCTGGCCGGCTCTCTGACATCCCCCCCGAGGGGTTCCTAGGCCTGGCCTGAGATCAGGGTCTTTCGGGGCTTTTCTTCTCCGGGCTGTAGGCAGCTGGCCCCACCACCACCATTACCACTGCTTGCCATCTGTGCAGCGCTGCCCCTCCCCCCCTTCCTGCCATTGGTCTCCTCCCTCTACAACAGGCATGGGGTGTGATGGCTTGGCTGGCCTGGGCCTCCCTCTGTGGGGTGATCGCTGGCCAGCTGCACACCTGCCACAGCGTCGCCGGCCAGTGGCCTGGGCCTCCCTCTTTCTTCTTTTAAGTAAGAGTAATGTTTACTGAGCGATATGGAACTGAGTACTATGAAGAGTTTAGCAGGATGGAAATGCACTGCACCCCGCCCCTGCCACCCCCAACACCCAGACGCTACAGTACTTAGAAGTTACACGCAACGGCCATAACTGCTGAATATCTGTTTGTAACAAACTATAGCATATTTATATTGTTTCACATCGAGTGATTATAGAAATAAATTTATATATTGCTTGTATAAAATATTTTTGTAAGAAATATTAAATGAAAATAAAAAATAAAAACGTGCATTTGAAAGCCCAGCCAGGACATCCAGTCTGTAAACATTCAGTGAGTATGTGCTTTGGAAGGGCTCCTGTGCCTCATGCCCACAGCAACTCCAGCAGGGCTGGCGAGGATGCGCCCTGGGTGGCTGCCACTTCGGGCAGGACTTAGCTGGACCACAGTGGGTGGACTGTGCCCTTCTCTAGCCTTGTATCAGGATCAGGGTCAGGGTCAGGGCTTGCGGCAGGGAGATTGCAGATTCACTCTAGTTCCATACTCAGACTAATTTTAGTTGTAATTCATGGCTTTTCCTGGCTGCTCGGAGGTCCTTTGGGTGGGTGCCCTGGTGGAGAAGCCGGAGAAGTGCCCACAGCTGCTTGGTTGGGCATCTCTCCAGCCCAGAGCCTCTGTCCTGCCTCCTGCAAGCCTGGCCCCACGCAGAAAAGTACCCTCTTCAGGATTACTTTGGTCTCAGCGCTTGGTCCTGGGTTTAATCAGCCTGAGTCTCTTCCTGGTGTGGCTGATCTGAGTTTCACAAAAAGGCTTGGCCGATGCTGGTTGTGCTGAGCCTCATTGAAGAGTTTTTCATGCAGCAAGGAAGAGCCCTCTGGGACCCTCCTCCTCCTCCCTCTTCTCACGTCCTCCTCATCTACCTTCCCAGCCCATGGTCACTTCTCCAGCTGCTCCAGCAGTGGGTTGCCTTCTGAGTTGGGAGTCTTAACACCGTCAATTCTGACAATGCAGGTGGGGCGATGCCGGCTGAGCATCAGGAAGAGCTGCTGCCTCTCCTGCTTTAGCTCATCCATCTGGGTTTCCACCTCTGCATTCATGAGCTCCAGCCACTCAGATTCCCGCTGCAGAAAGTCCTTCTTCTTGTTCCGGCATGGGGCTGCTGCCACTGTATTCTTTCCCCAGCACCTTTTCCTCCGCTCTACTTGTAAAATGCCAGTCACTAAAATTTTTATGATGATTCAATTTTATATCAACTATATATCCAGGGATTTAAGTTTTTTTTTTAAAAATATATTTTTTATTGATTTTGTACAGAGAGGAAGGGAGAGAGATAGTTAGAAACATCGATGAGAGAGAGTCATCGATCAGCTGCCTCTTGCACACCCCCCAGCGGGGATATGCCCGCAACCAAGGTACATGCCCTTGACCGGAATCGAACCCAGGACCCTTCAGTTCCCAAGCCGACGCTCTATCCATTGAGCCAAACCGGTCTCGGCCAGGGATTTAAGTTTTAATATAATATTTAGTGCCCATCCACTCCTCCTCAGCTCCTTATGATTTTAATTCTTTATTCATTGAAAAAAACTAATTACCATTCAATATATGCAAAACTTTTGTAAAATTGATTTTTAGATAGAGAGCGGAAAAAAGAAATGGAAACATCGATTTGCTGTCCACTTATTTATGCATTTATTGGTTCCCTGGAGCCTGCAGGCAGGGGAAGGGACCAAGAGGCCAGTCTGATGGCAGCATGCCTCTGAGGGGGAGAGACGAACAGGTGCTCCATGCACTTCATGGTGACCGGTCATTTTGGTTGTTTTGGTCATAAGGCCTCTTGGCCTTTTATTATTATGATGGGTCAGTCTCTACATTTTTATTTCTGACTGTTGAAGTCAATTCTCCTGCCTGTTAATTTTGAGTTTTATTTGGGGAAACGATTGACAACAGCTGTATTAGGAATTTCTTAGGTTTTATCTGTAAACTTCATTACGTTCTGATCTGAGTTTAATGACCACTTTACTAACAGAAATACGTTAAGGGGGCCAGGAGAGACAGTAGAAAGAGGAGTGGAAGGGTAGTGAATGGGAGAGGGAATGATCAACATGAGTAAAATACCTGAGTGATGGTGTGAGTCAGGTGATAGCATCTGGGTGCCTGTAACAGAGAGAAACAGGACAACTAAGATTTTGGTTTGAGGTAGAGTAAGGAAGAGAGCTTGTAGTAGATTAAATATATTCCTCTTGCTAGAGTTGCTTCAGCTTGTTTGTGGATGTACATGCTTGTGTTGGGGAAACAGTACTGTGAGAGAAGACTGTGGACGCTGTAAAAGGAAGCCCATAGGGTTCATTTTATACACTTTTCATGCCGAGGCTGGCAAATATGTGCTTCTGGTCTGAGACCTCTTGAAACATGGGTCAGATGATTTGCTTGCCTGTGGACCAGTTTTATCATCTTCAACACAGCATTGTCATTTTTGTTTTCCCTTTCTGCATGGCTCTTTATACATTTCATATACCATTAAAAGTAGGGAAAAGAGGAGACAGATTACCAAGATGCCATTCTTTGTACTGACAGCCTGAGCTCAGGCATGCACTCCTGTGCAGGCCTTTACAGCACTCCTTCCTGACCCTCCCGTAGTGCTGTGTGCACCGAGCAAGCTGAGGACTTGCATAAAACTCCCAGTGTTTGTGCCAAAACTGGTGAGAGGTGACTAAAATAGGAAATAATTTCCTCAAGAGTGCTTTCAGAGCTACAAAGCACAATTCTTGGTAACACTATTTAAAACATTGTCTTCAAATATTATGTAGCTCTAAGAACATACTAGTACTGAATTTTATAGACCTATATAGACATACTCATGTAAGAATTTTCCTTCTTATTTGGCAGTTTCAGATAGCACATAACCATAAGTTGATTAATAAAATTGTTGCTTGAAAATTAATGTATATAATATATATGTGTATGTATATATATATATATGTATATATTATATATATTGCTGCATAACAGACTAAAACTTGATGACTTACATCAATCACTATTTAATGATATCTCATGATTTGGTGGGTCAAGAATTTGTCAGGGCTCAGTTGGGTGATTCTTTTGCTCCACTTGGGGTTACAGGAGGATATTCAACTGGCAAATGACATGCTCTGAAAGGTCCTAGATAGGGCCTCTCACATGATGCCTGGTGCTTGGTGCAGATGGCTAGAAACCTGGGCTCAGCTGGGACTGTTGACTGTAGTGTTACACATGGTGTCACCAGCATGGAAACCAGCAAAGCATCATTATCCCCATCTTCTACTACCCTGTTTCCTTGAAAATAAGACAGTGTCTTATATTAATTTTTGCTCCCAAAGATACGCTAGGTCTTATTTTCAGGTGATGTCTTATTTTTCCATGAAGAAGAATACGGTACACGTTTATTATTAAATGAAAATAAAGGAAATTTATTATCTGTATACAGTACGGTAGTACGGTAAAGTTGTCAACACAAACCAGACAAACTGTGAATCCTACAATATCAAGAATTTACTCATTTATTCAATGACAATCATGTCCTCATCTTCTGGAACATCATCATAACAATCCAATTCCTGAATTTCCTGGTGAATTTCTTGTTACTCCATTTCTTTCAGAATCAGTGGACCAAATCTCTCATGTTTAGCCTAGGGAGGCCTTATTTTCGGGGGGATGCCTTATATTTCACTCAGAAGGAAACTTGTAAGTAGGTCTTATTTTTGGAGGATGTCTTATTTTCGGGGAAACATGATAGTATGTGCCAGACCAGTCACTGAGTGACCATGATCCTGGGGAGAAGGACAAAAGTTGATCTCCATTAAACAATACAAGGAGTGTAAAAAACCTTGTGGCCCCTTTTATTCCTCCATCAGTATGTGTGCATGCATATGTGTTTATTGCATGTAGCATCAAACACTTAGTCTTTTTGTTGTTCTGTGTCATGTTTTAAAATTGTTCTATTTTTGATCTGGACATGGGTAATAAAATATATATCCTGAACTTCTTTTTTTAAATGTATTTTACTGAATTTTTACAGAGAGGAAAGAAGAGAGTCAGAAACATCGATGAGAAATATTGACCAGCTGCCTCTTGCTCACCCTCTACTGGGGTTGTGCCTTCAACCAAGGTACATGTCCTTGACTGGAATCGAACCTGGGACCCCTGAGTCTGCAGGCTGATGCTCTGTCCACTGAGCCAAACTGGTTAGGGCTATATCCTGAACTTTTAAAGCTGTCAAACCTAAGAAGTAGTTTGCATTCGTAATTTATGAGTCCAAAGATCTGACAGCTTTCCCAGGCTCTGTAGTCGAAAGTAATAAGGAAAATAACACTTTAGGTGTATGTGGCATCTTCTTCTCAGAGGTTCAGAGTGGTTGTGCCACTCACAATCCCTTTATCAGAATGTCCTGTAGGGTAAATAAGCTGTAGTACCCCTAAGTTTATACATAGACTAGGAAATGAGGTCATGCCATTAGTTTGCTAATGAATAGAGGAGATCAACTTTTGTACATCAGATGATATTTTAAATTATATACCACTAGAGGCCCAGTCATGCTCTGGATGGGGCCCAGTGATCAGGAGAAAGTGACATCCCATCACATCTCTGCTGCTGTCACTGCCAGCAGCACAAACCTCGGCCGCCCCTGGTTACTTGAGCCTCGAGTGGCACTGGGTGGCTGGGCAGCTGCCATCCGAGGTTTGCCTGCACCTCAGGCTGGCCCTTGGCAGCTGGGCAGCTGACATCTGATGCACAGGCAAGTTTCGGGGGCTGAGAGGGCTGGGGGATTTCGTGCGCCTGCCACCCTGGCAGGACTGAGGGGATTGGGTGCCGCCATCTTTGAGTACATGGCAGTCAATTAGCTTATTCCCTCCTTATTGGCTGTGGGAGCCGCCATCTTTCTGAGGGTGTGGTCTATTAGCATATTCCCTCTCTATTAGATAGGATTTGCCAAGCAATGTCAAGTTTAAAGAATAGTTACTTTTCTAATGTGATTTTTTTTTTTTTTTTTTTTTTTTTTTTGTAGAGGCTTATGGGTATTTCATCACAGGAATGCTTCCCTTTAGTGGATTAAATTTTACATGCTCAGCAGAGACAGAGACACTGGAAAAGTTAAAGGTAGTGATGTGGCTGCCCCTGAGTGTGTGGCCTGGGCTGATGGTGACATTTGAAGAGGGAAATCCTTGAACCCTGTGTAGAATGCTCCTCAGTGGCGCACCCCATAGTGATCTTGCTTACATCTATTCAATTCTGCTTAAAATGAGATACTTTACATATCATTGACAGGTATCAAGTTTGGGAATAAACATATCTTCAGCCCCAATTTGTTATGGCTGTCTCCTGGTTCATGAACATCCACCCATGTGAAATGAACCCCCTACACAGTTCCTAAGGACAGATTTCCTCATAGTCTCTCCAGGACGGAAACCCATAGTTCTGCAGGGCTTTCCAAGTCACATTCAAATTCATCAGCCTGAAAATGGACCCAACCTGCCTTTCCCGTTGAGGTGCCACCGCTTCTTCTCACTTGCTATCCTATATCATGACAGAACTGACCCAAAGGTCATGCTGAGTCCATGAGTCAGTTCCCTTCACTGTGTACATGTCCCTTCACCTGGAATTCTTTCCCTCGTTTTCTCTCTCTCCTTGTTTTTTCAAGTCTTTCCTCTGTACTGCTGCCAGAGCTATGGTGGCTTTGCTTAGAAAGTTTAAGAGGCCTCCTATTGCCACCAAGACAGTTGTGCCTCTTCTTACCTCCAGTGGCATTCGAGGGTGTGCTCTGGGGGTTTCTCTCTTCCTGGGCACCACATGCCATTTCCCAAGCCCACACTGGGTCATCTTTCCACAATCCTAGGCATAGCTCAAATGGTGCCTTCTCACCACCCCACCCACAATCCTGAAATTCAAAAATAGATATGCTGAGTTAAAGAGATAAAAGAATCCCTATGCAAAATGTACTTTTTAAAAGGAACTTAATACAGTAATTTTGATTGTTACTACATGTTTTATTATAGGGAAATAATTAAAAGTGGAAGAACTTTTAAGAGCTAAGAAGTTGATACCATTAAAAAAGATTTTAAAAATACATATTTTTATTGACTTCTAAGAGGAAGGGAAAGGGAGATAAAGAGATAGAAACATCAATGATAAGAATCATCCATTGGCTGCCTCCTGCACATCTCCTACTAGAGATCAAGCTTGAAACCTGGGCATGTGCCCTGACCAGGAATTGAACGGTGACATCCTGGTTCAAAGGTTTGTGTTCAACCACCAAGCCACACTGGCCAGCTGAGAAGGATTTTTCACAAAGGTTTTTCTTTAGTGTGTAACTATTCCATTAGCCATCTCTATAAGAGACTCACAGCATCCTACACCTTACTCTGATGACAACTGTCGCTCGACACACTGGATTTTCTGTGTTCAGGTGTTGCCATAAAAATTATGGGTAGATATGTAAGTTCCAAGTGGTGGATGACTTGCCTATAAAATGGATAAAAGTGTGAAATGTATCCATTGTGGAAAAACAGAGTCCTTGAAAACTTAAGGGCAGTTATGACTGACTAGAGGTCCAGTGTACGAAATATGTGCAGGGGGGTGGTGTTCCTCAGCCAGCCTGCACCATCTCCAATCTGGGATCCCTCTCACAATATAGAACTGCTGGCTCCCAACTGCTTGCCTATCAGCCTGATTGCACCTAACTGCTTCTGACTGCCAGCCTGATCACCCCCTAACCACTCTCCTGCCAGCCTGATCAACGCCTAAATGCTCCCCTGCTGGCCTGATTGCCCGAAACTGCCCTCCCTTGCTAGCCTGGTTATCCCTAACTGCTCTCCCCTGCTGGCTTGGTACCCCTAACTGCCCTCCCCTGTGGGCATGGTCCACCCCAGCTGTCCTCCCCTGCTGGCCCTGTCACCCCTAAGTGCCCTCCGTTGCCAGCCTGGTCGCCCCTTATTGTACTCCCTTGCAGGCCTTGTTCTCTTTCCCCCACCCCCACAATTGCCCTCCCTTGGAGGCCTGGTCCCTCCCAACTGCCTTCCCCTGCAGACATGATCACCCCTAACTGCCCTCCCTTTCAGACCTGGTCACCCCTAACTGCCCTCCCCTGTTGGCCTGGTCCCTCCCAACTGCCCTCCTCTGCTGGCCATCTTGTGGTGGCCATCTTGTGTCCACATGGAGGCAGCTATCTTTGGCCACATGGGAGCAGCCATCTTGTGTGTTAGACTTAGAGTGATGGTCAATTTGCATATTACCCTTTTATTAGATAGGATGATATAGTTAATTAAATACTCCTCTGGCTCTGAAGAGGCAAACTATTTTTTAAAATTAAATCTCTTATAATTAAGCCTGAATGAATATTAAAGGTTTTTCTTTCTTTCTTTCTTTCTTTCTTTTTTTTTTTTTTTTTTTTTTTTTTGCGTTAGTTGTATTCTGAGGAGGGGCATCTATGAAAGTTGCTAATGGGAGAACATGTGCTGCTATATAAATGGGAACATTTTTGAACTGAGTGAGGAAGGAGAACTGGAAGCTGGAAATATTTATTTCTTTGCTTCTAAGAACTCAGGCTTTTTGGACTCCTTTCTGTCATCACTGGTTTTCTCTCTCTTAGTGTGGGGCAAAACAAGATTTGTGCAGAGCATGTGAGTTAAATGCACCTTGCCCAGAGGTTGACTTGGCAATTCTGGAGGTGCCTGGGAGGCTTGAGGGAGTTGGATAAAGCTGGGAAGGTGGGCAGCATCCAAAGGATTCCATGTGGAGACCAAGGACTGCATCTCAGAGTGTGCAGGCTCTGGAGTTAGACAAAGTGACACCATTTTAGCTCCCCAAGGAGATGCTGAAGGGCGGCTGTTTCTGACAGGTGGGAACCTTTGCTATTCTGTCTCTTGCTGCCCCACATCAGCATGTGTTCTTCATTCTTGTCTCTAACCAAAAGAAGTTCTTTTAAAGAACTTGTCCTTTCAATCAGAGCACAGAATTGGTTTAGCTCACAACTTCCTGTGCAGATGCCTGCTTGTCGTGAGGGGCTAGGCTGCCTTTGTCACTCACCGCTCCCAGGGTCTTGTGCTTGTTGCTGGCACAGGCTTCATGTTTTGAGAGCTTTGCAAACATTGGCTTGATGGTTGCCAGCAGCACAGTGTAACATTGACTCAGTGATGAAGACTCAGGCAAGCTGCTTCTGCCAGTGACTGTCAGGTTGCCCAGACTTAGCTTAGGGTGGTTTGAATTGACTAGTGGCCTCTGGTGTGGTTACTGCTCCGATGTGATTTCTGTCCCTCTCAGTAGCATCTTATATAAAAAAGAAGAGTACTATGCAAATTGACTCTAATGGCAGAATGCCCAGGAACGACGGGTTGCTATAATGCGCACTGACCACCAGGGAGCAGATGCTCAGTGCAGGAGCTGCCTCTTGGTGGTTAGTGCACCTCCACAGGGGGAGTGCTGCTCAGGCAGAAGCCAGCTCATGGCTGGCCAGTGCATGGGCGGTGGCAGGAGCCTCTCCTGCCTCCGTGGCAGTGCTAAGGATGCCCAACTCCTCACGTATAACTGCTGTCTTAGGCCCGATCCACTAGGGAACAGGCCCAAGCTGACAGGTGGACATTCCCCAAGGGGTCCTGGAATGTGAGAGGGCACAGGCTGGGCTTAGGAACCACTGGGCCTTTAGTAGAATATAATAGAACTAGAGGTCCGATCCATGAAAATTGCACAGGGGTGAGTGTGTGTCCCACAGCCCAGCCAGAACCGTCTCCAATCTGGGACCCCTCTCACAATATGGGACTGCTGTCTCTCAACGGCTCCTGTGCCTGCCTGCCTGATTGCTCCTAACCACTTCTGCCTGCCACCTGATCACCCCCTAACCACTACCCTGCCAGCCTGATGGCCCATTTGCCTCTCTAATTGCCCTCCCCTGCCAGCCTGATCATGCCCCAACTGCCCTGCAGGCCTGATCTCGCCCCAACTGCCCTCCTCTGCATGCCAATTTGGTTCTCATTGGTCAGTTTTTTTTAAAAATATGTTTTATTGATTTTATACAGAGAGGAAGAGAGAGAGAGATAGAAACATCGATGAGAGAGAATCATCGATCAGCTGCCTCTTGCATACCCCCTACTGGGGATGTGCCCGCAACCAAGGTACATGCCCTTGACCGGAAACGAACCTGGGACCTTTCAGTCCCTAAGCCGACGCTCTATCCATTGAGCCAAACCGGCCTCGGCTCATTGGTCAGTTTTTATGCCAGTCAGTGTCAAAAGCTTCACCTCCTAGGCAGCCATTGGTTCCTTACACTTCACCCAGATTTGATTCTGATTGGTCAGTTTCTATGCCAGTCAGCATCTCTAGGCTTATCTACACTGAGCTGATCAGCAGCCTGGCTGTAGACCTGGAGAGAAATGGAGGTGCAGCTGCTGGCCAGACTGGTAGAGAAAGAGAGAGGCAAGTCTTGATAAAAAGTTGCCACAGAGGCAACGGATCAGTCCCTGCTTCTCTCTTCAGGCCTCTCTCTGGCCCTGATTTGCAGCCCCCTCAGCAGTTTTGGGGCACCATGCCTGTAGCAGCTTTGAGTTGCCATCCTTCCCGTTGGTCAAGCCTCGGTCGTTACTGGACGTTACGACCCAGGGTTAGGATGATGACTTCAAATTAGAACCTAAGTGTGCATCTGTGAGGGTATGCCCATGTGCACTGTTGGTGAACATGTGTCCATGTATGTGCATGTGGGAGGCTGAGTTGCAAGGGATTGTTGCTACTGAACTGTGAGTTTTCTAGTGAAAGACTTGGAATTTATTTTACATTCGGAGGCTGTCTTTCCAGTAACAAGTAATTCTCTTGTGTATTTCTATGGATTAAAAAAGTTACAGCCAGTTTTTGTGTGGCTCAGCAGATTTAGAAAATTCCACTTGTATTGGGATACATTGCTGGAATATTTACTACAAAATTTGTCATCTTTTTCATTTTTGGGGAATTAACTCGACTACCACTTGATTTTTCCTGGTTTATTTTAAAGAGGATGATCACTCCCCTCTCCCCCCCACAATTTCCTGGTATTCTAACTTTTCTTGCGTGGATGCTGGCTGTGAGAGAAGTGAGTGATGGGGTGGGTATTGAAACAGAGTAAATGAAGAGCTTGCTAGCCATGTCACAGGGAGGGCACAGTTTCTTAAGTTTTTATTCTCTGTCACTTTCAGCTGACTTACCATGTGTGCACTATGCTGTTACCAGTGAAATTATTTTAGCTACTTTCCTCCCCTTTGTTTATGCAGCAGCATCATTACTGTGCATGGCCCAATGGTAATTAGTGCTGGCAGAGGAAGTAGGAAGACAGTGTGCAAGTGTGTTTTATTTAAACAGATACACTCTATAGTTTACTTAATTAGACTTTGGTTCTCTGAATGAGAACACCAGAAGAAATCCTATTACTGTTTAGGAACTGTTTGCTCATACCAGATTACAGGCTTTGGAGTGTGTTGCTTGAAAGCATGTTTTTAATAAATGAGGTAACTTCCCGATTCATCAATAATTAATCAGGAAAATGACAAGTTTTGAGTTTTTACAGAGAGGAAGGGAGAGGGATAGGAAGCTAGAAACATTGATGAGAGAGAAACACCTATCAGCTGCCTCCTGCACACCCCCCACTGGGGATGAGCCCGCAACCAAGGTACATGCCCTTGACCGGAATTGAACCTGGAACCCTTCAGTCCACAGGCGGACGCTCTATCGACTGAGCCAAACTGGTTTTGTAAGGAAAATGACAAGCTTTATCCCAACCTGAAGAGTCAGTGTGCCAGAGCAGAGGATTCTTCCAGAGATACTGGTTTCAGTGAGGCTAATGAATATTTTCTTGAAAAACGGTTAAGCATTAGTTGTTTACAATAAAATAAATAGTCTTATTGCAGGAAATTTGTAATATACGTGTGATAATTTTATAGAAGATAGAAGTCACTCATTTTGCCACCCAGAGTAATATAAAATTTGAGTATTTCTTTTCAGTCTTTCTGTATGTCTGTGTGTCTGTAAAGTATATACTTTTTAAAATAGTTGAAATCATGATGCATATACCATTGTTCTTGCTTAATGTACTTAACATATTTGCATTTTCTCTTGTCTTTAAAAACATTGTCATAATAAAATTTAAAGACTATAGTATTTTCACTTTATTGAAATATGTTACATACATATATATTTGTGTATATATGTGTGTGTATACACACACACACACACACACATATTTATTTAACTATTTGACTGTTATTGGAAATTTAGTTTCCCCCTTTTCTCAGTTAAAAATCTTGTGATATTCTGCATAAAGATTGGTCCACAGTTTGTATTATTTAAATTAAGTATATAATTATTGGGTGGAAAGTCATGAATATTTTTAAGGCTCTCAGTTCATGCATTTTGCCAGCTTGCTTTCAAGAAAAGTTGCTCCAGTGAGTGTATGCTTGGCCTGGCTGGGAGATCGCTGCCTCTTTCTGCCAGGGAGACCTCCTGGGCCAGGGGTGACAGTGCTGTTGCTCTTTTGCAGCTGTGCCTCCCTGGGCCCAGGAATGAAGTCTCCAGCTTAATTTTGATCATATTAGTTGGGGTGTCATACCAGCTTCACCTTGGAGATCAAATGAAAGACGTATATGTAAAGGGTCTGACCTAGAGTTTGGTCCAAGATAGGCAACTGATGCAAGATAGTTCCTGTGATTGATCTTATGTCCCCTCTACATTTTTCTGTGTTAATGGGCAGAGTGATGGGTTGGGAAATAAAAGCTGATTATATTTCCTTGTTTACACTTTCAGGAAGACACATATGCTTCTAGAAACAGGGATTTTATGTAAAACAATTTGAAAACCAGTATTTAATACCCAGAAACTTTTCCTTTCTGAGAATGTTATGTGGAATGGAATTCAAAGGTATCCTTGTGTAGATAATTTCTCATTTGTTGACATGACCACTGTGTCTTGTAAGACTCTTGGATGAAACTGGCCATTGGTGCTTGGTTACTGAATGTCAGCTAGCCTCTCTGCTCTGTGCTTTGGGTGTGGGATGACATTTTTCACAGCTGGATAATGGGTATGAAGGTTATCTCTGGTACATGCACTTTAAGACACATTTCATTTGCCTCTTTGATCTTTATTTTTTTTTCAACTTTAATGTGCTATAAAATTGCTGAGTATCTGCAACATTATTTATCCAACTGCTTAAATGTTCTCCAGGTTGATTTAGACCACTTGCACATATACTGTTATAAGTTTCCTTGATTATTCACATATTTGGTGACTCATATTCTCATTGAGGTGGAAACTTCTTCCGCTTACTTTATCAACATTTTGTCTTTTGTTAAGAGTCTGCCATTTTGGAATCATTGCTATTTTGTTTTCCTCTTCTTTTGAGTGTATCTTGTTCCCCCCATTTTATGTAAAGAATGTCTCCTTGTTACCTGTTGCATTTGTATTAATCTGTACTTTTTAGTACTATTCATATGAACTGGGTTTTATCTTTGTATTCTTAAAATGAATGATTTTTGATAGTCTTTAAGAATTAAGGAAAGATGTGAAAGACCCTGAGTGTTTTTGATTACTTGATTTTGAGCTGGATGTGATGCTAAATTTTAGATTAATTGCTTTAGAGAACTTTTAACAAATTTTATTGGTTTCAGAGAGATGAAGGGAGAGAGAAAGAGAGAGGGAGAGAGAGGAAGAGAGAGAAAGAAGGAAATATCAATGATGAGAGAGAATCGTAAGTTGGCTGATTGCTGCATGCCCCTACTGGGGATCGAGCTTGCAGCCCAGGCATGTGCCCTGACCAGAATCAAACCATGACCTCCTGGTTCATAGATCGACACTCAACCACTGACCTACACCAGCTGAGCACTTTAGAGAACTTTTAAAAAGTTTTTCAACTGTGTCTACTGTTCTTGGCGTTTTATCTATCTGAAATAATGTGTATTAGTTGCTTTTTCTTTGCAATCTTAATGACATTTTTGGACTTTTATAAACTAGTGCCCCAGTGCACAAATTTTTGCACATTGAAGAAATATTTTAATATTGCTATTTGCCCTTTCTCTATAATAGAAGTGTCACCCAAATTCATGACTGACAATAACAGATGGAAACACATGCATGCAGTTGGCACCAGTGACATGCATATGCAAGTCAACTTAGCCTTTCATAGATATAGAGTAAACTTGCTTAATTAGACCTGCTTTCTGATTTAGCTAAACTTCTTCCAGCCCAGTGAAACACCCCAGCTTCTCTTTCAGGTGATTGTCAGCAACACAGCAGTTAATATCAACATGAAGCAGATTATTATAGATCACACAGGGAGAACAAAGTGTAAACTATTTAACTGTAGCAGTGTTTGACTATATTCTGTACAGAAAACCTGAAGTCTGAAGTCATTTTCAAGTTCCACCATTTCTTATTTCTTTTCAGTTGGGTCAAGTTTCTAAACTTTCTAAATCTCCATTTTCTAGCTAATGAAAAGAAAATAGGATTCTACAGAGTCTCCTATCTACCTACTCCAGGACTTCTGTGAGAATTAAATGAGATGAGGCATGTGAAAAGGCTTCACAAACATTTGGTTGAAGTGTGAATGTTTGCATGTGGCTATAAAGCATGTTGTGTTACTGGGCGGAGGAAACTACGTGGAGGCTAGTTATTGCTAGGGAGAGGAAGCTGAGCGTTGCCACGTGACATCATTAACCGAATGGTTGGACGCTTAATATATTAGTTTTCATATATACATAGGCCCAGTGCACAAAATTCTTGCACTGGTAGGGTTCCTATCAGCTGCTGGCTGCTGGCCAGGTACTCTCTCCCTTCCCCCAGCTGCCTGTTGCCTCCAGGGCCTCTCTCCTTTCCTTGGCCACCAGCCAATAACAGGGCCTCCCTCCTTTCCCCTGGCCATCTGCTGCCAGGGCCTCCCTCGCTTCCCCGTGGCTGCCTGCCAGTACCAGGGCCTCCCTCCTTTCCCTTGGCTACCTGCTGCTGCCAGTGGGGTTCCTCGGCATAGCCTGTGAGGATTGGGTTGAAATTGGCAGTCCAATGTCGCCTGGCACTCCTGCCTGCCAGTCCTGCTCATCTCGGCTGCGCCTGCTGCCACCGCTGCTCAGGAGGCTCATTGCCACTCTGCTGTGGTCTGTGGGTCATGGTGGCTAGCTGTACCCTGCATCTGGCGCCTGTCGGTCAGCTGAGTGGCACTCCTTCTGTGGGAGCGCACTGACCACCAGGAGGCAGCTCTTGCAATGAGTGTCTGCCCCCTGGTGGTAAATGCATGTCATAGTGACCAGTTGTGTGGTCTCTTAGGCTTTTATATATATAGACTAGAGGCCCGGTGCATGAATTTGTGCACAGGTGGGGTCGCTCGGCCTGGCTGGCAATTGGGGCCAACTGGGGTTGTGGGAGGTTGGCTAGTGGGAAAAGGGGCCACGAGAAGTTGGCCAACTGGGGGGAGGGGCTGTGGGAAGTAGGCTGGCTGGGGGGAGGCGCCGCGGGAGGTTCTGATTGGGTCCATCGGAGCCAGCTGGCTGTAGGGAGTGGCCACTGAGGGTTGACTGGCTGCCCTGTTCGTGGCCAAAGCGGCCAGACAGCTGGGGCAAAGGACCATGGGAGGTAGGCCAGCCTGGGGGAGTGACTGTGGGAGATTGGTCAGCTGACCCTATTGGGGGCCTATTAGGGCCAGCCAGCCAAGGGGAGGGACTGCAAGAGGTTGGCTGGCTGTGGGAGGTTGGCTGTGGGAGTGCACTGACCACCAGGGGGCAGCTCCTGTGTTGAGCATCTGCCTCCTGTTGGTGAGTACGCAATATAGTGACCAGTTGTTTGGTTGTTAGGTTGCTTAAGCATATATTGGAGGATGGCTAAAGGGCTGAATGTATTCTTTGGTGATGCTAAATTTGATGTTCCTTCAGAGACTTTCAATTAAGCCAGTTGAAGGCAGTATTTTATGTGAAAACTTGTTTGTAGGGTGGGTAAATAAGTGGTGACAGATTTCATCAGGGTAGTGGTCTGAGAGCAGTGGCTGCATATGTTGTGTTATTGGAAGTCCACCAGCATTGACCATACAGAAGTCCTGATATTCAGCTGTTGCCCTCAGCACTTATCAAATAGCTGCACAGCATGACACAGAGCAGTGAGCAGTATGTGGGCCAACTGTGATTTTATGGAGAGTGAAGGTTTATTGACAGTGACATCAGTTTGAAGTTGACATAGGATGGGATAACAGTATTTATTCAGTTTTAGCAGGAGGCAGAGTTAAAGGAATTTATTGATGGAATCCTTGAAAGGGGAGGTGTTGAACATGAGTGAGTATTACCAGATATGTGCACTGAGATTGACAATGAACTAGAGTTCAATGCTGGAAACGGGATATTTACCTGTTTATACTTAAGTGAATTGTACCCATCAGAGCTCTTTCTCCTTGCACTCGGTTTTTCTAATTCTTTTCTAATTCTAGGATTTGGCCACATCCTAATTATGCTCAGCAGGTGATGGCATGTGGGTAGGGCTGAATTCAGCCAGGGCTGGGAGCCAGGGACCAAGCCATTTGCCTGGCTTCACATCCGGTGTTCAGAGAATAAAAGTGGGCCAGTGCCAAGTCAGGTCTCTCTCTCTCTCTCTCTCTCTCTCTCTCTCTCTCTCTCTCTCTCTCTCTCTCAGGTTTTTTTTTTTTTTTTTTTTTTTTTTTACTGTGTTGTGACATTCTCAGATAATTCTAGGCCTATATATGGTAAACATGGATCCTTAGATGGAACTGACAATATAAGGAGACGAATGGGAAAATTTTTGCCCATTTGTTTTCAAAAGAAATGAATGCCTGTTATAGAAAGATTGGAATCTCTTAACATTTACATTTCATCTCTTTTTCCTCTCACGCTTTATTAATTTGGAGGTCATACTAAGTACGATCATTTCCTGCTTTTAAAAACATATTAGTGTCTGGTTAGGTGGCTTAGTGGTTTGGAGCATCATCTAGTACATCAATAGGATGTGGGTTCGATTTCCAGTGAGGTCACATATTGAGATTTTGGTTCGATCCCTGGTTGAGTGAGTATAGGAGCCAATCGATTGTTTCTCTCTCACATTAATGTTTCTGTCTTTTCCCCCCTTCCTCTCTCAATACAAAAAAAAAAAAATCTCAGGTGAAGATTTAGGGAAAAAAAAGAATATAATTGAAAAGTAAGATAAAAAAGTTAATGTTTTCTTGTTAATGTTTCACACTTTCCTAATGGCTTACATGTAGTTTTAGATCCTAAGCAGAGGATATTTTTTCCTATTTTTTGAAAGAGAGAGAGAATGAAAGAGTGTGCATGCACATGGAGGAAGCAGGATGCAGGGTGGGAGAGAAACATCAGTGTGTGAGAGACACACATAGATTGGCTGCCTCCCACAGGAATTCCAGCTAGGCCAGGATGACCTGCAATGCACACCAGTCAGGGGAGCTTATATGATTCTTTGTATGGATATACACTGAGTGGCCAGATTATTATGATCTCTGAACTCATAATAATCTGACCAGTCAGTGTATATCCTGTATAATATAAGGGGAATATGCAAGTTGTCTCCTTGACCAGGAGTTTGACCAGCAGGCAGGCCTGTCAGCCACCCATGTCCCCTACCCCTGGCCAGGCTGGCTGGACCCCACCCATGCATGAATTCATGCACTGGGCCTCTAATATATATCTATATGTCTGTATGTCTATATGTCTATATGTCTAAATGTCTGTATCTATAATCCATAATCAACTGGTTGGCCAGGTTATTATGCATTCAGAGATCACAGTAATCTGGCCACTCAGTGTATGTTTATATAACTTTCATTCTTAGACACAATCTGTTGGTAGAAATATCCCTATAATGAATTTGTTTATATGTATGTAAATTCTTATCTAAATATCCAATATTATCTTGAGGTTCCAAAAGAGGAATTATTAGGTTAAATTATTATGTATCTTGCTGTGTTGCTTTTTATTATTATTTTTAATTTTATACTTTAAAGTACTACAAATACTAGTACATGTCGCCCTCCCCCCCCATTGACCTTCCCCTATCCTCTGGCACATGGCCTCACCACCCCCACTCCCCCAATGTCTTGTGTCCATTGGTTATGCTTATAGAAGTCCTTTGGTTGATCTCTTACCTCCTTCCCCCAACCCCTCCCCAGCCTTCCTGCTGTAATTTGACAGTCTGTTCGAAGCTGCTCTGCCCATATATCTATCTTTTTGATCATCAGGTTATAATGTTCTTTATTAACCATAAATGAGTAATGCAAATGGTAAGAATTCCTTCTTTTTATAGTAGTGTGGTATTCTATTGTGTAGATGTACCACAGTCTTCTAATCCACTCAACTGCTGATGGGCATTTAGGTTGTTTCCAAATCTTACTATTGTATATTGTGCTGCTGTGAACATAAGGGTACATATATCCTTTCTGATTGGCGTTTCTGTTTTCTTAGGATATATTCCTAGAATTGGTATTACTGGGTCAAAAGGCATTTCCATTTTTAAAATTTTGAGGAAACACCACATGTTTTCCACCGTGGCTTCACCAGTCTGCATTCCCACTAGCAGTGAAGGAGGGTTCTTTTTTCTCCCCATCCTCTCTAGCACTTGTCATTTGTTGATTTGTTAATGATAGCCGTTCTGACAGGTATGAGGTGGTACCTCGTTGCTTTGATTTGCATCTCTCTGATGCTCTGATGATTAGTGACTTTGAGCATGTTTTCATATGTCCCTTGACTTTCTGAACGCCCTCTTTTGCAAATTGTCTATTTAGATCATTTGCTCATTTATTGAATGGATTGTTTATCTTCCTTTTGTCAGGTTGTATGAGTTCCCTGTAAATGTTGGAGATTAAACCTTTCTCAGAAATAACATTGGCAAATAGGCTCTCCCATGCAGTGGGCTTTCTTGTTGTTTTGTTTATGGTTTCTTTTGTTGAGCAGAAGCTTTTTATTTTGATGAAGTCCCATTTGTTTATATTCTCCTTAGTCTTTTTTGCTGTAGGAGCTGTGTCTGTAAAGATATTGCTACAGCATATGCCTGCAATTTTGCTGCCTATGGAATCTTGTAGGATTTTTATGGTTTCCCGTCTTACATTCAAGTCCTTTTAGCCATTTTAAGTTTGTTTTTGTGTATGATGTAAGTTGGTGACCTAGTTTCATTTTTTTGCATGTATCTGACCAAATTTTCCAGCACCATTTATTGAAGAGATTGTTTTGACTCCATTGTATGCTCTTCCCTCTTTCGTCAAATATTAATTGAGTATCGTGGCTTGGGTCAATTTTAGGGTTCTGTATTCTATTCCATTGGTCTATCTCTGTTCTTGTGCCAGTACCTGGCAATTTTGAGAATCATGGCTTGGTAATATAGCTTGATGTCTGGTATTGTGATCCCTCCAACTTTGTTCTTCCTTTTTCAGGATAGCTGTGGCTATTTGGGGTCTTATTTAAATTCCAGATGAAATTTTGGAGAGATTGTTCTAGATTTTTGAAATATGCCGTTGGTATTTTCATAGGTATTGCATCAAATCTATAGATTGCTTTAGGTAGTATGGACATTTTAATGGTATTGATTCTACCAATCCATGAACATGGTATGTTCTTCCATTTGTTTGTCTTTTTTCCTCTATTTCTTTACTGTCCTATGGTTTTCAGAGAACAGGTCTTTTATGTCCTTAGTTAAGTTTATTCCTAGGTATCTTAATTTTTTTTGGTGTAATGGTAAATGGGATTGTTTTTTTCGTTTCTTGTTCTGTTAGTTCATTATTGTGTATAAAAAGGCCATAGATTTCTGGGTGTTAATTTTGTATCCTGCTACATTGTCAAAATCATTTATTACATCTGGTAGTTTTTTGATGGAGTCTTTGGGGTTTTTTATGTGTAGTATCACGTCATCTGCAAATAATGACAGTTTTACTTCTTTTCCAATCTGGATGCCTTTTATTTCTTCTTCTTGTCTGATAGCTATGGCTAGCACTTCCAGTACTATGTCGAACACGAGTGGTGAAAGTGGGCGTCCTTGTCTTGTTCCTGTTATTAGGGGAAATGAGTTTAATTTTTGCCCATTAAGTATGACTTTGGCTGTAGATTTATCATATAAGGCTTTTATTATGTTGAGGTATGATCACTCTATTCCCACTTTGCTGAGTGTTTTTATCAAGAAAGGGTGTTGGATTTTGTCCAATATTTTTTCTGCATCAATTGATAGGATTATGTGATTTTTGTCTCTCAGTTTGTTTATGTGATGTATCACATTTATTGGTTTGAGGATATTGTACTATCCTTGCATCCCTGAAGCAAATCTCAGTTGGTCATGGTGTATGATCTTTCTAATGTATTGCTGAATTCTAATGTATTTCTAGAATTTTGTTGGGGATATTAGCATCTATGTTCATCAAGGTTATTGGTCTGTATTTCTCTTTTTTTGTAGTGTCTTGATCTGGTTTTAGGATTAGAGTAATGCTGGCTTCATAGAAAGAGCTTGGAAGTGTGCCTTCCTCTTGAATTTTTTGAAATAGTCTGAGGAGGATAGGTTTTACTTCTTCTTTGAATGCTTGGTAGAACTCCCCTGTAAAGCTGTCCAGTCCAGGGCTTTTATTTGCTGGAAGATTTTTAAAAAATAATATATTTTATTGATTTTTTTTTCTTTTTACAAAGAGAAGGGAGAGATATAGAGAGCTAGAAACATCAATGAGAGAGAAACATCGATTAGCTGCCTCTTGCACACCTCTTACTGGGGATGCGCCCGAAACCAAAGTATATGTCCTTGACCGGAATCGACCCTGTGACCCTTAAGTCCACAGGCCGATGCTCTATCCATTGAGCCAAACTGGTTAGGGCTGCTGGAAGATTTTTGATCACTGTTTCAATTTCTTCAGTAGTTATAGGACTATTCTGTTTTTTTTTTTTTTTTTTTTTAATTCTTTTTGGTTGAGTTTTGGGAGCTTGTATTTTTCTTAGAATATGTCCATGTCCATTTTGTTGGAATAGAGTTGTTCATAGTATTTTTTCATAATCATTTGTATTTCTGTGGGATCAGTTTCTGATTTTGTTTATTTGGGTCCTCTTTCTTTGCTTCTTGGAGAGCCTGGCTAGAGGTTCATCAATCTTCTTTATCCTTTCAAAGAAGCAACTCTTGGTTTTGTTGATCTTCTGTATTGTTTTTTTGGTCTCTATGTCATATATATATCTTTGCTCTGATCTTTATTATTTCCTTCTTTTTGCTTATACTGGGCCTTTCTTGTTGCTCTCTTTATAACTCTTTGAGTTGTAGAGGTAGGTAATTTATCACTTTTATTTTTTATTTTATTTATTTATTTTTTTTTTTTGCTGTAGGCTTCCCTCTCAAGACTGCTTTCATTGTGTCCCAAAGATTTTGGATTGTTGTGTTTTCATTGTGTTTTGTTGTCATGATGCTTTTTATTTCTTCTTTGATCTCTCTGGTAACCCAGTCATTGTTTAATAGCATGCTTTTAGCCTTCAGGTGTTTGATTTTTTTTTATTGTGTTTATTTTAATTGATTTCTAGTTTATGCCTTTGTGATTTGAGAAGATGCTTGACATGATTTCTATCTTCTTGAATTTGAAGAGACTTTTGCTTGTATCCAATATATGTTCTATCTTTGAAAATGACCCATGTGCACTGAAAATAATGTATATTCTGTGGCTTTGGGCTGAAATATTTTGTAGGTGTCAACTAATTCCATCTGATCTAGCAAGTCATTTAGGATTGATGTTTTTTGCTGATTTTTTGTTTAGAGGATTGGTCCAGGGGTGTTGGTGGGGTATTAAAGTCCTCTCTATGACTATATTGCTGTTAATCTCTTCCTTGATACCTCCAGATGTGTTTTTTTTATAATCTGGGTGCTCCTGTATTGGGTGCATATATGTTTACCAGAGTTATTTCTTGTTGGATTGCTCCCTGTAGTATTATGAAGTGGCCTTCCTTATCTCTTGTTATGACCTTCCCTTTGAGGTTCTAATTTGTCAGATATAAGTATTGCTACACCAGTTTTTTTCTTCTCTTTCTTTCTTTTTTTTTTTTCATTTTCATTAGTCTGAAATACATTTTTCTATCCTTTTACCATCAGTTTGTGTGAGTCCTTTTTTTCTGAGGTGGGTTTCCTATAGACAGCAGATATAGGAATTATGTTTTCTTATCCACTTAGCTACCCTGTGTCTTATGATTGGGGTATTTAATCCATTTATGTTTAAAGTTATTATTGATAGGTACTTGTTTGTTGCCATTATTATTTTCTTTATTCCTGTGCTACTTTTTCCCTTCCTATTTCTTCTTTTTACAGTAGACCTTTTAGCATTTCTTGCATTGCTGGTTTGGTGATGTTAAAATCTCTTAGTCCATTTTGTCTGTGAAGCTCCCGATTTCACCCTCAATTTTGATTGATAGCTTTGTTGGATACAGTATTCTTAGATTCAGACCCTTCCTTTGCATGACTTTATGTATTTATTTCCATTCTCTTCTTTTCTGATGCGTTTTTGTTGAGAAATTAGTCACTAGCCTGATAGGAGATCCTTTGTAGGTATAGGTAACTGCCTGTCTGTCTCTGGATGTTTTTAAGATTCTTACTTTGTCATTGGTGTTTGCCAATCATTATATGTAAAATGCCAGCGACCAGAATGCTGTTATGACTGGAATGACCGGTCGCTATGACGCCCACTCTGACCAGTGAACTGGCTTGATTGGGGGTGGGCTGGATGTGGGTTAGGGCTGTGGGAGGTTGGCTGGCCTGCCCTACCCCCAGTTGGCCCCTTCACCCTGATCAAGGATGGGGTGGGGCTGGCTGGCCATACCCCAATCAGTCCACGACCCCTCCCCCGCTCAACTCCACCTCCTATTGGGCCCCCCACTCTGTTCAGGAGTAAGGCTGGCGGCTACCACCCTTGGCGCCTCCCCCCAAGCCAGCCCGACCCTGATAAGGCCCCAATTGGGGTAGGCTGGCTAGCCAAACCTCCCTCTGTCTTATCCTGACAGGCCTGGCCCCATCCTTGGGCTGGCTGGACCCCACCCATGCACTAATTCATGCTCTGGGCCTCTAGTTTAATTATAATTTGCTTTGGTGTCGGTCTTTGGGTTTCATTTTGTTTGGCACTCTGAGCTTCTTGGACTTGTGTGAATTTTTCCTTCCCTATATCAGGGAAATTTTCGTCATTCTTTCTTCAAACAAGTTTTCTGTTTTTTTGCTCTGTTTCATCTCCTTCTGGCAGCCCTATTATGAAGATGTTGTTTCATTTTGTATTGTCCCAAAGTTCCCTTAGGCTCTCCTCCTGTTTTTAAGTTTTTTTTTTTTTTTTTTTTTTTTTTTTTGTGTTTTTTTTTTTCTAGATGCTGTTTGCTTGGATATATTTTCCTATCTTGTCTTCTAGCTCACTGATGCAGTCCTGCACTTCTTCTACTCTACTGTTGGTGCTTTCTATTGAGCTCTTTATTGCAGTGATGTCATTTTTCATTTCTTCTTATTCTTCTTCATTTTCTCTTGGTTCTTACACATATTGTTGAATTTGTCTTCAAACCTTTTTAGCGATCTTAAGTCCATTTTTCTCAATTCTCTCTCTGATTGATGTTTCTCTCTCATTGATGTTTTCTCCATCCTCTTCCCTTCCTCTCTTTAAAAAACCAATAAAATGTATTTAAAAAGAGGAGAAAAACTATATGGGGAGAAAACTCCAATAGAACTACAACTAATCCAAAAAAAATGTAAACAGCTAACACCCAGATATGAATGCAAATTACTAACAACCACCAGTAACAAGCGAGGAGAGGAAAAACAGAAGCAAAAATAAATAAAATAAAATGACACTGTCACACAAACAAAAATACCAATCTAATCAACAATCAAACTAACAAAAAAAATAGGATAGAAAGAACAAAATGAAATAAAAAATAAATTAAAAAAACTACAAAAGACAAACAAAAAAGAGAAGAGAAAAAATTGGATAGTGAAGAGAAGAGAGAAGTGTATATGGACTTGGAGCAGGGTATCAGAAATTAGATATATAAGTAGGATAAATTTTTAATGTGGTAAAAAGAAGGAATAGGGAAATTCTAAAGCAGGAATAGGATATGAGAAACTGGACAACAAAAGGGATAAGTGACGAAGAGACTATTGGCCTAAAGGTAAAGTTGAGATAGCGTAAAATGATGCTAAAAGAAAAATGAAAATAGAATGTAGAATACTAATCCTAAAATAAAATAAAGAGAAAATAAAATGAAACGTTTAAAAAAGGTAAAATAATACTGATTAAAAATAAAATAGAATTAAAAAGAGAAAAAAATAAAAAGTAGTTTCTTAAGTAAAAGATGAAAAAATAAAAACATGCAGTAGTGAAGGTCATTGGCTTTCTCTACTGTTCTGTTTGGTATGCCTGTTTCTTGTCAGGTATTTAGGACAGTATTGAAGTTCCCTGCGTTCCACCATCCTCTGTGTTGTAAGCCACAATCTTGATTTTCAAGCAGGCAGTATTTCTTTGTTTCCCAGAGTGCCTTTAGTTGTATTTACACAAGAGTCAATTTGTGATTCAACTCGTGGGTGGCAGTGTTTCTGGATTGACTTCTGGGGTATAAATCCTCTCTAGCCAGTAATTAGATTTTGTTTTTCTTGCTGTACTTAATGCTGATTTGCGAGAATGGGCTACCACAGAGCTGGTTTTCTGATAATTTCTCCCCTCTGATCCCCAGGTTCCACAAAAACAACTTTCCCCTGCAGTCTCTGAGAGTGTTTTTCCTATGTACTGGGCTTAGTAATCAAAAGCAAGGATTTAAAGAGAAAAAGCCAGAGGAAGCGGGTGAACTCGTGACTTTTATCTCCCAGTACTGTGTGCAGCTCTGCTCATGTCTCTGTGCTTGTTTTATTCCCTGGCACAGCACAGCTGATATACTGGTGAAACTTCAGGCTGCCTTTTTGTGCCCAGCCCAGCTATGAGTTGATTTCTAGAGTTTCCTTCTGCTAGCTGCCCTGTGGATCCCCTTCCACATTTGCAGACCACACTGGCCCCAACAGCCATGGATTTTGTGGGGCACAGACTTACTATGAACCTCAAGATCCTGATGCAAGCGTTTCTCCCTCAATCCTGGATTGCAGACCTCACCTTTCTATAAGCAAAATCTGACTTTCCCTGAGAAGGTGCTGAGCTCGTCTGGGTTTGCGTATTTGTGTTGCTTGAGCCCTGATGTTTGTGGGTTTGCTGCTGGTCCCTGCGTGCAGTGGTTGTAGGGTCCTGTGAGGTATCCAGTTCTTCCCAACGGAAGGTAAGACGAGGCTTCCAATCACAGCCACTCTCCCCTTCAAGATGGCGTGGTCCCTATGGCTGAGCTGGTCACTCAGGGAGAGATTTCAGCAGCAGTAGAGGCTGCCCGGTCAGGGGAGCCAATCCGGCAGTCCCCAACAGTCCCTTGGAATATAGCTGTCCCTCACTACAAATAGACATTCACCATATGTCCACACACTCTCCTGTTGTTCTCTCACTCACTATCTTGCAGCCTGCCTTCCAGTCGGCAGCCATTTTTGATCTCCTCTACCACGTTGCTTTTTAGAAAGCCTGTAATTTTATATTCTACCAGCATATTAGTATTGTACACACTTCCACCTTTATCAATTTAATGATATAACTTCCAAATTTTGCTAACTTTTCAACAATCGCAATTAAATAAAGTGCGATGGTTTCTGGAAATTTATTGAATTTGCATCCATTAATGATTTGGATTGCAACAGAAACAGGTTTGGAGCTATTTGTCAACCAAAACCCCAAAAAGAACTGAATGCCACTTTTCAAGATGCTTTTTACTTGTATTAACAAAAAGTTGTTTGCTGAATTCCCCTTGAGGTTGAATTTAAAAGACCAGTCAGTTGAGCCTTCTCAGGCTGCACAGGTCTTCTGGAGCACCCTGTGAGGGCCTGTCAGTTACTTACCCTGTTTCCCCGAAAATAAGACAGTGTCTTATATTAATTTCTTCTCCCAAAGTTGCTCTAGGTCTTATTTTCAGGGGATGTCTTATCTTTCCATGCACTAGGTCTTATTTTCGGAGGATGTCTTATTTTCAAGGAAACACGGTATGTCTCCAGAGCTGTCTTCCTCTCTCTTCCTGTTCCCTGAAGCCACCTTTCCAGAGGAACAAGGTTCAGCAGCTAAGGGAGCACACCTGCTCTTCTCTATCTTATTATCTTGTTTTCTTTCTTTCAGTGCACTGTCATCAGCTGAAATTTGCTTATATCTTTGATTCTGTCTTGCTTCCTTAGAATCCAAGATCTCTTATTAACAAGAACTTGGTCTTTCTTACTCATGTTGTCTCCCCAGGATCTGACTACATTACGTGCTGGATATATATGTTCATTGAATGAACTCCACAGGCTTTCTGTTGCCTGTGGAAACAAGTGCAGACTTTCACCCTATCTTCAATTTGCCCTGTGCTACCTTTTCAGACCGTCTTCATGAATTACACTTTTCCAAATCCATGAGCTGCTTTCTCTGGTCCCAGGTGCGCTGCAGTGTGGGGTGGGAGTCTGGGAGTCCTTTACCTGGAATGGCTCCTTTCACATTGAGCCTGGGTCTGAAGAAATGTTGAATCTTTAGTACCCAACTCAATTTTTTACTTGTCTCCTCCACAAAATCTTTTCTAATTAATCACTTAAAATATGGCTGGTAGGAATCTTGACCAGGATCTAGTCTCATTAGAATGTGTACCTGTGTTTTTCCATTAACTTTTGCCCCAGGAGCTTCAAAGAATCTTTGGGGCTAGTAGCAAATGTGGATAATTGTTTCTTGATTAGGAGTCAGATTTGACACTTCCTACTGAAATGTTTTGCTGTCTGGGATTGAAGCAGATGGTCCTTTATGGCAGAACAGATGTGTTGTTGAATCAGATCTTTTTAATCTGCTCTTGTACCCTGAAGTGTTTCCCTGGGGCCTACGCAAATGCCCACTTCTGACCTGCTTGTTTCAGCTGTTGGTGATTTCCCCCTATTAAGGGGCAACATAGAGCATTACAAATAAATCTGACAAAATATGGTGAACAAAATACAAATTGTAATAGAATGCTGGTTAATCCTCATACTTATTCCAAGGCAAGTACAATGTTTTCATTGAAAGGTAAGCAGTGATTCATTAATAAACTCACAGTTAACACAGGCTATTGATTATAACACTTGGAACGGTAATTTCAATTAAATATAGTTTGATTCTTAGGATTATTTGTTGAGTGGTAATATCAGTGGTTAAAAGCATGGACTATAGGTGGGCTACCTGGTTTTGAAACTCAGCTCTGTCAGTTAAGACCTGTATAACTTTTAGGCAAATCACTTAACATTGCTGTGCTTGATTTCCTCATCTGTAAAATGGGAGTGGAGGAGGATGGTAATAATAGTATTTACTTTTAGGATTGGGTGAGGATTACATAAGTTAACAGATGAAAAGTGATCATAATCACTATAGAAATGTTAGCTCTGTTATTATTATCATACTTGTATCATCATCATTGTTGTCTTTTGAGAAATAAGAGCTCTCTGCTCATGTACAAAGAGTAAAGACTGGAGGAAGTACCAAATGTTATTAAGAAGTGCCTGCTGAAACCTATGAATGGTCTACCTGGTGTGGTTTTGTTTCTCCTTCTATAGGAGTGGTGGAACCAACTGTCACCTGGGAAGCGAAATGCCTGTGAACTGCATTGATTTAAAAGTATAGGTTTTTGGACATCTTGTTGAGGTTTGAGTCATCATCCTCAGATTGTACTATGTTATTCTTTGTTTGAGAATAGAAATGTTGAAAAAAGTTTTAGAAAACAAGTGTATTGAAGTTGAACTGTACTTTTTTTTTGGTAGTTATCTAAATGCTATGTAATTCCTTTTGGCCCATATAATTTCAAACATGGGGAGGATGCAAGAGTCTTATAATAGGCAAATCTGTGTTTTTCATGCTGTGGGTGGTACTAAGAACAAAGATGTCTAATTCCACCCTCCCAAAGTTTTTAACCTGATTGGAATGTAAAGTGTAGTATTGATAGTGCAGGCTATTTAGGAAGATAAATGTGGTTTTATCGGACAGTGGTTTGATTCAGTGTTGTGTGCTGGGCTGAAAAAACACACGCACACACGTGACAGCAAGGCGTTCCTCTGGAAGTGACTTGTCTCCAATCAGGTTAAAAACTTTGTACTTTGTGGTGCAAAGCTCACATGGAGAAGGAGACCCCCCCTCCCAGTCTCAGTTTTGCCTTCACTTTCTTTTCAGCAGTAGTTCCACCAGTTTTCACTTCACATTTCACATGCCTCCCTCCAAGTGTCCCCCCACATTTTTTTTTATTATGGAAATTTTCAAACTTGTAAGTAGAGAATAGAATAATGAGCCTTCAGGTATCCATTACCCAACTTCAACAGGTATTAACACATGACTGATCTTGTGTTTTTTCTTTTTAAATCCTCAACGAAGGATATTCTTTCCATTTATTTTTAGAGAGTGTGGTGTTGGGGAAAGGAGGAAGGGAGGGAGGGAGGAAGTAATGTGTGAGAGAGGCACATTGATTTGTTGCCTCCAGCATGTGCCCCACTAGGGTTAGGGATAGAACCTGCAACCAAGGTACGTTCACTTGACCGAACAGAACCTGAGATCTGTGGGTCCATGGGCGGATGCTCTACCAATGAGCAAAACTGGCCAGGGCTTAACTTCTGTTTTCTTTAACTCCTTTCCCCCTGCTGGATTATTTCAAAGTAAATTCCAGAAAATATTATTTCCCCCCTGTAAATTCTTCTGTATATATCACTCGAAGATAAGGACTTTACAGATTTTTTTATTTTAAACTGTATTTCCCACAATTTTTTATTCATGAGGATTTCATTTACTGGCAGAAATAGATAGGTTGTCTATAACAGTGTAACCCAGATTTGGATGGCATTCCTTCAGAAGTTTCAAAGGAATCCTAGGTTGCTCATTCTCCTGAGATTTTGGCAGATATCTAACCCCTATTGATAAAAAAACAAAACAAACAAACAAACAAAAACTTATATTAGCTTTTTGAGAAGCCTAAACCTGTAGTAATATATGACCAATAACTGGGTATCTCAGAACTTTAAAAAAAATACATATTTTTATCGATTTCAGAGAGAAAGAGATAGAAACATTAATGATGGGGTAGGGGAAAGAAAGAGACAGAAACATTAATGATGATAGAATCATTGATTGGCTGCCTCCTGCACGCCCCCTACTGGGGATAGGGCTCTGCAACCTGGACATGTTGCCCTGACTGGGAATCAAACCCTGACATTCTTGTTCATAGGTCGATAATCAACTAGTGAGCCACACTGGCTGGACAGAGCTTCTTAAACAGAATATAAGATGGTGATGCCCATCAGTCCTCAGGGAGGCCAGATATGAGTAGACTCAGGGTATTGTATTAATTCTATTTTAAAAATATGAAATGGAGTCAGAAAGGGTCAGGAACCACAGCCTATTGGTGATGGCCATATGGTCTGAGTTAAAATACAGCAAGATTACTCTGTTGATATTTTTTTTGTCTTGTAAATATTTGGCTGGAAGGGATAAAGTCAGTGGAATTTATTTAAAATTTGAAAAGAAGATTCTACCTGTAGAGGTTGGGAGAAGTTTTGCACAGTAAGTATGGTGGCACAAAAGTCAAATAATTGAATTGGGAGCCAGGAGATGTGGGTTTAAGTACCCTGTCTCATCTCCTGAATACCTAGGTATACTTTGGTTACATACAGCTTTCGATTTTCATTTCCTCATGTTTAGGAGATGGATTAGGAATGGGTTATAAATGAGATGAAGATTGCTTTGGCCTTCCTTTGTGGAGTGGAGTGCAGTGAATAGGTGATTTACTTTCTTATCTTAAGCTGCTGAGTTCAGAGTGGTGGTTCTCTACCCCATATGACTGAACATCCCTTTTTTCTTTTAAATTTGAAATAGTTATAGATTCACAGAAAGTTGTGCTGATAGTACAGAGAGTGCCCATGTATCATTCACTTAGCCTTCCCCAGGGAGTGGCCAAATTGATGACTCATGAAAGTGTGTAGCATTGGCCACTCAACATCACAAACAGCATTGCAAATGGTAACCAGTTTTTACACAGTTCTAGATAGTCCTTGCTCAATTTATCTGATAACTATATTCCTGAAATATTGAGTGCTGCTAAAACTGTGAAAATAATTCTGTGTTTATGTGTAAAACATATTTAAACTCAAGGCTTAGAAATCTGTAAATCTCTGACCTTCAGAAATTAAAGACAATTCCTTCTTGGAGACTGTCCAGATATTGCAGGATGTCCAGCATTCCAGACCTCTGCCACTAAATGCCAACAGTACCCCAAACAATTTTGACAACAGAAATTCCACAATGTCTCACAGGAAGTAGAATCATCACTTTGAGAGCTACTAAGAGAGGGATAGACATGACTGTTCATGATGGAATCTATCTTTTTATTTTATTTTATATTTTTATTGATTTTGTACAGAGAGAAAGGAAGAGGGATAGAGAGTTAGAAACATTGATGAGAGAAAGTCATCGATCAGCTGCCTCTTGCACACCCCCTACTGGGGATATGCCTGCAACCAAGGTACATGCCCTTGACTGGAATTGAACCCAGGACCCTTCAGTCCCCAAGCCGATGCTCTATCCATTGAGCCAAACCGGTCTCGGCGGAATCTGTCTGTGCGTACCGGTGCTGAAGAGAGAATTCTCAGGGTATGGAGTCTTGTTTTGAACCAGTATGATAATTTTGATGCTCTGAAGTTTTTTATTCTTAATAATAATAATAATTTAGTGGAGATATATGTTGGTTTGCAAAGGAACACATTGTGTGCTTTGAACTGTAACTGGCAGGTTTGCTGCTTGCTGGATGTTAGAGCTAGAAGCCTGGTCCGTCTTCTCTGTGAGTGCAGAGCTTTGCTAGTCCAAGCATAGGTAGCTGGGGTTTTTTCATCAGCAACAGTCTAACTCAGTCTCTAACCAAATAGTTAGCATCATATGGATAGAAACTTAAAAATAGTAAAGTGTTTAGTAAAATAGGTTGCTATTATAGAGATCTGGGACCAGGTGGTCAAAGATGGCTGCCCTCATGTGGACACAAGATGGCCAGCAGGGGGGGCAGTTGGAGGTACCAGGCCTGACAGAGAGGGCAGTTGGGGGTGATCAAACCTGCAGGGTGGGGGGGGGGGGCAGTTAGGGGTGACCAGGCCAGCAGAGGAGGGAAGTTGGGGGCAACTGGAGCTGCAGGGAAGGGCAGGTGGGGGGTGACCCAAGCTTGCAGGGGAGAGCAGTTGGTGGGGACCAGGCCTGCAGGGGAAGGCAGTTAGTGGTGACCAGGCCTGCAGGGGAGGGCAGTTAGGGGCAAATAGGCTGGCAGGGGAGCAGTTAGTCATCAATCAGGCTGGCAGGGGAGTGGTTAGTGGGAGATCAGGTTGGCAGACAGAAGCGGTTAGGGGCAATCAGGAAGGCAGGCAGGTGAGCAGTTGGGAGCCAGCAGTTCTGAATTGTGAGAAGGATCCCAGATTGGAGTGGGTGCATGCTAGGCTGAGGAATACACACCCTCCGTGCATGAATTTCTTACATTGGGCCTCTAGCATGTGTGTAAATGCATACACTCACACATTGTCTAACCTTGCTTTTTCACCTCTACCTTTGTGCACCTGCCTACTTGCTAAGATCTGTAACTCCAGAATCAAGGCTTTCAGAGCTTCCTTGGCCATTGGGCCCAGCCAGGGTGCAGGAACTCTGTAGACCACATGTGTCAAACACAAGGCCCGCGGGCCAAATCCGTCCCGCCAGGCCTTGCAATGTGGCCCGCACCACGCTGTCATCACTGCACTCCGCTGCGTTTCCATCACAATGACAGTTTATGACTGTTCAGTAAACCATTCGGCCCGCGATTTAGGCTGGATTTTAGATTTTGGCCCCTTCTCTGATTGAGTTCGACACCCCTACTGTAGACAGACCCATGTTCACAGTCCCAGCTGAGGTCCAACAGGTGCCACTGTTTTCTTGTTTCTGCTCTAGTACGCGAACTGGGGTCTGCCTCGCCACAGGTTCCATTGGGGCTTTGGCATTTCTCTGCTTCCTGGTGGCGTCTGGCTGTGTGGGACGGCCAAGCTGGTGTCCAGTGGCTGCTGGTTCCCTGAGCCCGAGAAGACTGCGTGGTAAAATCTGGAGAAAAGATCGCGTTGTAAGCAAGTTCAGGCTGCCCCATTTCAACCTAAGGAATCAACAGCAACCATCACATACGGTGTCCTTTCCACAGAAACACAGCGCTGCCCCGAGCAAGCACGGTGCCGGCTCACTGGGGCCCACAGACCAGCAGTGATGGCCACTTGTGTGATGCTGGTGGTGAGTCCATCCTGGCGCACGTCCGGACCTAAGCCCCACAGTGAAACCTGTGGTCAGGCACCGACAGGCGGCTCGGGGGACCGACATAGCCATGTTGCTACCACCGCATTTTCTCTATGCACGTTTAAACCACCCGTGTTCTTCTGGATAGAAGGGCTTTTTCTCCCACTCTGGATGGCCACACTACCCCTGCGGCTCCTGAGGACCTGGAGCCTCCCTGGCACTCCAGCTTGCTGACCCAGCGGGTCACACTGCCCTAACAGCTCTGTACCTCTGTGCAGCCCGCCTGCGCTGTCCAACGCAGTCTGTCCATCTGCACGTTCCTCAAAGCTGCCCAGCCACACGTTCTCGGGCTGCTCCTGCCTGGACTCTTTTTGCGGCTGGATATGGGCCTAGTGCGCCCGCACAGAGCTGCGCCTCGGTGACTGCCCTTTGAGAAGATGCCCTTCCTTTATTTTTAAAAGACTGCACCGCACAGGGGCCACCAGCGGTTTGCAGGCTGGCAGCGCCCCCGATCATGGTGGGGATCATGGTGGGGATCCCCTCTGGGGCGCTAGGCTGGCCTGGGCGAGGGCCACCAGTAGTTCCTAGGCTGGCCACATCCCTGATCCATGCGGGGTCCCCTCTCATAGTGACCAGTTGTCCGTCTGGTTGTGATGGCCCTAGTCTATTACTGTATAGATATCCTATATAATAATAGAGGAATATGAAAATTATCTGGGATGCCCTCATGGGTAACGAGTGGCAGGAGCAGGTGGACATGGTTGTGTGCAGCTCGCGGCCTGGGGACGTGAGGCTGCGTCAGATAAAATAAAATGCGCTCACATGTCCTAAAGCACCAACATCCCAGCAGATAACTCAATTCGGGTTATTATGTAATCACAACGATTACACAATAAGTCTCAATGATTACACAATATTGATTACACAATAAACTTATTTTCACCAAAATAATATAACACTTTCATTTAAAGATGCCCCAGTAAGGCTGCGGAGGCTTTCATCTGTCCCTTTCTACTCCGAAGACGACAGGGTTCAAGGAGGAAGGGCTCCAGTTTCGTTTTCTCAGCTCCCAGCTAGGCGGCCTCCCTGGGTGGCTCTCCCCTCTGAGGGAGAAAGAAAACTCATGTTTGTGCCTTGAGTAAAGCGAGAGGGAGAGAGAGAGGCTATAGTTTTTTTTTTTTTTTTTTTAAGGTAATTGAACCACTTTAGTATTAAGTTTAGAGATTTAAAAGTGTGACTAAAAGAATCCTTTGCCAAGCCAGGCTGGTGTGGCTCGTTTGCCCTAGCCTCTTCCCTTGAACCAGGAGGTCACAATTGATTTCCGGGCAGGGCACATGCCTGGATTGTGGGCTCTATCCCCCGTAAGGGTGAGTAGGAGACAGCCTATCAATGTTTCTCTCATATGAATGTTTCTCTGTTTTTCTCCCTCTCCCTGAAATCAATAAAAACATATTTAAAATAATTATTTGCCAAGTCTATGCAGTGCCACGTTCTTCAGTCTAAGAAAAATGATGTATTTTTAAAATTGATAAATGTTCATGCCGAAGCCGGTTTGGCTCAGTGGTAGAGCGTCGGTCTGCGGACTGAAAGGTCCCAGGTTCGATTCCGGTCAAGGGCATGTACCTTGGTTGTGGGCACATCCCTGGTAGGGGGTGTGCAAGAGGCAGCTGGTCGATGTTTCTCTCTCTCTCATTGACGTTTCTAGCTCTCTCTCTCTCTCTCTCTCTCTCTCTCTCTCCCTTCTCTGTAAAAAATCAATAAAATATATTTAAAAAAAATAAAATTCATAAATGTTCAAGACATATACATTAGAAAAAAATAGCATAGCCAAAACCGGTTTGGCTCAGTGGATAGAGCGTCTGCCTGCAGACTGAAAGGTCCCAGGTTTGATTCCGGTCAAAGGCATGTACCTAGGTTGCAGGCATATCCCCAGGAGGGTGTGTGCAAGAGGCAGCTGATCGATGATTCTCATCGATGTTTCTAACTCTCTATCCCTCTCTCTTCTTTGTAAAAAAAATCAATAAAATATATTAAAAAAAATAACATAGTCTTTCATATTCAAAGCTCATTTGAGTTATTTGTATTTTCAGTGCTGAGATTTGATTAATAGAAGCAGCAGTATTTTCTCTTCTTCCTTTATTTTGATTTTCATTTCTCTTCAGTGCCTATGCTTTTGTAGATTTTCTTTTTCTATTTTTTACCCTTTCTGCTCTTTTTGGGCAGCAGTGAGTATCTGAAGTCATCCTTCGTTTATCCTGTATTTGATAATCTGTTCTGTCTGACACAGCCTTCCTTCATGACTTGGTTTAGCTGTTTCAGTCACACCCATTGCAGCTTATATAATGGGGGATTTACAGTGTTATTGTGCCTTGCTTGTCACTCATCACCAAACTGAAGTTATCAGGGTTCAGATGTGCTTTCCCCAGGGGTGGGGCTTGAACTCTAGTTCTTGCTTTTATGTTAGGACATGATCTTGGAAATTTTTTTTTTTTTTTATGAATGAATAACTGAAATTAATTCAAATGCAGTGCTCCTAGGATTAAAATGTATTTACATATTACACTGTCTATAAGTTAAAGGTCCATAGTTCTTGATTGCCTCAACTGAAAAATGAGTCATACTTAGGTAGAAAGTATGACATGATACAGGAAAAAGGAAATTGCAGGTGAAACAATGACTCTTACAATTCACTTTGCTTTGCTAATATCCTTTATTTCAAAGCTTACCTCCTGCACTGAGATACAGTGCAGTGTGGTGGAGAGGCTTCAGAATGATGTTCTGCCACTTTCTAGCTGATAATTGGGAAAAATTACTAATCTTTCTGAACCTGGTTTCCTGATCTCAGAGACCAGCTTAGGTTATCTGTTATCACCAGAGTTGCAGGTCCAGTTCACAGTGGCTCTGAGCCCAGATACACTCTGTAGATAGTACCTTATGAGCTACCATTTGGACCTCCTGAAAGGAGGATTCCCTGTCAGATATCCTCTGGTGTGGGCCCTGTAGCTGTTATTGAAGCTGTGAGCCCTTCCATTGCATCTGAAAACTTTTGTCTTTGGCTTCCTACACTTGGTTTATGGATCTTGGAAAAATGACAATACCACCATTATTGAAATCTTCAATTTGTTCGTAAGTGCAGGGGATTTCTTTGTTTTTATTTTTTTTTAATTTTTAAAAAGCTTTATTGTTGAAAATATTACATGTCTCCCCTTTCCCCCACTGACCTCTTCTAGCCCACCCCTGCCCCTTACCCTAAGCCTTCACCATCCTATTATGTGCGTCCATGGGTTATGCATATATGCATACAAGTTCTTTGGTTGATCTCTTCCCATCCACATACCTTCTGCCTTCCTTTTGAGATTTGACAGTCTGTTCCATGCTTCTGTATCTCTGGGTCTATTTTGTTCATCAGTTTATTTTGTTCACTAGGTTCCACATATGAGTAAGATCATGTGAAACTTGTCTTTCTCTGACTGGCTATTTCACTTAGCATAATATTCCCCAGGTCCCTCCATGCTTTTATTATGCTGAGGTATGATCCCTGTATTCCCGCTTTGCTGGAAGTTATCAAAAACAGGTATTGGATTTAGTCAAATGGTTTTTCTACATCAATTGTTATGATCATGTGGTTTTATTATTATTTTTTGTTTTGTTTTATTTTGGCAATTTGTTTATGAGATGTATCACATTTATTGATTTTAAAATATTGTGCCAAACTTGCATCCCCAGAATAAATCCCACTTTGTTTTTGGTGAATGACTTTTTTTTTTTTTTAAATCCTCACCCAAGTACAATATATTTTCTCTCCTATCAATGTTTCTTATTTCTTCTTTGATCTCTAAAAATAGGAAATAGAAGAAAAAGGGAGAGAAAAAGTAAAAAAAAAGTGAAGTGGTGTTCGCTTCAGCCGAGGTTAGTGTCCCATGGGAGGTCGCTTTAGATCTCACTCTTCTGTCTGCCAACTCTGGCCTTCTTGTTAGGTTCTTAGGTGCTAAGCACTGTCAGGCACTGTCCTTTGGCTTTCAGCAACCTGCTTGAAGCTCCAAGCGATCCACTGATCCATCATTTGTGTCTCTTTCCACAGGCCTTGGTTGCAAGCAGAAGGGGCTAATCTGCCCTTTAAAGTTGTGTTGATAGTAGCAAAGTGCCCAGGACTGGATCAGCAAACTTCCCCTTATTCCCTGGGCTCAGCCTCTGTCCTTCTTTGCCAGCTAGCCAGCTGTCAATCATAATCATTCAGAGGTCTGTTTCTGAAAGGGCTCTAGGCAAGGGAGGTGCTGCTCAGCTTTCAGGGAATGTGCTGGGTGTTTCCCTGTCCCAGAGCTACTCTTATGTTAGTGGCCCAGAGATTCGGCTGGACAGAGATTCTTGAATGGATACCAACGGGGTCAACTGGAAACCTGGAGTTTTTATCAGTTCCCAGGGATATTGCTGGTTCCCAGGATAGTGGGGTGGACAGCCCTGTCCACAATCCAGTCAATAAGGGCTTCTGAGACTGTTCAAACCGGTAAGCTTGGCTTCTGCTTTTGTTTCCTCTGAGAAGCTAAAAATGCAGGGTGTGGCATACAGGGCTCCTGAGGGGTGGGGGTGGGGTGGGCTGAATCACTTAGGGTGGGTTTTTCCCTGTACTTGCCTCCTGGGAGTGGCTAGCTACTCTCAGGAAATTTGGCTGTTTCAGTTTGGGGACCTTTTACCAAATGTTCCTGGCTGCTGTTTTTCCAAGTTCCACCACAATCCTTCCCAGCCCAGCCTCTCCTTATGTGCCTCGAGTGTGTATCTCCCTCCCTGCACCAAAACCTTGAGTGAGTAGCTGCAAATGAAAACTCCTGTGCTATGAGTTAAAAAACAAACACACAAAAACAAACACACAAAAAACCACACACACACCTGCCCCCCAAAACTACAGCTTTCTCTTCAACCAGCTCCAGTCTCCCTTATGGCCAGCAGCCCTGCCTCCCTTTACGGCTGAATGTTACATGGGCCATTGGTCTTGGCTTTGGTGCTCTGGGCTGTGGAACCAGCCTGTATTCTAGACCCCTAATGTCTGAGGGAACAGACCCTCATAGTCCAATGTCTCCCTCATCTCTCAGCCTGCAGGACTGCGGCCCTGGAAGCTAGTTGATCTCTTTTGACCTCACCTTTCCTATGGGTCTCCAGGTGTTTTCTATCCTTCCTTGATATATCTTCTCCTCAGGTGGACCTTAGTTGATAATTCCAGGTGAATGTTCTCAAATTTAGTTGTATTTCCAGTCTGGCCCTGGGATGAGGTGTGAGACAGGTCTGCCTACTCATCACCCTTTTTTTTCAGTCTCTCAAGGGATTTCTTGCAAGAGATCCTGCATCTTTGCTAATTAACCCAATCTGTGTTCTCATTACTGTTTTTTTTTTTTTTTTTTTTGTCTTTGGTTAAGTATCTCTTCCTGTTATTAATTACTCAAATGCTATTTATCAAGATAGAATTGGGGGTTCTTCTAGAAATTTTTGTATGCTTTTATTTAAGTCTGTAATCTAACAGTCTGAAATACAAGGTGTCCCTCCATATATACACTTTAAAATCTGATAGCTCAATTTTGAAAATTAAATGTATTTTAATAAACACTGCCTTTATAATTATTCAAAATGTGTGCATACATTTTGTGGAGACACCCTATAGTTTTTGGAAGTTGGTATGGTTTCAATTTAGCCTAACTTGTTCAGAGAAGCCTAGAATTTATTGGTTTTACCAGAATATGGAAAATCTGCTTGATTTTGAAATCAGTGACTTAACAACTGTGTATATGTGATATGAAAAGGACATATTTATCTAGACAATATTCTTTATTGCAAATAAGGTATTTGAGTATGCCATGAATAGCCACATGGATGCACAGAAAATGGATTAATTTTAACCGTTTGCACTCCGAACCATTCTGGACATTGGCTACCAGCTACTCGACGCTATTTTGCAGCGGACATGTGCGTTGAATTAACTCAATTCCCCGTAATCACTAATTAACTGCAATGTCCCCCCTGAGAGGGGACATCCGAGTGATATGCTAGAATTCCAATGTCCCCTGAGAGGGGACAGCGGAGTGCAAAGGGTTAAAATATAATATTTGCTTTTAAGGAAGTTGGCTTTTGGAATACAGAGCAAGATAGAAGATGTCACCTAAGGCAGGGTTGTAGTGTTAGAAATAAGGCGAGCTCCCCAAGTCAGGGATCCTGGTAAAACACAAAACATACTTGAGAGCCAGGAAGCAAGGCAAACATTTTTACTTCTACTTAGAAGGGTGCGCACACATGGTCTAGAAGCGCACGCACCGAATAGGCTGTCTGCTCGGGTTTATAACCCCTGACGCATGTGACCTGTCCCTTACCCTTGATTGGAGATCAGGCACACAGCCTTTTGAAATTGGCTAATTCAAAGGGAGGGATTGGCCTTTGCTGTTTTAAGATGGCGGCCCCCAGGGGAGCTGCAAGCCATGTGGCCAACATGGTAGTTGCCAAGTCACACAGTCCAAAATGGCGGCTGTCTAGACTGTTCTTTGACAGGAAAGATGATTTGTGTATTCTCTCAGTGGTAATAGCCATTATGGCTTGTAAGTTTTTATTGGGTTTGTGAACAAAAACTTATATATTTTTCAATCAAAGATCCAGCAAAATTAATAAAATATGCTGTCTTCCCTTTGACAACTAATTTTTGTTTCATTTTTCTATAGTATCCTATAAATCACTTACATATAGTATGTTATTCAAAACTTTTGGTTTTTGTTATAGGCACCACCATTTTTATTTTCTTAACATGCTATAAGCCTAACAAGCACTCCTATTTTCTAAAGCATCGTACGTTAGAAATATCTGCTTCATTTGTGTTTTGAGGTTGTCGTGTGTGTCCCCCCCCCCCCCCCAACTTCCCCCCTCCCCCCACACACATACACAACCTTCTTGCTTGGCAAACTTTGAGATCACTGTTGTGGCTCCTCTTTCCCACAGCATGCTCTCTTGTGATTCTCTGCTTTTCTCTGGCTGGATTTTCTGGTCCATAATTAGTAGAAGAAGATTCGAAGGAAATGTCCTCTTGGATTTTATTAATCAAACATTGGAAATCCCCGAGTTCACACAACTTTCTGCGCTGCCCTCTGGAGACCATCTGGCTGCTTGGAGGATGTTCTCTCTTCTCAAGGAGTTCTCAGGAGTCTGGGAGCAGACTGAGACACTTGTTGTGGAAAACCAATAAAGGCACTCAGTATGGAGGGAAATAAACTTGTTTTCAGATGAAGTGTGCCACTAGATAATTCACTCCATATCACATTGATTAGTAGAGGATTTTGTAGGTTGGAAACAAAAAATGCCCATTCAGGAGATCCATATACTTTAAAAGAATGCTGTAACCATATTCAATAGCACTTGTATTTTATGGTGTGAAATAATCGATGTGTATACTTTATTCAAATGGGTTAGGATTTAAGGGAGAAAGGAGGAGAGGAAAACTTACTATCAAATTAACAAAAATTAAAAATTTGCTTTTAACTTTCAATCTTGGTCTAAAACTTCCAGTTCTCTGTGAAAAATTTATTATGCTCTAGTATCCTGTTACAATTTTTGTAAATAGCTAAATATTTACTTTTATCCTCACTATTTTGATATGCAGTAGTAAATTATAAAGTTGTATTATTTGACTGGAGTATGAGGTATTTTATATGTTACTTACCATTTCACGTGGTAAGGTCTTAGAAATATTTGTGCCTTTGGACATTTTAAATGAATACATTTCCAAGTGTCATTTGTAGTGGTCTGCTCTTCCATTGGAGCATTATTAAAGTAAAATTAATTGGTGTGTTCATTCAGCTGTGGCACCTGGTGCCAACCTGTGATTTCACAGTTGGCACCAATTTGCCTCTCCTTTGAGGTTTGCCGGAAGCTTGGATGCCAGCTTTTCCCAGGGTGTCCTAGACTCTTGGTTTGTTTTTCCATTTGTCAATTTAAGTGCCCTTTGGTTGTGAACAGTGTGCTATCCAGTTTTGCTTCTCAGTTGGGTATATGTGAAGAGGAGACTTCATTTGTACACATTGTTTTGAGGATCCGAGCCAAGCTGGAGTCTGAGGATTAGCCCTGAGGACATGTCCTTGGGGTTGGAGATGGCAACAGACTGAGGCCACCCAGTGTGTCAAGGAAGGGGTTTACTTGCTATTTTGGGTATTTTCTTTCATCCTCAAACTTCTCAGGATGGAAAATTTGGAAAAAGAGGTAGTGGTATAAGTAGAAAGAATTTCCACTCTCACTCTGAGACAATTTCTATTAATATTTTGGTGTGGAAGGATAAGCTTTTGGCTGAGACAGCTCCTGGCTCTTTATTGGTAGAAAGTACGACAAATCAACGCACTGTATTCTGGCAATTACTAAGTACCAATCTTTTTAGTGTGACAGATAATAGCATTCCTTTCCCCCTTAAGAACAGGTGTCTGTTATAAGACATCATGTGCACAGTCTGACACATTTTATTTGAATTTTTTGAGATTTCATTAAATTGAGGGACAGTAAGTATTTGATGTAAGTGATTACATCTGATCACATAAAACACTCTAAAAACCGCCACAACTGGTCTTCCTATCAGTTAGCTTCAGATGTGAACACACACGTGTGTGTGTGTGTGTGTGTGTGTGTGTGTGTGTATTCTTGCAAGACTTTATTAGCTTTTTCTGTGGCTTCAGAGTATTTGAATGACTCTTCTTAAAAAGCTATTACATAAGTAATTAAGAGGGCTGATTTAAGTTAGTAGTACAGTGATCTGTACTTACTGCCAAATTGGCAATGCTGTCTGCGCTGTCTGCACAACATGCTGACTTGGATAAGTTATTAAGGTTTGAACTTAGGATGGGAAGAAGATAGCTTTTATCATACACTTCTTCTCTGACTAGGTATGAGTTTTTCTCTTCTTGTTTACTCACCTGCAGTAGTGCATTATAATTTATAGGCACCTTAGAAGCTGTTTTTTTCTTTTTGTTGTTGTTGTTACACAGGAAAATGCCCCACAAAATAGTTATTGACCTGGCTGGTGTGGGTCAGTTGTTGGGTGTTGTCTTATGCCCAAAAAGTTTTCAGTTCCATTCTGGTCAGTACATGTCTGGGTTGTGGGCTGGATCCCTGGGGTGGGAGTGGGGCAGCAGGAGGCAGCTGTTCAATGTCTCCTTTGCATATTGATGTTTCTGTCTTTCCCTCTTCCTTCCTCTTTTTCTAAAAATCAATTTAAAAATCTTTTAAGAAACAGTTATTTGTTAGGAAAATGTGACTAAAATACAGTGTTCTGGGAAAAGCATAATGTTAAATTAGGAGAGCTACATGTCTTTGTTGTATAACCCTGTCTTACAAGCAGAGTACTATGTTAGTAGAGGTGGTGTTGCTATTGTAACCATAGTCCTCATCAGGACAGTATCCATACATTTATTATGGAATTATGTACCAGGTATGAGGCTGAGAATTTTTATTGCATTTAATATTTACAACATTTCAGTGAAGGTTTTGCAGATAAAAAATGGTCTTATAGAAAATAAGCAACTTCCCTAAGATAATGCCAGCTGTGTGGCAGAGAGGGGTTTTGAGCCTCACTTGTCTGATAGCAGAGCCTGTACTTCTTTCTCTCTGTGCCTACCATCCCCAATTTACAGTATAAAAGAGTATAAATGAGAAAAGAAAAAAACGATTCTCTGTCACTACTAAGAATAATCCAAATTGACATGAGAAAAATGTATAAACATTAGACAAGTTAATCAGAACATGCAAGAACTAAAGACTGTGCCCCTGCTCATCTCCTCTACATGTAGACATGTTAATTGTGCCTTCTGTATAGCCTTCCAGTGTGTGTGCGTGTATATGTGAGAGAGAGAAAGAGAGGGGGGGAGGATAGGGGGAGGGGAACATAATCCAATCTAGCATCCAGCTAGTTTATGATAGAGAATATAATACCAGTTTGAGTAACAATAAAAGTATGTCTATAGCTTTCTAGAAATTGGGTCATTTTTCTTTTAATAACCACTCTCTTCTGTTTTTGCTTGAAGTGTCCTCCTATATAATAAAAGGGTAATATGCAAATTAACCATCACTCCATCACAAAGATGACAGTGCCCATAGCCACAAGATGGAGTCCCCCAGTCCTGGGTGGGTGGCCGCTGAGAGTGGGCAGCATGAGTGTCCTGGTGGAATACTTGCTTTGTTGTTGTGCCTTGCTCAAGTCGGCCCCCCAGAGCCGGAGTAGACAGGACAGGGATGGGGGCTGGCCTGCAGTCTCCGTGGCTGAGCGCAGGCCCAGAGGAGATGGCAGGCCCACTTCCCATGGAAGCAGTGCGGGTCCCTCCCACCGCCCGTGGAATCGGCGCGTGTCCCTCCTGGCTCCCGCTGAAGCAATGTGGCTCCTGGTGAAGATATGTTTGACTGTTTCTGTTTCTGTATTCTGGTCCATTTACTTACTTTTCTTCTTCTCAGTTCCAAACTTTAAAATTTTAATGAGGTGCTCCCACATGGCTCTTTGTTTTCATAATTTTTTGAATTTTTTTTGCTGTATTTCAAGATTATAACTTTAGACTTATTTTGTTGAAGTCACTCATTCTGTTACCCTTGCAATTAGCTAGTTATTAATAATAGGAAGAACGCAAAAGGGAAGCCAAATGTTATAGGTATGGCCCTCTGGGCAGCTTCACCAGGAAGCCACAGCTTTGCACTCCTCAGGGAACCACTGGTCCATTCCCTGCAGATCACTGTGGGTAGGGGCTGGACAAAGGGGAGATGGACGCATGCACGGAAAAATTAGGGTGATGTGGGGTGTAGGGAAGGTGCCTTTCGCGTCAAACCTAGGTACTTAACCCTCTTGATTGCTATTGTCAACTTTTTCTTGTTATATTTATAGATAGGCTACAATTTGTATATGAGAAAGCAATTTTATTAAAATAATTTCTGTGATCTTTATGAGTTATCTTAGTTTTATAGTGCATTAAAATAATGATAATTTTGCTTCCTTTCTGTATTCATAGCATATCTTTATTTTTCTGTTCAGATATGCTGGCTAGCATTTCCAGAATCATATTAAGAAATAGGGTGTTAATAAGAATCAATATAACTATATGCTGGACTACATAATAGTGCTAACATGTAAGGTTCTCAAAGTCTACCATAAAAACATGTGACTATCTTATTTATAGTTTTTGAAGAAAAATAAACACAAAAGTACATGGGGGAGATACGAGAACAGAGAAGAGTTTGAGAGGACTAAATAATGGGAAAATCTAATGGAAGAAGATGAAAGTCAGTCGATGGATGGGTTGCCGTTGATGGTTGCTACCTATGTATTCCATTAGTGCTTCATAGTCAGGGAAATGTCAGGCAACAGCTGTGAAAATCAGGAAGTAACATCTTTTAATGAAACATTCCAGACACAGGGGGTTCTCGAACAGTTTGTGAAAGAATACATGAAGCGAGGATTTTTACTGACTGGGTGTAGTGGAATCCTGGATGTTGTAAATGTGTCATTGGGAACAGTTGTCATAGGATTTTACAACAAGGCACTTCGTCCACCTTTATGGCTGCATTCCCTGCAACCAGAACAGTGTTTGGCAAACTTAGTTATACATAATTAATAGGTTTTCAGGCATACATTAATAGAGGACAGAAATCACTACTCATGATTTTTAGCCAGTGTCATGGAGGAGGTGAGCTAGGTTTTTGCTGATAGAGAGAGTGGATGGAGAGGAAGAAATGGAAGAGTTTGGTGCAAGTGAATTATCAGAGTGGTATCAGAGTGGAGGAGCAGATCTGTTCTGTTTGAATTATAGAGTATTTGCAGGGAGCCAGGTGTGGGAGGGGAGAACATAGAATGGCAGAGAGCAGGGCTTTCTAACTGCTTCAGGTGGAGGTGTCTGGTGGCCTATATTACAACCTTTGTGTGACTGGCTGGCTTAGGCACTTGGCCCGACATTATCTGTGTTTTTCAAAAGGATTGTCCAGGTACTACTTTCCATCCATTCCTGCATGCCATCCCTGCTGTTTGGTCGGGTTTGGTTTATGCTTCATCTGTTGGAGAACTGTTTCATGTGCTCAGCACAGTTCCAAGGGATCTTTCTGCTTCCCACTCACCTTACACGAAGACAGCAAGGTTCAGAGGGGTTCAGGAATACAGTGGAACCTCGGTTCTTGAACTTAATTCTTTTGGGAAGCAATTTGTTTGAAAATGTAATAATTTTTTCCATTTAGAAATAATATAAATTTAATTAATTTGTTTTAGACCCACAATTTATCCCATTTTAAACTTTCTTATTACAGTACATACCTAATGTACTGTTTAACCTATTAACAAACACTTTTCTTAAACTTATTGAACCATCCCTACTAATCTTAAATGAATCACTTTCAGCATTCAATCTAGGGGTGTCTTTCAGGAGGTCAATATGTGGCATTTTCACTTTTCACATATCACTGCTTCTGAAATGCTGTCACCAGCTAATTGCTTTTGTTTATCTAAATTAGGGGTGTCGAACTCAATCAGAGAAGGGGCCAAAATCTAAAATCCAGCCTAAATCGCGGGCCGAATGGTTTACTGAACAGTCATAAACTGTCATTGTGATGGAAACGCAGCGGAGTGCAGTGATGACAGCGTGGTGCGGGCCACATTGCAAGGCCTGGCGGGACGGATTTGGCCCGCGGGCCTTGTGTTTGACACATGTGATCTAAATCAACAACAGATTGTCTACCTCTTCAGTTGCCTCTGAGCATTGTTTCTTTCACATCATGAGCAACATTTGCACTCTTTATGTTTTACAATTGTGCTAATTATCTATTTTACCAGCAACAAAAGGGAAAAAACCCACAAAAATATTTACAGCATAATTTCCTGAGGTGTTAACAATGTGAAGTTTAGCCGTAAACTGACTCACATTTTCTCCTTTGTTTATGGCCTGAGAGAGACTTTTTGATGTATCAGCATGAAAGGGTTGACAGGTCTAGAGCTGAAGTTCACTAACTGTGATATTATTTTCATTAACAGCTTGGTTGAGAACTGAATCGTTTGAGATGGTAGACATTTGAAAACTGAGGCAATCAGTTGCAGTGTCTGCCTCAGAACTATCCTAAAAAGCTGTTTCTGTAACTATTATTCTTTCATCCACTATATTGTGAATATATTTTAGCATCTTTCATGAGTGGTGTTTTAGTTATTGTTGGTCATGGAGCCTTTGATGAAATGAATTCTTGTGAGGGAGCTTTGTATAATGGACTATTACAAAAATAACTGCTTTGTGTTTGGGAAGGTGTTGAGAGGAAAAGAGCTAAGACCACCTATCCTATTTAATAGAGGTAATATGCAAATTGACCATCACTCCAACATACCAGATGGCCACCCCCATGTGGACACAAGATGGCTGGCAACAAAGCAAGTATTCCACCAGGACACTCATGCTGCCCACTCTCAGCGGCCACCCACCGAGGACTGGGGGACTCCATCTTGTGGCTATGAGCACTGTCATCTTTGTGATGGAGTGATGGTTAATTTGCGTGTTACCCTTTTATTATATAGGAGGACACTTCAAGCAAAAACAGGGAGGGCAGTTGTGGGCAATCAGGCCAGCAGGGGTGGGCATTTGGGAGGGACAGTCCTGAAAGGGAGGGCAGTTGGGAGGGACCAGGCCTGCAGGGGAGGGCAGTTAGGGGTAACCAGGCCGGCAGGGGAGCGCAGTTGGGAGCAGTTGGGTGGCAGGGGCGCAGTTAGGCATCGATCAAGCTGGCAGGGGAGTGGTTAGGTGGTGATCAGGCTGGCAGGCAGAAGGGGTTAAGGGCAGGCAGGTAGGCAGGCGAGTGGTTGGGAGCCAACAGTCCTTAATTGTGAGAGGGATGTCCGACTTCTCGTTTAGGCCCACTCCCAACAGAGTCAGGTCTAAATGGGAAGTCAGATACCCCTCGAGAGGGTGCAGGCTGGGGTGAGGGACACACAACACACATACCCATGCATGAATTTTGTGCACCAGGCCTCTAGTTTTACCATTATATCTCCTCTCTGGGACTTTGAGGGAGGTGAGGGATATAGGCTGGGTATTGTGGAAGCCCCTTAAAGCTCAGGAAGAATGCTGGCAAAGAGTATTTGTGATAGCAACATTTTCCACTTTTCATTGAGTGACCTAGAAGGTGGCAGTAGAAATTAGGAAGATTGACTCTACATTCATAGCTTGCAGTATTTTGCTATTATTTTTTAAAGGAGGATAATAATATGTCCTTCAGTATTTATAAGTGCCACCCTTATTGAAATACAAACCCCTGCAGGGCTTCGGTTAGTGGTAGCTCCTGAAGGAGAATGGCCAGGAGGCAAAGGAATCGGCACTTTAACCTTTTCCAAAGACAGTGCCTCTCTCCAAAGTCCTCTCTGCTTTCTGTGACTGTGGTCACACCCAGGCACTGCAGCTCTTAGAATCATGGCTCAACTGATATACCTAGAATCCATTTCCTGATTTTTAAAGCTAAGTGAAAAGAACCCAGAAAGTTAGTCAGAGGGTGGAGACATCAGAAATATTAATTTACAGTGAACAACTTTCTGTCCTCACAGTATCAGCAAAAGCAGGAGTGAGAACCAAATTCTCTTTAGTTGAATGTACTTAATTTCCACTACAAGGAAAGTTTCAACAAATCAACACAGAGGAGCAGAGACCAGGGCTCACCTTCTAATTCCTGCTGTGAAGGGCTGAGGAGCAGATATCTGAACCCGGAACTCTAGGTCTTCATGCAGAAGCCAGAGTGTTCTGCCTGAGCATGGCTAAGAGATTATTTTATATATATGTATATGTATATGTATATGTATATGTATATGCATATGTATATGTATATATATGTATTGATTTTTTTACAGAGAGGAAGGGAGAGAGATAGAGAGCTAGAAACATCGATGAGAGAGAAATATTGACCAGCTCCCTCTTGCACACCCCCTACCGGGGATGTGCCCGCAACCAATGTACATGCCCCTGACCAGAATCGAACCTGGGACCTTTCAGTCCACAGACTGACACTCTACCACTGAGCCAAACCGGTTTCAGCGGATTATTATTATTTTAAGTCTCTGGAAGAGGATATGGTTCCTTTTCAGTAAAAATTTCACAGAAATTAACTAATATTTTATAATTTAATTTCCCAGTGCTTCATTAATTGAAGTAAATAAATTCTGGTTTCTAAGAGGAGATTCCTGGAAACTTAGAAATTTGACATTGAAAGAAAATTGAATATGCAAATAACTGTTGTTTGGGTTTCTTTCATAACTTTTCACCTTTTAAAATAGTTAAGTTGGCTAAAATGTTGGACTACTTATGGGCATATTTACAGAGATACTTAGAAACCTAAATTTGAGACATTTAACTTCCATAGTTTCAAATATAAATTATGTTGCCAATATTTTGAAAATAGAATTGAGAAATTAATTTAGAGAGTTATTCTTAGAATATGCTGTGCTATTTCCTTTATACAAACAGGGTCACTAAGTTAATAAAAAACAGTTACATGTAAGATCCTAGCTTTGGGGGTGGGGAGGGAAGAAGCCCATTGCAATATTCTAAGTCAGAAGAAACTGTTTAAGGTACTTTATGTTTTAACAGGAAGTTCATGAGTGTGGGTACAGTGTGCTTTGAGAATCCTTATCAAAAAGTGTTTGTGAGTGTATCTCATTTTGGTGTGGAATTTTAGTACAGAGTTGCTTACAGAACTACCTTTAATGAACAGATTTTTGATAAATTGTTATGGGAAGGACTCTGGTATTTTTTGTTCAGTTATATCACAGAGTAGGGGTTTTGTGTATTGATACATTATTTTATTAAGTTCTCACACTAATTCTCTGAGATAGGTAGTATTATTCCCAATTTGATAATAGACTAAATTGAAGTAAAGTTAAGAAACTTGCACAATCTCCCAGGGCCTGCAGGTGAGAGAGGCAAGATTGATGCTCAGAAACGCCTGGCTCTGGAGTTCTACTGGGATGGAGGAAGTCAGGTCCCTGGGCTGTGAGGTGATTTAACCACTTATTGGAGAGCACATTGTGTAGAGGGGGCTGCTAATATTGAGAGGGAGTGGGAGCTAGGATTTCTAACTATTTAAAAAATTCAGAATTCCTCGACTGCACTGTGGTGGTAAACTTAACTGGTCAGCCACCATCAGAGCACACGTAAGTCCTGACAAACCCGTATCTTTTACAGCTTTATTTTTACACTTAGCCAGTGTTTCCCAAACTTTTGACATATGTGTACCCCTTCTATAATTTTCGTAACGCTGAGTACCCATCGTACTCATGAGAACGTAGAATTAGGCGCAGCTAAGCACGGTGCAGTGCATATCCCCACCAAACTCCGGTGCAACGCATACCCCCACCAAACTCTTCCCGTACCCCTGGGGGTGCGCGTACCACACTTTGGGAAACACTGCTCTAGGCCAAACTCATTAGTCAACAGAGCAAATATCAACAGTACAACGATTGAAATTTCTTTTGAGAGTCACATTTTTTAAACTTATACTTCTTCTAACGCCACTTCTTCAAAATATACTCACCCAGGCCGTGTTATTTTGTGGAAGAGCCACACTCAAGGGGCCTTAAGAGCCACATGTGGTTCTCAAGCTGCAGTTTGCCCACCATGGCTCTAGGTAATTTCTTTATTTCTTTTGCATTCATGAACAGTACACTGAGGTTTTCTGGGACCCCAGCACTTTGCAAGACAGTATTCATTTCTGAAATTTGTCTCCTTGATTCCCACTTGTATAAAATACAGGGCTGGTTTCTCCGTTACTGCTGTTCACTGGGGTCAGGACAGAGACTTGGTGCCTAGGAGGACCCACAGGATCCTTACCTTTGCTTTCTCCAGCTGATGCTTCATCCTGTTTGGAGGTGGAGAATTGAGCAGAAGGTTGAAGTGAAGAACAAGTGATAGGTGTGGCTGTCTCTAACCTGAAGTACCTGTGCTCCTGGGTGAGCACTAATTTCCTGACGCCTATTTATGCTCTTCTGATATCCGAGGGGAGTAGTGTGGCTTGTGATTCTGATGAACATTTTGGAGAGGAATTTTTTAAATTCCCTTCTTATCAGACAGGACCTACAAACAATCCTATTTTTATTTAAGATTTTGACATTTCATTTATCATGGATTTTTTGCATTAATTTTGATTATTTTCAAATACTATTTTAAAATACTTATGACTACTGAGATTTTGGCACCCCCTTAAATTTTGTCTCAGAGGCAGGTACCTCTCGTGCCACCCCAGACCTGGCCCTGCTCCCATCAGTGCCTTGATAAGACTATAATTTTTTTCATTTGTTGGTAAAAGTAGCTATCAAAGTCAAGTAACTTGGAAGCTTAAACATAAGATTCTAGTGATATGCTGGTAATAGATGTCTGTTTATGCTGACTTAGTGGCTGGGCAGTAGCAGTTGCAAAAACCTGACATAGAAACAGGTGTAAAGGCAGGCCGTGATAGAGCCTCCATTCTCTTCCCTTGGGGTGAAAGAAGCCTTTCACATTTTATTCCTGGAATATAACTATACACAGCCAATTATTGAATTAACTTTTAAAATTTAGTTACTTTTTATAAAACATTTTAAAATGTTTTATTGATGAGAGAGAGAGAGAGAGAGAGAGAGAGAGAGAGAGAGAGAGAGAGAGAGAAAAGGAGAGTGAGGGAGGGAGATATAGATAGATAGATAGATAGATAGATAGAGATAGAGAGAGAGAGAGACAGACAGACAGCCACAGACATCCATGTGAGAGAGAAACACCATTTGGTTGCATCCTTCATTTACTCCAGCTGGGGATCAAGTGCATGTGCCCTGACCAGGAATCTGACCTGCGAGTCTTCAGTAACCTCTCAACCAACTAAGCCACATGGACCAGAGCTTGTATTACTTTTGAGATGGTAAACGTAATACCCTTGCTATTGAATTCCTCTTAATATTGAGCATGTTTTAAAATTGGTATTTCTTACTTTAAATATTTTAAGATTAATATGGAAAATGCAAATCTTGCCCCAACGTGGGTAATGTTAGGAGAAACAGATCTGTCTGGCTTATTGCCTTTTACCGATAACATTTAATTGCTGTGCTAGTGATTATTATTTCTAAAGTAACACCATGGAGAGACCAGGATAAGATGCAGGAGTGAAGCTCTCCTTGACTGGTCTGAGCAACTGAGATTCATTTTCCTCTGTTATTTGGATGGGCCCAGGTGTGGCTGTTTATTGCTTATTCCGCAGCTCAGTGTGTGTGTGTGTGTGTGTGTGTGTGTGTATCTCTTCGACTAGCAGAGACATGCTTTTACTCTGAGCAGTTTACAGGTAGCCCTGAGGGAGTATTTGTCAGGGGCACAGCACTGCCAAATATGGCAGGGAGAGGGCAGCAGTGGGAGGACCTGCCATGCCTAGCAGGGTGCAGTCATCATGGCCATTCATGTGGCTTACTAGTGTTCTCAGATCAACCTGCTCTGTTTTCCTCTCCCCTCCTTCAACCTTGACACTGACTTTTCTATGCTGAAATGCAGGTTGAAATTTCACAATAAATGCAACATATCTCTTCAACTTTAGAGACTCATTTGCCAGTCAGTGGTGTATGTAAAATTTGTTAAGGTTGGTTAGGATATTTGTGTGGCTCAGCAAAAGTGGATTTTAAATAGAAGAGAATTTGGTGACTTGGCTTTGTGGTTCTGTGTTCTGCACTAATTGGCAAGTAATCTCAGGATCTGAAATTTAGTGTATATTTTAATCCATTTTAAGGCAAGTATGAAATACGGTCCTCTGTGTGGCAGGTGATAATTAAGTTGGATTCTATTAGGGGAGATTAATCCCATATTTAGTGTATAGTTAACAGGCCGATCAAAGCACTAGTCTAAATTTATGTCACCTTTTCTTCCAAGATGACAAAGTTATATTGGGTCTTTGGTTTTGAGCAGACAAGAGGACTAAAACTTTGAACACATTGTGTGTGTCTGGTTCTTTAGGAAACTGTTCACTTGATGAAGACAGCAGCAGACAAACACCGTGGCCAGGTGTGGGATTCTGTCAGGACATTGGCCCCTTCTATACACATGTGGTCATGGAACCTAGAAGTTCCCAGAGGGTTTCTTGCTAGAAGAAAGATATAATGGAAAAATAATAATGAGAAGATGATGATAAGATCTAATTGCAAATCTACTAAGTCCAATGCATTCTCCCAGTCTTCAACATGTACATTTATAGCCCAGTGAGTTTGGTATTATCTTTATTTTATATAAGAGGAAATTTCGGGTTGGCAGTCTTAGTAATGGTTAAAGGGGACTTGGAGCCAAGACTGTATGACTAAAGCTTTTGCTTTTAGCAAGGAATCTGTGGTAGGAATGTGCTGTCACAGTTTCTGATGATGGCAACTTGCCTTTCCCTGTTGCTGATTATAGATTCTTCACGGTGGAAGCAGATAATCTTGCCTATATAGTTTCCCTTTTTTTTTTCTTTTCAAAAAATTGGTTTTAAAAGTAATACATATAATTGTAAACAGTATGAAAACATTCCCTGTGGCCTGTCCTGTTTACAAAGTGAAAAGGTGATGTGACGAGATTGTTCGGCAGTGATCTGGTGGTTCAGTGGGCTTCTTTGTATTTTTTAGGTGCAAGTAATGACACTTGATTTTGTGATACAGTTTTACTCTTAACCTGACAGAGAAACAACAACAAAAAAAGTAAAGAACTTGGGCTGTAGGATATGTTAGATGGAAACTGCCCATGGGGGTGATGTTGTTTAGAGGCTATCAAGCCAAGAACTGGCTGGGATCAGAAAATCTGGTGTGGCAGTAGATGCAGTTAATCTTTTTGGTTCCTCACTCTGCTCTTCCATGAAATGGGGATATCACATGCATTTCCATCTCCCAAATATATTTTGTAAACTTTTATGTTTCTAATGATTTCAAAATATTAAGAATCATTCTGTGAGTTATTAAATAAAACCCAATCATTACTTTTTGTATTGAAGCATTTTACTCAACCTTTTTTTTTTAGCTTCTCTGTGTTGTATGTGCTTCATTGATTTCTATGAATAATGAGTGATTTATCCACGAAGTGGATAGCATACTTATTTCATACACGATCAGGGATAATATGATCCCAGAATCTTTTCCTTAAGGGTACCGAGTGCCATGATGGCACTGACCAGCAGGAGGAGTTTCTGTGCATACAGAGGGTATTCTCTTTGTTCTCTGGTCCACTTGCGTTTGGATGTCCTTATCTGTACTGGGACTACATTTCTGCATGTTTGGGGACATTCAGAACTATTATAATTTTTCCTGTACAACAACAACAACAACAACAAAAAGGACACAAGTGGGAATTAGCCATTCTTCTTGTTCATCAAAGATTTTTTTTAAGATAGAAATAAATATTTCTGGCCTTATAAAAACATAATAATAGGCTTTTCTATAGGCAATAACCTTATTTTTAGGTTTGCTATTTTGTTTGGAGATAAGGTCTGCCCATCTGGAAATATAACAATTTCATTAAGCCATGATATTCATTTTGGGGGGAATGTTTTGTGTAAATAAATAATTTGCATTTACACTCTCATGTGTTTTGTTAAAAGTTCAAGATTCAGTGATGTGAGATATGTACAATATTATGTGTCCACCAGATTGTTGATGTAGCGATGTTTCTACATAGACTATTAAAGTTGTTTCACATTTTAAACCACTGTTTACAAATTATACTTGGTATAATTGGTGACTAAATTTGTGTTTTTCTGTGAAATCTGAATCTAAAAAAATATTCAAATTTCTTTTAAAATTTCAAGTAAAGATTCTGTATTTGAATTACTAAGAGAGGGAAGTGAACATTATCAAGAGGCTGGTGGGGGAAACATTTTGAAGCTTCAGAAGAGATTGATGTGGAAATACAGGACGCCTAGGGGCATTTTAGATATAAGGAGTGAAAGATGGGAGGTGTGAGAATTGGGCAGGGGCCAAAGGAACAGGTCAGCTCTTTTTTTTTTTTTTTTTTTTTTAATATATTTTATTGATTTTGTACAGAGATAGCAAGTTAGAAACATCGATGAGAGAGAGTCATTGATCAGCTGCCTCTTGCACACCCCCTACTGGGGATATGCCCGCAACCAAGGTACATGCCCTTGACCGGAATCGAACCCGGGACCCTTCAGTCCCCAAGCCGATGCTCTATCCATTGAGCCAAACCGGTCTCGGCAGGTCAGCTCTTTTATAGTCCTGTCAAGAACTAAGGATAAATCTCCAGCCTATATACCGTATTTTCCGGTGTATAAGATGACTTTTGAAACGAAAAAAAAACCGAAAATCGGGGGCAAAAGACCAAAATTGCACAAAAATTACCTGCAGATCTTGACGGCAAAGTAAGTCTTTTCTTTGAAGTGGGGGGGAGTCTTATACAGCGAATATAGGCCTAAACCTATGTTTTAACTGTAAAATTAGGGGGTCGTCTTATACGCCGGAAAATACGGTAATAAAAGGCTAATATAGAAATTGACCGACCAGCGGAATGACTGGTTGCTATGATGCACACTGACCACCAGGGGGCAGATGCTCAAGGCAGAAACTGTCTGCTGATGGTCATTTTTGCTCCCACAGGGGAAGCGCACTACTCAGCCAAAAGCTGGGCTCACGGCTGGCGAGCACAGCAGAGGTGGTGGGAACCTTTCCACCTCTGCAGACGCCCTAAGCATGTCCAACTGCCAGCTTAGGCCTGCTCCCTGTCGGCTCCCGGACTGTGAGAGGGTTCAGGCCCGGCTGAGGGGACCCTCCCCTCTCCCCCTGAATTTTATGCACTGGGCCTCTAGTTTTGTTACAGCTGGCAAAAGTGATTGACAGAGGAAGTTGTTGATTTCACTGCCACTGATTCAAAAGGCTGGTGACTTTGAGATACTTGGATCATGAAAGAAGCTGAATCCTAATGGTGAATTTGTTTATGGAGAGACCAGATCTCTTGATACTTAATTTTTTTTTATTTTTTTATTTTTTTATCATTTTGCATTCAGAGCATCCATGTCTTCTTGAATTAACTACTATCACAGAATGTAGGCGAGCTCTTGGAGTCATCTCCTATCAACTCATCTTAGAGCTTTGCGGGGCCCAGCCTGACATGCACTGGTTATAATGTTGAATTGTCAGTGACATTGGGAACCTTTTTCTCTTACCTCTGCAATGGTTTCATATTGCCTTTCCTTTCCTTTCCTCTTGGGATGGCATTAGGGGCCGGCTCTCAACAGCTGCTATCTTTACTTTTCTTCATTCTTTAACTAAAGCGATCTGAATCTTTCCTCCCGCCCACTTACTTCCCTGTGACTGTGCCTCCTGTGCCAGCAGGTGGGAGTGGTGCCGGTGTTCCCACCTTTCGTGGTGATTATCATGTGCCAGTTCTGAGATCTTGTTCAGCTCTTACCTTTAACCATTTTTTTTAAACAAAGAGAGAGAATATTTCCCCTTTAGATTCATGAAAATGTTTTGTAAAGAGACCCTCTGTGTGTGAATTAGTGTTTAGTTCTAGGATATCAGTTAAGAGAACGATATTTTCTATTTTCTCTCACTTCAATAGCATAGCACTGGTGAAATTAACTGTTAAGGATGCTTCCCTAAGTTTAGGAAAAGCTGTCAGATGTGGTATTTAGAGAAGTGGAAGGTAGTGCCTGTAGGGAAATCTCTAGGAGTCTGGCACATGTCAAGGTTCTGAGGTCTTTCCCAGCTCCCCAACACAAACTCTGTTATTCTTTCCCTGCTTCCCAACTCTCTCCTGGCATTTGTGAGATTTTAGCATTTTAATTAACATAGGGCCAGTGGGCACTTACCTTGCGAGATTTTTCAGCAGTACTTGAAATGGTTGATACTTTCTATTTTCTTGAACAACCTTAGTATAGTATTAATTGCATTAAAAAATAAACTGTTAATTTCGGAATGCTTTCAGATTATAGAAAAGTTGCAAGGAGAGTACAGAGAGTTCCTCTATACCTACCACCTAGCCCTCCTTGTTCTTACCATGGTTCATTTGTCAAAACTAAGAAACCAACAATGGTGTATTACTTAACTAAACTCCAGTCTTTATTTGTTTTTTTACCAGTGTTTCTGTTAATGTCCTCTTTGTATTCTAGGATCCACTTCAGGAAATCACATTACATTTAGTTGACAACTGTATTTTAACTAAAAACTTGCATATATTTCAATGATTGGTAGTTTTGTTTAAGGGGGTTGTGGGGAGAGAGATATTTTCTATTGTTTCTTTCCATTTGTAAATATTTCATTCTAACATATCATAGCCATTTGCTGAATAGCTCCATTTGTACTTGTTCTATCTTTATGTTTTGTAGTATTGTGTACTTTAAACAAATTTATATACTACATAATAAAAGCCTAATATGCAAATTGACTGAGCGGCCGGATGTGCACTGACCATCAGGGGGCAGATGCTCAACGCAGGAGCAGTGGTCAGTGTGCTCCTACAGGCGGAGCACTGCTCAGCCAGAAGCCAGGCTCATGGTTGGTGAGTGCAGTGGTGGTGGCAGAGTCTCTTCTGCCTCCTCCGCTGCAGGCGGGTGGTAAGGAGTAAGGGGTCTCCAATTGCGAGTGCTCCAGACCCTTCGAGGGGTCCTGGACTGCAAGAGGGCACAGGCTGGGCTGAGGGGACACGATTTTATGTACTGAGCCTGTAGTTTACCAATAAAATTAGCAGTGGGTTCCCTTCCACTTAAGAGATTTTGAATACATAGCAGTTTTGATGTGCCATTGAGCTGATTAGAAATAGTATTCTACCTCTCGGCACAGGTGGGTTTAGTACCAGCTTTCCCAGTAGTTCTTGTAAAAGATTGATCATTCTCTCCAATTATCTGACAAAAGTATTTAGATGTGTGTAGCATATAGAATGGTTAGTCCAATGTATGTGGGGGAAGGGAGTGGGGAGGAGAGGTTGTGGGTTTTTTTTGTGAGTTAAACCTGGCCAGTGTCTCTCAGTGGTTGAATGTCATCCCATGTGATCAGGAGGTCACAGTTTGATTCCAATCAGTGCACATGCCTGGGTTGTGGCCTTAATTCCTAGTAGGAAGCGTGCAGCAGGAAGCTGATAGTTTCTCTTGCGTTGATTTTTCTGTCTCTTTATTCCTCTCCCTTCCTCTCTCTAAAATAAATAAAAAATATTTTTACAAAAGAGAATAAAATAGAAAATATTTGAGAACATTGCATGCATTAAGACCCATAGCCTTTAGGAGAAAAAGTTCAAAATTCCAACTTATTCAACAAGATTTTACATCTCGTCTTTGTCCTGGGCTGCCCGCTGAGATGCATCCTGTATTTTGGATTCTCTACCCGCGATCGGTATTCTGCATACCACTTGCTATCTGTCTCGGGCTTTCTGGCTGTGGCTGCCTTGCTTTCGTTTTACCTCCCTAAATATAAACTTGTTGGGGAAGGGGAAATGACTTTCACCTCTGTGGCCCTGGGGTAAGTTCTATGCAGCAATGTTTATGGCAGATGTCTTCCCAGTCCATGGTGGGGCCAAGGTTAACTGCATGACTTCACCTGTTCCTGAAGGCAAAATGGAGCCAGGACCTCCAAAAGAGCTTTTAGCTTTTGACTGCTATTATTGCAGAAACAGGATGTTGTCCTTGCCTGACCATGTAACCACAGAATAAACTTTGGCTTCTGTTAAAAAGTGAAAAGCAAATTGTATGAGTGAGATACCGTTGACCTCACACCTGTTAGTTCAGCCACCTAAATACGTACACTGTAGGACAGCGTTTTTCAACCGCTGTTCCGCGGCACACTAGTGTGCCGTGAGATGTTGCCTGGTGTGCCGTAGGTGCAGACAAGACAAGAATTTTATAGTTTTCACTATTTTGTTTACTTAATATTTCATAATAAAGTAATTATAAAATACTTTCTTTGTGTTTATTTGATTCCTATTCAAGAGAATTACTTTATATATAGTCAATATAGGCACAGAGTTAAATTTTTAACATTTTCTAATGGTGGTGTGCCTCGTGATTTTTTTCATGAAACAAGTGTGCCTTTGCCCAAAAAAGGTTGAAAAACACTGCTGTAGGATGAATTATTGGAACCAGGTCAACACCCTGCACCACTGTTCCTATCTCTATGTCCTTCATTTTTCTGATGAGATTTGGATAATCCACCTGGGATTGTGCCGTATCTCAACAATAAAAGAGGAGGGAGAGACTTGTTTCTGGAATGTCTAAAATAATCTCTTTCTTTGTTTCTAATCCTCACCTGAGATATTTTTTCCCCTTGATTAAAAAAAAAAAGATATTTTTATTGATTTCAGAGAGGAAGAGAGAGGGAGAGAGAGAGAAACATCAATGATGAGAAAGAATCATTAATTGGCTACCACCTGCACACCCACACTGGGAATTGAGCATGCAACCTGGGCATGCACTCTGGGCTGTGACCTCCTGGTTTGTAGGTCAGTGCTCTATCACTGAGCCACACCGTGGTTGAGCCATGCTGGCTGAGCTCTGTTGATTTTTAGAGGGTGTGGGAGGGAGGGAGGGAGAGAGGGAGGTAAGAAGAAAGAAAAGGAGAGGGAGAAGGAGAAGAAGAAGGAGAGAGAGATGTGAAAGGGAGAGATCCATCTGTTGACTCCCACCCTCACCCTGACTGGGATTGGGATTGAACTGTAACCCAGATATGTACCCTTGATAGAGAATCAGACCCTTGATCAATTGGTGCCCAGGTTGCCACTATAACCATTGGGAAACACAGGCCAGGGCAAAAGAACCTATTTCTAAAATTTCAAAATAGTTTGTAAGCATTCTTCTCTGCAGTTGACACCTCCTCGCCCCCCCAGCCCCACTGCTCCTGCCGGAGTGGCTCAGTTGTTTGGATGGTTGTGGGTTCATTCTTGGGTCAGGCCACACATCCAGGTTTCAGGTTCAATCTCCACTTAGGGCACATACAGGAGGCAATAGACAGATGTTTCTTCCCCTTTTTTTTCTTCACTTCCTTTCTTTAAAAAAAAAAAAAAAAAAAGGTACATTTGTTACTTAAAAAAAAAATCCTCACCTGAATATTTTTTTCCATTGATTTTTCTGACAGAATGGAAGGGAGGGCGGAGGGAGCCAGGAGAGAGAGACATTGATTGTTTGCCTCCTGCACGTGCCCTGACTAGTGTCAAACCCACAACCCATGACGCTCCAATCACTGAGCAAAACTGGCCTGGGCTAATTGTCACTTTATAATGAATAAAGACAATAGTACAGAATCACTTAAGTAACCTATTTTTTATTTTTTAAAATAACACTGTTAATGAAAAAAGTCAACTATAAATTGAGTTTAACCACACACATAATAAATGCATGTGGTGCCTGAGAAAGTGAACTTAACCTATTAGAGGAAACCATTTATCTGTTTATTCATTCCACGTTTATTAATTCTATACTTCAGACTGGATTCCATTCTAATTTGGGCTATGGTAGTGAATGGGAAACATAGCCCCTGATTTCATGCAGTTGGCTTACTGTCCAGCTGTGTGGATGGTGGTATCCATCACTGAAGTGGGGGTGTCTGGGCAAGAGCAGGCTTGGAGGGGCTCAGACGGCTGCATTTGGCCAATGTTGAGTTTCAGATGCCAGTAGTATATTTTTTTTGTTTTTGGAAAGTCCAAAATTCTGTACTTATTTTCTCATGACCAAAGAAAATCATTACACCCTCCTAATGTTTTATTTTGTAATTTAAAAAAAATTGCCGAAACCGGTTTGGCTCAGTGGATAGAGCATCGGCCTAACCCAGCGTTTTTCAACGGCTGTTCCGTGTCACACTAGTGTGCCGCGAGATGTTGCCTGGTGTGCCGTAGGTGCAGACAAGACAAGAATTTTATAGTTTTTCACTATTTTGTTTACTTAATATTTCATAATAAAGTAATTATGAAATACTTTCTTTGTGTTTATTTGATTCCTATTCAAGAGAATTACTTTATATATAGTCAATATAGGCACAGAGTTAAATTTTTAACATTTTCTAATGGTGGTGTGCCTCGTGATTTTTTTCATGAAACAAGTGTGCCTTTGCCCAAAAAAGGTTGAAAAACACTGGCCTAACCTGAGGGGTCCCAGATTCGATTCCGATTAAGGTCATGTACCTTGGTTACGGGCCCATCCCCAGTAGGGGGTGTGCAAGAGGCAGCTGATCGATGACTCTCTCTCATTGATGTTTCTGACTCTCTGTCCTCTCTCTTCCTCTCTGTAAAAAATCAATAAAATATATTAAAAAAAATTTCTATTTTACCAATATAATGGTCATCTGTTTTTCTTTTTTCAGTTATCATATATGCATTAAATAAAAATGAACATTTTATTTCGATTGTCTTCTCTTCACCCCATTGATGGGGGAGGGATTTCTTCTGTAGGGTTATGAGGATGGCCAGACACATATATTCACAGCTCAGAGGAGGAGAACACTGCTTAGCAATCAGGAACACTGATTTTTTTTAATCTTCACCTGAGAATATGTATATTGATTTTTTTTTTTTTTTTTGAGGGAGAGGGAGGGAAAGAGAAAGAGAAAGAGAAACATTGATGTGTTAGAGAAATATCCAATGGTTGCCTCTTGTACTCAACCCGGGATTGAACCTGCAGTCTAGGTATGTGCCCTGACCAGGAATAGAACCTGTGACCTTTTGGTGTACAGCACATGTGTCAAACACAAGGCCCGTGGGCCAAATCCGTCCCGCCAGGCCTTGCAATGTGGCTCGCACCGCGCTGTCATCACTGCACTCTGCTGCGTTTCCATCACAATGACAGTTTATGACTGTTCAGTAAACCATTCGGCCTGCGATTTAGGCTGGATTTTAGATTTTGGCCCCTTCTCTGATTGAGTTCGACACCCCTAGTGTACAGGATGACACTCCAGTCAACTGAACCACACTGGCCATGGCTCATTCCTACATTTTAGAGGGCAGTAAACTATTTGGGAAAATGAATGCACAGATAATATCAGTATCACAAAATATGCAATTATCATGTGAGTGACATAAGCTAGTGCCGGAGTTAACTGCATGACTTAACCCATCCATCTTCTTGTTAAGCCACGGCTTAGCTGGGGCCAGAGGACTGATTGGCAACAACTCTGTGTGGCTGGATGGAGACCAGAGCCTAAGTGGCATCTGGGAGCATTCTCTCAGTATGCATGACTGGCTAGGTCTGTAAAGGATTTTTTTTTTTTTTCCTTGAGGAGAACACATCCTCCCAGGGCCAGCTCTGTTATGAGGCCAAGGGACTTTTCTTTCTATGAAATTTTAACTTCCGTTATCCTTGCTAAAAAGAAGAAAACATGCCTGAATAAAAAACTTAGTGTTTCAGATATCGATATTTAGTTAATGATAAGTATACTGAAGTGATTATAGGGAAAGTGTACTGATATCTGCGACTTATTTTGAAATACATCAAAAAATAAGATGGAATAATGGGTATAAATATAGAGGCATGGATATACAGATTTGTGGTAAAGCAACCATGGCATACACTTAAAGTAGAATGTAAGTATTGTGTACACAGGTATTGATAGTATAGTTCTTTCAATTTTCCATGTTTGAATGATTTCTTAATAAAGTAGGATAGAACATATGGGATGTATTTTATTACTGGGAAAAACTGGTATTAAGAATTCAAATATTTGCATGCACAGATAAGACTGTTTAGTAGACTTTTTTAAACTTTGTGTTTCTGTATAATGCTGAAAATTATATTTTTTACAGTTTGAATACACTAGCCTCAGGCATTTTTCGGTGTATTAAAGAGCAGTGGTGATTTTGAGGCTCTAGAAAGATTTAGCACAGTCTTCACCTTGCAGCGTCTGCTTAGTAAAGAAGAGCTACAGTTAAGTAGATGATATTCCAAGGGTCTGAATTAATGAATTTTTGTTCAAGGAATTGATGTTGTTGAAGAATTAGCATAAGTATTAGCTCATACCATCAGCACCAGCAGTATCTTGGAATACTTGATGTATAAGTCCAATTTGCTTGTGTTGTAGCAGATCCTTTGAGGAAGAATGGGGATAATGCAGAGAATTTAGACTGCTAGTTATATTGGGGTTCAATGTCAGATTGAGTTTGGATTTCAGTTTGCATCTAGTGAGCAGTTTTACAATCATCAGTGCATATCCCATATTATTATTTGTTTCCAGGAAGTTTTTTATTTCTTTCTTGATCTGATTGGCAATCCATTCACTGTTTAAAAAAAATTAAATAGAGGGAGGGAGGGAGGGAGGGAGGGAGGGAGAGAGAGAGAGAGAGAGAGAGAGAGAGAGAGAGAGAGAGAGAGAAGGCAGAGGGACACACAGAGAGAAACATCGATGAGAGGAGAGACAGAACAACATTAATCAGCTACCTCCTGCACATCCCCCACTGGAGATCAAACCTGCAACCTGGCCATGTACCCTGTCTGGGAATCAAACCAGTGACCTCTTGGTTCATGGGTCAAGGCTCAGCTACTGAGCCACACTGGCCAAGCCCTGTATCTTTTTAAATGAAAATAACATTTCCTTTTTGTGAACTCACATAGTATTTTTATGTCTATTTTTTATGACATGTGATCTACCTATTTTAAACTATGATATTTGATGAATTTTAATTTCTCGCAGTAGATAATGATTGCTTTAACTCAGTGCTTTGCACAAAGTAAACACTCAGTGTTTTTTATTGACATGGATTTCTCAGTTACTTTTCTGATGTTATACATATATATTTTCACTTGAAAACTGGACAGGATATAGACCATTGCTGTATGCCATGGTAATGTAAGAGTAGGGCACTATTTCCAATTGCAGATACTTTTCTTGAACCTTGCTTGGGCATAATATATGAAGAGCCCCTTTGGTGGGGGTCTTTAGAGTTAGAAAAAGGGAAAACAAGTTACTGCCTATTTTTTCAAAGAAGGATTAATAGGATTAAAATTATTTTGATATGTAGTATTGCAAGGTTTTTCTCTTCCTTACATTCTTAACCTATTAATTCTGAGAAGTTGAAGAAACTGTCTTGGGAAACATTTTCCATTTTTCTTGTCTCACATATTTACTTTGTTTCTCTAGTAATTACTTAAAAATTCATTACAGCATTTACTTTTCTTGTGGTTTACTTTTAAGGTAAAGATTTAGGCAAAATATGTGGCATACTGAAAAACATATTGCACTAGTTGTTAGGATTCACTTAAAGTTCAGTGATTTTTAATGGCAAATGATTGCTTTATATTATTTTATGGCCTAGAAATTATTGTTTTATGAAGAACACTAGAGGCCCGGTGCATGAATTTGTGCACTCAGGGGGGTGTCCCTAAGGTTGAACTGCACCCTTTTGCAGTCCAGGAGCCCCATGGGATGTCCTATGGGGAATCCTATGGGAAGCGGGCCTAAGCCATCAGTTGGACATCCTTAGTGCTGCTGTAGAGGCGTGAGAGGCTCCCATCACTGCTGCTGCACTAGCTAGCTATGAGCCTGGCTTCTGGCTGAGCCGTGCTTCCCCTGTGGGAGCACACTGACCACCAGGGGACGGCTCCTGCATTGAGCATCTGCCCACTGGTGGTCAGTGCATGTCATAGTGACCGGTCGTTCTGCTGTTCAGTCGATTTGAATATTAGCCTTTTATTATATAGGCTAATATAATATAATGTCTTATTATAGGCAAGACCTCTAATTCAAGTTTTTTTTAGGTAGTTGATAGGAGGGGCAGGATTTTCACTTGAGCCTGAAGCTAAAATTGTCCTTCGCTCAAAAATCTACATACTGTCGAAACTGGTTTGGCTCAGTTGATAGAGCATTAGCCTGCAAACTGAAAGGTCCCGGGTTCGATTTCGGTCAAGGGCATGTACCCTTGTTGTGGGCACACCCCCGGTGGTTGGTGTGCAGGAGGCAGCTGATCGATGTTTCTCTCTCATTGATGTTTCTAGCTCTCTATCCCTCTCTCTTCCTCTCTGTGAAAAATCAATAAAATATATTAAAAAAAAATAAAGTCCAGAATAAAGCATTAAAAAAATCTACGTACTACTGAGACACATCCTAGTGAGGCTCATTCTGAACCCCTACACAGTTCTGTTATGTGTCTAAGAATTGGGAACCATCTTATCTCTTTAGTGAAAGGAACCTTTTGTTATGTTACAATGACTAACTCTATCTCATGAGTTGTGTTTTGGCTTCAAGCCTATATCCAGTATTCTTGCAGCAGTTTCAGCTCTTCTGTTCAATATTTATCTGGCATATCTTTTATTATCTCTAAATCTTTCTAGATTTTTATGTATTAGGTAGGAATAGCTCATGGATACAGACAATAGTCTGGTGAAGGCCTGGAAGGGGCGGGTGCAGGGTGAAAGAGATCAGTGAGGGAGTGGGGGGGGGAGAAAAACTAAACAAAGGGATATCTGTAATACAATAAAGATACATTTTAAATAAAGGAAAATATCTTAGTTGAAAAGAGGTTTATGTGAAATAAGTAATTGCTCTACACTGTACTTTATATTCTCAATTCCTCTCAAAAGATATTACACATGTGTCAAACACAAGGCCCGCGGGCCAAATCAGTCCCGCCAGGCCTTGCAATGTGGCCCACACCGTGCTGTCATCACTGCACTCCGCTGCGTTTCCATCACAATGACAGTTTATGACTGTTCAGTAAACCATTCGGCCCGCGATTTAGGCTGGATTTTAGATTTTGGCCCCTTCTCTGATTGAGTTCGACACCCCTAATTTACCCTATGTTCATTTAATGTTAATTGACCTTATGTTCATTGACTGCAGTTCTGACTTCTGCCTCACCAACCTAGCATTGACTGTCATGGGGGCTGCGATCAGACCCTGCTTTTCTCTCCTGGCCTCTGTCCAGGCTTGATGGCAGCCCCCTCAGCAGTCAGTGCTGGGTCACTGAGGTGCCTGCAGCGCCATGGTGACCCAACACTGACTGCAGGACTGACTTCTGGTGTTTGGTCAAGCCTTCAGTTGTTTTGGATGTTATGGACCCTGGCGCTTGCGTGTGCGCGCTCGCGTTCTCTCTCTCTCTCTCTCTCTCTCTCTCTCTCTCTCTCTCTCTCTCTCTTTCTCTCTCTCTCTCTCTCTCTGTGTGTGTGTATATATATAGAGCTATAGGTTTTTGTGTTGCTTCCAATGAAATTTTGAATGGTAGTTTGCTTGGCACCTACTGTAGTCAGAATTAGAGCAGTAAGTCTAAGTTAACAACTGTCAGTGTTAGCAGTGAGTGTAAAGGACTAATGTGAAAGATTAAGGTAAAATAACATCCCTCTAAAAGTTGAGTGAAATTTATAGGGCAACTGAGGAAGATCTCATACCAGATTACATACTGTTTAAAACAGCCCTAATATATAGAAGAGTTTCTAAAAGAAGGTGATCAGTCATAATAAAAATTCTGATATTTTTCTGGGTCTGAAGGCCATAAAAAGTTGAGGGGAAAATACAGTGGTATAAAGAGATAGGCCACAGCTTATTATCTCAATATCTTATTCATGTATACATTCACAGAGATATAAATATCTTTATAATGTGGATACTCTGCCTATGGAAATTCATAGCTATAAAATTCTTAAATTTGGAAACAAAATTGTATATTTTATAAAACTGGGCTGTGTAACCAGATCAGATTATGGTTATGTAGCTGTTCCCTCTTCCATTGCTTGTGCCATTAGGTCATTTCCCTTTAATGAGGAGTGTTAAAAAAAAACATGCTTTTGAAACTCAATGCAGGATTTATGAAAGAATGATTTTGAAAATATGCTTTACTATGTCTCACACAGCATTCCCTGAGAATCCACAGAGGAATTTCTTCCTGGTGATAAATGTAGTTGTGATTGTCTTCTTGTGCTCACTGAAAGGCATCCCCTCCTTGTCTAGGCTGCTAGTGCTGTCACAGCCAATCTGGAGACCTCATGCAGTGCCTTTTGAGTTTTCTAACTCATGGGTTAATTAGAAGTCTGCACCTTTACTTTCAAACATTTGGAGTTTCCAGATACCTTTATTATTGATTCATAATTCTGAGGCTAGAGAATTTATGTTGTATTATTTCAATCCTTTGAAACTTATTGAGACTTATTTTATGATTCAGCATATGATTGTCTGGGTGATATTCCAGGTGCTCTTGAAAACCCTTTTGGTTCTTATTCTAGCTAGAAAAGGAAAATAAAAAGGGATTTTTCAGTGGCTAAGGTGTGGGAGTGATGCAAGCTTTTGTGTTCACAGTGACCTTGCTATTGTATTGTGGGAAGGGAGGCTGGGAGTCCCCTTCCATGTGTGATTGACTGCAAGGCTGTAATAATGAAACAGGAGGCATTTATAGCCTATAAAAGGAAGATTTACTAATTGGTTTCTTCCTCAAATTGCAAATTTACTCATTCTTTGGGCACTAAAAAAGTGATGGAAACATAATTTGTGTTATTGAAATTCCACTTTTCAGCAGTAGGTCTATCTGTAATATGTATACATATTCTAAGGATGATAATTTTATAGGTGGATAAATTAATTTTATTGTAAAATGACAATTTATGCACTATATGTTTTCCCATTAAAATAAGTACTAAGTTTTGCTGCCTTGAGCTCTTTCTATCTTAACTTATAATTTTGTAGCTGGAGTATAGCAGGTAGAACAAAACACTCTGAGTTAGGACAAAATTATTTTCACATTCCCTTATAGAACTTAGACCAGCAAAGGACTCTATCAAATAAATAAAACTAATTTTTTTTTCTAGGAACATTAACCCAACTGAATTCCCCTAATTCCTAAACGTTGGGTTTTTAAAAAACACTTTTCCTCTACTGGATTGCCATAAATTTAAAATCATGACAAATCACAATTACAACCAAAATTATCAATTACCTCAATACTAATAATATTGATATATTGTTCAGCACACATTAAGGCCAATGAAAAGCAAAAGTAACACGTCTGAGAAAATTTGATTTCAACCATTCATTGATTTATTAAATAGTTGAAAGTTTTGAAATATTTACTATATCTTTTGGAAAGCTTGGTAACTGCCGTCTTGGTTTCTCCCAGAATTCTGTTATATTTTGAATGCAAAGTCAACTTTGGAATTGGTATCTTTATGTAGCTATTGGTCTTTGTAGAGAGTGTGACATTGCTTAAGATTTACTAGTATATGTAAGCAACTCAAGTTGCTTCACTATCCTATTTTCTTAGGCAAGCTTTTTCCAGGATACTTAGAATAAACTAATTACTTTTTTTTTTTTTTTTTTTTTTTTTTTTAGGATTTTTATATTGCCTTTCTAGCATTATGCAGCAGAATGTTTTATCAGATGCCTTCTAATTAGTCTGAAAAGTGTTTTCTTTTACTTCATAATATTGTGACTTCTCATTAAATAAGAGTGACAGCTCCTTTTTTTAATAGTACACATTTAAAATTTATTATTTTATTTCATTTTTTTTAATATATTTTATTGATTTGTACAGAGAGGAAGGGAGAGAGATAGATAGTTAGAAACATCGATGAGAGAGAGTCATCGATAAGCTGCCTCTTGCACACCCCCTACTGGGGATATGCCCGCAACCAAGGTACATGCTCTTGACCGGAATCAAACCTGGGACCCTTCAGTCCCCAAGCCGACATTCTATCCATTGAGCCAAACCGGTCTCGGCCATTTAAAAAATTTTAAATCTTTGCTTGGGGATATAGTGATGGTGGTGGGGGGAGAGAATGGGGTGGTGAGAGAAAGGAAGAGGGAGAGAGAGAGAGGGAAAACAAGAGAAAGAGAATATCTGTCAGTTGCCTTTCCTATGCTCCCTGACTGGGGATCAAACCCACAACCCAGGCATGTGCCCTATCTGGAATTAAACTGGCAACCTTTTTGTGCACGGATGACACTCAACCAACTGAGCCACTCCGGCAAGTTATTTTATTAATATGAAAAATATGGTGAATTTTTTCTTACTAAAAATTTGGAACATTTTTATGACTTAAGTTGAGGAGAATTCTTGAGACAATGCAAAATGGCATTGTTTCCAAGGCAGGTTTTAACATTTTATTTAAAAAAAAACAAACAAAAACACACCCAAGTTTCAGTAATCGACACTGCATTTATTTACTAGAGCAGTGTTTCCCAATCTTCTCTCATGATGAGAATCACCTGGTGGAGTTGTTAAAACACAGATTCCCGGATCCCAACTAAGAAGTGCTAAACTAGAATTTTTGGGAACATATAGGTAAAATTGTATACTTAACTAGTGCTCTAAGACAGATTTTATATACAGAGCACTAAGTTAGGTATGCAATTGGGAAACACTGTACTAGAGTGTGAAATTGATTCTTAACACACTTACACCGTGAACCAAAATTTTGGTGCCAGTCCTCATTTCGTAGTCCATCCAAATTACAGACAAGTTTTTGCAGGAATATCAGATGACTGTGGGGCAGGTGGGTAATGAAATTAAACTAGAGGCTTTGCATCAAAACCACTTGTGCTTTGCCTCTCCTGTGGCATCATATATTGCCGGGGCTGACTGGCAGACCGGTGAATGATTACTTTAACCTTTTGTTTCTGTGAAAGAGAGGGCTAATGCACTACGTGGCTATCACCGCCACGTAGCCCTACTCACCTACCTCCTTTGGCTTTTTTAGCTTGAACTAAAATTAACTTCTAGATGCAATCATCAGGGTTAGTATCCTTGGAAAAGTATATGCTTCTACCAGGTCCGGTCTTTAAAGACTAAACATAGAGATTCTAGTAAATCACCCCGGGGGATCAGACTTGTTTGGAAAAGTCAAAGTGGGGCTGCCACCTCAGAGGCTCCAACCTTAGAGAATCCTCCTTATAGACAAATCCTGTGCTTCCCCACAAGAATGGGCTCTGCTATTATATTTCACATATGTGGTGCTAATTTTATGCTAATTAAGTCATGTATGTGCTATTCATTAGTTCAGCTGTGCTGTGTAAGTTAAACGTTTGTTCAAATCTCAAGTTGCCTTTAGCAGAAGAAGGTAAGATGGTTGTGTGGGAACGCCTCATTGCTGCATGGCATCAAGCTCATCTACCATAAGAAGGCGGGTTGCTGTTTCTCTTGCATTTTTACTAACATATTTGTGGCCTCAGCTGTCAGACAAGTTTTGTTTTTCTTGTCTGGTCCTGTTTTATTTTAGGCTTTTGATAAACAGGAATAGCTGTTGTTATACTCTAAGGGAATGTTTGAAGAAACTATTAAACAAATTGAGAACTGAGAGTTTTATCCAGAAAGGATTTAACTTTAAAAAGGGAGGAGTTGGGGGGAGAATCAAGATAATCACACAATTCTTAATATTTAGGATAAAAAATTGGAGTCTTTTAAAATATTTTTTTCCCCTTCAAATCTCAAATTTGCTGCAGAAGCACCAACTAGTTATTTTCCTAGTTGTTTAAGGCAAGTGTGACACTTGAGGTGATGAGCTTGAGTGCTATCAGTTTTCACCCAGGTCTAAAAAGTCGCCTGTAGTCCAGCCCTCCCATGGGTCCTGTGCATGGCCAGTTCAGCTAACCCTATCGTGGTGCTGGGGGAAAGAGAGTATGGTGAAAGCCAAGTGCTGAAGGAAGTCATGCCCAGGCTTTATTCCCTGTCCTTCAGACATGCCATGCATGTTTTGGCCTCCTTGCCTTGTGCTAAGATTTCTCCGGATTGAAATGAAGTAATTTCTTCCTGAACTATTCTGTTTTTTCTGAATTTTGTAATGGTTGGCATTTTGTTTTTGTAATTGGGTATTGTTAGTGAGTTTTCCATGTGCCTATGGGTTGCCTTCCAAAATTGATATTAAATTATCATAGATTTGGCTGTGCCTCCTTTACTCCCAGTTACTTGCAGACTGAGAAGGTGGGTTGCTGTTTCTCTTGCATTTTTGCTAACATGTTTGTTGCCTCACATGTCAGACGAGTTTTGTTTTCTTAGTTGGCTGGTTGTATGCACAATGCCAGTCAACTACCTCCACTTGTTATGGTTTGCACTAACAGTGGAGATGTTTTCAGTCATTAGGAACCTCCATGTGGATGGTCTTCTTATCCTTGGCTATTCCTGCTGACAGGATCCAGCAGTCCACATGGGGCCATGATCTTGCTTGCTGTGGTGTGCTTTTCTACTGGGGGTGTGTCATGGTTCTGACATCATCACTGGACTCTGGTTTGAAAAGCTGTTCTGAGTAGATGATGTCGGCAGAGTTCAAAACTCTGCTACTGCGAGGACACATGTTTACAAACATATGGCTAACAGAGCACGTTGTAGGAAGGTTAGGCAGTTTTTAAAATTTTTATTGATTTTTAGAGAGAGAGAAAGGAATAGGAGAGAGAAACATTAATGAGAGAGAAACATCTATTAGCTGCCTCTTGCACGCCCCCTGGGGATTGAGCCCACATGTGCCCTGGCTTGTGCCCTGACCAGGAATTAAACTGACAATCTTTTGATGCATGGGAGATGCTCAACTGACTTGTGCAATGTCAGACCACTTAACTCAAAATATTTTTATTTATATAAAATATTTTATATATTTTATAAAATATATAAAACGTTGATTATATATTTAAAATATAAAAAATTTGACATATTTTATAAAACATATAAAAGGTTGGTAACTTTGGTTAATAAAGTTATATAAGTTTCAGATCTACAGGTCTACAATACATCATTTGTATATTGTATTTTGTGTTTACCATCCCAGGTCAGGCTTCCTTCCGTCATCATTTATTCCTTCTTTACCCTCTTTTACATCCCGCCACCCCCTTTTCCCTCTGGTAATCACCATACTGTTGTCTGTGTCTGTGAGTTTTTTCCTTCCAAAGAGACATTTTATTGCCCCTTTTTGTGTGACTGCTGAAATAGTATGTGCCACTAGATGCTTTTGTCATTAAAGTCCTAAATTTTGTCATTAAAGCACTGGATTCTTATTGCATCTACTCTATCTGTGCATTTTTAAAATTCTCACCCAAGGATATTTTTTCATTGATGTTTAGGGAAAGTGAAAGAGAGAGGTAAAGACAGAGAAATATCGATGTGAGAGAAACATCGATTGGTTGCCTCCTGCATGAGTCCTGACCAGGGCCTAGACTGGGTAGGAGCCTGGTACATGCCCTTGACCAGAATGGACACTCCATCCACTGAGCCAAACTGGCTAGGGCTATCTGTGTATCCTTAAAGCTTCATAAACTAGCTTTGCTCCTCTTTGTAACCAACCCTTTCTGGTACAAGTTACAAGTTTTACTGTTTTTGAGATAGTCCATTTCATACTTTAATTACTAGTTATGTAATTATGTTGTGCTTAAATTCTCATAGAGTTAATTTGTTTACTTCGATGCAAGATTTTTGTTAACATTTTACTTTTAAATATGCTACAGAATAGTAATAGTAGAGACTGTGGTATGTACTTGCTGTGTTTTTTGTTTTAGTGCTTAGATTGTTGTACTCTTCTCCCCCCCAACCCCCCATAGTATGTACTATAATTTTCAAAAGGAATAATTGAAGGCACAGATATGTAGATTTCAAATACTTCATAGGGGAAAACTTTATAAGGGCAGAAAACTAACCATATATTTAAGGAATTAAGAAATAATGTGGCACTGATGTATATAATCTCCTTTACTTGTAGTTAATAAGGTGTCTTTGAGCTCCCATTTAAACAGTCCTCATTTCATTTGCATTTGAAATTGACCAGATTGGCCTAGGTAAAATCTTAGGTCACATTAGGGACTTTTGAACCACATTAGGGACTTTCAGGAAAAATCTGAGTGCCAACAAATTTCGAAACAAATAGATTAATAAAAGAATACAGATTGCTCTTTGGCTTGAGATAATCAGTAACGTATTTCAAAGCATTCTATGGGGGTGTGAAGCTATCATTATGAAAAAGTTCCTGTGCTTTCATATACTAGACTAAATATTCTAGGAGAGTAGGGACCATATATTTGTCATCTTTGTGTCTGGTTCAGTGCCTGCCACATAATAGATGCTTCGTAAATATTTGAATGAATGCATAACCTCCACAGCCCTGTTAGGACAATAAATTGTAACGATGGACATGTACATCCTCAAAACATTGTTGTAAGTGCTATGGAGGTGTAGGATAGAAAATAAAGTGGGAATGCAGACTGATGTTGCAAAGAGATAGGATGTTAGGAATTGAAATTTGGGTAAGATTTTCTTTCACTAGTTAAGAGATGGGGAAAACTTTTCAGGAGGGCACAAATAAGCAGTAACACATTTGAGTGGCAAGGAGATCCCATAGATGACTAGCTGATATCTTGGTGTATATGAATCTACACATATATGCCCTTTGTCTGTCTGTTTTGCTCCTTTCCCTGCTGAAAACCTTTCCTAAAAGCTGACATGTAATCGGTGCCTGCAGAGATGTTCTTGGTAATAAGACTCAGGTGCACTCTGGTCTTTGTCAAATCTTTTGAAGATATTATCGTGGCTCTTCGTAAACGATAGTAGGAGTGTCCTGGGAGGAAAAGGGAACCCCACCTCTGGCATCAGCAGTCCTCAGGAGACATGTTCCTTCACTCTCCCAAGTGGGTATGGTCTGAGTCACATTCTGAGTACCGCCATCTGGTGTCCACTGCCTTGAGCCACACTTACTTCGTGATGTTACAGTGCTGTGTTACTCTCAGCTGGACCCCACGGAGTGTGGTGCTGGATTTGAGTATAGGAGCCTTAAAGTATAATACAGCTGGATACCCATTTGCTCAGGTTTCAAAAGAGGAAATCTGAGGTAGGTGCAAATCCTCTGAAAAATTTCACTAATTCCATACAGTCTTCTTCTCTGTATGAGCTTGAGAATATTTCTTTTGATACAGTCATGTTTAGTATTGCCAGGTGTAAGGAATTAATCATGTATTTTAAAGTAATTTGAGATATTTAAGAAAAATTTGGAGGTGGTTTTGGATAAAGTAATATGAGTAGGGAGTGGAGATCTGCTTTGGGGTCAACTTTTTGTTGGTTCATTGTAAAATTCTGAGCCATTTAGAGTTGATCATGTTTCATTGAGGGTTTCTTTACAGCTCAAATTCCCTTTTGTCTAACTCAGTCTCTCTTGTTTGCTAATAGGAGAGTATAAGATATGTGAGGGTAGGTTTTTCTTTTGTGAGGTTGGATGACTAACCGTAGGGATCTCTTGGGTTGGTTATTTCTTTTATAGATACTAGAAAAGTCTTCAGCATTTTAGTTCGCTTTAAAGGCTCTCACACCACATAGTGGTTAATGTCTTAGCTGCACGTGGTCTATGATAGGCCATAGAGTGAGTCTGTAACTTCAGGCATAGAGGCCTTATTTTAATGTTCACAGATTGTTTTTTCTGCAGAGTTGGATCTAGCACTATCTAGTGCTTCCTAATCAATATATCTTTGATAGATAACGTGGTGTAAATGATTATTTCCTGATATTGAAATTAGTGAAATATATTAATTAGTGAGTGGTATATTTTTCGTTTTAAGGAAATTCTTTCTTTTTTTTAATAACAGGAAGTTCTCACAGTTAAAATGTTGCATTTTCTTTTTGTGATGCTAACTTGATGCATTTGATATTTGTGTTCCTTTGTACAGGATCCAAGCTACTGGATACAGGTGCATCGCCTGGAACATGGAGATGGAGGAATATTGGATCTTGATGACATCCTCTGTGACGTAGCAGATGATAAAGACAGAGTGAGTTCAAGTGTAGGGAAGCTGCTCTGAATGCCTGTTATGAAGACTGGGAGGGAGTGGGTAGGTGGGAATACTTTCCTGTTTTAGACACACGCACTTTAAAGAACATTTGGGCCACTCACTCTGGAATATTTGTTTTATAATAAGTATTATGAATTTTCACTACCCTGAACCCTAAGGTATAATGCTTTCCTTGATACCCGGGATGCAGTGCTAAGTTTTGGAATTTTAAAATTGTAACTAAGTGGATATATCTTAAAAGGTGTTTTTTCCCCATCTCCTTCTCCCTTCCCCTCCCCCTCGTAGCATCTTTATTGACAACTCTCAAGTCCCTCATTGTGATCATTATGTGTTTCAGTGTGCGGTACATAGGTTTCTGAGTTCTCATCCCCACTTTGGCTCATCCCGATAGCTGGCCTGTGGGTTGCACAACCTGGCTACAAAACCAGTGTGCAGCCCTAGGATCTCCCTTGTGTCCTGGGCTCTCAGAAAGCCATCTTTTCCTTCATGTTACTTGGGTGCTTTTACGGGAATGCTGTCTTTAATGAAGCCTGTTATTTTGGCATGGTGAATGTGGCCACCCACAGGCACTTCATTATTTGCTTGTACTAACCCTTTTGACTGCACCCTAAGTGGGGAAGGAAGGGGAAGCGAGAGAATAATAACTCTGCATTTTAAGAATTTGTGAGAGGATATTTATTTCTGCATATTAAAATCAGCAAATTTTAAAAAAAGTATTTTTATTGATTTTAGAAAGGAAGGGAGAGGGAGAGAAATAGAAACATTAATGAGAGAGAACCATTGATTGATTGGCTACCTCTTGTATTCCCCCCACTGGGGGTGGAGCCTAGTCATGTGCCCTTACCAGGAATTGAACTGGAATTGAACCTTGACTTCCTGGTTCACAGAGCTAAGCAGTCCATACATCAGTAAATTCTTTATTGTAATAAGGTGCTGTGACTTGAATAGGCTTTGGCCACACCCTCTTTTGTGTTGCCTTATAACAAATTGTAGAAAGGCTCAGTGGCATACACAATTGTGTCATCATGGCCATGTAATAGCACAAGTTAGATTAAACCAGCGAGGATATGTCCTGGGGTTGATGGTAAAATCCACTGGGCTCTGGTCCTGCTGGGAGCTCTCTCTTATTACTGGTTCTTTGCCTCATCCTTCATCCTCCTCTTTGCTTGGCTGTAAGCTGGGTAAGCACAGCTGTTATGTCTTGTTTGCTCCTACATTAACATGGTTCCTGCCTCAGAAATAGTGGGTGTCTTATATGTTTTCTTGAAATATTAAAAAAAATTAAAAATTTCAGGTACCAAATATTATGCACATTGAGGGATATCTGATTTTATTGTTTCTGTGGGCCAGGAGCACATGGTGTTAGAAATGCAGAATTTTTCTGCCCATTTGTGATTTGCTGTCATTTATCTCTTTTGAACTTTCCAGTGGGGCAGGAGTAGGTGACTTCCAAATTCTTTGCCTGCCTTCCACATAAAGACTTAAATTATAGTCACTTTATTGTGTGGTTCAGCTCCAAAGCTTAAGGCAACTACAGAGATTTATATAGGTTTTAAATAGGTTCCCTTCCCTAGACATAATATTATGTAGCAGGCTATGGTCATGCCTTTGTTTCAGTGCTGCATGATAGATGTTAGTGTCCCCATTTTATTATTTTATTTTTTAAAAATATATTTATTGATTTTTTACAGAGAGGAAGGGAGAGAGGGATAGAAGTTAGAAACATCAATGAGAGAGAAACATTGATCAGCTGCCTCCTGCACACCCCCTACTGGGGATGTACATGCCGAGGTACATGCCCTTGACCAGAATCGAATCAGTCTTCAGGCTGATGCTTTAGCCAGACTGGTTAGGGCTGGGTAACGCTTTTAACAGTAGTGCAATATATAACAACACTTTGTTGCCTTTAAATTTCCTGTGCTTGTATCATTTATCAGTAGATATTCTGGTTTACACTAATGTTTGATTATGTAGTCTCTTCAGCTTTGTAGTTTCTTTAATGATTGCTTTATGTGGTTTTTAAAATAATAATGGCATTGCTCTTGCTAACAAGTAATAAACTCTTAAGATTATTAGATAAATTAAAAAATATTTTCTTGAATATACTGCCTTTCAGTTCATGGGTTATGCTTATGTATGTCCTAAAGCTTTGAGTTTTGTGGGCTCTAGTTTAATAGTACCGGAGTATTAATTGTGTTGTGAATATTCATAGTATTCAATGCTCACTAGAAACCTAATTCTCCTTTTTCTCATGTATTTTATTTTCATGTTCCCTCCTCACACTCAGCTTCAGTTTAGTTAGATCTGAAATGAAGTGAAGGAAAGGTACATGTGTTGACTTTTGAGGGGATACATAAACACCTCTGATCTTTTTTCTGGAACAGAGAGGTGTTTTAGACTCATTTCATTTTCTTGTGAATATTTTGTCCTATATTTATCTGAGTAAAAGGTGTATATTTAAGCATTTGATCACTCCATTTCTCATACACTGGAGGCAGAGAATGTTTAAGGAGCCAAAGGATGGTCCTGCTAAGAGCAATCCTGTTTTTGGAGTACAAGTTATGTTTTGATCCTATCCTATAACCTCTGTCTATTTTGGCAAAGAATGAGTTGGAACCTTTGAACCTGATGTGTTTACTCACACCCTGCTGACAGAAGGTGTGTTGCTACACCCTGTTTTATTCCAGTGTAACTCCCTCTGCCCTGTTTAATTGGCAAAGGTTCTTTCATTTAGTGCAGTGGAGCCTGTCCTTAGTCTCCACTAAGCCTGGATCAGTGCTGCCATAAGCAAAGTCCTCAGTCCATGGAGTGTTACTTAGCGTGGGGTGGGCTCTGTCCTTATTTCCCACTGATTTTCATTTTGCTACTTTCTTGAGGACTTAGCCTAATGCAGGTCGAATATCAGGATTTGGGGACTTTTTATTTGAGGATCATTTTATTCTGTACTTAGTTTTGGAATCAACTTCCTATGGATTTTACCTTCCTTATAGGGTGAGTGGGCAGAAAGAGTGAAGAGAAAATTACAGAGAGGTATTACTTTTTTTCTGGTTCCTCTCTAAAGGTCTTATTTAGTGAAGGCTCTGAGATTTGCAAAGTCATTGAACCTCAAACGGGCCATTTCAGAAATCAGCCAAAAGTAGGTTGGTACAAAAATTTTTCCTCTTTAAATTTCCTTTGGAGTTGAAGAAAGTAATATCTTTTTTATTATTTATTTCATAATATTCTTTTGGAAAGGTTTCTTGATTAATTTGATCATTTTTTATAGCTTCAAAGCCATATTGACATTCTCTGTGCTGTCATTCAATTTATGGATGTTTATTTTTATTGTATGTCACAAAACAAGCAGTTGTAATATTATCAGAAGATTCTGATTAATATGGAATCTTCCAAAATACTATTTTAATCAGGATCCTCATGGTACTCAAACATGTTGTTGAATGAACTAGTTGACCTGTATGCATAAACAAAATGTTAGAATAAAAGCTAATTTGTGCTTTTATAATAACACTAAAGGCCCAGTACACAAAATTCATGCATGGGTGTGTGTGTGTGTGTGTGTGTGTGTGTGTGTGTGTGTCTGTCCCCATCCATCAGCCCAGCCTAGACCCTCTCCAATCTGGGATTTCTCTCGTAATCCAGGACTGCTGGCTCCCAATCGCTTGCCTGCCTGATTGCCCCTAACTTCCCTCCCCTGCTGGCCCAGTCACCCCTAACTGCCCTCCCTTGCCAGCCTGATCACCCCCAGTTGCCCTCCTTGCAGGCCTGGTTCCCCCCAACTGCCCTCCCATGCAGGCCTGGTTGCCCCTAATTGTCCCATGTCTCTCTCCCCCCCTCCCCCCCAAGCCTGGTCTCCCCACACAGCCTGCTGTTCAGTCATTTGATCACCCCTCAGTAAACTCCTCTGCCAGCCTGGTCACCCCACACAGCCCACCGTTCACTCATTTGGTCGTCTCTCATTAATCCCTTTGCCAGCCTTGTTGTTCAATGCAGCCTGGGTTAGTCCATCCAGTTGTTTCAGGTGTGACTGCCCCTAGCTTTTTATATACTAGGATTTATTATATAGAGGCCTGGCACACTAATTCATTAACTAGTGGGGTCCCTCGGCTTGGCCTGTGGAATTGGGCTGAAACCTGCTCTTCAATATCTCCCAAGGTGTCCTGGATTGTGAGAGGATGCAGTGCAGCCCAAGGGACCCCATTAGTGTACAATTGGGCAGAAAAAGGATGTGGGATGTTGGCCAGCCAGGGAAGGACTGCCGGAGGGCTCCAGGGCATGTCTGGTCTGACTCACTTAGTTCTAATCGGCTGAACCCCAGCAGCAAGCTAACCTACTGGTTGGAGTGTCTACTTCTTGGTGGTCAGTGCATGTCAGAGCGACTTGTAAACTGGTTGACAGTCTGCCCTCTGGTGGTCAGTGCACATCATAGTCAATGGTTGAGCAGCCTTAGCATATCATTAGCATTTTATGCTTTGATTGGTTGAATGGCCAACTGGACGACCGGACACTTAGCATATTAGGCTCTTATTATGTAGGATTATTATTTCCCATATGAACAACTGTATATCTACTTTTGCCCACCCAGTATTTTTGTCTTCACATGTATGCTAAATCCTGAGTACTTTTAGTTTCATCTTCTTTTTCCTTTATTTTTTTATTTTTTTATTATCATGGAGACCATGATGTATCAGAAACAAGTCAAGTATGAGAAATTCCTAATCTCTAATATATTTTCTCCAGCAGAAACCACATTCATAATAGATATTTGTGGCTAAGAATTTTCAACAATCCTGAATTATTTCAGTGTGGCAGATTTTATGTTCAGATCAATATAATTTGAGTTAAGGACTCAGTAAAAACCTGTTTTTAAGAAATTAAACAGAATATACAGAAAGTAAAACAGCAATAAATGAGGAAATTAAGGGTGCTGATCCAGTTTGCAAAATCTTTTCTTCTGTCCCTTTGAGAAACATGGAGTTTATAAAACAGCTTTAACTTGAGGAGGGGCCCCTATGTGTTGGCATTGAAATGAATGCCATGTTTCGCCATTAATGACTTCATAGCACTGTTTATAGAAGTTGGGTTCTCTGCTCAAATCCAGTTTGTTTGATTAAGTTCTTCCGATCATTTTGAACTCCCTGCGCTAAACTACTTCTAATGGACTGTAGTTTCAGTGGTGGTAATGAACATGCTTCTAAGTTGTTAAGTTCTGAGCTGTCAGGTAATATGATACTCTTTCTCACCTTAAAGATGAGTTGTGGTCTTTTGGAGGTTGCAGGAGAAGAACTTAGACCTCCTACGCACCTGGGTCATTTTTTAATGATGAAAAAGATACTTCCCCCCTCCCCCTCAAGCAAGACATATGTCCTCTTTGGAGCATTGTTTCTCTGCTACAGCTAGTGTGTGACATTTAAGCAGTGATATAATTTCAGTTATTGCATCACTTTGAAGAAAGGTTTCCATAGAAAATGTAAGTTTCAAAATTATTGTTTTGTATATTCTTTGGGGGTTAGGAGGATGATAGTTAGAATAAGAGTATAGAGTTACCTCCATGAGTTGTCAAGTGGGTTGATATAATCCTATATAATAAAAAGCTAGTAAGCAAATTGACTGACTGGCTGAACGACAGGTGGCTGTGATGCACACTGACCACCGGGGGCAAATGCTCAATGCAGTATCCACCCCTTGGTGGTCAAGTGCTCCTACAGGGGGAGGGCTGCTCAGCCAGAAGCCCTGAGCCAGGCCACAGCTGGTGGGCACAGAAGCAGTGGTGGAGCCTCTCCCGCCTTTGCGGCAGCACTAGGCCATCAGTCGGACATCCCCCGAGGGCTCCCAGACTGTGAGAGGGCACAGGCTGGGCTAAGGGACCCCCCCAACCCCGAGTGCATAAATTTCGTGCACTGGGCCTCTAGTATCTAAATGAAAAATAATTCAGAGAAGCTGAAATGTTAAATATTGGACAGCTTGCTTGGCTAATGCAAGGTCTTCAATTTAAAGCACGTATGGTAAAAAAAAAAATCTGCCTCAACAAAAACAACATAGTTTTTGAAGTAAATGGTTGAAATTCATGTATCATGTGTTCATGTTTTAGTGAGTGGATTTCAGTCATTTTATGTTAACACCAACACTGTGATTACTTATCTATATATCTTATCTAGATGCTGATTTCTCAATCTTGGTAATATAGAAAATCATGTGCATGTAGAAGTCAGCAGAATGATACATTCCCACAAGGTAACTCAATGGTGGGAAACAATGAAACTGACTCAGAGTTACACCATTTTTAAAATTCAACAAAGAGAAACCTTAAGAGCTTTAAGTTAGATGCACAATTTACAGCTTACCTGTTAAAAAGCCTTTTGTTATAAGCAGAACACACTGAACTCAAAATAGCTGCTACAAATGTAGGTGCCCAGGTAGTGCCTCCACACAGTGCTTGTGCAGTCCTCCATCAGAGATGACTTGTTGGAGACTAAACCTTAGAAATTCAGGAGCCTGCTAAATTTGGTCCATTTAATACTTAACATCCACAGCTCCACAGCTGTATTTATTTATTTAAAAAACTTAAAAAAATATATATATTCTTTTGTTTTTTTTACAGAGAGGAAGGGAGAGAGATAGTTAGAAACATCAATGAGAGAAACATCGATCAACTGCCTCCTGGGGATGTGTCCGCAACCAAGGTACGTGCCCTTGACCAGAATTGAACCTGGGACCTTTCAGTTCTCAGGCTGATGCTCTATCCACTGAGCCAAACTGGTTTAGGCTCCACTGCTGTATTTAAATAGGACTCATTCATAGAGACTACAGACCTTTATCTTGGCGGTTCCCCAAAGGGCAGCAGGAATCTCAGCCCATCTAGGAAGTGTTAAATGAAACGATAGGTCGTGTGAGATAACCAGGCCTCTTTGAAGCCTTTGCTTGTAGGAACATCTATTTCCAGGTTTGCATCGTATTCTTTAGATTTCACATTATTACAAGGTGTTCTTGGTCTTACCAGCGACTCCTTACAACATCACCAACATGAAAAGAGGAACATTCACAACAGATCTTGAGTTTGTTTTAAGATGAAATACATCAATATTAAGAATTAAACAATAAAACATTCATGAAAGTTCTTACCATTTCTTTTAAGAATTTCTTTTGAAGCTGACTTAACATTGTTGCATTTATTACAGTCATTTTACAGCTCAATTTGGCTTTTTAGGTTTTTAAAAAATATATATTTTATTGATTTTTTATAGAGAGGGAGAGAGAGGGATAGAAAGCTAGAAACATTGATGAGAGAGAATCATCGATCAGCTGCCTTTTGCACGCCCCCCACTGGGGATGTGTCCGCAACCAAGATACATGCCCTTGACTGGAATCGAACCCAGGACCTTTCAGTCCGCAGGCTGACGCCCTATCCACTGAGCCAAACCAGTTTTAGCTGGCTTTATAGGTTTTTAATCTTGTGTTTTAAGATGATATAGCATTACATTAAGTTTCAATTCATTTATAAAAGTCAAATGTAGTTCTCAGATCCAGGTGCATCCCACATGGCAACATTAGAATGAAGAAAGTCTTTTTATTTATAAACAAACTAGAGGCCTGATGCATGAAATTCATGCAAAAGTAGGTCTTCCTGCTGGCACTGGCTTCCCTCTGGCATCTGGGACCCAGGCTTCCCTCACAGCCCCTGCTTCCAGTCTGATTAGCAAGTTACGCTTTTATTATTATAGATTTTTCATTTTTCATGAGTATTTGAGATGTGATTTGTATGTTGGGTTTCTGTCTGGAATTGGTTTCTCCACTAGCACAGAGAAGGATCATGAAACATCGCGGTCTTATTGCACCTTACTCTTTTTTTTTTTTTCCATCTTTTTTTTTTTCTTTTAATATATTTTATTGATTTTTTACAGAGAGGAAGGGAGAAGGATAGAGAGCTAGAAACATCGATGAGAGAGATACATCGACCAGTTGCCTCCTGCACACCCCCCACTGGAGATGTGCCCACAACCAATGTGCATGCCCTTAACCGGAATCGCACCTGAGACCCTTGAGTCCGCAGACCGACGCTCTATCCACTGAACCAAACCGGTTTCAGCTGCACCTTACTCTTTCACCTTGTTCTTTAAGGTTTTCTTTTAGGCCCCTGAAGCTGTGCTTAAGTGCTCCCATTCTGCTAGTTTCAAACACTATGAAGCTAGGGTTCCAAATAGGTTTACTGTTTCTTGACTAAATATTTTCGAAAGTTGACATGCCCTAGGATTTCTCTCTAATAGTAGTTAGCAACTACTAATATTGATTAAAAAACAAAAAGTGAAATTATGTTGTGCCTGCTAGCATTCAAACCAGTGTGGTACACTAATTGCTGCAAGAAAAGGAATTTTCAGAGTTTTTTCTTTCATGTACAGATGTGCTTCTGTGAGCTTAAATAGGAGTCTTTAAAGCATCCACTTTTACTTCCCTGGTACTATTTATGTCTTACAATACAAAATAACTTAAATTTTGTGGAGTTGTATTGGTAGGATTATTGTCTTTGTGAAAGCTTTGCTCAGCAGTTTTCGAAGTCACCCTCTTTATTTAATTCATCCATGCTCCCCTTGGTACATGTATGTTGAATGCTTATAATGCACTCTTCCAGTATCTGGCACAGAGTAGGTGAAGACAGGGCCTTGTCCCCAGGAGACTGTCTCTCAGCTTGTTGCTCACCAGTGGTGGGCAGTTTGAGGGTTATTTCCAGGAAGGGATGAGTAATCGGTGTTTGTTCAAAATGTGATTCCCATTAGGTATAGACATAATGAAGTTCTGTGTATAAAAAGATGTCTCACTTTATTGAAAACAACTTACCCTCCCCTGTTTACTCATAAAGTGAATGATAGCAATCAAGGTGGAATAATAAATAAAGCTCTTTGCTTAAATAAAAGCAAATGCTTTCACATTTCTAAGAAATAAATACCTCTGCCGAAACAGGTTTGGCTCAGTGGATAGAGCGTTGGTCTGCGGACTGAAGGGTCCCAGGTTTGATTCCGGTCAAGGTCATGTACATTGGTTGCAGGCACATCCCTGGTTGGGGGTGTGCAGGAGGCAGCTGGTCGATGTATCTCTCTCATCGATGTTTCCAGCTCTCTGTCCCTCTCCCTTCCTCTCTGTGAAAAATCAATAAAATATATTTAATAAAATAAATAAATAAATAAATAAATACATCTGTGGGAGGCAATATCTAAGATAAGAGGTACTTGGGAATTTGGAGAGGAAGACAGTAATTATATAAGAGAACATGCTGTTATTGAATTAGTGATGTCAGTAGGGAAAGTTCCTCTCTAAGAAACAATCGTGTGCTTCTGTGAAGACTGTTCTCTGATTGACATAAAACACTAGCAGAACTTTCCTCTCGGGCTGTGAGTAGATGATGATCATACTTTGTAACTTATTGCCAAGTTACTATTATGCTCTCTGAGGTATGAAGTGATATTAATGATCATTTTTTATCAATGAGAAATAACACTTTATAGCATTGCTATAATGTAAATATATTAAAATATGTTGCAATGGGGAAGAACACCCTGGGGAGAGAGAGAGAGAGAGATGAGACTTAGGAGTTGGGAAATTATTTGGACAGCAGAGAAAGCTTTAGGGCAAAATTTCAATAAAAAAATACATTATTTTCTAAACTATTCAGGAGGGAAGAGAGTCTTCTATTCATGTATCCCCTGGACTTAAATATTGTTACAAATAAAATGTTTAGCCAATTGTAGTCACTTATCTGCACTAATAAAAAAACAAGAAGTTATTGATAATGTTTTTTCAGAAAAAAAATTTATTTTCCCACTGTAAGCATTTAGAGTTTAAAACCGCATTCTTAGTATTTCTATTTTGTTTCATAAAAACCCATACTTTTGTACTGTCGTTATGTTTTGGGGGATAATTTCCTAGTTCCAATAACATTTAGTTTGTCAAGGTTCAGAGTTATCCTGAAAGGCAATCAGTTGAAGAATTTCTTTTTCATTTTTAATTTAGCCTAAAGTGTTATTCTTAGTAATAAAATACTATCTAATTACATAACAGAAAAATTAGAATTCATCAAATATAATAACACATTTAAGAATATTTATTTATTTATTTATTTATTTTAATAGAGTAGAAGGGGTAGAAAAAAATATCAATGAGAGAGAAACATCTGTCTGCCTCCTACCTGCCTGCCCCTTGCTGGGGATCAAGCTCACAACCTGAGCATGTGCCCTGACAGGGAATTGAACCTGTGACTCCTTGAATCACACCAGCCATGCTATAATACATTTTTATAGTTTGCTCTAAAGATCTGTTAATTAGTTGGTAACTTTCCCCTATATTTTGACTCCTCTCTGTCTCTCCCCTACCCCCCAGTTTCTTGGAATTTTTATTAATTCACTGATCCATTATTTACTGTGCTGCAGGAATCAGGTTGTGCTCAGCACAGAGAGAAGTAGCTGCCATCCCAGCCATTCCCCTTCTCCACTTCCCCCAAGATAAGAGGCCTGCCTAGATTAAGTCCTAAGCCATCTGGCAGAGGCCATGGGGCTATATTTAAGGCTCAAGCTCCAGAGGCCGTGTTGCATCAGTTCTGGGAACATAGGGACTCCAAGTAGTTATCTTGGTCCTGCTGTTCACACCCAGTGGCTTTCCCCGCTCCCCCAAGTCCCTTTACAGAGGCTGAGGAAGCTGGTGTGGCAGGAGAGCTGAGTGGTTCTAGCACTTATTCTTCAGCCCTGTCTCCGTTATCCTTAAGAGGACAGAGTCATGGAAATACTGAGGGGCTGCACAGTGGCACTTCAGAGCTCCAGAGGCCGAACCCTGGAGCCCACGGCAAGCCCATTTCCAGGGCCAGTATTTCTGCTCTTAAAGCTAAGTTTATTAATTTCTTCACGAGACCATGCGTTTCGAAAAAATGCTTAGTTGCTTTTAGTGGCAGTGTTGATTCTAGAATCCCATTATCTCTCTCTAACTTCCTTCCTTCCTCCCTCCCTCCCTCCCTCCCTCCCTCCCCCCCCCTTCCCTCCCTCCCTCCCTCTCCTCCCTCCCTCCCTCTCTCTCTCTCTCTCTCTCTCTCTCTCTCTCTCTCTCTCTCTCTCTCTCTCTTTCTCTCTTTCTCTCTTTCTCTTTCTTTCTTTCTTTCTTTCTTTCTTTCTTTTTAATATATATATTTCAGAGAAAAATTAAGAAGGAGAGGAGATAGAAACATCAATGATGTGTGAGAGAGAGTATTGATCACTGGGGATTGAGCCTGCAACCCAGGCATGTGCCCTGACCAGGAATTGAACCATAACCTTCTGGTTCATAGGTCAATGCTCAACCAATGAGCCACACTGGCTGGGCATATTATCTTGGTTCTTTATGCAGTGTAACTTTCTTCAAATCATACTATCTGCTTATTTGACACCTCTCTTGGAAAATTAGGTGAGCATCCCAACAACACAAGAAAACTTAGTGGAATATCCAGTCTTCATTTTACTCATTTTAAATACTATATATTTTTTACCCTTATTGTTGAGTCCAAGTTCCTCTTCCAGGGACTTGCCCTCTTTAGATGTCAGGAATTGGAAAAAGATATGAGTGGCTGTAGGCAGGTAGGTTATTCTTTACTGCAAACAAAGCAGCCAACCACCGGCTGGTGAGTGGCACTTTGTATACTCACTCAAACAAAAGAGGCCTCATGCCAATTAGTGACATCTGTACTAGTATTACATTAAAATAAGTAGTAGGTTATATAAGGGTGCGTCTGTGCCGTGTGTATACTGTTACTGCTGAGTCATTGCCCTCACACACGCATATGGCAAGTGGGCCTGTAGTGTCTGGCGTACTCTAGTCAGGTTCCACACTTTTTCAGCAAATCGGTTCCTTAAAATTCATAAACTGTGATCCTGGCTGGTATGTTTCAGTGGTTGGAGTGTTATCCAAAAGGTTGCTGGTTTGATTCCCAGTAGGTTCATATACCTAGGTTTCCAGTTTTTTCCCTGGTTGGAGTATGTACGAGAGGCAACCAGCCAATGTTTCTCTCTCACATCGATGCCCACCTCTCCTCCACCCCTATCAAAATCAATGAAATGTCCTCGGGTGAGGATTGGGGAAAATCTGTAGACTATAAGATTTAATTCCAATTTTCTTGTCATTGAGAATTCTAGTGCAACTGAGCTGCACATGCTGAATGGATTTTATGTGGCCACATGCTAAGATTGCATGGATGTTGTCATACCCGCTAAAGGACATCCTCCAGAAACTGGAGCCAGACTGTTATCCTTATTCTGTAGATTTGTTCTTGAAATAAGTTGCCAAGAAGATTCCCAAGATTCCATGTACACTAGTGATGTGTGAAGCACTTAGTGTGCCTAGAACCTTGTGGATGACTCCTCTCGTCAGCTGCTCTTGGCCATGTCTGCACTGTGGCACCAGAGAATACAACTGCTGCCATTGAGCAGTCATAGCTGGGCCATTGGCACTTAGTTACTACTTGCTTGAAGCAGTTTTAAAATATTAAACTTGATAAACTGAGCTGGGTAAAGACTTTGTGTCTTGCCCCAGCTGGTTTTATTCAGTAGATAGAGCATTAGCTTGTGGACTGAAAGATCCAGGGTTCGATTTCGGTCAAGAGCATGTACCTTGGGTGCAGGCTTGATTCCCTGACACTGGGGAGGCAACCAATCCATGTGTCTCTCTCACATCGATGTTTCTCTGTCTCTTCCACTCTCTAGAAATCAATGGGGGGAAGATTAACAACAGCAACAAAAAACTTCGTGTCCCTTGGATCTGCCATATTTGATGGGTTTTCAGCTGGAAGGCAATGTAGCTCCTCTGGCTACACTGTTAGGCACTAGGATGTGTACCTGGCAGGCTTGACTCTGGAAGCCCCAGAAGACACAGAGACATGGTTTGGAATATTGTTTGTTTCAGAGTTAAATATTCATTCACTGTGGGCAGCTTTACAATGTTTTGCTGCCTAAAAAAATTATGCAGGCAGTGAATGGAATAAAAATCTGAAACACAGACACACAGAGACAAACACACGCACATGTACATCCATGCATGGAGTCTTTTCCTTCTGTATGTTCTGTAGTCCTTTTTTAGATTTACATGAGAAATGATGTTATTTTAAAATATGGAGCCTTGAATTAAGCTCTTCCCAGTGGTACTATATTTATAAATGTCAAAGCACAAAAAGAATAAAAGAAAGCTTTTGTGCCCATTTGACTTATTTATTTAGACTGTAAAATCACAGAATGACTTATTCATTCACTGTACAGATGTTCTTTGAGCTTTTTCTCCCAAGCCTCGTTTTATTGAGATGCAATTAACACACGACATTGTGTAAGTCTAAGGTGAACAACATGATGATTTGATACATGTATGTATTGTGTAATGTTTTCCACAAAAAGGTTAATTCACACCTTTCTGACCAAACAGAATTACCTTTTTATGTATATGTGGTGAGAACATTTAAGATCTACTTACTTAGCAAACTTTAAGTATACAATATACAGGGTTGGGCAAAAATAGATTTACAGTTGCCTGTATGGGAAACAGTTTATTCTTGTAATATTATTCTTGTATTATTTATTTGTATTATAACTGTAAACCTACTTTTGCCCACCCCTGTAATATTGTTAACTATAGTCACAATGTACATTACATCCCCAGAAGTTATTCATCTTGTAATTGAAAGTTTGTATTCTTTCATGCATTGTCCCCACTACTGAGCCTCTGCAACCATCTGTCAACTCTTTTTCTCTTCGTTCCCATTTTGTAGATTTTACTTCTCAGTGAGAACCTATTTGTCTTTGTCTAAATTACTTCATTTAGCATAATGCCCTCAAGGTTCATGGTTTTTCAAATTTCAGGATTTCCTTTTCACAGCTGAATAATATCCCTGTGTGTGTGTTGTATGTATGTGTGATATTTACTATATCCATTGGCAGGCACTTAGGTGGTTTCCATATCTTCAGAGCTATACCCAGGAGTGGAACTTTTTTCCATAGTGTTTGAACCAATTTACATCTCCACAAACAGTGCACGAGGCTTTCCCTTTTCCACATCTTCATCAACATTTGTCTCTCCTCTTCTTAATGAACAGGGATGAGGTGATGTCTCATTGTAGTTTGGGTGTTCATTTCTCCAATGATTAGTGATGTTGATCACCTTTCCATGTACCTATTGGTCATTTGTATATTTTCTTTAGTAAAATGCCTGTTCTTGTCCTTTGCCTATTTTTGATCAGATTGGCCAAGGGAAGATGGGGGGTAGGTTCTGTCCTGCTGGGGCTGGGAAGGGCAGCAGAGTTGGAGACTCCAGTTGAAGTAGTGATTATGGCGAGACAGTTCATACCACTCACTTTGCTCAGCACCATTGTAGGCTCAGTGAAAAAGCCAAGTTTCTGTGCTTGTGATCTTTATACTATGAAGGTGGACAATGAGTGTTATTGCAATAGACAACAGTACATCAGGAGGTGGGAGTGTGGATGACTTGTAAACAGGGTGGTGACAGAGTGGCCAGAGGTATGGAATGCTGTTTTAGATAGGCTGATTCTGTGTTTTCTCTAGTGATAACACATTTCAGGCCCTTTTAGGCATAGTAAGGTTTCCGGATCAGTTATAAGATCACAGGGAGCCATTGAGGGGTTTACAAGGGAGTGACCAGATGTAGGTTTTAAGAAACAACTCCATTGCAGGTCATTAAGCCAGTGAAGAGGCTCCTTGGATCTAGAGTAAGAAGAGAGAGGGAAGAAGGTGGATTTGAGAGTGATGCCATTCAGGAGGGGAATTGACTGGTGAATGAGTCCTCCAGGGCATAGGAGAGAAGGGTGTCAGCCTTTTTGGCCTCAAGGATTCTGGCTGGTGCAACAGAGAAGGGGGGATGAGATTGGACCTGAGAGGTGATCATGAGGGGAGATATGGCCACTATGAGTGGTTGTGCTGTGACACACTGAGTGGATGTGCTGTGTGGCCCTCAGATTTCTATATTGAGCAGATCATTAGATTTGGGGCCCCGAGGAGAAATCTGGGCTGGAGAAATTACCTTGTTGTGACTGAGGAACAGAAGTGATTGGTTAGGGAGAGTGTAGGGGGTTTGAAGGTAAGAGAGCCTCTAGCATTCAAGGCTAGCTCCTGAGGGTGGGCACCCGCTGAGGTGTTCTTGAGGATGGAGGCCCTGTGGAGAGCTAGATCCTCTGCTGGGAGTGGACAAGGGGAGAACAAGCCGAGGCAGCAGGTCTGCAGAGGGAAAGGCCGGTGAGGAATTTGAAATTGCAGAGTGGGATATGGCTGAGTAGGGTTGTAGCTGAAGAGGGAAGAGGATCCAGTCCAGGATGGTGTTGGAGGAGTGGAAAGCAAAAGAATAATTTTGGGAGTTATGGTGATAGCTGAACTTGTTTACAGGGTAACTGGAAGGATGGGTGGAGAGACAGGTGGATGATACAGAGGCAGTGAGAGACAATGGACAGGGCCAGGATTGGAGGAAGCAGGAAAAGCTGGGACCATCTGGTGGGTGCTGGGGCGTAGGCACAGGGGCCTCAGGAAACGATTGGTATTTGTATGGAACTTTTGCAGTGCCATTTAATCTTTTTCACAGCTGTGTGGGAAAGAGCTTGCCCAGCCAGTAGGTGGGACCTCAGTGCTTCTCATTTCTTTTGAGCACATGACCAGCACATCTTGCCCTCTTTTCCCCTCCTCTCAACACACCATAAACATACACTGAATGTTGCACGGGACAGGATTAAGGTTCAGCCAGTGATAACCTGCTGAGCCATTCCTAACAGGCGCCTGCCTTCCAGCAGTGTTTCAGTATCCTGTTTCATAGACGAGGGGGCAGACTCAGAAGTGAGGAATTGCATCCAAGCTTGCCCAGCACTTTTTATGGCCATGCACCCATGGGCATACAAGGCCCAGGGCCCTTGGAGCAGGGGTGTGGGAGGAAGGGGGTGGGCAGCAATGTGTGTGTGTGTGTGTTTTAAAAAAAGATATTTTATTGATTTTTACATAGAGAGGAATTGAGAGAGATAGAGAGTTAGAAATGTCTTTGAGAGAGAAACATCAACCAGCTGCCTCCTGCACACCCCCCTCCCCCCCTAACCGGGGATGTGCCCGCAACCAATGTACATGCCCTTGACCGGAATCGAACCCGGGACCTTTCAATCTGCAGGCCTACACTCTATCCACTGAGCCAAACCGGTTTCGGCCAGTAATGTGTTTTGATTGGCCCTGCTGTCCTGTTTCCTGTGCATGTCCAGTATCTTCAGGACAGGATCTAAGGAGAATCTAGAGGCCCTGAGACTCTTATGTAGTACATGTTATCATTACTTAACCTGCTACTATTAAGTGCAAGGTTGGACTAGAATGTAGAATTCAAGTGCTCTTACATTTCTCCTGTTCAGAAGTTAGCTCAGGGAGGACTATGCCTTCTGCTGAAGAGGCAAAGACTGGCCCAAACCTTACGCCCACATAGCTTCTCTGAGCTCTGGTAGGCCCGAGTACAGCATGGCTGATTTCATTGCATTGCAGCTTTGGCTTCTGTCGTTTCCTCATTGGCTTCAGATGTTTTTAACACAAGTAAGAATTCAATTTTGGAGTTTGTGTAATTATAAAATACACTGTGCTCATGGTGAGGAATCATATATCACAGGAGAAGGTGAGGGAGGAAGAAGATAGAAGTGTCCTGCCATTTCCATCTCCATTTTATTCGCCACAATTAATCACAAATTACATTTTTCATGGCGCATTGCTGTAGAAATTTTAAGTCTACAGAAAGGCTTTTGTAGGTAAAATAAATTTAATATGTAATTTGGGTCTCTTTCTTGATGAGCATATTCTGTTCTTTTTAATGATCACAGAGTATTTCATATTTATTCATATATCACAGTTTCTGTCTTCATTTTTTTTTCTCTCTGTAAAAAGCAAGACTGTATTGAACTTGTTTGAATATAATTTGCAGAATATATAACTGGCAATGGAATTGCTGGATCAAGGGGAGTGTACATTTAAAATTTGGATGGGTGTTCTCAAATTATCCTCACTACAAATGCCTTTTAGTGGAGGATTTGTGAGGGCATCTAGGATTATGAAACCTCCTGGGCCAGGATGGGCAGGGATACTTCTGAGCTTCCTTGGTACCCTCATTGTCTTCAGCAGCATTTGTGCTAGTTGCAGCAGTTTCTCCTGTTCTTTCTTAAATTGGACAAGAGGAAGTCAAAGAATGCTAGTCCAAGAGGGTGGGATTGATTTCTGCCCTTAGCATAGAACCTTGGAATGTTTTGTGGAGATAAGTGGAGGGACCACCGTCGTCTGTCCTTTGTCTTCTCCCCATATGGATGTGCTCATATATAGTCTAGTGTTTGTCAAGTTTGAGATGTGTGCTCAGCGAGGTATCTATGTGAATTCTCATAACAACTTGCTCTGTCACTGCTGTTCCTCCTGCTTCACAGTTGAGGAAACAGAGGTTCATGCTGAATGGAGAAGCCTAGATCTGCTCTCACTCTGTACCCTCCCCACACTGATGGGCTGCTTTAGCCCATTTGTTTAAAACAGCCATTTTCAACCAGTGTGCTGCAGGAATATTTAAAACAATACCTGACTAGTCAGGGGCACTGATCTCCTTTCTCTTAGATGGTCAAATAAAAAACATGACAACAGCCAACACAATAGCTGTCTAGTGTGAATGAATCAAAATTATACCTATTTTTTGGTGTGCTTCGGCATTTTAGTAATTAGTTTGTGTCAATAAGATGAAAATAGTTGAACATCAGCATGTTCCTATGAGTATTAAAAGAAGTTGTAGTCATAATATATACTTTATTTTCCTGTGCACACTTCAAGAAGAGGTTTTGTATCATCTTTATTTAAACATTTTATGCCTAATTATATCTTGTTTTATGACTAGAATGAATTTGAAACCAGAGAAAAATTTAAATATGCTAAAAGGCATGAGGAGCTTAGGCCTCGTAAGAAATATTATTTGAAATAACTTAATATAGTCATATTTAATATTTCATATTTATTTTTTAAGAATTATGAAATAATTAATTTTATTTCCCCTGGAGGGAGAATTCTGAATCATAAATACAAAGATGTTTGTGGGTGGTTATAAATCAGTTTATAACTGATTTCCAAATATTGTAAAAAATAAACTCACTGAAAGCCTAAGCTTTTCTTTCAACTGTTTGGTAAAACTAGGTTGAGGGGCTGTTCTAAGACTAAATAATTGAGCTGTTCTGTGGTATTTTTATTTCAAAATACTCAGAAAGTCAATACTTTTGTCTTTTTAGAGTGTTATTCTCAGAATACCCAGCAGAGGTCACTGCCAGGTTGTGATTGAACATAATTGCAGACACCCAGGGCAAGACTGTGGCTGTGGTGCTTTCCAGAGGAAATAGATCTGAATGTGATGTGAAAATAGTTATATTTTATTTAGAATGTTTTCATTAAAATTATTATAGGTTTCATAACAGCATTTGTAAAGTATCTCAGATGACATAACTGTTTCCTACTATGTAGAAGTACTGAACATTTTACAGTTAGCCACTTATCAATATGGGGAATGATCCTAAACATGGCTTGATTCCCTACTTTGATTCCTGTCCCAAAATTGATTTGAGTTTTAGAAATGAAATTTTACTACTTATGAATTTAGGGAGCAAATATAATTTTTGGTAAAATTTTATTTTTTTGTACACTCCAGTAACCAGACATTACATAACTTAATACATGATCATTACAATAAATCCTGAACCCATCCAGCACCACACCTAGTTATTAGAATATTATTTATTATATTCCCTATGTTTTATTTTCATCCCCAAAACAACTATTCTGTAACAACCAATGTGTATTTCTTAAACCCTTCAATGTCCCCTCGCCCCCCAACCTCTTTCCCACCTGGCAACCAACAAAAAGTTCTCTGTATTTATGAGTCTGTTCTGCTTGTTCATTTTGTTTGTAGATTCAATTGTTGATAGCTACATATTTATTGACCTTTTATTATTCATATTTTTATCTTAATTGTTGGTATAATTTAATAAGTAGTAAAAAAGAAAGCATGACAAGTCCTTAAAGGTAGCTTCATGACTTTGTTGAGTTTTAATTGTTCTTAAATTTCAATAAAATATTCCTTAATCAGTTCTGAATCCTGGTAAATAACTGTGCTTTAAATGAAGAATCATATAGCCTAGTTACCGTATTTTTCGGACCATAAGACACACTTTTTTCCCCCCAGAAGTGGGGGGAAAAAGTCGCTGCGTCTTATGGTCCAAATATAGCCTACACATATACTTTAAAAAAAAAGTTTTTTTACTTGCCCGGCTCTGTGTGGTCTCTGTGTGCTTGCCCGGCTCTAAAATGGTTCTAAATGCTTCTGTTTACTTTACAGGGTTGATTACATGTGTTTATGACTGTGATGTTGGGTTTTAATGCACATAAAATATTTTAGGACACTATTTGTTTCAGAATCTTTTTTTCTTCATTTCCCTTCTCTAAAAACTGGTGCGTCTTATGGTCCAGAGCGTCTTATGGTCCGAAAAATACGGTATGTGTACTCTCCATTTTTCCTTCTCCCACAATGTCCAAATTATTATTTTTTGTATTCTTTGTCTACTAGATTAACACAGCCATTATATTTTTGTGGACTTTGAATTGCCACAGTTTTCCTCAGTATACAAATGGTGGGGTGCAATAAATGTACGTGTGTGTATTGCGTGTGTTATATATTGCACACATATAGATACAGATACATTTTGCCAAAGTTTTTCAGTAAGTAAAAGTTTTAGATAATGTCTACTAGTAGACATGTCTACATTTATGAGATTTGAGTATTTCTTGCCTGTGAACTCGAAAATTTGATGCCCATAGAATACCGTTGTATTCTTTAGCAGAGAATCATTTTATATTTTCTTAGGGTAACTTTTTCTGTTTCTTCTCCTTACATTAATTTGTTTCAGGCCTCATCTTTCTTGCTTATTTCACATTTTTTTCCCTCCCCAATTGCTCTGTGCTTCTTTAGAAATACTGTGTTGGCAGAGTCCACGAGAGGGCAGCAGAACTCTGCAGCAAAGGTCAGCTTGGCTTTCCAGTTGGCAGGTGCGAGGTGCACTTGTGAGAACAAAGCTCATTGTTACTAGAGGGCAGAAACCTCAGTGACAAAGCATTGTAGTGAATTCAAATACACAATTGGGAAATTCTCTGTCCCCATTGACTAATCTCCACCACAAGGCCTATGCACACAAAATCGCTTGTAATTAAACTAACACTGTGGATGGGATTGAGCTAAATGCTAATAGATGCCTCATTGTGGAACTTCCAAAATCTGTGGCAGGCCTCTGATAGTGAGTTATTTTTTATTGCTTGAATACTTATGAGTCATAAAAATGGAGGAAAGCTTGCTCTGGCCTCATCTTTGTTTTTTAAAGAATGGAAAATACTTGCAAATAAAGACACATGGATTGCTTTGTCCATCTTACAAGAAACTTGCTCATAATACCTGACTGAGTCCTTGCTAACAAATTAATTTTATTTATTGATTCCTAGAAAAAACTGGACTGTTTAACTATTAAGTCTTTGGAAAAGTTTGTTTTTATTTTATATTATTAAGTTTGTTTTTATATAATTTGTGTTACACTTTTTCTTGATTTTTTAAAATTCTATTTTTCAGTACAGTTGACATTTAAGATGATTTTGTATTAGTTTCAGGTGCACATCATAGTAGTTAGATAACAAGGTTCTCCCCAGACTTTACCTTGAGTTTAAGTTCTTTTTTTTCCCCCCTCAGCTTTCATGCCTTATTTTCAACTTTCTTATTGCATCACATAGAGTTTTGAATGTGATAAAGCCAGGCAAACATTTGTCTAAGAGGTTTTCATAATTTAAGCAATTGCAAAATTCCTCCACCCTTAGATCTCATGTTTAGCATACTTTTCCCAAACCCTGCACTGCTGCTCCTGCCTGTCCATTATAGCAGCCATGCCAACCTGCCCACTTTTTCTTCATGTTCTAGCCCTCTAATCTAGCATGCAGGTGAATTAGCAGAGACATAGCTAATTATGAAGTAAATCCGTTTATTCTGTTAATTAGTTGACAACATTAGCCTTGATGGGAACTGGCACTTCAGCACCACTGCTCTTTTGACTTTGGGTGGGATTTTTGTTTTTTATTCTCCTGCGTGGCAGAAGCACTTATGCAGTAACTGTGTTTTTTTTTTTTTTTTTTTTTTTTTTTTTTTGGTCTCTTGCTTCAGTCTCTCTCACCAGCAGCCTGCACAGACTGGGTGGTGAGATCGGCAAGGTACCAGCAGTGAATAAGTGTCAGAGAACTGAGACTGCTACGAAAGGTCAATAAGAGAGGAGGTGTTGGCCACAGGCCCTGATGGAGGGGTAGGGCTCATGTGGAGTAGAGTGCAGCTGTCATGGACTTGGGTCACTGGGTGGTATGGAGATGCCAGCCCTGATGGAGGGCTGGGAGGGGTTGTATTTAGATGTACAAGAGCCTAGGGCTGATGGTTGGTTTGGTTTAAACTGATGAAGGGCTTCAACACATGCAGAGGAATTAGTTCATCTTTCAGGCAGGGTAAGAAAAACCACGGGAGTCTTTTTGTTTTAAAGAAAAACAATATATTAAGAAAAGTAATTCCTACCATCATTGGAACCAAACTGATAGAATATGATGTGATGTGGGTTGTGTACAGACTCTGTACTCATCAGGCCTGGGCTTTAGACTTTGGTTTGCCACACATCATCGCATCTGTGATCTCAGATAGTTCAGAACCTGCTCAAACTTGGTCCATTGATCTGTGTAATCTCTACTCACATAGCTCATGTGGAGATTGTTAGATTATGTTTAGAAAAGTCCAGCACATTATCTGCTAAATTCCAGCAGGTGTCACACATTGGTTTTCCTTTCCACATTATCCTTTCCAATTCAATTAATAGAAAATATAGTAATTAAAACAAATATGTTGAGTATTTTCTACACGTTGATTGCTGACCTCAAGGAATGAACAGTGTAGCAGACTTGATGGATGCGTTTACGATAATAGGTGATAGAATTTTGAGCTTTGGGTTTATACCAGCTACTGTACTAAGTGCTTTATTATATTAGTCCTTTTAATAACTCTGTCAAGTTGGGAGTCCTTATCACTGCTAAACTCAGCTTACCCCTGAAGTCACTAGGGACAGACGGAAAGGCTTAACTAACGTTTCCATGATGGGAAAAGAAAGAATCAGGCCTCATGCCCATTGTCTGGCCCCAGTGCCCAAGGCCCAACCATCATGCCCAGTGCCACTCACTCACAAAGGTAGCCCAGAGCTGACCTTAGCAAAAATTGATTTACTAAATCTTTGTGGTCCTGCAGCTGAAATACCATGCCTTTAGCATTTCCATGCATATATGATGAGTGCAGGCAATGTGGTCAGTACAAGCACCCAGGGGGAAAGACACTTAAGCTTGAGCAAGTCATGTCATGCCTGCAGGCACAGTTCTCCTATTTGGTGCAGTGTTTTACATCAAGGCATTGCCAACGATCTGGAACTACAATTAGGAGTTACTATTTGGGGACCTTTTGGAGGACCGCATTCTTCAGGCTGATGTTGGGCATTAAACAGTGTTGTGTATGTTGTCTTTATTAATGCCAGCCAGCTGGCTCTTGCCTCATTCATATTCAGGATGTCACCTCTTTGCCTTTTGATGCCTTTTGTTACCAGCACTGCAGCTTCCCTCTTAACTAGAAATCACCTAACAAATGGAAAAGCTTCCAATTATGGAAATTACTAGAGGCCCAATGCACGAAATTCATGCAAGAGTAGGTCTTCCCTTCCTCGGCTGTGGGCACCGGCTTCCCTCTTAGCCCCAGCTTCATCCAGAAGGTCACCCAGAAGGACTTCCAGTCTAATTAATTAGCGTATTATGTTTTTGTTGTTACAGATATTTTGTAGCTTTCTTTTAATATGTAATGGTATCCACAAAAACAAAGCTTTTCCAAATTACATTTGCAGTGTAATTACTGTGTGTGAGGGGACTTTTAGCTATGTTTTGTTTCTTTCCTTTTTATTAAACAGAACAATTCTTGAAAACCTTGCACCTGCCCTACTTTGAAAGTTTTCTGTTCCGTTACAGCCTCAGTTTTTTTATGTTTTAAATTGTAAATGTAGTTCATGCTCATGGAAAAGAAAGTGTGTAAGTATAAAATTAAAAAAAAAAAGCCCTGAATACCACTCCCCTTCCCTGCCATGGAGGGAAAATACAATCATCTTTTTTTAAGGAGTGGACATCCTTCCAGAAACCTCTGTATGTATATGAGCATTTCAAACATCCCCTGTCACTCCCCCACACAAATATTTCTTACATACTGTTCTGCCAGTGCATCTTGGATATATTTCTGCATCAGCAAATATAGATTGACTTCATCTGTTAACAGCTCCTTAGTATTTAGGGGATAGTTTCTTATAACTCCCCTATTTTTTTATTTGTTTCACAAAAACATGTTTTGGACACATTCCCACTCCACTTCCTATTATCCTTGCTCTTCCTGTCCTGCTCCCCCAATCTACTAATATTATCCACTTAGCATTTCGTAGTTTTCGATTGCCCAGTTGTTAACCACTACCTTTTTAATTAGAAGGGTCAGGTCACAGAACTCGAGCTGGAACTATTATAGATAGGCAAATGCATTGAGTATGGAATTGGGGCGGGGTGATGGGGGGAGAGGAGGATGTCGCCTCTTTGCCATTTGATGCCTTTTGTTAAATCTCAAAACTGTAGCTTCTGACTCCGGAGAACTTCTGGGGATGAAAGTTCTGCCTGGTTATTTGATTGACAACCCAGGCTCCCCTGCCAGAACTCCACTGCTTCCTGGGTTCCTTCCTGAGTTGTCTTTGTCCTCAGGGCTCTAGTTACCATTTAGATTTAATAGGAAGTAAAAAGATGCTCAAACAGTGTATTAGAAAAGCCATAATCAAAATTATAATTGACTCATATTTGAACCAATATAAATGTTATAAGTGCTTTGATGATATTATAGTTTGCTAGGTTTATTTTCTATAACTGTGTGCTACCAACAATTTATATTTGTGTATAATCAGTATAATTAGCTCTTAACAGCATAAAATTTTCATTGTTAAAATGTACACCTTTATCCAATCCCTTTTTAATTTTTCTCTAAATTAGACACAGCAATTCTGAGTTTTTCTACCTGATGTAAATACCATAGAAGCTGGGGTTGGCAGCATAATCTATGATTATCTACACCAAACTATTCATAACACCCCTGTTTACTTTTGTTTCTGTATGTTTTGTTTGTCAATCTTTAAAAGTTAATTCCTTTATGCTAAGTACCTTAAGCCTGATGCACCGCAGTTCCTTAATCTCCTAACTGATATCAGGTGACGGCAGGGGTGGTTTGTTTGGTGCAGATTATGGAGTTAGATTCTGTGTGTGAGCACATTGCGGACAGGAGAAGGAAGGTTTAGGAAGCAGAATAGGTAAAATCGGCAAAGAGCCAGATGGTGTGGTCTTAATGGAACAGTTTTTTTTGTTTTTTTGTTTTTTGTTTTTTTGTTTTTTTAGCTGACAGCACTATGAATTTTTAATTCTCTCATATTTGTTTAAATACATATAAGTGCCAATAATTCCAAGCAATTACCAGTCCTGTATTATGTGAAGTTGGAGTAGTAGGATTTGTTCTGTTGTTTTTGCGATTCCTCTAATGCTGTGTGTCAGTTATCTGAGTAGACAGCTGGGGGAAGGTAGGGTCAGGTCCTTCACTGGCACCATAAAATGGAGAGTGAGGCTCCCAGGCTCCCTATAACCACCACCCATCCCATCCTAAGGGCGAGCTGACTGCTGGCCTGGAGAATGTTTTTTCTGCACTTGTGCCTTGACTCTCACCTTACCCTGGTCAGTATACTTACCTTGACATCATTTACATTTTCCGGCCATATATGATTATGTTTTTGTATGAAATTTAGCAGAAAGCATGTTGGATTGATTGATGGAGGGTAGCAGGGGAAGTTGGTCACATAGACATTTTGCCTCACTAGTTAGTTACATCAGCCAGTTATGATAACTTGTGGATAGAAATCACCGTGTGTGTGTGTGTGTGTGTGTGTGTGTGTCTCCTTAAAGAGAATGGTTGCATGTGGATGGAAATGTCCACGTGGGCTGGCGGCCATGGCTGGTCATGCATTTGAAGGGCAGGAACCAGGACACAGAGGAGCTGCTTCCTGCGGTGGGGCCGAGGCCAGCCTTGAGCATGGTGCGGTGGCCATGTTTTAGACAGTCATAAAGCCAAACAAGACCTAGGAATGAGTTTGTTTTTCCAGTTTTGGTGATTGGGGACCATCTCTGTGCTGAGTAAGCTCAAGACCCAAAGGGAATGGAAATATTTTTTTATTTTCTAAAATCTTGAGTTATCATTGCTGTGGCTGTCATTTTAAATCTGTCCTACCTCTTCCCTCTCCACTCTCTTCTTGTTTGATGGGGTGTCTGTTTAGGTAACTTATGTAAGAGCTGCTCATTTATGTGGGGAATACCGATCAAGTTCAACTGACTACAGTGGGGACAGCTGTATGTGTCTTCATGTATCTTACACATTATGTATTTAACTAAATATCTACATACTACATATACTCAGTATCTGAACATTCTCTGTCTATAGTATTTGCTTAGTGAATAAATAAGCACCATGGACTGTTGACCTCAGGAAAATGACAAATTATTTAAAGAAATAATCTTAAAATCTCCGAATGAAAGCTGAGTGTCTTGAATATTTTGGTGCTTGTTGTTTTAAACACGTAACTAAACACGTTTGACAACCAGATGAGGTATTTTATCTTAAGCATTTGAGCTACTGGGTGGTCTCTTTATGGGTCCTCAATAATGCAGTGCAATATTAATTTTGATCAACCTTTGTGCCTACATATGATATATGGGCATTTGGGCCCATTGAGGGCTTTCCTCTAGCAGATTGGGGGTGCCTTTATTTCTGGGGTTGTAGTAAATAGCTGCCCTAAGCAGCAGAACAAACACACTGCCATATCTGTACTCAATGACCTTAACTCCCATGAGGCAGGGAGGGAGAGAGGGAGAGAGAGAGAGAGAGAGAATATATTAAGGGAGGAAAATCCCCCCTTAGTATTTTGTTACAAGTAGACTGAAAGACTTCCTCTGCTTTTTGGTAAGACTATAAAGAGAGACTACATTAGTATAACCTTTGCCTCCTAAGGTGTGGGTGAGTGCCTTGTGGTTGGAATTTAATTTTAACAGCTTCTATCAAACTGCTAAAAGATATTGAAAATCTGTAATGTGAGAATCAGGGGCAGTAAATCACACTCAGGCTTGTTAAAATTGATGTGCATAGTGTATGGGTGCAAGGACCACGTGTTTCTGCCCAGGGACTTTTCATGACTGTGCCAAGCTGTCCGTTACTCTCACCTTATAACTTTGCAATATTAGATGGCTCATAGAGCCTGTGTTGAAGTGGGGGTTTAACACCTTCTTTCTCCTTTTTGGGACAGGGTTGAAATACCTATTATTTTTCCCATTTGTAGGTTGTTTGGCTTTTCATAAGGATTTTAAAATATTGTATTTGAAGCATATAGTTAAATAATATTAGTGTCACCTGTGACATTGAATATTTGCTTGTGAACTCTATCATCAGTGATGGAGAAGGGGTGGCGATGGGGTAATGCCACATGGGAGACTTATCCTAGCCGCAGGAGTGTTGATGTGCAGAGGCAGAATGTGGGCCTTGAGGTTGCAGTGCCCTGATGGCCCTCACCTGTTTTGACACCAGAGTCAGGTGAGCAGCCCTTGCCCTGGGTGGGTCTCTATGGGTGTCAGCTTTCTTGAGGGGCCTGCACAGGGTGGGGTGTCAGACTTCTGCAGAGGATCCAAAGGAGCAAATATAATGAAGACCTATTCTCTTCTCAGCTGCTCTGGTTATCATAGGGTGGGTCTTGCTGACTGTGTTGGCCTCTGGGCACACCTGTGACATCTCAAAGGGCTCACCTGACTTTGGGGTGACAGGGCTCACTGTCTTTCTGCTTTGGGTGTATGAACTGGATCCATTTAATTCAGTCTTGTGGCTTTAAGCAGAAATGAACTTGTCTGCCCAGATTCTGCCCTTAGTCACCACAGGTCCTTTCCTTTGTGGTTTCTATCCAGTTTCTTTTCAGAAAGTTCTTCTTTTCTCACAGTTATGTGACAGGGGTTAAAATATAGTGCTTATTATGTAAAAGTTGTGGCTTATATTCCAACTGCTAGTTTCCTAACCAAGGGGAGGGGGCTTTTTAGTTTTTTATGTACATTTTTCTGCCTAAAACACAGGCATAAACATTATAGTGGGAGACACCATCAGGAAATACAGTTTTTCACTGAGAATGTATGTATGTTTACCATGAGAGATGAAAGAAAATATTGTGCAGATGATAGCAGTGGGTACATGATTTTGTGTGAGTTTGTGGGCCAGACAGCGTGTGGCCAGCAGTGTAAGAAGGACACGTGAGTTTGGGGTGAGATTGTCCAGCAGGCCTGTTTGGAGAAGGATTTGGAGGTCAAAGAATGGATTGGATTATTACCTTTGCTGAAATGTGCCTAGTTAAATTTTTCTGGCCCCTTTTGGTTACCTGTGGAAAGTGTAGTCTCTTAGTTTTCCTTTTAAAAAATCTATATTGTTGACAGTATTACATATGACCCATCCTCCCTTATGTGGGCGCCCCCTCCCATCCCCTCCCCAACACACACATTGACCCCTTCTAGCCCCCACCCCTACCCCAGGCCTTCACCATCTATTGTCTGTGTCAATTAGTTATGCATATATGTATACAAATCCTTTGGTTGATCTCTTCCCACCTCCTTGCCCTCTTCTTTTAACCACTTGTTTTGTTAAGATGGTAAAACATTCTTGTTCCAAAAGTTTTAAATTCAAACACCTTGCTTTTAATAAAAATTGAAGCTTTTACATTAATTAAAACTGAACACGATTAGTTAGGGGAAAAGTTTGATAGCCTATTAAAAGATGCATATAAACTTCCCATTTTGGTTTAGTAGCATCCCTAAACAATGCATCTCTGATGTACAATACATCAGTAGTCATGAGCCTGGAGATGTTGTCAGACGTGGTGAAATGCTGTGCTTTCACACTGGGAGCAGCCTTTGGTGTTCTGTGCTTCATACAGTAGGTGTTACCAACACAACGTGTGAAAGTATCAATTTTCACTTTTGGGGCTATTGAAGCTCAGTTTATATTACTATGTTTTTCTGTGTCTTAGTAGGACACTATTGGGGTAGATTTTTGTTGTTTTATTGCTTTTCTTACTTTACCTTCAAGGCCCAGAAACACAAGTTTTACATGTAACCTGCAAACTCTTAAACTGTCACAAAGGCTGAAGAGCTTGAAGAAGGTTACACCATTTGTCAGGAAAAAGAGGAAATAAATACAAAAAGGTACTGAAAATGTTTATTAACACTCTTCCCCAGTGGTCATTTTGGAAGATTATAAGAAACTAGAGGCCTGGTGCAAGAAATTTGTGCACAGGGTTGTGTGTCCTTCAGCCCAGCCTGCACACTCCAATCTGGGACCCCTCTCACAATCCATGACTGCTGGCTCCCAACTGCTCATCTGCCTGCCTTCCTGATTGCCCCTAACCGCTTCTGCCTGCCAACCTGATCACCCCCTAACCACTTTGCTGCCAGCCTGATTGATGCCTAACTGCTCCCCTGCCAGCATGTTTGCCCCTAACTTCCCTCTCCCGCAGGTCTGATTACGCCTAACTGCCTTCCCCTGCAGGCCTTGTCCCCCCCAACTGCTCTACCCTGCAGGCCTGAACCCCCTATCCCCCTCATATGCCCTTACCTGCAGGCCCGGTCACCCCCAACTACCCTCCTCTGCTGACCCGGTCACCCCCAACTGTCCTCCCTTGCAGGCCTGTTCCAACTTCCCAACTTCTCTCTCCTGCTGGCCATCTTGTGGTGACCATCTTGTGTCCACATGGGGGCAACCATCTTGTGTATTGGGGTGATGGTCTATTTGCATATTACTCTTTTATTAGATAGGATAATATTCACGTGAAATATTCACTGGGCACTAAAAAACAATAACCCTGGCCAGTGGGTCTCAGTAGGTTGGAGCATCATTCCATACACTGGAAGGTCATGAGTTCAATTCCTGGTAAGGGCACTTACCTGAGTTGCAATTTTGATCCCTGGTTGGGGTGCATATGGGAAGCAACCAACTGGTGTTCCTCCCTCCCTCCCTCCTTTTTCCTCCTCTTTCCCTGCTCTCTCCTCCCTCTCTAAAGTCAAATATAGAAAAAGCAACAAAAATCACAACCCAGGCAGTACTATTCTGTCATATATATATATATATATATATATATATATATATATATTTTTTTTTTTTTTTTCTTTTCTTTTTCTTTCTTTTTTTTTTTTTGTCTAGAAAAAGAATCTTGTAAAGGAAACTAAACACCTGATTAAAGTTTATCCAATAAATTCATTCACCCATAATTTATTTATTTATTCAATGTTTTTATGTAGTCTGATGGGGCTAATTATAATTGATATCTATCTTCCTTATAGATACAAACTCACTTTATCTTTAAGTGACCCCCCCCCCCCCCACACACACACACCACAGAAGGAGGAAAGCATTCTCTTGTGACAAATACCTAACTCATCCTGTGTGATGATAGAAATGACTAGCTTGATTTAAAAAAATTATATTGTAAAATTATTTCCAGAAATTTCAAAGAAGAAAGCATAATTTCCCCCCACACATACCATTTTCTTTTTTGATATCCTTTTGTTTAATTCATGATATCTGGAGGCTTTGGATTTTAATTTAAAATATTAGCCTGCAAAATCAAAATTGATATTTATGTAGAATTTATGGAAAATATAAATCATAAAAATTAAGTTCTTTTGAATAAATGATGATCTTGAATTTTTGTTCCTGGAATGTTTTCCAAATTAAGTTCTATAAATGTATCTTTCCTTCTGGATATCTCTAATAGGTGTGTAATATATGCCCTGTTAGAAGACGTCTATTATTTGCTTTCAACAGAGATTATGGTCAGATGTAATATGAGCTTGATTGGGGTTAAGTAAAATTCTCTAATTGAAACAAGTAAAGGAATGGCCACCTTTAGGGGAACCTGGTTCTTCTACTGAATTTTACTAAATCTGTGTAAATTCAATAATAAATAAACAATTGAGATTTATGTGTTGAGAACTTTCTTTAGCTGGCACAGAATGTTATGTAAACCTGAGCTCTATGGGTTGGATACTTATAAAATTGCATTTTAAATCAAAATATACTTAGATTCCCAATCCTTTTCCAGTTTTAGTACCACGAAGCAGGTATAAGAAGAGAAAATTTTGACATTAAAAGAAATTAAATCTGTGCACTATATGATTGTATTTGTCCTTATTGGAATAGCCTGTCACTAAACTTTTAGAAATTAAAAACATTATGCATGCTTCTTCAGAAAGTATAGTGTTTAAATAAAAGTTAATATAAGATTTGTGTGCAGAGGTGTGAAGGTAGAGGGACTGGCTATTCATTTTAGTTCATGGTGGTGTTGCAGATAAGCTTCCAGGTGACGCAGGAGATTAATCAGCCAGGCACTCAGAGGGTATTCAGAAAAGTAGCCTCTATTGAAGATGCACTAGTGCTGTGACTCAGGGGAGTCAGTCTCCAAATCCTGAGTGATGGATATGGATGAAGCTTTCCCTTTATACCTTTAGTTTGTGTCCCCCAAATATGGATCAGGCTTCTGGACTTTTCTCGGACTTTGCAGCACCCCATGAGTTGGGATGGGGGAAGTGAGATTACACTCAGAGGTTGGGCCTGTCTGGCGCCAGTGCTGCTAACCCCCTTCGGGGGTTGAATATAGCTCATGGTTTATGGTCTCTGTAAAATGGGAGTATTCTGGGAAACAGGTTCAGCAAGGCAGGCCAGGCATCACAGATAGGAATGGAATTAATTTTCGGCTAGCAAGAGTATGCATCAGAATGCAGGTTACTGGCACAGATTCAGATAGCTAGCTAGGTGCCCCCTCCCCCCAAATATCTTATTTTCCCTTTCTCTCTCTCTCTCTCTCTCTCTCTCTCTCTCTCTCTCTCTCTCTCTCTCTCTCTCTCTCTCTCTCTCTCTCTCTTTTAAATAAATCTTTATTGCTCAGATTACAATTGTTTCTCCTTTTCCCCCCATAGCTCCCTTCCACCCGGTTCCCGCCCCACCCTCTGCCCTTACCTCCCCACCACCCCTGCCATTGTCCTCATTCATAGGTGTACGATTTTAATCCAGTCTCTTTCTGCACCCCCCAAACCCCTTTTCCCCCGATAATTATCAATCCACTCCCTTTTTTTGCCCCTGATTCTATTATATTCATCAGTTTATTCTGTTCCTTAGATTTTTAATTCACTTGATCTTCTTCCTCTTCTTAAACAATGCCTTTCAGCATTTCATATAATACTGGTTTGGTGGTGCTGAACTCCTTTAACTTTTTCTTATCTGTGAAGCTCTTTATTTGCCCTTCAATTTTGAATGGTAACTATGCTGGATACAGTAATCTTGGTTGTAGGTTCTCACTATTCATCACTTTGAATATTGCTTTCTCTTTTTAAAAATATATTTTATTGATTTTTTTACAGAGAGGAAGGGAGAGAGATAGAGAGCTAGAAACGTCGATGAGAGAGAAACATCGACCAGCTGCCTCTTGCACACCCCCTACTGGGGATGTGCCCGCAACCAACGTACATGCCCCTAACTGTAATCGAACCTGGGACCTTTCAGTCCGCAGACCGACACTCTACCACTGAGCCAAACCGGTTTGGGCCACTTTGAATATTTCTTGTCACTCCCTTCGGCCTGCATAGTTTCTGTTGAGAAATCAGCTGACAGTCGTATGGGTACTCCCTTGTAGGTAATTGCTTTTCTTTTGCTACTTGTAAGATCCTCTTTTTGTCTTTTGCCCTTGGCATTTTAATTATGATGTGTCTTGGTGTGTTCCTCTTTGGATTCTTCTTGTTTGGGGTTCTTTATGCTTCCTGTACTTGTAAGTCTATTTCTTTCACCATGTGGAGGAAGTTTTCTGATATTATTTCTTCAAATATGTTTTCAGTATCTTGCACTCTGTCTTCTTCTGGCACCCCCATAATTCTGATGTTGGAACACTTGAAGTTGTCCCAGAGGCTCCTTACACTATCTTCAACTTTCTGTATTCTCTTTTCTTCTTGCTTCTCTAGAGGAGTGTCTTTTGGCTCTTTGTATTCCAACTCTTTGACCTGATTCTTGTGTTCCTCCATTCTGCTGTTGGATCTCTGCATACTTTTTTCCAATTTAGTCAGTTTAGTTTAAATTTTAGTTGGGCCTCATGAAATTTATCAGCCTTTTTCTAGGAAATTCTTGCATAACCTTATAACTGTAGTTTTGAACTCTACATTCTCTATCTTAGGGGTGTCAAACTCAATCAGAGAAGGGGCCAAAATCTAAAATCCAGCCTAAATCGCGGGCCGAATGGTTTACTGAACACTCATAAACTGTCATTGTGATGGAAACGCAGCGGAGTGCAGTGATGACAGCGCGGTGCGGGCCACATTGCAAGGCCTGGCGGGACGGATTTGGCCCGCGGGCCTTGTGTTTGACACATGTGCTCTATCTCTTTCATTTGAGATCTGTTTCCGTGTCTCGGCATTTTCGCTGCTTCCCTGAGTTGGTAGGATGGCTTTGTGTGTTTGGTGTCTTATATGGCCCAGCGGGGTCAGCCTCCTCAGTTGCCTGAGGTAGACACACTTGATGCTCCCCTTTGTGGACTGTGTGTACAGCCTTGTTGTAGCTAAGTCTATTGTTGTTGGTATCCCTGGGAGGAATTGACCTTCAGGACAATTGGATGTGAGTATCAGCTGTGTCTACTCCAGGATACCTTCTGTATTGGAGACAGTCTTATAGGATCAGACTTGCAAAATTACAGAAGCCTCTGTGCTCAGCTTGGATAGGGCGGAGTCTCAGGGCTGAGCTGACAGTCTTGGCTTCCAGTCAGCCCTGCCCTTTTGCACTCGCCTGAGTTTCCACCTGACCTCTGCCTTCCACAGCTTCCCTGAATTTCTGCATGGCCATCCTAGATTCTGTGTGCAAGAGCATGGGTGCCCCAGGGGCTTGCCCAGAATTAGGTTGGGTCTCTGTAGTCTGGAGCTTCTGACTCCTTCTGCTATGGAGAGGCCACGGCAACCTCCGTGGTCAGATCTCTGTGCGTACTCACTCCCACGAGACTGTAGACCTGGTTCCCCGTCTCCCAGTCTCTATGAGTCTCTGAATGCCTTTCTCTACAGTCCAGACTCCACCCATATGAGCCCGGGTCCATGGGGTTTTGGCCGGGGTTGGGTTTCAGTACAGTCAGAAAAAGTTAAGTGCAATCGGGAATTCCTTTCCCCTCCCGCCAGCCAGCCAGGCTTTCAGCCAAACTTCCTCTCTGCGCGCGAGCGTCTTCCTACCTCAGTGCTCTGTGGCTCTCAATCTGATCTGTGAGCCTCTCTCCTTTCTAGCTGTAGATTTCCCACTCTGCCAGCTTTTTTGTTTTTGGATGAAATCCGTTCTGATTTTAGTTGTTTTTGAAATTGTTGTGCCGGGCAGCAGCTTAGGTGCTTACCAAGGCCGCCATCTTGGTTCTCTCTCTTATTTTCCCTTTCAGTGTGGAGCTAGGTGTTGTGGTCCCCACATGTATTCTGGAGCTGCTAAGAATGTACAAATATGTCATGCTCTAATGTGAAGTGTTGGAAACTACTAATCCTTCAATGTATCTTGCCAGATCAAATCTTCTGTGCAAACCTTGGAATAGAGTGTTCTCCTGCTGTGTCTGTTCAAAGATTTCTTACCAATATGTCATTGCTGAGGGAAGGCTTGAGGTCACACCTTGGCCTCCTCGGTAAACGTGTGCCATTCCTGATATTGTGGCAACACTTGCACACCATGCTCACTGAGTTGCCATGAAACTTTAGGTGACTCAGCTGGGTGATAACTAGAGAATGCACGTGGCAATATGGTGATGTCGGCCCCTCCCATTTTTAAGGTTTGAGTGCTTCTCATTGCATGTGTAGTTTTCATAAGGAATGAGAGTTGGTTCACTGTTAATGATTCAACTTTGATTCAGAAATTTCTCACTTCTTTTTCAAGCTTTTGAAACAGTTTAATTAGAGTATCCAGAAATTGCAAATTTTATTTGTAAGAATTTTAAGCTGAGAATGTGTAAGTACTGTAAAACAGAAATGCAAAAACTAATTGGGTTCTGAAGTTCATATAATCTTCAATCCCAATTTCAGTTTACTGTTTAATTCCTCAAACGGCCCCATTGTTTTCTTCAATTGTCTTTTTAATAACAAAATACGTTCCAAATTAGACAAGTTTTTGCTGATGTTGATTTAGTCTGTTTTTATAAGAAGGTTCTCTGAAAGATTTTGTTTGCAAAATGTTTTCTCCTCCTGGTTCAGAGAGTGAAATGGAGGGAAAGAGAGAGAGTTTTTATTTTACAAGTCACGTGACCAATGAGAAAGCCTTGGGGAGTGGTAGCCAGGTGACATTAGAGAGGAAACTGGGTCATTGTGGTGGACTAAACTATTTCCCTGGCATTGGGGTACATTCTCTATGATTGAATATGGAGGGAGAGGTGTTGATAAGTGAAAAAATGACGAATAAGACATGAAGAATGTAGTATTTTGGAGATCCAATTGAAAATGGTCAATGAGGGAGATAATGTAGCTAAAAAGACATTTGAAGTTTGGAAATGTCATCTGTTTTGAAATGGTTCTCCTCTTTGTTGCTTTAAACATGCATTTGGTTTATTTCGAGTCTATTACTTTTGTGGTGCATTTTCTTTAAAAGTGGGATCATAGGTATTTACCAGAGTGCTATTCTTCTTTTTTTTGAGAAATTACTTTCTCATTTCTACACTAATTGTGACTCATTTTGTCAGTGTTTTGGAAGTGTTCTCACATGCTGGTGTCACTGATGCAAGATGTCACTTAACATCTCCAGCCTTGAAAATAGCTATTTTTAGTGGGGTGGGAAAGGAAGGCATATAAATTTTTAAATGCATCACTTAATTTTCAAACAAAGGTAAGAATTTCTAGAGCTTAGATATTTGTGCATTTTGTAATGTTGGAAGGTCTTAAGTGAAAAGGCTTCAGATTTTATTCAGGTACTTTGTAGGTCATTATTAGTTATTCATTATTGAATGCTTAACAAACTTATCCTTTGTTAACATTTAAAAAATATTTTGTTATTGATTTCGGAGAGTAAGGGGGAGAGAGAGTTAAAAACATGAATTATGAGACAGAATCATTGATCAGTTGCTTTCTGCATGCTCCACACTGGGGATTGAGCCTGCAACCTGGACACATGCCTCACTGAGAATTGAATCAAGATCTCCTGGTTCATAGGTTGACCCTCAATCTCTGAGCCACATAGACTGGACAGTTCTTAACATTTTAAAATAAAGATTATGAAGACTGAATTTCAGAAGAAGTGAAAGAGAAGTTGTGCTTTTTTTTTTTTCTTCCTCCTAGTGTTAGGGTACACAGAGATCATGTTTTGAGGATCTTCTGTTGGTAAACTAATACAATTTTTGCAGCAGAGAATATAGGTGACTACCAATATTTAGAGATAGGCCATAGCTAAACTTAAATTTCAAAGTAAATTGCATTTCTTTTAATTTTTACCTCTCACTGTTTTGCCCAAAATTAATAAGTAATAAATAAATAAATAAGGATAAACATATAAAGATGTACATTTAAAGATGTAAGTTTGCTTTCTTTAAGCTCTTTGCATCCCTAGAATATAGCCCTTTATTCTTCAAGGGTAGCTGTCCCTTTTATGAGTTTAAATGTACGTATGAAACTTTTCCTTCCTTGTATGTGCTCTGTTTTCAGTGTGTAAATCTGTTAGTTAATTGTGGTCAATAGGGCCAAAATCCTAGGTTATTAATAGACAAATTGAAATATGCTTTAGAAAGCTTTCTTTTAAAATTATGTAAAAATGTCAACAGGTATGTAAAATGTTTTAACATTCGTTTAAAATTTTGCTTGGTGTTGACTTGTATTGACATAACCTTCAAACACGTGGTATCTACAGAACGTGTGAAGTGCAATTAAGTTTTGCTTGAAAAAGTTTGTGTTTGGTTTGGTTGTTGTTGCAAAACTAGGGCTAAGAAGATGGCGGATGAAGAGCATATTCGGCACTGCATGCTTTATGAGTTCCAATTAGGAAGAAAAGCAAGTGAGGCTGCAAAAAACATCTGTAGTGCTCTTGGTCAAGATGCAGTTAGCGCCAGAAAATGCCAGCGTTGGTTTGAGAAATTTCGCGAGGGAAATTTTTCGTTAGATGACAAGAGTGGTCGAGGCCGTGTGTCCAATTTTGATCAAGAAGCTCTTCAAGCTCCTCTCTCGTCAAAACCGTTTGCCGTTTTTAGAGCAAATTGTTACCAGAGATGAAGAATGGGTGCTGTATGTTAATTACAATAGAAAAGGCAGCCTCAATGGTTGGACAAAAATGAGGCTCCGCAGCCCACGCCAAAACCTGACTTGCATGCGAAAAAAGTGATGTTGTGTGTTTGGTGGAATTTTAAAGGAATTCTTCATTATGAACTTTTACCATCTAACCAAACCATTACAAGTGCAGTGTATAGTGCCCAATTGGAAAGGTTAGCCCAAGCTTTAAGAAAAAGAACCCGCGCTGATTAATCGGAAGGGCGTAATTCTTCACCACGATAACGCACGACCGCATACTGCAAGAATCACTGCTGAAAAACTGCGCCAGTTGGAATGGGAAGTTCTCCCTCAACCTGCACATTCTCCTGATATTGCCCCTTCCGATTACCATTTGTTTCGTTCTTTGCAAAACTTTCTTCTTGGGAAAAAATTTAATAATGAAGAATGCCTCAAAAATGCATTGACCGAATTTTTTGCATCAAAATCACAAGAATTTTACAACAGAGAGATTAAAATGCTTCCTGAGTGTTGGGCACAAGTAGTAGAAAACAACGGCAACTATATTGTTGATTAAATTTTGTTGTATTGTTTAAATAAATTAGATTTAAAAAAGGTATTAGAAAACGACATTAATTATTACTAGACCCAATAGTTCTTCTTTGAATGTTTGCTAAAATTACCTGTGAAGCTATCAGGTCCAAGACTTGTTTGCTGGGAGATTTTTGATTGAGTTTTGGAATATTGTGTGTTTCTAGGAATTGGTCCATTTTGCTTATGTTGTCCAATTAATTGGCTCTTGACTTCATTGATCTTTTGTATTTTTATTTTTTGGCCTCTATTTCATTTATTTCTGCTCTGATCTTTATTATTTCCTTCCTTTTTCTTACTCTGGGCTTTGTTGTTGTTATTGATTTAGAATTAAAAAAAATTACAAATACATTATTTTCTGGTAGTCTATGCAGTTTCTATTGGAAAAAATTCTCATTCCATTTTACAATTAGGGAAGATGAATCCTATTATAACTCATCTTATTAGAGCATCAGTGATGAATTTGGGCAGTGCAGGGAAAGGGTGTGAGGAGAACATCCTGGATTCTCATTCAAATTAGATTCATTAAGCTGTTCTATGTTTTCAGCAGCAAGGCCAGCCATTTGAGACGTTTACAATTTTGAGTCTGGGTTGTCATAATAGTTCAGTGCATGAGACTGGAAAGGTCTCTTGGGCAAAGATGCTAATTTAAGAATGTAATCAGTTTAAATATTCCTAAGGATTAAGAAAATTCTACAACAAATAAAAAGACATGTTTGGAAGATTTTCCCCTCAAGTAATTTCCAGAAGACTTACACGAGTCGTTCACTAAAACTAAATATGCAGTTATATTAATGAGGCCAGCTCACATGAATTGGCAGTCACTAAAGGAACTTCATCTCTAGACTTGGGTCCAGCTATATGAGCTATATACTAATTTTAATTAGAATGTATTTATAGTTAGAATCTGCTCCTGTGCTTTTCCCCTCAAGAGTCAGTCTTGCCTCCTCATTAGTATTCAGAGCTCCATCAATCGGCAGTTAAAACTCTATTTCCTTGTTTTGTCAGAGAAGATGATGGAGCAAGGTTGCTTAGAAACACTTAGCCACACTCTTAATGGGAATTATTAATCTGTTTGGTACATACACCTCTACACACAGGGAGAGAAAATTGAGTTTTGCTGTTGACAACTTTAATTGATTGAAGTTGTTTTAGTGGTTGTATGATGTTGAAAACTAGATTTCCTTTCACTTTTATGCAGTAGATGAGAGAAATGATAGTGACACATTTTACTGTAACTAAAATTATCATAGAGGTATTTAATCATAGATTTGTATGTTTTAGTTTTCAGATCTTGAAAATGGTTAGCCTATAGGATTATCTTTGGATTTTAGAGACTGTTTCTGTAGTGATTCGTTGGTTTCTAATAAATTCACATAGCAGTCTCCTTCAGTAGAGTTCTGAATACTGTAGTCAAGAAGTGACACATGTGCCGAGGCCGATTTGGCTCAGTGGATAGAGTGTCGGCCTGCGGACTGAAGGGTCCCGGGTTCGATTCTGGTCAAGGGCATGTGTATTGGTTGCAGGTGCATCCCCGGAGGGGGGTGTACAGGCGGCAGCTGGTCAGTGGTTCTGGCTCTTTATCCCTCTCTCCATAAAAAAAATCAATAAAATATATTTAAAAAAAAAAAGAAAAAAAAAGAAGTGACACATAGAATGCAGGGTGTTTAGAGGAGTGAAATGAAAACCAGCCACCATATGATTACCTCAAATTTTATATGCTTAAAACAATGCCTTTGTCTCTTTTTTTTTATTTCTGTCCTCCTCCCCTATGTTCTAGTCAGATAGTTGTCTTAAAAATTTTCTTGCCCTAAAATGTAGCGTAATGAATACAGTTTGTGTCTATGGGTGATTTCATTTGACTTGAATTCATTTTTAATGATTCTCTGAATTAGATATTTCAGCTCTTAAAAGCTGAAAGAAATGGAAACACTGCAGATGAGAGCAAGTTAAGACAAGCAAACAAATAAATATCCTTCTGACGTAGGAACAGGTAGATTTAGGGTAAGGAAGAGATGCCAGAGACAAGCAAATAATATTATTTTGTTTTGGACCTGTAGCTCTTGTCCTCCATAGCACCTAAGCCAGCTCGCATATTTAAGATATAGTGTCTTTTGCCATAACATATTTTATCAAGGACTCCCATTGAAATGAATGGCTTGAGATTTGGGGAGATTTACCTTTTACTCCTTAATACTGGTTCTTATTTATTCAAGACTACAGCTTCTAGAAAAATGTCCTTTACATTCTAGAGAGAAAGAGTAAAAACAAATAAAATCAAAGTATTATTAGGAAAATAATTATGAACCTAAGAACCCCTAAAATAGGCTTCAGGAAACCAAATGTCCATATGAATCCAGAACTAGTTCATTGTTTTAAGCTTACACAATCTTAAAAGGAAGGGCTCCTGTCCTTTAATAATTAAAAATGAGTCAAGCTATAAACTGTATTATTTCATTTATATGATACTCTGAAAAACACAAAATATAGTAATAGAGAGCAAACCAGTGGTTTATCTTAATTTTTAAGCTACTAGGATTAATCTGCTAAGAATGTAAAGTCCTTAAATTCTGAGAAATTTATGTTCTCCTTTCACTATTACATAAAAATAAAACTTGATAAAAAAATGAGGGGAAAAAAAATAAAGTGCTTTCCCTGGCCCATTTTACCTCAGGGCTGTACCAGTACATGTGCATCTACAGCTCTGACGTCTTCCCTGAATACACAGTCCTTCTCTCAAGTCCTTCTTAAACACCCACGGTGTTGTGTCACTTTCTTGCTTTCTCTCTGAAGCCAGTTGCACAAAACTTTTCACACACTCACACAAAAATATTACATCTATTTTGGCTGAAACTGGTTTGGCTCAGTGGATAGAGCGTCAGCCTGCGGACTAAAGGGTTCCAGGTTCGATCCCGGTTAAGGGTCTGTACCTTGGTTGCAGGCAAATCCCTGGTGGTGGTGGTGGTGGGTGGGTGTGTGTGTGTGTGTGTGTGCAGGAGGCAGCTGATCGATGTTTCTCTCTCATCATTGATGTTTCTAACTTTCTACCCCTCTCCCTTTCTCTCTGTAAAAAAAATCAATAAAATATATTTTAAAAATAAAAAATAAAACTCGATTTTAAGCCATGTATTAGACACACCATTTTTTAAATTAAATTATTATGTGTACATATTTTAACATTGCCCCCCCTCGCATACATACCCTCCCTCCCCAGAGTTTTGTAGACACATCATTTTTTAAGAAAGGCAAGCACTAAAAAGTATAAAGAAAGTTCTTAAGCTACCTTTTTTCAGAATTTTTCACATTCATAGGTCATTTTAAACATTCATCAACACTTTATTACCAACATGGAGTATAAGTTAATGATATGCAAAGTTTTAAACCTCTTATATTCAACTAGAGGATCTGTTAGCTTTGAAAGCAGTAAATAATAATTCCACTTACTGAATTTTAAATAGGATCTACACGTTGAATTTTCGTGTAGGGTACATAAAGCATTTTGTGTTATGCTGTGCAACTTGATGTTCTGAGATTGCAGTAACCTTTTAGCATTTAACCTAAAGCCTCTTCCTTATTTTAATATGGAGTATTTCCTCCCTTTTAATTGCTAACATGTTTTTCAAATATTTACAAATTATTTTTAAGGTGCTAATTGGCACTAGAATAACTGATGGCTGGTAAACTCTTGGGATCAACATTAACTTAATGCAAATCCATAATAAATTTTTGTATCCTGGCCTGGAATTGCTGGCATTTGTGTGTTAAATGCATCACTAGTCTAGCAGTAAAATACATAAAACAGCAGCAGGCACTTTTAGTATTTACATCACCAGAGTCTCAGGATGCCAGCTCTTGGGTCCGTTGGCTCTGACAGAAATTGATAGAGTTTTTTGTAGTATTGTAAATGTTATTGTGAGGGTCTAATTATTATTATTATTATTTTTAAACAAAGCATTCCCTATTTATGTGTTTCAGTGTTTGGTTTTTTTTTTTTTTTTTTTAAACTTCTTCTAAAACCCTTAAATTTGATTAATGTAAACTTTTGTATCTCACGCTGGCTTTTTCATGACTGCAGTGAAGGACTGAAGGTTGATTTATGGTGATTTGCACATTCTTCTAAGTCATCGCCAGGATCTCATCCAATATATGTTTGTTTTAAAGTATGGCCACATAGTTTAGTTTTTTAGTTATATTATGTAGTGTCATTTTGTGGGGTGTTTTAGTATTTGAAGTGCTGCTTTACGTAAAGGCATAGTCACTTCAAGTTATTACTGATAAAAGTTTCAGTAGGTTTCATTATTATGTTCTAACTCGTGGCCTGGTGCAAGTAATTCATGCCTGGGGTAGAGGGTCCCCTTAGCCCAGCCTGCACCCTCTCCAATCGGGGATCCCTCGGATATCCCTCTCACAATCCTGGACCGCTGGCTCTTAATCACTTGCCTGCCTGCCTGCTTGACCCTTTAACTAGTGTGTAAATTCAGTGCATTTTAGGAGATGTACATGTTTTTACTACAGAAAAAGCAAAAGTGTACAATGGGGGCAAGGAGTGGCCAGCCTTCCACACTGTGCAGAAGACCTGTGTAATCAACTACTCACTCATGCCATCACATATCATCTGACTTCATATTGTGGGTTGTGGGCTATTTTTGTCAGGGTTCAAAATGAAAGTAATTCTCAACTGTATAAAGAGAATACAGGAGCTGTGGATAAAAGAATGTTTTGTTTGTTTTTGACTTAATGGGTTTCATCATAAAATGTTAGCTTTTAGATGACCTGGGTTGTCAAGTGCCCTAGGTCAAAGGCAGTCATCAGAGTTTTGCTGCTATACAAACCCATAGCATACCCCAATAAGGCTCTTAATTCAGAGGGTTTCTCATGTGGAAACAGCACTATTGCAAGCAATTTCCAAGGTATTGGATTTTCAAAGATGCTACAATAAATGTATTAAAGAAAAATACATTGGATTGAACTTTCTATTGTTGTTGGAGGATGCCAACAAAAACATTAAAAAACTTAACTATTGAGTTGTGCGTTATCTGATGGTTGCAGTATAGTTTTCCTGCTCCTGCCCATCCTCCTTAGAGGTGCTTTGGTAGTTTGATTAGTTGGACACAGCAGAAATAAGAATGAATATGCCTGGATTATTACTCTCTGAGTAATTCAGGGTTGACTTTTTATAATATATTTTTATTGATTTCAGAGAGGAAAGGAGGAGGAGATAGAAACATCAATGACAACAGAGTATCATTGATTCACTGACTCTTACACGCCTCCTACTGGGGATCAACCCAGTAATAACTGCAACCCAGGCATATTCCCCTGACTGGAATCAAACCTGGGGCCCTTCTGTCAGCAGGTTGACGCTCCATCCACTGAGCCAAACAACCAGAGCCAAGGCTGACTTTTGAGAATGATGAACAGAAAATTATATTAGGAATGTGATAAAGACCAAAGGAATACTTGATGGAAGTGACAAACATTTAAAGCATTTACAAAAGTAAAGCCCATCACAAGCTGCCTCTGCTGTGGCTCTTTCTTTAGTTCTTGCCCTAGGTCTGGGAAACAGTGAGAAGACTGGCACTTCCCATTTAGAAGACTAGTGTTGAGGAACTTTCTTCATAAGCCACATTCAGACTACTTACTATAGGGTAAAGCCAATGCTATTTGGGTAGTGAATTTCATGCTACTTTAAATAGTAGAGAAACTTCTATAGAAAGCAAGATAGAAAAATGAAAAGAGGGTACAAATAGTTTTTGACTTATAGAACCCTGAGTTCTAGCTTTAGTAAATGTTATTGCTTTCAAATAAGTTTATTATATAAAAATAAATTTATTTATTTGCTTGCTTTTAAGAGAAAACCATAATCAGCAATCAGCATTTTCTCATGGATTTTATGAGAGAAAGAAAGAGAGAGAGAGAGAAAGAGAAAGAGAAAGAGACAGACAGACACTAGGGAGGGAGGGAGAGAAATATCGATGTGAGAAAGTCACATTGATTGGTTACCTTGGTTGCCTCTTGCATGTACCCTGACTGAGGCCTAGGTGTGAACCTGCAATCCTGGTAAGTGTACTTAACCAGGAATTGTGGGCCGATGTTCTAACCTCCTTGCAACACTGGCTGGGACTGCTTATATATTGTAATAGCTGTCCTACTACAATATATGGATGTATAGTGATTAATGTAAAGTATTTAAAAGTTTTAGTAGAATTATTACAAATATTTTTTCTTTCAATGTTTATGTTGATAGGTTCTTCTTGACATCTTGTCCATATGTTTATCTTTGCCGACAAGTGCTTTTGAGCATCAGTGGTGTTTGAACATTGTCTCTCATTTACATGAGGAAATGCCACTTTGAGAAGATTCCACCTTACAACTTGATTCATAGAGTTAAGTTCTCTCTCTCTCCTATCTAGACTCTTCTGATTGGGAAGCTGGAATTTTGGTACATTGAATTCCTGTCCATTCATTTTCCTAGCTTTTCCACACTCAGGTCCTGTTCATTCCTTCTAGCTTTTGGTGTGCAGGGGCCTTATCCATTCATCATTATAGCTTTGGCAGCTTGGTGTACGGAATTTCTCCTGTGCCATATTGCCCATTTAAGGAGGCACCCTGTTGCTCTGATTGAGTGTCTAAGGTAACACTACTGATCATTGCTCCAAGATACCTTCCCTTTTCCGAAAGGAAGAGAAACCTGCAGTCTCAGCTCTCTCCTGGTTTTGCTTCTGATTTCCATACTTGATCCAGATTTAGACTGGAGAGCTTTTCTAAACTCATAGTCACTGCCACTCAGTAACATTTCTTTAGCCTTCAACTCCCTTTCATTCCCAGTTGTCTACTGGGAATCATATATATTGAATATCTGATAGTTTTATCTGAAACTGAATATTGTTTTTTGTCCCAAAGTTGGTCCTGTGCTTGCCTTTGCCCAGTTACCCACACCACAAACCAAGCATCTCAGATTCATCCCCTTTCATGCTGCCGCCCACTCACCATGTAACAAACTCTTTTAAATAAGTCTCTGTCTGTATTTTAACAATTATACATTTTAATTGTCTTTTCACTCCACTGGGCTTTCCATTAATTTAGACCTTCATGACTTCTTTATTATCACACAAACGAGCTAGGAGTGTTTACCTTTTTGTCCTTTATTCTTGAAACCTGCAGAATAAATGCAACTTAAATATATGTGCATTCAAGGGTGAAGCCTCTTTTGGATAACCCCAATCTCTTAAAATTCTCTCAAGTGAGAATTATACTAGCTAACATTGTTTGAGTACTTGCTATTTTCAGGAACTATTCTGAGCAATTTGTTATAATTAAAGAAGATAACAGATAACACTTATCATATGCCGTCCAGTACTAAGACTTCTGTTAAAAAAAAACTGCTCAGGTTTACACAACTGGTAAATTGTGTAAACTGGACTCACCTTGGGGAACCAATTCAAGATTAGCAACCTCATGGTGGAGTGTACCGCAGGTGACAGGATACATGTGTCTCTATCTCCACTGTTCAGGTCTTCTATTTTCCTGTGAGATAATAAATGACAGGAAAGTACAGGCATTGCTTTCCTCAAATGTATTTCCCTAAAAATTAAGTTTCCAAACTTTTTGTGTTTGGCTTAATCCATTAGATGTCATTTTATTTAAAAAGATTTGCATTAAATTTCACTCATAAAGCGATTTGTGGATTGGGGGAAATGTTTAACTTGTAACATTTCTTTTACTTGTGAAATACAAGGGATAAATGATTTGCACACAATTAGTATTTATTCTCTGCTTTCCTTTTGAAAAAACATTACTAAAGAGGTTATACAGTTGAAGAGTTGTTATAATGAATTTAATTATTTGTTTTCTGAATAACCCTGCCAACTGATTAAAATTAACCTAATTTAATCAGTATTGTATTCCATACTAAAGGTAATTTAGGCTAATGTCAAGAACATTTTTATCTTTGTAGAAGGTATTGAAATAACTAATGTCACAAAAAAAGAAGTCAGAAAATGTTTGAAGTTTTCCTTCCTTGCCTCTGGGATTTTGTAAAGCTCAATTTTCCTTTTTGCATGCAGATTAAACTGAAAGGCATTTTGTAATATAACATTAGCACTTTTCACCATTTCTTTGTTCAGTTCTTTATTTGTATCATGGTGGACTCACAGATACTTAGTTTATTTCTGGGTTATGATTTATTTAGTTGTTCACAGGTTATCCCAGCTTTGGCCATTGGGATCCTCTTCAGGTTGTTACCCAATTCTCTTTGATGTGCCTCCATCATTTTTGAGTGCATCACATGAGTCCAAGCTCATCATGTTTTCTATCTGCCCCAGTCCTGGAGCTATTTTTCTAAGGAGCCTAGTTTATTTATTGGAGAATGGTAATAGAAACCAAGATCTGGGTACTTGTGTTCATTGGTACTGGGTGTTATTGATTCTATCGGGTCCAGTAATAATTAATGTCGTTTTCCAACATTCGTTTAAAATCTTGCTTGGCGTTGACTTGTATTGACATAACCTTCAAACACGTGGTATCTACAGAACGTGTGAAGTGCAATTAACAAGTTTTGCTTGAAAAAGTTTGTGTTTGGTTTGGTTTTTGTTGCAAAACTAGGGCTAAGAAGATGGCGGATGAAGAGCATATTCGGCACTGCATGCTTTACGAGTTCCAATTAGGAAGAAAAGCAAGTGAGGCTGCAAAAAACATCTGTAGTGCTCTTGGTCAAGATGCAGTTAGCGCCAGAAAATGCCAGCGTTGGTTTGAGAAATTTCGCTAGGGAAATTTTTCGTTAGATGACAAGAGTGGTCGAGGCCATGTGTCCAAATTTGATCAAGAAGCTCTTCAAGCTCTTTTGGTGCAAAATCCTCAAATTACCCAACAAGAGCTTGCGACAACTTAAAAAAAACAATTTCCAATCAATTGCGTGCACTTGGCAAAGTCCAAAAGTTTGGAAAATGGGTTCCTCATGAGTTGACCGACAACAACCGTAATCAAAGAGTCACAATTTGCAGTTCGCTCCTCTCTCGTCAAAACCATTTGCCGTTTTTAGAGCAAATTGTTACAGGAGATGAAAAATGGGTGCTGTATGTTAATTTGAAAAGGCGGCCTCAATGGTTGGACAAAAATGAGGCTCCGCAGCCCACGCCAAAACCTGACTTGCATGTGAAAAAAGTGATGTTGTGTGTTTGGTGGAATTTTAAAGGAATTCTTCGTTATGAACTTTTACCATCTAACCAAACCATTACAAGTGCAGTGTATAGTGCCCAATTGGAAAGGTTAGCCCAAGCTTTAAGAGAAAAAGAACCCGTGCTGATTAATCGGAAGGGCGTAATTCTTCACCACGATAACGCACGACCGCATACTGCAAGAATCACTGCTAAAAAACTGCGCCAGTTGGAATGGGAAGTTCTCCCTCAACATGCATATTCTCCTGATATTGCCCCTTCCGATTACCATTTGTTTCGTTCTTTGCAAAACTTTCTTCTTGGAAAAAAATTTAATAATGAAGAATGCCTCAAAAATGCATTGACCGAATTTTTTGCATCAAAATCACAAGAATTTTACAACAGAGAGATTAAAATGCACAAGTAGTAGAAAACAACGGCAACTATATTGTTGATTAAATTTTGTTGTATTGTTTAAATACATTCGATTTAAAAAAGTATTAGAAAACAACATTAATTATTACTAGACCTAATAGGATCTGGTAGTAGATGAAACTAAGAAATACATTTTTTTTTTTTTTTGCCACACATGCATTAACATCCATTTATACTCATCTGTCAGTCGACTTACCTACTTACCTACCTACCTACCTACTTATAAAAACCATGAGTTCATATTAATGCTTTTAGTTCTAACCTAATATCAAAGAGTGCATTTTCTTATTTGTATCTTTAGTTTTGACAGTAAGAATTTGGCTCCCATTATCCCAAATATTTTTCTTTTTCATTTATTGCTGGTGTGTGTGTGTGTGTGTGTGTGTGTGTGCGTGCGCGCGCGCGCGTGTGTGTGTGTGTGTGTGTGTGCTTGCACGTGAGCATGGTAATAGTAGTGGTTATGGTCTTAGTAGTGTGAGAATTTATAAACTATACACTTGTAAGAAATAAATTTACTAACCAGAATACAGTTATTTCTAAGGCAGTTCTTATTGTCATTTGCTTCACATTAAACAGTGAAAAAGTTTTTCAAAGTCACTCAGTTTATATCTTCCCTAACACCTTCAGTTGGTTGAATTTTTCATTGGTAACATATTAGGTTTATTTGTATTCCATTTTAGATTATCCTGCTCTGTGGTTGATTTCAATTATTTATTTGTGTTTTAGGTATTTGGATTATTATGATGGTTCTGAGAGCCACTTACAGAAGTATCACTGCACTAGTATTTCCATTATCATTATCATTCTTTCTCTACCTCTCTTTCACCCCTATTTCTACTAACTCATTGTAGGCAATAAATTTCATTTTATATCTTTCCTACATTTCTATCTCTCTTAGTATTCTGTGACATTAAAACATTTTTATTGTTTTTCACCCATATAATTTTGGATATGAAATGCACAACTTAGAAAGGAAAAAAGTAAAGCATCAAAATTCAGGGAAAGACAATTTCTTGAAGTTTTGCTTCCTAAAACATAACATTGCTAGTAGTATAAATATCAGTACTGCTTCTTTGTCAGAGTAATGGAAATGCCTTGGTATATAATATCCCCTTTACCTTTCTTTTCCAGCTGGTAGCAGTGTTTGATGAACAAGATCCACATCATGGAGGTGATGGCACCAGTGCTAGCTCCACAGGCACCCAGAGTCCAGAGATATTTGGCAGTGAGCTTGGCTCCAACAATGTTTCAGCCTTTCAGCCTTATCAAGCAACAAGTGAAATTGAGGTCACACCTTCAGTCCTTCGTGCAAGTAAGCGACAGTTCTTTCTTTAATGCACATTTTATCTTAAATTACAGGCATGCCAACTTTTATTATCCAGCCATGAACCTGTGAATGGGATTTTATAGAAATAGTTTTTATAAAAATTGATTAAGTTTATAATCAGAACAAATGTATTTTGCAAAAGAAATAGGCAAGGTTCTTTACATTTACATAGATTGTTCTTATTTTACTTTGGACTGGTAGACTTTTAATTGTTCACTAAAAGTATATATTTAAAAGCCTAATATGCTAAGTGTCTGACCACTCAGTTGATCGTTCGACCAGTTGCTATGATGCGCACTGACCACCAGGGGGCGGACACTTTGACAATAAGTCAGCTTGCTGCTGTGATTTGGCTGATTGGGACTAGGTGAGAGGGGCTTGACACACCCTGGAGTCAACCTCTCTCAGTGGTCCCTCCCCAGCCTCTAAAATATTTCTTCTAATGAATTTCTTTTAGTGTGCACACATTCATGCATTGGGCCTCTAGTATTAGTAGAAGAGTTAATTTCCTGAATTTTTCTTTCATATAGTTCTAACAGAAATAACTAAAGAGCTTTACATTGAAATAAAATATAGCATGTTTGATTGCCAGTCAACTTGGTTATAACCATTACTTGAACTTTGTTGAACAGGAGGAGAGACCTCAAGGCCATAATTATCTTCAGAGATCTGGAAGAGATGTATTAGAATGCCATCTCAAGGAAAGAAAACATAGGATAGAGAGAGTTTATATTAGGAATCCTAGGACCCAGAGTACGGTAGTTCCAGTACACTTGCTTGAAGAATTCTGTCAGTCATTCTTAAAAGGTTACTCAGAAAAGTGAGTAACTTTGCTGGAAAATATGTTTAGGTTTTTTTTTTTTTTTTAATTGTATAATCTTACTAGATGCCAGTGCATGAAAATTCTTGCACTGGAGGGGGGTCCCTCCACCCAGCTTGCCCCCTCTCACAATCTGGGATCTATCAGGAGCAGAAAGCAACCCGGCATTCAGGGGAAAGTGACACCCCCATCATGCCTCTCCTGCTGCCACTGCTGGCAATGCAAGTGTCAGCCACCGTCTGAGGCTTGCCTGTGCCTTGGGCTGGCCCTGGGTGGATGAGGGGACTGAGGGACTCAGGTGCTCAGAGTATTGTAGAAATAATATTTAATTATAGTACATAAATAATGTTACTAAAATTTTTCATGTTGAATTTTCTTGGGGCAAAATATTTTAAAAGATGAGGCTTAAACTATGTATAGTATACTAGATAATATATAAATGGTGTACAGGTTACCTTATTTTGTTTCCTGTTTTTAAAAACATGTTTTATTGATTTTAGAGAGGATAGGAGAGGGAGAGAGATAGAAACACCGATAAGAGAGAAATATCAACATCTGTTGGCTACCTCCTGCACTCACCCTGCTGGGGATTGAGCTTGCATCCTGGGCATGTGCCCTGATAAGGAATTGAACCAGGACCTCTTGGAGCATGGGGTGACATTTAACCACTGAGCAACACATGCAAGAGTAAGCCTTCTTTTCCCTGGCTGCTGGCACTGACTTCCCTCTGGCATCCAAGCCCCAGGCTTCCCTTGCAACCCCAGCTTTATCTGGAAGGATGTCTGGAAGGACATCTGGTCTAATTAGCATATCATGCTTTTATTATTATAGATATACCAACTCATTAAATCTGTGCTTTAATCCTTATCTGCTTAGAATAAGCATGTGTATAAAGTAGATTGCATTTAAATAAAAATTCAATTATACATATTCAAGTACCTGAGGTTTAGAATATAGTGGTTGTATGTGAATAATTACATCCTAATGTACATTATTAAATACAGAATTTTTTTGTTACTGTTACAGTTTTTTTTCTCATCCTATGTAATAAAAGGGTAATATGCAAATTGACCATCACTCCAACACATAAGATGGCTTCCCCCATGTGGTCAAAGATTGCTGCCCTATGTGGACACAATATGGCCACCATAAGATGGCCTGCAGAGGAGGGTTGTTGGGAGTGACCAGGCCTCCAGTGGAGGACAGTTGGGGGAAAGAGGGGGCAGGCCTGAAAAGGGGGAGGAGGGGCAGTTGAAAGGGACCAGGCCTGCAAGGGAGGGCAGTTCAGGATGACCAGGCCTGCAGGGGTAGGCAGTTGGAGGTGATCAGGCCAGCAGTGGAGGGGAGGTTGGAGTGACCGGGCCATCAGAGGAGGGCAGTTGGGGGAGACCAGGTCAGCAAGGGAGAGCAGTTGGGGGCAACCAGGCCTGCAGGGGAAGACAGTTAGGGATGACCAAGCCTGAAGGGGAGGGCAGTTGGGGTTGACCAGGCTGGCAGGGAGGAGAGTTAGGGGCAACCAGGTTGACAAGGGAGTGCAGTTAGGGTGACCGGGCCAGCAGAGGAGGGTAGTTGGAGGCAACCAGGTCTGCAGTGGAGGGGAGTTTGTGGGAGACCAGGCCTGAAGTGGAGGACAGTTGTGGGAGAACCTAGGCCTGCAGGAGAGGGCAGTTGTGGGACCAGGCTCCAGGGGAGGATAGTTAGGGGCAACCAGACTGGCAGGGGAGGGCAGTTAGGGGGACCAGGCTCCAGGGGAGGATAGTTAGGGGCAACCAGACTGGCAGGGGAGGGCAGTTAGGAGTGACCAGGCTGGCAGGCAATCAGGCCAGCAGGGGAGCAGTTAGGCATCTATCAGGCTGGAGAGGAGTGGTTAGGGGGTGATCAGGCTGGCAGGCAGAAGCAATGAGGGGCATTAAAGCAGAGGCAGGGAAGTGGTTGGGAGCCAGCCAGCAGTCTTGGATTGTGAGGGGCCATCTTTGACCACATTGGGGCAGCCATCTTGTGTGTTAGAGTGACATCAATTTACATATTCCTCTTTTATTAGATAAGATGGTACCTATATAATAAAAGGTTAATGTGCAAATCAACCAAATGGTGGAACAACCAGTCACTATGACATGCACTGACCACCATGGAGCAGAGCAGGCACCGAACACAGGAGCTGCCCCCTGGTGGTCAGTGCACTTCCACAGGGGGAGTGCCGCTGAGCCAGAAGCCTTGAGCCAGGCTCATGGCTGGTGAGAGCAGTGGCTGTGGCAGGAGCCCAGGCTGTCAGTTGGACATTGCCTAAGGACTCCCGGATTGTGAGGGGGTGAAGGCGGGGCTGAGGGACACCCCCTTTCCCCACCTAGTGTACCAGGCCTCTAGTTAAAAAACAAAGACTCTAGGAAATGTTACTAGAGTTACCTAAAGGGCCCTGTGGTCAAGTTTAGGCTCCCATTGCCCCAAGAGGGACAATTGAAACATGAATAAAGATAGTAACAGCAGAAAGTTCATGCATTCATAATGATAGTAAGTAAGCAAGTTGTGGAAAAAATGCTAGTGAAACAACTTTTAGTAATTGGAAAACATAAAATCAGCATCTATGGTGCATTTCATTTATAAATGGTATTATTGATTAACCAAATGGTAGATGAGGAGAGGTTTCTTTTTATAGATTTGACTAGAGGCCTGGTGCACAAAATTTGTGCATGGGGGCGGGGGTTGTCCCTTAGCCCAATCTGCACCCTCTCCAATCTGGGACTCCTCAAGGGATGTTGATGATTGCTTATTTAGGTATTGGGCCTAAATGGACAGTCGGACATCCCTCTCACAGTCCAGGACTACTGGCTCTCAACTGCTCACCTGCCTGTCTTCCTGATTGCCCCTAACCGCTTCTGCCTGCCAGCCTGATCACCCCTAACCACTCTATTGCCAGCCTGGTCACCCTCTAACTACTCTGCTGCCAGCCTGATTGCCCCTAACTGCCCCCCCTCCCCCCTGCAGGCCTGGTCACCCCTAACTGCACTTCCTTGCAGGGTTGATCACCCCCAACTGCCTTCCCTTGCAAGCCTGGTCCTTCTCAACTGCCCTCCCTTGCAGACCTGGTGCCTCCCAACTGGCCTGGTGCATGAGTAGTGGCCAGCTGGTTTGCCCTGAAGGGTGACCCAGATCAGGGTGGGGTTTCCCTTGGGTGTGGGGCAGCTTAGGCGAGGGGTTTGTGGTGGTTTGCAGGCCAGCCACAGCCCCTGGCGACCCAAGCAGAGGCCCTGGTATCTGGGATTTATTTATCTTTTACAATTGAAACTTTGTAGTCTGGATTGAAGGCCTGAGCCAACCAGGGCTGCAGAAGCTTGGCTTCCTCTATCACTCAGGGCAACCATAGCCTCCTGTTCTTCCAGCTCAGTGTCTGCTGCCATTTTTGTTGGCATTTATTTACCTTCTACAGCTCAGTGTCTGCTGCCATTTTTGTTGGCATTTATTTACCTTCTATAATTGAAATTTTGTACCCTTGAGTGGAGGCCTCGGCCAGTCATGGTATGTGGAAAGCTTGACTTCCTCCATTGCCAGGGAAACCCAAGCCTCACACCTGTTCTCTGTGGCTGCAGCCATGTTGGTTGGGGTTAATTTGTATACTCATTCTGATTGGCTGGTGGGCGTGGCTGGTAGGTATAGCAGAGTGTGGTTAATTTGCATATCACTCTTTTTATTAGATGGGATGAGTCAGGGGTCCTGTCCCTAAGCAGGTCCGCCTAGACTAGTGTGTGGATTCTTAACTTCATGAAGGAAAGATTTCACCATATGAGTCCAGGTTACTATGAGGGTACATTTGTTAAAGTTGGGGACGGTAAAGCAAAAAGGAAATTAGCATAGAAGAAGCAACAGGATAGCCTAGACTGGTTACTTTGGCTCACTGGGAAGTCAGAGAAAAGGGCGGCTTGAACACATTCAGAAGGTTACCCCAGGATGAGTTGCTGCTGCTCATTGCTTCCCTTGTTATAAGTCTTGTGGGTACCTTTTTAGTTTTGGAGATGCCAGGGGTATGCTGCCCAGATGGAGAATGCAGGCTGGGTTCTTTGTCTTGAAGGTTTTTAGACGTCTCTTATAGGCTGCAATCTTAGGGGAGTTTTTAGGAAAGGGTTTTAGCAGAATATTTATCAGTTTTCTAGGTGTTCTTTTTCAGGATCTTGGTGTCTACTCATTGGTCAATGCTAGAGGTCATTAATAATTGCAGCTGGTCCTGGTGTCCTACACCTAGTTTTGATGCTTTTCTGGGCATGGAGCTGGAATACATTTGAGGCCTAGATAATTGTTTCTAGGGAAGTGACCGGTATCCGCTGTAAATTGCTCTTCCAGTTTGTTCATCTACCTCAGTTTCCCCATTCCACTTGTCCTGGCTTAGTGGCCTATCTCAGAAATATTCCAGCTAATAAGTGAAAAAGTAATGATAGAATTAGAATATCACTATTTTACAACTTTTGTTGAAACAGTGGATCTACACATTGATCCTTAATTACTGCTAATGTAAAATCCTATCTAATAAGAGTAATATACAAATTAACCATTGCTCTGATACAAAGATGGTGATGCTCATAGCTATAAGAAGGCAGTGCCCAGTCCCCACAGCCCTGACAGAGTCCCGCAGTCCTGGGTGGGTGGCCTCTGAGAGCCAGCAGCATCAGTGGCCTGACAGAATACTTGTTTTGTCTCTGTGGTGATGAGGCAAGCATCCTGCCCTTGCCTCAGAGAGCCTCTTGGCCGTGTAGATCCTCTGGTCAGCAGGCATGGAGCGATCAGGCCCCGCAGAGAGCAGATAACCATGGAGAATTGGCCTATACCAACCAGGCTCCCGGATTGCAGAGGGCTTCGCTGAGGGCTTCACTGAGGGCTCCCAGATTGGAGAGGGTGCATGTTGGGTTGAGGGAACCAACCCCTGTGCACAAATTTCATGCACCGGGCCTCTAGTGTTATTATAAATTAAGGCATTGTATTCCTGATGGAGAAATACACACTTAGGAAGTGGTCTTAACAATAGAAACCTATGTCTCTTCAAACATCTAGATCCAACTGCCAATTTATAGGAAATACAGAACCCTGGGAAACATGTTAATACCATCGGGTTGCAATCAGCCAGGACAATACTGTGGAAATGACACAAGACAAATGACTCAAATTCTTGAATAGATCATTCGCAAGGAGGGAAAACAGAGAATTTACAGATTAAGACATTTAGGAGGCAAAGAATCCAATCATAATGTGCAGATCTTGTTTCAATCTCAATTTAAATAAAACTTAAAACAACATTTATATGCTGAAGGAGAGTTGAATGCAAATTGGGAGTTATTAAACATTTTTTAAAGAGTCTTTATATTTTAGTGATTCTTAATGAAATATGTGTGGTGGAAATTATTTATTTAGAATTTGCTTTAAAATAAAGCAGGCTGTGCAAGTTGGGAATGGATACTTCAGTGGATACATGAGGAGTTAGTATATTATTCTGTCTACTTTTGTATGTATTTAAAACCACTATTAAAGGTTTTTGTTTGTTTTAGGAAATACATATATATGACACATTTCTTTAACACTTTGAAAATTTACTTTATTCTTTTTTCCTTCTTGAGATTATATTTTTTCATTTCATATAATTCAGAATTTTAACCTAATATATTTTAAGCTTGAATGTATTTTGTTGGCCATGATTTTATATTTCTATGAAACAAAGAATATATATTGCAATTTTTAACTCTTAGATTTTCTATAAAATGTAAATGTACTGTGTGACCATTATTAGTGTACAAGTGATCAAAATATCATAAGTATAAAATTTAAAATTTTTGCTTATAAATGAAGAATATTCAAATGAGAACTATTTGTTATTCAGAGATTTCCACACAAGGGTACCAGCCACTATTACTTGCATTTGGCAGAGGCTCAAAGCAGGCAGAGGAATGGGAAAGGTTTTTAGCTGGGAGAAAAAGAGAGGGTAGGGAGTAGGTTTTAGGTGTGCCCTGACTGGAATCTGTAAATGGGCATTCTAAAAGTGGGTTATCTTTTGTGATTGGTTAAGGGTGCATTTTTGGCTTTTTCTGGTTGTTCTTAATTTTGAAGAAGCGTAAAGCATTAGGTAAGTTGTCAGTTGTAAATACGGTCCTGGCTGTTTTCAGCTGATTATTACAGGGCTATTGTTTGGCTTCTGAGCTGCTTGCTGCAGATCATAATAGTCTAACACCCTGAACTGGCTACTGTAGGTAGCAGGCTGGCTTCCTAGGCTGGTCTCCCCAGATTGTGGATAGATTTCTGTCCTTTGCATAGATTGGGCACTGTCCATTTTTATATTTAGTCTGATAAATTATAAAAGTTATTTTTATTACAAATGTATTTCTTTAAGATGGGATTTCCTCCTCCCTTAGTACTGTCATCCAGTGAAAAATATTAAATATTTGTAGACTAAGAAATCTTTTTTATAGACATAAATAGAAGGAAGTAGATGGAGTTTTATTATAACCTGATTACCTAATTCTTATAACTCCTGCCAAGGGGGGAATGTCAAGTATCAGTTATTCTTCAACACAAATTATTTTTATTGATATGTCAGAAAACAGACAACCAATTGCCTAATGTCAAAAGGAATGAACTGGAAACTAGCTGACTGGCAAAAGGATTTGTTACTCTGAGTCATTTACTTTCTCAACAGGTCACTGTATAAAATGTTCCTTTGCTTGGCATTCTGTAAGTTTTTATGTGCTGTTGTACATTGCGTCAATTGTAAGATGCAGGTTAGGTAATACTTATTTTGTATCTCATAATTTTTAATTAAAAAATTATTTTAACTAGAGGCCCAGTGCATGAAAATTCATGCACTGGAAGGGAGGGGGTGTCCCTCAGCCCAGCCGGCATGCCCCCTCTCACAGTCCAGGAATCCTCAAGGGTGGGAGGCAACCTGGTGATCAGGGGAATGTGATGCCCTCCTCATACCTCTGCTGCTGCCACTGCCAGCAGCACAAGCCTCGGGTGGCCCTGGGCAGTTGGGCAGCTGCCACTGAGGGTTGCCTGTGCCTTGGGCCTGCCCTGGATGGCTGGGGGGCTGAGGGCGGGTTAGGCTGCACAGTGTGCTTGCCACTCCCCTGGCTGGCTGAAAGGAGTGGAGGACTCAGGTGGGGCTGAGGGGACTGGGCACTGCCATCTTGTGGCTGTGGGCACCACCACCTTTGTGATGGTATGACAGTCAATTTGCATATTCCCTCTTTATTAGATAGAATTTTGTGAAGAAGGAGGACGTGCCTAATTCTTCACAGACCCCCTCCTTCCTTAATACTATCAATAACAAAAAGTACATATCATATAACCTTACATATTTCAATATTTTATTTTTTTCTGTCCTAGGTTAAATTTAATACTTTTTAATAGACCCTAAAATTATTATATTTGTATGATGTGAGAAAAATTAAAACAATGTTTTTCAACTTTCAAAGTTCATTTTTTTCCTTCTGATTTTAAGAGAAATTAAAGCATTTGGACCTTTCTTAAATATATATATATTTATCTATTTTATTTCAGAGAGGAAGGTAAAGGAAAAGATAGAAACATCAAAAACGAGATAGAATCATTGATTGGCTGCCTCCTGCATGGCTTTCCCCCCTGTCCCTTCTTCCATTGGGGACCACGCCTGCATGCAACCCAGGCATGTGCCCTGACTGGGAATGAAACTATTGACCTCCTGGTTCATAGATGATTGCTCAACCATTGAGCAACACTGGCAAACATTGGACCTTTAAAAGTACTATTGACCTTAGCACTGTGCCTCATGAATATGTTAGCCTAGGGCTATTAACAAAGGAAAACTGAGTGGGAAGAACCAGCATTTTACTTGACCTCTTTGTTTGCAGGCGAGTAGAATCATTTTAGGGAATGATGCATATGGAAGGTGAAGCTTTTGACATCAAATCCCTAAACTTCCATATTCTCTGATATGTCTTGGAAAGTCTACCTCATCCCAGGCATAAGCATATTTAAATTTAAAGCTAATTGGTTACCGAGTAACCTACATAAATTTTACTGTATTCAACCAGACTTTTGATAAGTTTGAGTGGGAGTATGTTTGACTTTAGGCTTTTTAAATATGAGTTTACTCTGCAGTCACTCCATTCTAGGATAGTAGTGAAATGTACTCATAGTTCAAACAGAGTACTGAAGATGTCACATCAGTCTGGACATTTGGGCAAGATTAGTAATCTTTCCAGCCTCAATTCTTTAATCTCTTAAGTACCTACCTCATAATTGTTATGAGTAGTAAATGAGATGTTTAGGGTACTAATACATTGCCTGACACATAAGCACTAGATTAGTAGAAGGTTGTAGAATGGTAATGATGATATCTCTTGAATGCAAAGCCACTTATTATTATTTGAAAGGGTTGAGAAGTCACAGAAACCAAATAACTAGAATATGTATTCTCTTTCTTTTTTTAATCCTCACCCAAGGATATTCTCCCATTGATTTTTACAGAGTGGAAGGGAGGGAATTTTGGAAAGAGATTGGGAGAGAGAGGAGAAAGAGAAACATGGATGTGAGAGACACATTGGTTGCCTCCTCCACATTTCCTGACCAATACTGGGGACCTAACTTGCATCTCAGGTACATGCCCTTGACCAGTAGTCTGATGGCCAACGTTCTAACCACTGAGCATGCCTGCCAGGGCAGAACATGTATTCTTGAATATGACATACTGGTCATCTTAGTTAGGTAGGGTGTAGTACTTTTATACAGAATCAAATGGACCCATTTTTCTTTTAATCTCACAATTCGGTGTTAAACATTTAACTGTCTCCAATTTCCGTGTTTACAAATCCAGACTTAAAAAAAAAAATATATATATATATATATATATATATATATATATATATATATATGTATGTATATGTATATGTATAAATATGTATATATATATATAATTTCAGAGAGGAAGGTAAAGGGAAACCTAATGTACTCAGGGCACACATATCCTATGAAATCATTGAGTCCAAGTCCAGTGATTTTTTTTCACTCATTCTTTTTCTTTTTAAATTATCAAGTTTTTTTTATAGAGGTCATATAGTTTGGGTAACCTTGCCTTAGAATGGTGGCTGGATTCCTTTTAACTCGAGAATTCTGATTTTGTTTATTTGTTTAATGTTTGTGCTGGAAGATTCAGGCTGCAGACTCAAGATTCCTTTGCAAGTGGCATATGCCCTTAGTGATGGTAAAATTTCTGGAAATAGTATTGTTATAAATTTTTTGAGTAATGAAGTATCTGATTTAGTGTGTGTGTGTGTGTGTGTGTGTGTGTGTGTATACTGTCTTTTAACATTTAAAAATTTTTCTAAGCTATGTTAATGTTTCAGTTACTTTTTATCCATTATGCAGCTAATTTTTTCTGAAATGGTGCTACTTAATTAATTGGTAAGATTTACTAGCATCCTAACTTTAGATGTAAAAAGGTATCAATAATTGTTATAGAAGGATCATGTTATAAAGTGAGCACTCCTTCCCTTTATGTCTTAATTTTTTTTTTCTTACCCAACAATATGGATATTGATTTTGTCTTACTAGGATATCCAAGATCTCTGATTTAGAGATCTATCTTCTTAACATTAACTGGTATTAGAATAATATATTCTGGATTTGATTTAAATATATATTGAAAAATAGGACTAATATTCCTATTGTGTTTCCTTTTAACTTGTGAAGTGGAGCATGGCATACAAATGATATTCTCAGTATTTCAAATAATTACCTTCTTACTGTGCAAATTCCTTTCAGCATATAAAACTCATCCAGTTTTGTTATAGATGCAATCTGATTATTTCATGTTGACAGGGTCATATATCTATTAATTGGATTGGAGATAGGATACAAAATTGCTGTAATTATTGTAATTTTCTAGCTAATTGCAGGGTTGGTAGTGAATATTTTACTTCTGCAAAATGAAAAACAGTTTTCCATCAGAAGTTGTGTTATGGGGATTCACATATTTTGTTTTATATCTTTGGTGCTTTTTGCCCACAGTATCTCTCTCTTTTCTGTGTGTGTGAGTGAGTGTATGTGTATATCAATCTGTCTCTGACTGTCAGAGTGCTCATTTTCAGGGATCAGTAGAAGCAAGCAAAGACAGAGAGCAGAGTGGTACTCTAATCTGCCTTTGTCCTGGTTTCCACCTTACCTCTATTGTTTATTTATAAATTGGAGTACTCTCCTTTCAAAACTATAGTAAAGGTTAGACGGGTCAGATCCAGTTGGAAGAGTAATTCTTTTATCTGCTCTCTTGTCACCTGTGCTCTTCTTAGAAAAGCTCCCTAAATTGAACATTTTTAAATTAAAATTCAGATTGTGTTTGCAATAAAAATTAAGTGAATTATTGGTCAGGCCACTTAGTATTGTTGTGTGGAGCCTGTTTTGCATATTGTCTCTCCTGTATTTATTTTATTTTTATTTTTATTTTTTTACCTTTATTGAAGCTAAGCAAGCTTTCAGAGCTGAAAGCCCACTTGACATTTTAAAAATAATGGCACAGTCTCCTTAAAACTCAGAAACAATCAGTAAACCTAAATAGGCCAATAGTAAACAGCTGATGGAATAGAAGCAGTAAT